>NC_143265.1:32766590-33395454 GCF_984573655.1 Nuphar pumila
TCATCTTCAGTACGATAAAAATCCCAATCTTGATCAGCCACCATCATCATCAATGCATTCTTGAGTTGCTTAATTCTTTTTATCATAACAATGAGAGAAGCAAAACGAGTTTCAGCAACTTTCAGTAACTTGAGATCAGAATGCCTATTAAATATAGAAAGGGCATGATGATGGTTTACAACAAAATTTCTAATATTTCGAACATCATGCTCTATTTCCTCAATCCATAAGCACATTTCATGTGCATGTGCATCATCTTTTGATGGATTGCATATACTCTTAAGTGCCAAATTTAAATTGTGTGCTGCACAAGGAGTCCAAAAAATATGTGAATATGTATCTTCACTTGCCAAATTCATTCCTGCACGACTGCAAACTGGAGCATTGTCAGTAATGATTTGCACCATACTTTCTTCACCCACTTCTTTTATCACTTCAACAAATAATCTCTTTAAATATTCAGCATCTTTATACTCTCCAGATGCATCAACAGTCTTCAAAAAGATTGGCCCATTAAGTGAGTAAGCAATGAAGTTTATCAGTGGTCGCCTTTGTATATCAGTCCACCCATCAGAAACAATCGACACTCCATGTCGTTTCCATGCAAATTTTTGGGTCTCTAGCAAGTCTTCAATTCTATTTTTTTCCTCTGCAAGAATGACTGTTCTTAGTTTTTCTGAACTAGGAGGCACATAACCACTCAAATTGCAATTAGCCAAAGATGTAATCATATCTTTCCAGTATGGACTTCTAGCTACATTAAAAGGAATTGAGCTTGAGTAAAAGAATCGACCGATCTTTTTATCAATTTCTGCTCTTGCCATGTTTTTGAATGACGCTTGTATTGTTTTATTGCTTTCCATCTTTCTTTTCTTTAAAAGCTCTTCTTGTATATCACTAGCAGTAGGAAAAGACAAATTAATCGAATCGCTTTTCATCTCTGCAATTTTCTTCTTTTCAGCTTCCTCTTGTTCTTTTTTTAATTGCTTTAACATGTCTTTGTCAACCCCAGAACATGCCCTAATTCCTTGACCACGAATATGCAAAAGATGTGCTTTCACACGCGTATAAGAACCTGTGAAAACAGTCTTACATAGATTACAATGAAACTGCACATTCCCACCACCACCACTACTAGCTTTTATCCCTTTTGTCACAAGCCTCCAAAGTGGTTGAGAAACTTCTAATTCAGGGTTAGAACTTGAACCAAATGTATTGACACTACCGCTAGAACTCGCCATTATATCTGAAAAGTGAAAACTGAAAAGAAAATAAGTAAATAAAATAAAGTTAATAAACACTACCTCTATGAATCGGAAGCACAGGGAGGGGCCGAGCCCCTCCCCTGCGAAAACAGGGAAGCATGGAGGGACCGAGCCCCTCTTCTGCGAGCAGAGGGTGCAAGGAGGGGGCCCGAGCCCCTCCTCTATGAATGGGAAGCACAGGGAGGGGCCGAGCCCCTCCCCTGCGAAAATAGGGAAGCATGGAGGGGCCGAGCCCCTCTTCTGCGAGCAGAGGGTGCAGGAGGGTCGACATACCTGACAAAGGGGGAGACGGTGGCTGTCTGTGGGTACCGTCGCAGGAGTCTGGATCGCCGGCGTGGGTGCAGGAGAAAGCTGCAGGGGCTGAGGGGGAGAGGCAAAATCGAGAGGGTAAGCCCCTCTCCCTGTCGATAAACCCCTTTTAGGGTTCGGCTGCCAAAAAATTTTTGGATCTGGGTCGGGTTTGGACCCGACCCGACCCGGATCCAAAACATAATTTAAAACTCGAAATGGACATTTTTGGACTCGGTCAAAGTTGACCGAGTCCAAAATGTCGACGGACTCGGCCTCGACTCGTTGACCGAGTCGGACTCGACATTGACCGAGTCCGGGCTGAGTCCAAAGCCGCACCCGTGTCGGGGCGTGTCGATTCGGGTGCGGCAACCCTTTAGCCGAGTCTGTGTTACATAGGTTTTATGCAACTCATAGAGACATAAATGCTTTATATGTGATTTTATGGTTGTATTTTGTGCAATTCATCATTGTTTCATGTGTTATGATTTTTTTAGAAGTTTTGCTAATTTTTTCTGATTTTTTAGAAATTTTGAATTTTTTTATTCAAAAATTATGATTTTTTATAATACGATATGTATATTTTTTTGTGCTTGACTAATATGGGTAACGATACAATACTTACAACCTTGGTGTTAGAAGCAACCAATTACTATAACATTGGCATTGTTTTTCGTTGTCAAATCTCTGGTTACTATTTAACACAGATGTGATCATCGATACAGGATATGGTTACTTTTGATGAAGCGTCCAACATGGAGTAGCATATATAGTTAATGCATGGGAATAAAATGTAGTATTTGTATAACATAGCATGTCAGCAATTAATTTTTGCAAGCTTTGATTTGGCTCTCTTTCAGGATCAGGTAACTAAATAGAAGTTGGTCTAGACTTTAGATTTACATCTAGTGACCCTCGGCTGCCAAGGTCTTTACTGATTTCAGTTCTTACTGTTTCCCATTTTTTCACCTTGGTCTGACTTGTGGAAGTCAATTTCTTGAACCTGACACAGGTATATCACCTCTATGTTTTTGCTATGTTAAGTGTTCAATCGTGGTCAACAAAAATGTCTACACATCCTTGAAAGCTTGCTTCCCCAGAAGCCAGAGCTTTAGGAGCTGGAAACTAAGCACATTTGGAATTCATCTCCTATATTACAAAAGCACACTTTCAAATACATGGGATTCTTAGACATAGGAACCGTATTTTCATTAAAAATGAAAATGTTGACACACTCAAGCAATCATGATTCCTATATTAGGGGCATCGTTGGTCTAGTTTAATTGATTTGGAGGATAAATTGTAAAGTGTGGTTCATTTATAACTTTTACAGAAAAGATTCTTTTTTTATTAAAATCAAAGGCTTATTCGGTAATTCATTTAGAATATTAAGTCATAGTAAAAGTGTTCAAGATTTTATTCTTATTATAAGACAAACATGCTCTGTTTTGTGTATAACTCAAATATTTTTTAGGTTGAAATTCTTTTTTTTAATGTGATTATAACTTTAGTAAGTCGTCTGAATTGAAGATGTTCATACCAGTTTGTCTTTGAATATGTTATGCATATATATCTTTAATTTTTTATGTATAAGATTATTTTTAAAGACAAAAATGTTTAATTTAATTAACCATGGTTGTGACTTGTAACAATATTATGATAAGTTGGACTCTTTTTGCTTATATATTCTAAAAGACTGACATCATAAACATTTTCTACTTGTTTCTTGCTTCCAGCTTTATGTGGACCTAAAAAGCCCTTGTTTCTCACTTCAGCTTTTCATCTCACTTCTGGTTTCTGCCTTCCTCTTTGCCGACGTTGTGCTACAGGTTCATCCTGCTCAACCCAAGTTGATTTGGATCTAATTCCGATGGTTAGTTGAATGCCTTAGTCAAGGCTGTTCTACTTGATATTGGACAACCTTATATTAGACCTAATTGAAATTCATGCCAACGCCAGCATCTCAAATATAATTTTCCATTAGTTTGTCTAAACTAGTGCTTCTATTTCTTTTTCTTTTTTCTATTCGCTGGATTTTCAAGTACATCTAGTGAGGCTGTAGATATACTACATGAAAGTGACATGATGCAGAACCTTCTTTCCGAACTTTTATATTTGTGTCATTTTGTAGACTGTTATGATATGCTAAAGTTACGCACCTTATAGTGATTAGGAGGGACTTGGCACTCTCCTTCTAAAATGTCCACCTAGGTGATTCTTCCATTTCATATAGCAATACCTTTAATTTATCTACAACATTGGGTTTTGCCATTCGTAAATGTTGCTGTTTGCATTGTTGCACAAAATGCATAACCAATTTAATTCCTTGTTTAACTGTAGTCGTGGGTGTGGCTGCAAAGAGGGAGGCTTGTACAATTTACAACTACTGAATCGATGTTCTGAAATCTGAAGATAATGATAGATTCTTTCAAGGTGGAAGATCATTGTGTTCTTGTTTACAGGATTTCCAGGTAAGCCGTCCACTAAAGCATAGATGTTTTTTTTTTGGCAAGCCATGTCGTTAAGTTATTGCTATGATGAATACCTCAGGTCATGTTGATTCCTAATTTGAATATTCTGCGGCTGATTTTCATATTGACAGTGAAACAAGTTGCTTCATCTTGAGTTGGGTTGGTTCGAAATTGAGTAGGTGCAACTGACAACCAACTACCTGTACGAATTATTCACTGGATTCTCTTGGTTTGAGTTGATTTTGTTCCAGCATGGCCATTCGCTATAAACAAACCACTGTTGTGCTTATGGTGAGAGTTGATCCAGAGAACGTTCTTCTATAATGCTTAGATTGTATCAGAGGAAACCTGCAATAAATTTGATCTGGGGTGTGATTTTTGTTCTTTTATAGTCCATTTTATTTCTGGGTATACCTGGATTTTCAGCTCAAAGGAGGGGTTGTTGCATTGTTCTTGACACAGGTCACAGGAATACTCCAATATACTCTCGTATCATGTCCTCTTAGACACTATTCTTACTGAAAAAATACACAAAAATGGTGTATCTTGTCCTTTTATCGTGTTCATGCTACATCGTCCTTGACTTGAGCTGAATGGCTTTGATAAATTATCCTGGTCCCATTTTTTAGTCCAGTTTGGCATCATGGTCAACTCACAAGGACGACATACTTTGGTTGATGTTGTGGAGCTTCTGAGAGTTCGACCAATGGTGAACTTGGTGGTGTGGTTTGTCAGCCATGAGCCAGGTGACCTAGTCAACACTTGGAACTTTGGTAATTTCCATTTCATCATCAGCAGGACGGTCTGGGTTGACACAAGGTCATTCTAACTAGCTGTATCAGCCAGTGTCATTTGAGTTGAATAATAAGAACCTGGTTAAGATCAACATTGCAATAATCTGCTTTTGAAACAACTTACCTTTTATTATTTTCAAGAGTACCACATTAACATGCAATCATTGTAATACTTTCAAGGGTAACACACACACACAGAGAGAGAGAGAGAGAGAGAGAGAGAGAGAGAGAGAGAGAGAGAGAGAGAGAGAGAGAGAGAGAGAGAGAGAGAGAGAGATCATGCATGAATTTTCTTTTCCTTTTTTTTTAAGGTGTGTTGGGGCCTTGGGAAAGTTGTCTTGGATTGGCGTTTGTTCATGGTTTTCTACTTATAGTTAGATGGTGACTCAACAGCAGCTGAGGCATTTTTAAAAATGTGATTTTTATGCTATGATGTTCCTTGGCACTAGAAAAAAAACCGGTGTTTGTGTGGTTATAGCCTAGTGATGTTTGTGGTGACTTGTTTTTTTTTCTCCTACGGCTGGCCCAAGTTCCAAGGAGATTCTCTTTTCTAGAAAATTGTTGTTTTTTTACTTACCCACTGCAACCTGCTGTTCATAATGCTTGAACTATTCCCCGATGGCCACAAAGATTGAGCTAACTTGCAGCCTTGTGGTCTAGCTATTGCCCTTGCTATGATGGTCTTGATCTACCAATTGCCACGAGTTGGTCAGGCCTTAGAAAGTCTTTTCTGAGTCCAAAACTTGTATTTCTGTTTGGCTAGCAACTTGAATGTGAGTCTCCTCTAATCAACCAAACTCAAGATTTAGATGGTCATCAAGTGTGCCGACAGTGATTATGCCAAACATCCAGAAGGGTTTTCTGGTATGGTCAGTCAGTGAAACCAGGCTGACTTTTTCAAGTTCATATGGGCTCATAAAGGCTACCTTCCTTCTTGAATGTGGAGTTGGTCTCTGATTGAAAGGCTGGAGTTGATTGGAACATGTTGATCGATTTGGAGCTTAATGGCGAAACCATCTGAAAGAAGAAAAGGAGGTCGACTTTGATTATCAACTGCAAGTAAAAAACTGTTTAAAACCAAATCCAGTCGGTGATTTCTTCTTTTTTTTACAAAAATTTGTAAATACATAATGTTTGAAATTTTATGAATGTTTGTCGGGGTTTAAAATTAATTCTCAAGCAACTGCCTGATCTAACCTTAGGGTCTTTACTTTGGTAAACACTGGTTAACCGATGTCAAAAGTTGCTTATACCCTTAGTTTTTTAAAATACATTCTCCTCTCTTCTTAGGATTCATCTAATGCAAAAAAACGGATTTTCATGTCTCCCTACCCAAACTTTGATTTTCTGTAACCATCTTGTGCTTATTGAAACACCCAAATCTCTATTTAAACATGAGATTTTGAAAGCAATAGGTGGTTAGCATTCATCCCATCCCTCAACAACAAAGAACGTGCTGAGATGTTGATGCCACGATTTCATTTACTGTTTTTTAGTCAAGATTTTAGGGTTCACAGAGAAAGATGGAGGGGAAATGATGCATTCGTATTAATACTTTTAAGGCTTATAACTAATTTAAATGAAGGGGAACAAAAGTGAAAAAATAAACTGAAATACTAGAGCAAGTGTTTTGCTTGAGTGAGTTTTTTTAGTGGATGTTGAGAGAGAGCACTCGGCAGTTCAGGCATTAGAGAGATCCGAGCAGGAGACATTCGTTTAGGCAGAGAGGGGTGGGCATATTGTTGTCAGAGATAAATGGTTTAAGTATCTTTTGACATCAGATGGCCAGTGTTTGACCATGGTTGAGGCCTTAGGGTTAGATTAGGTGGGTGTTTGAGAATTAATTTCTAAACCTTGGCGCCATTTGAAAATTTGCAAACGTTGAGCAGTATTTCTAAATAGCTCAAAAGTTGAGGGGTGTATTTTGTAAATTCTAAAAAACAAAAAGGTTTAATGATACTCATAACGACACTCTAATTGCTTTTGGAAACTCATATATATATATATATATATATATATATATATATATATATATATATATATATATATATATAAGTGGTAGCTGCCTGAGAACATACGTGCCTGACCGAAATGGAAACACGTTGACACTGAGCCTGCACCCATGTTAAAAAGGACCTTTAGAAGTGCTTTTGAAAGGCCGCTAAAGGTCCCAGCAAAAATTTGACCTTTTAACAGCGCTTTTTCCGCTAAAGGGTCTTTTTAACACTGCAGAGCGCCGAGGGTTTATCACGCACACGTGATGGATGCTCCGCGTTCATTTCAGGCACATATGTGGTCAGGCAGCTACAACTCACTATATATATATATATATATAACCGACGAAGACATAGATGACACTGGCTTTTGAGCATAATGTCAATATTGGCCGCAAATTAGAAAATACAACAAATCTGGCCAATCGATATTTTAACAGTTTTGCTTTTTTATCGCTTGAAAAATTAGTCACCCACTTTCTTTAAGTCGTCGTCCTGAAAAATAAAGCCTTATGTAAGTTGTCACATGAAAAATCAGGCGTTCGTATGAAAAAAACAGGCGTCATATAAGTTATCGCCTAAAAAAGACATGCCATGACAAAGGTTAAAACTGTAAAAAAATAATGTAAAATTGGCCATGTTTATCATAATTTTGCAGTAAGTTGCCCATTTTTAGTGAAATTCACACATGGTAACTGTATCGTCTATAAATAACAAGAAAAAAAATTACTTGTTAAACTGCCAACAATATCCTAAAACCTAGTCGGTACAAAAAAATATAGGCTAGAAAAACACTTGTTTCACGATGTCACTATTTGAAAGAAAACCTTTACAATTTTTTACCATAATTGCTGATTTTTAAAAAATTTCACTTAAATACTCCATTTATATGCGCTGCATTATAGAAATTTGCCATTTTCTATGAATTTGTCATTAGAATTGTTAGAAAAGGCTAGGACTCATGGAAAATTATTACCTTCTGAGATAGGTAAAAAATCTTTAGAAAATGACCGTAATGTACAGTAAATTTGATGCATTTTCTAAAACGTCCTACAAATTTTAAAATCCATCAAATGTTCAATTTCGCAGGTTTCCTACTTTTTAGGACTGTTTTATCCTTAGAACGTGCGGATCTCCTGAGTTTTGTGCATTATGTTGCGAAACTATCCCGATCCCGCTAAATATCACTAAAAATGAATTTTGTATGATATTTATTCGAAAATCATGAATTTCACACACTGCACCCATGAAATTTGCTCCTCCTCCTCACATTCGCAAAAATCCCCATGATTTTCGCATCTATATTATGTTAATCACTACAACTCTTGTGAAAATCCCTTACGTGCGAAATTCTTCAAGATTTTTGCATGTGAGTTGCAAAAGTCAACTTTCAATGCAAAATTCATGAAATTTCGCATGATATCGACTTTAAGAGATGCGGGGTTTTGTTTTAGCATTCAAATTTCATTGTATATATAGGCGATTAGGGTGCAAATTTTGTCAAGAGTTTCGCGTTGGTAGTTGAGAAAGTCCACTACATGAGAATTTCCTTATTATGCATACATACATACAGAACAACATGTGAATTTCCTCATTATGTGCAAATTTTTGCATAAGATTACGGGTTGTACATTTTTCTGAAAATATGGTGCAGAACTACATATTGCAACATTTGTTGTCCAAATCAAAAGTTACTATTCCTTTTACTATTGACCAAATCATTTGCATGCATTCCAAATCAAAGGAACAGTTTTTAAGAGAAAAGAACATACATGATATATTTGTTGTAAACTTATGTATATCCATACCACTTCTTTTATTGATGAAAATGTTTCCATAAAAGCTACAAAAGCCATTACTAATACTTTTTGCAGACATACAAATGAACTACTATTCTTTGTCTCACTTTCTTCATCTTTGCAAGTTACCACAAAATCTTCAAGAGAGATCCGAGAATCTCCAAGTGCAATTCCTAGTAAGCAAAACAAGCATAAATATATTATCTTCAGATCACCAAGCTCTAACAAAATGATTGCATTATTGTAAATGGTGGTAAGCATGTATAAGCCAAATTATAATACTAAAACTCCTATGAAAGTTGGCATTGTAAACATGCAATTCAACCAAGAGAATATGAGGGGAACAAAAATAACAAAGTCAAGAATAGGTACATGTATGGATTAAAAAAACAACAAAAATGAAGTAATTACCTATTCATTTTCTCAGGAATATATTACACAATAATGGTCTTCCAGTCAGTGTAAACGTCATAGTCAAACCACCCTGCAAAAAAATAAACCCGCAATATAACATTTAAACTAATGAGTACTTGAGAAAAATTAACACTCCAAATGAATAGGTAATGTTATCATACACTATCTACAACGTTTTGATCAACAAGCTTTGTAGACCACGTGAAATTGTACAACATAAACACATTTGCACTCATATTCATTACCCAATGGAAATTGCCCAAGGAATCAATATCTGCAACATAAATGAAAGTTTAAGGTCATTGTGTAGTTGAAAATTTATGTTCTATAAACGTAAACGTTAAGCATACATTATCACATTCATAGAATGGATACAAAAATTGGTTGGTCTCCAAGCAATTGCGAGCCCCTTCTTGATGTTTTGACAATTGGATCATTTGCTGAAAATTCTAATGTTTGTCAATTGGTTTCTATTAAATGGTAGAAAAATTATAGAAACAGTGCTTTCGAGACTCATAGAGTAATACAGAATACAGTAAAAGGTTTTCAACACTTTGCGTCCTACTTGCTCTTGTTGTATTTGGTATTTTTGAAGTCTCTCTATGAATCTTTCTAGGTATTGCATTATCAAAATAAGTAATACATTAATGTTAGATTTAAATGAGTTTACATATAAACATAATAAACAAACAACTAAACAACATGTGATATACTCACTTCACTGACCAACAATGTTTCTTTTTCAAATATAAGAAATTCACTATATTTTGGCTATTGCATACTTGCTTCATTAGCATCGCCTTGGTTTCATCATAAATTCAAATTAAATATCAACACATACATGCAAGTATCATCTATACACACATAACTTGAGACGTTAATAATTATACCCCAGCTGCCTTAATTGTCCTTTCATGGGGGTGGTGTTGGGGCTGGTGAACTACAATTGTTGACCTTTCTTGTGTTATTTTATATGTAGCAGACATCGCGAGATACCTAAGATATACATGGCAGACATAAGACATTGGAGCAGTTCATTGAAAAATAATATACAACTAACAAAGAAGCAATTCATTAAAAACCAATAGCTAAATACTTTATCAATGCATAGAATACTCATACATACTTTTATTAGTATTTTCGCCTATTGTGGATAACCTCATCACATACATTGCACTTGTAAGGCATAAAATCCTTGTTTTTTTTATCCATCTCTTAACCTTAGGTCGCCATGCTTTACCTCTCACATTTAGTGAATATATAGAAATAAGGGTCGTTGGAGCAATGTGTGGGACATTATTCACCATCAGAAAGAATGAATATGTACTATATGCAGCTCGATATGATCAACTATGAAGAACTTATTGTAGTACTCCTCTGGTAGCTTGTCCCAGTATAAAATGCATGAGATTATATGTGAGCATAGAATCCTGCTAACCTGCCACTCTTCACAAGATTATGTCTACTTCTCAAGGTCAACACAACAGTCATGAGATAGGTCGCGGGCTTCGTACCGATGTCAAAGATAATACACTACTTTCACATGTAGTAGTTGTGTCTTTCTCTTAAGAACATCTAGCATCTCTTTTACCTCAAACACAACAATGCCTGTCATCTTCTCCCTGCTAATCTTTTTTTCCTCAAAAAGTTTCATCAGCATGAGATGAAGCCTCTCAATAAGAGGCACTAGGGCTTCTCACATATGAAAAAAATTCATTAATTGAAGCTCTTTGTTATATTAGAGGTTAAGCACCCGTAGCTTCTTGCTGAAAAGTGGTTGTTAGCCCAATATTTCTTGACCACATCCTCAGTCACATACTTGTATGCGACTTTATCTTGCTCCCAGATCTTAAAGATAAAATAAGTGCATTGTTCTCTCGTAGCTGCACTCCACCAGAGTGCACTGAATGGTGAATTAAATTTCTTAGAAAAGTTTGTTGTCAAGTGCTTTATACAAAATCCAACATCACATCTAGAACATATGTGGGGGACAGGATACTTTAGTCCTTTATGTCTATCTGAGACAACTATCAACAATACTTTTTTTTATTTATCATCATCATAGTGTGATAATTGTTTCTTTAAAATTATAAAAAACCAAGCCCAAGAATCCTTTGACTCCTTAGAGTAATAACCTCAACCGATTTGCCTTTGTGGATGATTCCGTACTAGATTTAATACTAGGAATCTAACATACACTCGTGCTTGTGCTCAAGCGGGCCGTCCAGTATTTAGAATGGTTGAAATATGGTCATAGATCAACTCATTGACACATTACTCTCGAGAATCATACAAAACTTTGTAACGAACAAAAAGTTTAATTTTTTCTCAAAATTTTGGGTTTGGAAAAGTTTTTAAAAGGTTAGACTTTTTAGGGATGTTACACCATCGAATGGATTTGAGTCCTTATCACATTGGTTTACAAATTCGAATCTCTCTCCCTAGATCCAAACTTGTTTAAACTTCGAGATCCACTGGATCCTAAGTGTTCTAATTGTTTATTTTGAATTGGATTTTCATGGGGGTCGATGCTTGTGGATCTCCCATCGATATCCAAATCCAAAAGATATTTAAAAAGCTTCCAAATCTTAAATACTTGATAAAAAAAAAACTCATTGATACTTAACTATTAATTAATTAGTCAGAAAAATCTAAAAAACTTGTGGACTTTACATCATACTCATCTTAAAAGAATTTTGTCCTAGAAATTATAATTGTAAGGACTGCTAAAAAAGGTCAGGGTATTTTTCCTTCATACTGGATTCTGGTTCTCAAGTACATTCCTTAATTTCATGATGTTCCTACCATACTTTGACCAGAGGAATGGTTTTCATTCTCAACACTTGATCTCATCGGTCTATAATTTTCAGTGGTCTTTCTTCTATAGTCAGGTCTTCTCGAATGATCACATCCTTATATTGGATGATGTGTGACTGATCACGAATATATTTTCTCAACATAGAGACATGAAAGATATTGTGTATTTATGCATATTGAGGAGGTAGCGCCACATGGTAAGTTGTCTCACTGATCTGATCTAGGATTTCAAACAGTCCAATGAATTAGAGACTTAGTTTTTCCTTCTTCCCGAATAAAAAAATACTCTGCGTCGGAGATACTTTGACAAACACCCTATTTTCTATCGACTAAGTGAGTTCTTTATGCCATTGATCAACATAACTTTTTTATCAGCTTGGAGCAGTATATAATCTTTTTCAAATCATTTGAATTTGCTAAGTGTAGTGCTGCAATACAATTGGCGAGTCCACTGTTCGCTCGCCAACTTCATCCTAATACACTGGGAATCAACAAGGTCTCCTGTGCAATGAATCATACGGAGCCATCCAGATACTAGCATGATAGCTATTGTTGTATGTGAATTCAGTGAGTATCACATGTGCATCCCAATCGCCTTTTCAGTATATCATATATGCATGTAGCATATCCTCTAAAGTATGTATAGTTCATTTTGATTGTCCATCGGTTTGAGGATAGAAAGCCATACTAAATTTTAACTTCATACCCAAAACTTATTGCAATTATTTTCAAAACCGAGAAGTGAAACGAGGGTCACGATAAAAAAAGATTGAGATCGGTACTTCATGTAGCCTAACAATCTCTCTGACATATAAGTCTGCCAGACTTTCCAACAATTGATTGATACAGATTGGTAGGAAATGTGTAGATTTGATGAGTCTGTCAACAATCACCCAAATTGCATCATTATGCTTTCGGATTTTTATTAAACCCACTATGAAGTTTATGATAATATCTTCTCAATTTCATTGCGGGATTTTTGTCTATTGTATCATTCTGCCAGGCCTTTGATATTCAATCTTGATATGTTCAGGTCAAGTACTTGGAGACATAAGTTGCTCCTTCTTGTTTCATACCGTTCCACCAGTACCTTTGTTGAAGGTCTTTGAATATTTTTGTGCCTCCAAGATGAATAGTATACTTGGTTTTATGAGCTTCGTCAAATATTTCTTCCTTCAACTTAGAGTCATTTGGTACCTAAAGTCAATTTTTCAACCAAATGCTTTCATCCTCATCTTTTCATACAAAGGATCATCTTTCTGCCCTACCATAATCCTGGCAAGGATCTTAGGTTAGATTGTCAAACTAGATAACTGGATAATTTATTTTGCAAATTATTGGATGAATGCTAACATGAAATCTTGCACATATGCAGACATAAATCTCTTGCTTATTTTGCAAATTATCAGATGCATGCGAACAAAAAATCTTGTACACATGCAGAGGTGAATCTCTTATTTATTTTACAAATTATCGAATGCATGCGAACATAAATTCTTGCACGCATGCAGATGTAAGTCGTCATACAAAATATGTGCTTGTAAGTTGAAGTACGAATAAGTTTTTGAAAAGAAATAAATTAAAGCACATGTACACACATTAAAGTTTGTGTACCTAAGTAAATTACGTGTAATCTAAATAAAGCAAGCATATACAAAACTACATACGTAAATGAATTCCCACATAAACTAAATAAAGCAGTGTTTGCATAAATGCCATTGTAAATAAATGTGTGTGTAAATTAAATAAAGCAAGTGTACGCAAAACTGTGTGCATAAATGAATTATATATATATATATATATATATATATATATATATATATATATATATATATATTTGATGTAATTAAAAATACATATATCAAGACCATACAAATACGATCATCGCGTGTATTTTCCCTACTTTGGAGTACGTGGAATTCTTTGGACATATCTAAGCATAGGTGGTGGCTTACCTGTGCCTCGGTATCTATGTCGAAGGTACAAGAATGCTTGGATGTAGCACTCAAGCGAGGTTTGTGAAATGAGGTAGCAAATTGTGGCAAGAAGAGACAGTTAGTGGAATAAGAACCAACATGATGGTACTTGGCTTGGGCCGAGCTGCAGTTTGATGAAAGCGACGACAAAACTGGTGATGGAATATTTTTTCCTAGCGATGACCACAATGACACTATTGTCGAACCCGAACTGAGCTCGAGTCGATAGAACTGAGCTGGGCTTAGTTAGGCTTAACAGAGTTGGATTTGGCTTGGTTGAGACGAGCCGAGCTTGATTTGGCTAACCTGAGTTTGGCTTGGTTTAGGAACGAACCGAGCTAGCTCGGTTGGGTTGAGTCGAGCTGGGGTCGGCTTGGCTGAGCCAAGCCAAGCTTTAAACTGAGCTGGCTCAATTGAAAATGGAACCGAGTTGGGCTCAGCTTGGCTTAGTTGAGCTAAGCTTAACTAAGATTTGAACCAATCTGAGCTCGATTAGAATTGAACTGAGCCAAGCTCAGCTTGATATAAACTGAGCTGGGATTGACTTGGCTGAGCTGAGATGACTCGGTTGGAAATGGAACCGAGTTGGGATTAGCTTGTCTGAGTTGAGCCAAGCTCAGTGGGGTATGAACCGAGCCAGGCTTGGTGGGATTTGAACCGAGCAAAGCTCAGTTAGAATTGAACCGATCTCGACTTGAGTTGAATTGAGTCAGGCTCTGTTAAATCTGAACCAAGCTTGACTCAGTTGAGCCGATCACAAGTCAGACTTTAATCGAGTGACACAGGGGGTGAGGCATGGAGCAACTCCTGGTTTGCTGGAAAAGCACAAAGGAATAAAGAAGCGGGGGAGGTGGTGCAACCTGACACCGAGGTGGTGCAACCCGACACCGAGGTGGCGCTAGGGCATCAACCAAGGTATAGGAAAGGAGAAGAAGAAGATGGTTGGGGAGGCAGGGGGGCCTCAACATGTCTTTTCTGGTAGAAAATGCAAAGGGGAGAGAGGAAGGGCAAGAGGGTATCTGGCCACCTGTTGCACAACAGGTGGTGGTGATGGCAGCTAGGCACCAGAAAATAGGGGGAAAGAAGGAAGAAGTGGAGAATTTGGGGCGAGGGGGGTGGGAGGGGGAGGAGGTCTGACCTGCACAAAATAGCGAGGGATAGTGAAATGTTCTCGAGAGGAGTGAGCTCAATACATAAATGTGCTTGAAATAGTTGCACATTATCCACAAGATTCTCATCATTTCATTCATCAACTGCTTCATATACATAGCTTATGACTGCATGTTGCACATCACATTTGACTGCTTCTTGTGTAACTTTTCAACCAACAACTTCTTGTTTAACTTTGTAAACAACCCCTTCTCGATTAGCTTTACTAGCACCTATAGCTTTACTAGCAACTACGTAAACATCACCACTATATAACATTCATTCTATATCATTATCGTCCAAAACATGTATCCATATATATAAGTCATCTACTTGTTGAGAACACTTATACTTGAGGATCATTGACTCTTTCACATATATGGTTTTACGATACATCAATGCTATAAATTCATTATAGCTACCATTTTTAGATACCAATATAAATCTTCAATTAAGTTGATCAGTGCTACAATAACATAACCTTACTCTTTCAGAAGCCATCAAAACTGTCTACACCAACAACAAAAGTATTGGATAAATGAACAGGTAGGGGTTTGCCTAACCCTAGCTTGACTATAATATATATATATATATATAAAACCCATAAACATAAGAACTTCTAAACAGTAAATTTGGTGCCAAATACTAAATAAAACATCCACAATAGAGAAAGATGCATAATACATCCACAACAACCAAAAAATAAAAAGAAATACATCCACAATAACAAACAAACAAACAAAAACACTACAAGGATATTAACGGCTCATGTCTATAGAAAAAGAAAATATTTTGCCAATAATGATAATCGTCAGAATGGAGCAAAAAAACTAGCCAGAGAAGTCGATGGGAGTCAAATTGGAGCAAAAAAACTTTCACAGGAATCATCACAATGATAGAGGCCAAAAGGATTAGGGTTTTAGAGGGAAAAGGGTTACCACTTTTTCCACAATCACCTATATATATACAAAGAAATTCGGAAGGTAAAACAAAATCTTGCATATCTTAAAGTGACAATCATGAGAAATTCCTTGAATTCTATAAACTTTTCATGAATTTCGCATAGAAAGTCGACTTTTGCAACTACCAACAAAAACTCTTGATGAAATTCGCAACCCAATCGCCTATATATACAACAAAATTCACATGGTAAAGTGGAATCTCGTATCTCTTAAAGTCGATATAGTGCAAAATTCTATGAATTTTGCAACTTTTCATGAATTTGCTTCAAAAGTTGACTTTCACAAATATCACATGCTATGTAAGGGATTTTCGCAAGAGTTGTAGCGATTATTGTAACATAGCTGCAAAAATCATGAGGGATTTTGTGAAAGTTAGGAGGAGGAGCAAATTTCACAGGGGTAGTGTGTAAAATTAATGATTTTCACATAAATATCATGAAAATTCAATTTTAGTGATATTTAGTAGGATTGAGAGAGTGTTGTAACGTAATGCATGAAACTTGGGAGATCCACACGTTCTAAAGGTAAAACAGTCATAAAAAAAAGTAGGAAACCTACAAAATTGGACATGTGGCAGATTTTGAAAATGGCAGGGCATTTCAGAAAATGCATCAAATTTATCGTACAGTACAGTCATTTTTTGAAAACCTTCTTTTTTTTGTTTTCTTTTATATCAATTATTCATTTTTTTTTTATTTTCTTATGCTAAGTCACTTTTTTTTTTAGAAAGAAAAACAAATACAAGGGTTTAAATATACTAATGCCTTGTTTGGATAATAAGGGGCAAAACTTAAGTTACGTAAGTTGTTTCTTTTTACCTTTTTTGTTTCACCAGTTGTTTAGATGGACCGAGTTCTTGTATCAAGTGCATGTTAGGCATGGTTAAACTCATAATTGGTTATGAACTAATGACCAAGTAGATTTTGTCTTGGCCTTCAAACATGACCATTAGTTGAATCTTGGTCTAGGTTTAGATATTTGAGTTCAAATTACTTTAATGGATGTTCCTATAACTATGAATTTATCTAGGAATATCTACTAATATCTAGAAAAAACTGGAAACTAAAAAGAAATGTGAGAAGTAATCATGAGAATATTTATGAATCTCATGTTGAATATGAGAATGTTCAGATATAATATAGCAAATGAGGTAAGAAGTTTCACATATAAGAGGATGTTTGTGAATCTTCTAGAGAAAGTTAGGAGGATGTTTACAAATGTGTGAGGACATTTGCATGCAGAGGTAAGGACATTCACATCGTAATTATATTTGTTTTGCATTAACACGAGTTCTGCATATAACACTTGCGAATATGGGACTTTAGTGAATGTACATCAAGACCTTATGCAATTTTAGTTAAAAGAGGATTGCATGATATTTACGCGAAGGTAATGAGGTCTATAAATGTGTGATGTGAACCTATTGAACTCGAATCAGACAACATACAAAGGTAAGGACGTTCACAATACCTGCTTGCGGATGTCAGGACACATTTGCAGATGTACATTATGAGAATTTAGTTAAAGGAGGTTCATACAATATCTACACAAAGGTCGTGAGATCCACAAATGTGGGACACATACTTGCTGAGCTCGAATTAGAAAACATGCAAAGATTGCATACATTCATAAAAACGATTTGTGAAAGTCGTACTATATTTATGGGCGTACACAACAAGTTTTTACAAGGCAACAATAAGTTTAAAAGCATGTTTAAACTAAACGAACCATATAAATCATGTACGTAGGTCTTGATTTAAGAAAAAAATTATGAAAAATGTAACGAACTAGTTACTACTAGATAATATTGTAAAGTGGAGTGTAGCCAGTGTTAACGCTTTAGCATAAAAATACGATATGGTATACTAGGAAAATATTGGATACCCTTGATAGTGTGATAGTATCTAGCAAAATAGGCGAGTTGACTTAATTTGACACCAGAGACACGTTAAGGATGGTCCATTTACCAAGAATCACACATTGGATAAAGTGGTACTGATATAAAGCCATGACTTTTTTAATCATGAAATTGTATTGCTGACCATTGAATTTTGCAGCTTGTAAAAAATCTGCTTATAAAATGCAATTGGATAACCTACAACATGTTAACTAAGCAAACCATATAGATCATATGTGTAGTGCTTGATTTGCAACATGACCGATGTCTAGCATAGGCCCTAGCATTGAGGGTTTTAGCCTTGGAGTTTTACACCCTTAGTTGGGAGATTTACTTAATTGGACCGATGACTGTAGGTATGGCAGGCTGATCCAGTGCGACTAAGTCTTCAAACCAAGATGCAGTTCTTTCGGTGATAAATAAAAAAAACATGAACAACAATACCCAGAATTAACCTTGTTAGATTAGATTTGATCTCTTATATTTGTCACATCCCAAAAATATAGATAATTTTTCTGCAAATAAAAATAAATAAATGATGGCACAAACAAAAAAAACTTGTTTTTGTTTTCATTTTAAAATTTTCTTATGAACAAGCCTTTTTTTCGCCAAACTTCCTCTGCATCAACTTTAATGTGTTTTTTTTTAAATTGGACTTTATACAGCATACATTGCCCACCCCATTGCAAAATTGGCAAAAGACACGAGTATTTTAAAGATCAGACCCAATCTATTAGCAAACTAGTGTGCGTCTCAGTGTGTGTTTGTGAGATAAATCCTAAGATCACCACATCCACACATGCAATTGAGGAAGAGAGCTTGCATTACCTTCCCTCTCTCTCTCCCCACATGCACATAACATGTGAACACCCTTACCAAGAAAAACTACATCAAAAGTTTTTGCAAGTGGCGGTGCGCAGGACAAGCGAAGCAGGTTATATGTTCCCCCCCGGAACAGGCAGATGCTCGTTCTCGGGTCTGAATGAGCACCACATATATAAGCACATGGAGCTCATTTCCCTGTGTGTGTCTGCATCACTTAGCATCAAAGTCCGGTGCATTTGCAAAGACTAAAATATCCTTTCCCGCCATTAGCACCATGAAACGACGTTTCGAGTAATGTACCAAAATCTCCTCCAGCCAGGAAATGGAGGATAACCTTTTGTTTTTGCCCTAAGCAACACCTCTGCTTGAAGAGTCTCAACCTCGAAATATGTCGCCCTCTCCATTCCGGATCACCGTTACACCTCTGGAGGAGCACTCTTTGTGTCGTCTGCTACCATGAGAGCACCCTTTATCGTCGTCTGTTACCGAAGCACATTTTACCGTCGTCTGCTGCCGGACCACCTTTTACCGTCGTCTGTTGTCGGACCACCCTTTGTCGTGCAGCTGAGGATCTATCAGATATTAAATAAAAAGCGCAGATTCAAAAGTCTGTTTTTAAAATGCGGGATAATTCTAAGGAATGGGACTCGCCTGTCGGTACGAGGCTCAACCGTTCCTGGTGCTTTTACCTGGGGTAATCGAACCAAGGATCAAAAGCGTGCTTAGCTTTGCTCAACTTGTCTAAATCGTGTTCTATTTCCTAAATGCACAAAGAATTAGGCATGTGCTATGAATTTTCTGAAAATGCATATTGAAAACATGATATATGCTTCTGAGATTTGAAATACTTGGAAAATTCTTGGAAAAGATAACGCTTTGAAAATCGTGAGCCTTGTTGAGAGAACATTTTTGAAGAAATGCAAGTGCTTTGTAAAAATTGATTTTCGAGAAATTTCAAATAGCTTTGGAAAAACTTGATTTCTCTGAATTCAAACTTTGAAATTGAAGATATTATGACTTGGAATATCGTGATTTGAAGTTGAGAAATACCACTTTAAAGCTCAGAGTTTTGAGAAAATCAATTTCTGAGTAAGACTTAGAAATTTTTGAGAAAATCGATTTCTCTGAATTAGAATTGGAATTTTCAAATTGAATGAAATGAATGAATATGAATTTGAAAGATATTGTTTTGAAGAATTGAGAAAATCTTTTTGTATTTTTGAGAAATGCAGTGCATTTTGAAGTTAGCCTAAGAGTGTAGGCTGAATGTGGCTAATATGAAGATCACAAATCTGGGTCTCATTTGTATTCTGACTATGGCCTTGAATACGAATTCCATCGAGTTTGTCAACTTCCTAAGAGCTTGTGCATGTGCCATTCATGTAGACCATGGTGGATTTGTAAAGAATATGCATGAATTATACATTCATCAGATATTAAAATTTGCAGAATTAAACTATATGCAATGCTCCCTATTCTAAGCAGAAAATGTAAATCTTATTCCAAATATTACATTTAATATTTACATTGAATTGAATAAAGAAAAATAAAGAAAAATCTTCTTCTTGAATGTTCCTACAAAACTAGAAAACAAGTTAACACAAAAATGTAGGTTTATCTGAATTTATCTGAAAATATTAGGAAATTATCAGATATTATCCAAATGTAAACTTAATTCATACTTCCCTGATATAAACATAAATGATGAAATTGAATTAGAAATATAAAAATGAGCTTTAAAAATTCAAAATTGGGGTCCAAATGACCGAAATTCCCCTGATCGCAAGACTATGGTCTTGAAACGAGGGTTTTTCAGAAAGATATTTTATAAAATGCAAAATTTAAAATTCAAAAGAGAATAAATCAAACACAAGATGATATGATATGATTGAAAATATGAAAATCAAAGTTTGGAATTTCGAAATTGATGTCAAATGACCAAAATGTCTCTGATAGCAAGACTATGGCCTTAAAATCAGGGGTTTTAAAAAATATTTTGCTAAAAACTTTGGATTTGGGGTTTAAAAAAATCACATAGCAGCTAAATCGAACATGAGGTGTACTAGCATGATTCTAAACATGACAAAACCCTAAAAACATGAAATTATACCCAAAAATCAGAAATATCATGAAAATCATGATTTTGGCAGTGTTTCAGGATCCTACGGGTAACCTATTTTGCAATTTAACTCATCCAAGCAGCAAATGATATCTAAAATCAGTAAAAATCAACATATGAACTTCTTATAACCCTAAACTTAGATTGGAATCATAAAAAGATATTTTTGACATTATCTCAATTCAAAAATTGCATTAAAACCTTAAAATATGCTATTTTTACCTATGGGCACGTACCCGTTTTCGTGTCAGACCCAAATCAGGAGTCAATTTACCATGAAAATTCATAAAATTTTACAGAGCCATAATAGACAAGAAAAACAAAGAATCTCTTTTTTACAAATCAGAAAAATCGCCTCCGGTTGGAGAGATATCGTTCTAGCAATCTATACTTGAATATAACAAATATAAAATTGATCAAAACAGACACTTCTGGTTGCAAATATAAGGAAAAATAGCCAACTTCATCAAACAATTTTGAGATTTTGGCAATGAATATCAGATAGATAGATAAACAATTTTTTTTTTACGGAACATTGATCAGATCTTCGGTTAGGGAGATACAATCAACACAAGTTAAATTAAGGTTTGAAATAAACATAACGAGTTCTAAAAAGTTGATCTGACTCTCTGACAGAGGAAAAAATATCAAGACATGACATAAAATTATAAAAGCTTTACAGTAAATAATAAACTTTAATACAAAGCTACTGCAATTTACAAATTCTGAATCAGATCTCAGATGATAAAAATAACGCAACTATAAGTTGTACTTGAATATGAGCAATGATTTTTACCAACAGGAATCATGATTCGACTTTATATTTTTCTAACAGAGTTCCCGAATTCCAAAACCTCTGATTTTTTTACATGGACTCACTGACACGTTCGTGGACCACATATAAAAAAATCAAAAATTTCTAACAAAGGTTTAAATATTAAACAATATGATTTCTACAGATCTAAAATCAAAATACACGAAAATCTAAGAAAACCCTAAAAAAACATGATTTAACAATGAAAAACAATAAAAAATACCTAAACAGCAAAAAAAAAATTAATTTAATGCTGAAACACATGAAATAAACATTAATATGACAAAAAATAAAAAAATATATGGAATCTAGGATGGAAGTTGATTTTACCTTTGAAAGGATGGATTTAGCCCATTTAACGGGTAAATCACATCTTTTGTCGGTTAAGAACATAGAAGACGTACCTCTCATCGATTCTAATGGATTAGAATCCTGAAAATCACCCTCAAACTGAGTTAGATCATCTTCTTGGGTCATCTTTGAGGTTCTTGGATAGATTCCATGGTTAAATCCATGAACTCAAGGGGCGATAATGGCTAAATCCATGATAAAAAGCACAAAAAATTATTAAAACATGAAAGAAAATATAAAAATCTTACCTTGGGTGACTGCAACTTAAATGGAGGAAGGAGAGGTGCTAGAAAGAGGAAAGAGGCCACAAAAATTTGAGAGAGAAAAGAGCCTTCAAAAGCCTCTTGAAGTCCCCTTTTTATAGGTTTTCAAAAAGTAACTTAATTAGGGTTAATTAAGAGGTTTCCTTTTTTTTTGAGAACTCTTTCTAATAAATCCACTAAGGAGCAAAACTTTTTCTAGAGGCTTTTAACCTAAATGGACTCTAACTAAACCCTAATTAACACCTAATCAAACACTAGAAAGTCCAAATGTGGCACCACCTAGTGTGAGCACACGTTTGTTTTTTAAAACTTGAATTTAAAACCTTTAAAAACCAATAGTTAAAAACCAAAGTAAAGATGATTTTTTTAAAATCAACTTTGACTCTTATAAACCCCTAATCTAACTAGGACACTGACTAACCCTAGTCTAACCCTGACCTTATCAGATGTGGCACCACCCAGAGTGCCCCCCCCTTGAATTTTTAAAAAACGATTTTAAAACTTGCAAATGAGAGGTTTTTCAAAAGATATTTAAAAGTAGATTTTGAGATTAAAAGTTTTGAAATGGTACAGAGTCCTGACTGGGTCAGAAATCCTCTGGATATGGCGCCAACTGAGTGGGCCCCATATCAGGGTTTTGAAAGTCTTGAAATAAAGACTGAAAATGGCTTTGAAAATGAATTAAAATCAATAGGTGAAATTCAAAGATTTTGAAAACAAAGTTCTAAGAAAACTAAAACTCTGGATCAGAGTCCTGAACCAATTAGAACTCTGAGATTTTAGAATTTTGAAAGTCAAATGATGAAAGTTTTGAAAGATTTTATCAGAACTGGTAAAATAAGTCAGAAAATACAGTTGGGGTTAGAGTCTTAACTCAACCAAAACTCTGAAATAGAGTCTTGAATTAACTGGACTCTGCAAAATGACCTAATTTTTGAAAAAAAATGGAAATGAATGAAAATGAAAGTGAAAACAAACTTCAGAATAGACTCCTAACTGGATTAAGACTGGGACAGAGTCTTGATCAGACTAAAACTCTAGATTTTTTTTTGGTATTTTTTGAAAAATAGATGAAAGATCTTGTGAAAACAGTGAAAATAATGACAAACAGTGAAATCAAAGCAAAGTTCTGATCCAACTGGAACTCTGAAAACAAAATCCTAATTGAACTAGGACTCTCAAAATTTTAGATTTTCTAAGAAAACTAATAAAGGGATTTTGAAAACAGGTAAGAATAAGATAAAATTGAAGTCTAGTTCAGAGTCCTAATCCGACTAGAACTCTGAGAAAGAGTCCTAATTCGACTAGAACTCTGAGAATTTTATGTTTCCTAAAAGCAAATGAAGCAATTTAAAAAAAAACCTTTTGAAAACCAATGAAAATGAAGTGAGAAAATAAATTTTGGATAGAGTCCTGATTCGATCAGGACTCTGGGATAAAATCCCAAAATTTTGAAATTCTTTGATAAAGGTGTAATAATTTTGAAATTTGAAAAGATAAATAAAAAGATTTTGGAAGGATTCTCTCAAAATTGAAATCATGGTCAGAGTCCTGATCCAACTGGGACTCTTTGAATAGAGTCCTGGTCCAACTAAAACTTTGAGTTTTTGACTCATTTTGATAGATTTTGAAAATTTTGATTAAAGATAGGCAGAATACCAATGAAGGATAGAGTCCTGATTCGATTAGGACTCCAAGAAAGAGTCCTAATCCGGTTTGAACTCTAAAATTTTGGCTAAAATAGAAGATTTTGAAAACCAGATGAGAAGGTTTTGAAAACAAGTAAAGAATAGGAGTAAAGGATGAAATCGAGATAGAGTCCTGATTCAATTAGGACACTGAGAAAGAGTCCTAATTCGACTGAGACTCTAGAATTTTGGCCAAAATGAAGGTTTTTGAAAGATTTTCTCAGAAACATGTAAAATGGTAGTAAAAGGTAGAGTTTTGATCCGACTAGGACTCTGCAAAAAGAGTCCTGATCCAACTAGGACTCTAAAATTTTGACCAAAATAACAGAAATGTGTAAGGATATGACCACAACTGGTTTAAAATCAAAATGGAGTTTTAAAAAGATTTAAAAAGATAAAAAGATAGAGTCCTGATCCAACTAGGACTCTGAAATTTTTGAGATTTTTGATAAATAAAAGAATCCAGAAGCGACACCACCTAAATGGGTCTCATATGGGAATTGAAATCAATTAAAATTGAGTTTCAAATGAATCCAGATTGTTTTCTGAGGAAAATGTTTCAAAACATAAGATTCTGGGGGTTGGCAAATGGCAAAAATGTCGATTTAAAACCCAGATTTTGATATTGATTTCGAAAGAAAGGTTTTTAAAACTTGAATATGGATTTAATATTTTGAAAATGGAAGTTCTGGATCTCGATAATGAGATGAAATGACATGCAATGAAATAAAATGATATATCAAATGCATGCAATGATATGCAGTGATATATGAAATGTAAACACTGGATGAGGGTGAAAATTTGGGGTGTTTACAGATTCCCCTCTTTGCTACTAAACCGGTATAGGGCCGAGCTTAGTGGCAAAGAAAAACACATCAAATTTGGGCTATGTAAAAAAAATGCCCCAGTTAGAAGGATCTTACTGGTTATGAAGAAATTAACCCTGACGGAAAATGGTAGGTATGAAATGGAGAATGATAAAGAAAGATCTACTTCAAAGAAGTGAGATTCAGGTTTTGCCCTTAACCTGGATGGAACGAAAAATACCTCATATAGAAACGAGGCTCTAGCTTGACCCTTACCCTGATCGGGAAATGAAACACCTCATTCGAATGAGGCTTAGGTTTTTCCCTTAACCTGATCGGGAAATGGGAATGGAAAGTTGGATGGTGAATAAGATAACCTTTTTGAAGAAGAATAAGGCAACTCTTTCAACAACGTTAAAGATAACAAAGGTGATCCAAAGGAGCAGAATGATTCTTTTGACAACGCAAAAGATGAATTCTTTTGACAACATAAAAGATGACAAAGGCAATCTAAAGGAGTTGGACGATTCTTTCAACAATGCAAAAGATGAATTCTTTCGACAACGCGAAAGATGACAAAGGTGATCTAAAGGAACAAGGCGATTCTTTTGACAACACGAAAGATGACAAAAGCGATCCAAAGAAACAAAGCGATCCAAAAAAACAAGGCGATTCTTTCGAAAATGCGAAAGATGAACAAGGTGATCCAAAGGAGCAGGGCGATTCTTTCGATAATGCGAAAGATGAATTCTTTCGACAACGCGAATGATGACAAAGGCGATTCAAAGGAGCAGGGCGATTCTTTCGACAACGCAAAAGATGAATTCTTTCGACAACACAAAAGATGACAAAGACAATCCCAAGGAGCAGGGCGATTCTTTCAACAACGCGAAAGATGAATTCTTTCGACACCGTGAAAGATGAAAAAGGCGATCCAAAGGAGCAGAGCGATTCTTTCAACAACGCGAAAGATGAATTCTTTCAACAACGCAAAAGATGACACAGGTGATCGAAAGGAACAAGGTGATTCTTTCGACAATGTTAAAGACGATAATGACTATCCTTTCGGAGAGAAGGCTAATCTTTCAACAATGCGAAAGATGACAAAGTCTACTCTCTCAAGGAGGCAAAAGGTGATGCCAGAATGTGTCAAAATGGACATCGAGCTCTTCACTTCATGTCGGGACAACAAGAAAATATTACCAAAATGTTAAAAATTGTTTGTTGATTCAAAATACATGAAACTAATGTATATTGGTATGAAAATATTTCCTCTTTTCTACGCAAAGTATTACCTCCAATTGGGCTAACTCTATAGAATCTAAATTCAAATTGCTTACGATTGGCCTTTTTCAAAGAAGCTATCAATTTCCCTGATATGAACAGAAAGGAGAGTATTCTTGATATTGTGAAAGCGATTGGTGAAAGGACATTCATAAAAGAATTTCACAAAATTAAAGAAGATTCTTGGCAGATTCGGCAGTTTGATATCTTGAATTTTTCTCATGATGATTTTTTGCACTCTTTTTGCGACATTGAGCTTTCTTAGGTTTTGGAGGAGTTTATTACATCATCCTTTATTTTGGAGATGTCCTGACTTTTTGCTCTCTTCGCTTTTTTTTTGGAAGGGTACATCACAAACTCCTTCAACTTGGAGATGTTTCGATCCTTCTTTGTCTCAAGAATTATACTGATGATATTGTCTCTTTGGTAGGAAATCTCTTGATGATAGCAGAAATTAAATATCTTTTATTGTTTGTTGGGAGGCTCATCGCATTCGCCTTCAACTTGGCAGTGATCTGAACTTTTCCTAGAAGGATCTATCACAAACTCCTTCATCTTGGAGATGATCCAAATCTTCTTTGGCTCCGGGGGTCTAACTCATCCACTAGTCTTCAACTTGACGATGATTGAGAGATCCCTTTTGCAGATATTTAAGTGAAACTTAAATGATTGAGGAGATATGAAAATTGAGTGAATTTTTCTTTATCACCCAAAATCTGTAAAAGACAAAAATCTTTTCCTAACAGTCCTCTGTCACCCCATAAAATTTGGGGAATTTTTATGGTAGTTTAGTACCCGAAATTCAGTTTAGGTTTAGAGTTTTAGGCAAAATCTTGTTTTTTAGGATTTATAGTTAATTTTCTATATTAAAAAATATCAAAAATATATATTTTCAAGTTTTATTCTGTTTTTAGGGTTAGTCTAGGTGTCCATGCCAAATTTGGCTCAATTTCAAGTTCATTTGCCTTGTGTGTTAGTTTACTTTTAAATTCAGAGGCGAAAATCAAGCGAAATTCAGTAATTTGTGATATTTTCATTATTTTAGGGTTTTTATCATTTGAATAAGCATATCATATCATATTAGAGTTAATTTCAATATCATTTGCATTTCATATTTCAATTTTTTACAAAATTTATTTCAAAAAACCCTGGTTTCAAGGCCATAGTCTTGTTATCTGGGACATTTTGGTTATTTTGACCTCAATTTCGAAATTCCAATCTTTAATTCTCTAAATTTTTATGATATCATCATATTGATTCATATTATGTTTCATTTTATTTCATTTGATTTTCAAATTTTTAAATTTTATAAAAATTCTTTCAGAAAACCCTGATTTCAAGATCATCAGGGGTATTTTGGTTATTTTTACTCCAATTTCAATTTTCTAAGTTTATTTTCGAATTATATTACTTATTTCTCATGTTTATATCAAAGGGGTATGAATTTGGGTTTATATCTGGATAATATTCGATAATTTCCAATATTTTTGGATAAATCTAGATAAACCTACACTTCTGTGCTAACATGTCTTCTAGTTTTGCAGAAACATTCAAGAAGAAGATTTAGTTATTTTATTTCTTTTCTTTTGTTCAATTCAATGCAATATTAGATGTAATATTTGAAATAAGAGTTACTTCTTCTTCTACTTAGAATAGGACTGCATTGCATATAGTTTACTTTCTGCAAATTTCAATATCTGATGTATCATTCATGCACATTTTTCCAAATCCACTATGATTGACATGAATGACACGTGCACAAACTCTTAGGGAGTTCACAAACTTGGTGGGATTCATATTTATGGCCATATTCAGAATACGAAGAAAACCCAGATTTGTGATCTTCGTATTAGCCATATTCAACCTACACTCTTAGGATAATTTAAAAAATGCACTGCATTTCTCAAAACTCAAAAGGATTTTCTCAATTCTTCAATGAAATATCTTTCAAATTCATATTCATTCATTCAATTTGTGTCATTTTCAAACTCTTTTCCCAATTCCATTTCAGAGAAATTGATTTTCCCAAAAATCTACAAGTCTTCTTTCTCAGGATTTGATTTTCTTAGAACCCTGAATTTTTAAATGAGATTTCAAAGTATTTCCCAAGTTTAAATCATGATTTCCTAAGGTTTCAACATTCTCAATTTCCTTTTAAAATCTCAAAATCGATTTTCTCAAAAACTTTGAATTACTTCTGAAATTGATTTTTTCAGAATTCTCAAATCCTATTCAGAAATCAATTTTCTTAGAAAAAGCAATTCCAATCTCAAAAATCGATTTTCTCAGTGTTCCCATTTTTCTCAGAATCCATTTTCCAATACAAATTCTGATTTCCAATGAAATTCAATGATTTTCCCAAGAATTTCATTTTCAAGCACTTTTCTAGTCACTTTCCAAGCACATCTCAATTTTCCAAGGCAAACATCATAGTTCTCAAACTTGCATCTTTTCAAAATTTCATAGCACATGCCTGATTCTTTGTACATTCTAGAAAAATAGAGCATAATTTAGAAAATTTAACTTAGTCAAAGCACACATTTGAACCTTGGTTCGATTACCCCTGGTAAAGGCGCTAGGAACAGTCGAACCTCGTATAGACAGGCGGATCCCATTCTACGGATTTTTTTCGCAAATTTCAGAAAAAATAGAGGCGAGTAATTTTCAAAATTTGGTCGAGTTTGACTCGCAGAATCATTCTCTCTCTCGCATAGGGATGGGCAATTTTTTGCGATGATAACAGGCCCATGGGCCAGAATGATTGAGATAGAATTAATAACTTAAAGGTTTGAAATTGGTTGACCTGGTGGTCAAAATTTGGAAATGGTTGATCCGAGGGTCAAAATTGAGAATTGACTGACCCGAAGGTCGAAATTGGGGATTGAGAATTGGTGGACCTACCAGAAGGTCAAAATTGGGAATTGAGAATTGACTGACCGGAAGGTCGAAATTGGGAGTTGAATTTTGATGAGGGTTCTGTACAAAGACTGAACCTGAGAGATTGACTAATGCAACTGATAGGCAGGATACTAATGTGAGGGTTAGATTTTGGAAGGGTACCAGTGCGAACACTGGATTTAAAAAATGTACCAGTACGAGTACTGGATTTTAAAAATGAACCAGTGTAAGAACACTGAAAATGTACTAGCATGAGCTCGAGATTTTTAAAGATGAACCAATGTAAGGACACTGGGTTTGAAAATGTACTAGCATGAGCACTGGATTTTGAAAATGTACCAGTACGAGCGCTGGATTTTGAAAATGTACCAGTACAAGCACTGGATTTTGAAAATATGCCAACGCTAATAACTGACTGGCACTTTCATAATTTTTTAGAATTGTGATGGGAATGATTGCCGAGATCTCGGGATTATCTTTTATCCTGAGCGGGCAAGTTAACATTGATCAATGTACTTGAATGCAAATGGCTATGAGTAACTGCAAGTGAATGCAAATTAATGCTCATGGGTGCACCAATATGCAAAAAATGAAAGGTTTGTTTATCCTGCCTGCATACATGACATTTTTGGATAGCGACAAAGACTTAAAATGCTCCACTGTAACTAGGAAAGAGAAATTTGATCATTATTGAAGAAAATAGGAGATTATAAAAGAAAGAATAGGTGCTTCAAGCATCGAACTTTTTCAAGTGTCTGGGATTGATGGGATCTGGCAATTCTACCCGATTGGCATTGATAAGCCGATATGAATTGCAGGGTAATGCTTCCTTGATGACCTATGGACCTTCCCAATTTGGTGACCATTTGCCGCCTGGACGATATTTGAGATAAGCGGTGGATATGAGTACTAGATCATTGACTCAGAATTTTCTTTCAATGATAGATTTTGCATATTGTCTGGCTATCCTCTGGCAATAGGATTGAGCGTGCACCACTGCTTTTAGCCTTCTCTCATCAATCAAGTCAAGTTGTACTAGTCACTACTGTTGGTATTGATCAAGAGGTAACTTTAGAAGTGATGCGAACTTCAGAGCGGGTTTTTGAACATGCAGGGGTAATACTACTTTTGTTCCATAGACCAATTCTGATGGAGTAGCGTTAGTTGGAGTGCGAATGGTGGTCCTATATGCCCATAGTGCATCGTAGATCTTCTCATGCCAATCACGACCTGTTTCTACAGTTCGTTCCAAGATACGAATTAGGATCTTGTTGGTGGCTTCTGCCTGACCATTCCCTTAAGGATAGTATGGAGCTGAGAAACAATGATGAATTTTGAACTTCGAGCAAAAAGTTTTCATTCTTGAAGTGACTACCATTGTCTAACACGATGTCGTGCGGCACGCAAAAACGACAAAGGATATTCTTGTGGATAAATGAAACCATGTGTCAACCTTCTACTGTGCGTAGAGTGACAACTTCCACCCTTTTGGTGAAGTATTCTGTTGTAGTAAGAAAGTATTTGTGGCCATTTGAAGCCGAAGGAGTGATAGGACCTACAACATCAAAGGCCCACATAGAAAATGGCCATGAAGATATGACAGATTGCAGATATGTTGCTGGTGCATGAATAGAAGGTGCATGCATTTGGCATTGAACACACTTCTTCACAAAATGGTAGTAGTCTTGCTGCATAGTCTTCCAATAATACTCTGCTCGGATGATTTGCTTGACAAGAGTTTGGTAGCTGACATGGCCACTGCAAATACCATCGTGCACTTCTCGCACAACTTCTTTGGCATCGTCTTCGTCTAAGCATCAGGAATATTCAGAACTGAATCCGCAACGATAAAGAATATCGGCAAGGATGAAATAGCGAGTAGACATGCACTGAATCGCTCATTGCTCTTTCTTTGCGAGTTCTGGAGGGAATTTGCCAGTTTCTAGGAAATCTTTGATATTATAATACCAAGGCTTCTTCATTTGTTTAGCCTGGTTTATTTGTTCTGTCGAGAGGAAGGCAGGTTGATTAAGTCTGCCAATTTCAAAGAAGCGACATGATTCTCTATTTTTGAACGCCATAATGGAGCCTAGATTGGCTAAACTGTCTGCAACTTGATTAAAGTCTCTCTTGATATGAAATAACTGAAATTCTTCAAAACTGCTGGCAAGAGCTGAAATGGTCTTTTGATAGGGAAGCAGTTTTTGGTCCTTTACTTGCCACTCAGCTTAGAGTTGATTGACGATGAGCAGGGAGTCGCCATAGGCATGCACTTTCTTGACACTGAAGTCTTGTAGAATTTTCAGGCCTTGTATCAGAGCTTCATACTCATCCATATTGTGAGTGCATGGGAAATCAAGCTCGAGAGAAAAGGAAATCATCTATTTCTTAGGTGTGATTAGTAAAATCTCGATTCCTATTCTTGCCATGTTTTTGGAACCATCGAAGAATAAGCTCCAAATTGGAGGTTGTTGGATATTGCATATTTGCTCATCGGGAAAATCATCTTCGACTTTCATTTCATCTGCTAAAGGAAAGTCGGCCAATTGATCTGTAATTGCTTGGCCTTTGATTGATTGTTGAGAGACATATTCTAAGTCATATTGCATCAGTAGGACTTGCCACTTGGCGATTCGTCCACTGAGAAAGGGTTGCTCGATGATATACTTGAGCAGATTTAATTTTGATAAGATCTTAACTTCAGATGCCAGCAAGTAGTGCCTCAACTTTTGACACATCCAGACCAGGGCTAGGCAGGTCTTCTCTATTTGAGAGTATTTCTTTTCATAGTCGATGAAAGTCTTACTCACATAATAGATGACGTGCTTATTCAGGCTACCTTCTTCATATTGTGCCAGGAATCCGCCGCAGGCTACTTGATTAACTGAGATGTATAGCAAAAGGAGTTTTCCCAATTCTGGCGATTTCAAAACAAGAGGATTGAGAAGATATCTTTTGATGCACTCAAACGATTGCTGACATTCTGGTCTTTATTCAAACTTTACTTATTTTCTGAGTAGATGATTGAAAGACTCACATCTCATGACCAAATTGGATATAAATCGCCGAATTGATTGCATGCGTTCCTGAAGGCTACGGAGCTCTTTTTCGAAGGACCAATTTTGAGAAAATTGGGATTTTGAAGGACCAATGTAAACATTGGAATTTTGAAGGACTAGGATAAAACTGAAATTTTAAAGGATCAATTTTGAGAAAATTGGAATTTTGAAGGACCAATGTACATATTGGAATCTTTGAAGGACTGAAATTTGAAAGATCAATTTTGAGAAATTTGAAATTTTGAAGGACCAATGTACACATTGGAATTTTGAAGGACTAGGATAAAATTAAAATTTTAAAGTATCAATTTTGAGAAAATTGGAATTTTGAAGGACTAATGTACACATTGAAATTTTGAAGGAGCAATGTAAAACTAGAATTTTGAAGGACAAATTTAAGAAATTGGAATTTAGAAGGACCAATGAAAACATTGGAATTTGATGAAAGACCAATTGGAATTTGAAAGACCAGTGTAAAACTGGATTTTTGAAAGACAAATTTAAGAAATTGGAATTTGGAAGGACCAATGAAAACATTGAAATTTGATGAAGGACCAATTGGAATTTGAAGGACCAGTGTAAAACTGGAATTTTGAAGGACAAATTTAAGAAATTCAAATTTGGAAGGACCAATGAAAACATTGGAATTTGATGAAGGACCAATTGGAATTTGAAGGACCAATGTAAAACTGGAATTTTGAAGGACCAATTTGAGAAAATTGGAATTTTGAAGGACCAATGAAAACATTGGAATTTTGATGAAGGACCAATTGGAATTTGAAGGATCAGTGTAAAAATGGAATTTTGAAGGACCAATTTGAGAAAATTGGAATTTTGAAGGACCAATGAAAACATTGGAATTTGATGAAGGACCAATTGGAATTTGAAGGACCAATGTAAAATTGGAATTTTTTGAAGGATCAATTTGAGAAAATTGGAATTTTGGAAGGAGCAATATAAACATTTGGAATTTTGAAGGACCAATTGTAAAACTGGAATTTTGAAGGACCAATATAAACATTGGAATTTTGAAGGACCAGTTGTAAAACTGGAATTTTGAAGGACCAATTTTGAGAAAATTGGGATTTTGAAGGACCAATGTAAACATTGGAATTTTGAAGGACCAATTTTGAGAAAATTTAAAATTTGGAGGGACCAATGTAAACATTGGATTTGATGCAGGACCAGTGTTAAACTGGATTTGGAAGGACCAACGTGATAATTGGTTTTGATGAAGGACCAATGTGAGAATTGGATTTAATGAAGGACCAGTGTTAGACTGGATTTGGAAGGACCAATGTGAGGATTGGATTGGGTGAAGGATCAGTGTTAGACTGGATTTGAAAGGATCAATGTGAGAATTAGATTTGATGAAGGACCAGTGTTAGACTGGATTTGGAAGGACCAATGTGAGAATTGGATTTGATGAAGGACCAATGTTAGACTGGATTTGGAAGGACCATTATAGAAGACTACGCTACTTCTATAAATGGTTTCAGGATTATCCCTTATTTTGAATGAAAAATTTAGGTTTATCCCTTAACCTGAAATGGAAAGAAGGAATTTTGAAGAGAATAAACCTGAAGCTTGAAATTTGGAAGGGATAAGCCAGAAGGCTGGATTTTGGAAGAAGGTCAAACCTGGCAGTTGGATTTTTGAAAAAGGAGTCTGAGTCGGAACTCGGATATTTAAAAGGATGGACCAAACCGAGAGTTGGGTTTTTGAAAAAGGAGATAAGAGTCTGAGTCAAAACTCGAATATTTAAAAGGAAGATGAAATATATAAAGAGGAAAACCTGAGTCGGAACCCAGATCTTCAAAATAAAAGATAAAAGAAAAAATCGAGCTTGAAAACTTGAATTTTTTAACGCAACGATTGGCTTCAACACGAGCATTGGATCCAACAGGAAGTCTGAGTCGTAACTTGGAATTTCAAACAAAAGATAAAAGAGAAACCCAAGTTTTGAAAACTCGAATTTTTTTAAAGAAACGATTGGTTCCAACACGAGTATTGGATCCAAAAGGAAGTCCGAGTCGGAAATCGAAACTTCAAACGAAAGATAAAAAGGGAAAACCCGAGTCAGAACTCGGATCTTCAAAATAAAAGATAAAAGAAAAACCTGAGTTTGAAAACTCGAATTTTTGAAGCAACGATGGGTTCCAACACGAGCATTGGATCCAAAAGGAAGTCTGAGTCAAAACTCGGAACTTCAAACAAATGATAAAATGGGGAAAACCCGAGTCAGAACTCGGATCTTCAAAATAAAAGATAAAAGAGAAACCCGAGTTTTGAAAACTTAATTTCTTTTAAAGAAACGATTGGTTCCAACACGAGTATTGGATCCAAAAGGAAGTCCAAGTTAGAACTTGAAACTTCAAACGAAAGATAAAAGGGGAAAACCCGAGTCAAAACTCGGATCTTCAAAAGAAAAACCCGAGTTTGAAAACTTGAATTTTTGAAACAACAATTGGTTCCAACAAGAGCATTGGATCCAAAAGGAAGTCTGAGTCGGAACTCAGAACTTCAAAAGAAAAGATAAAAAGGAAGACCCGAGTCGGAACCCGAATCTTAAAAGGAAAAGATAAAAGAATACCCGAGTTTTGGAACTCGAGTTTTTAAAGAAAACGATTGGTCCAATGCGAGCATTAGAACCAAAGGGAATCCCGAGTCGAAACTCGAAACTTCAAAAGAAAAGATAAAAAGGAAGACCCGAGTCGGAACCCAAATCTTAAAAGGAAAAGATAAAAGATAAAAGATAAAAGAAAACCCGAGTTTTGGAACTCGATTTTTTAAAGAAAAACGATTGGTCCAATGTGAGCATTAGAACCAAAGGGAAGCTCGAGTTGGAACTTGAAACTTCAAAAGAAAAGATAAAAAGGAAGACCCGAGTCGGAATCCGAATCTTTGAAAGAAAAGATAAAAAGAAAACTAAGAATTGATGAAAATTAAAGAAATTATGGAAGATGATTCAGGTTTATCCCTTAACCTGAAAGGGAAGAGAATAAAAATTGACAAATTTGACAAAATTGATAAAAGATTGATAAAGAATTGAAAGAATTGATAAAGAATGATAAAGAATCAATAAAATTGATAAAAAATAAGAATTAATAAAGAATTGACAAAGATCTGGTAAGAATTGATAAAATTGATGGTGAATTGATAATGCTTGAAAGATGATAAAAGACTTCAGGACTATCCCTTATCCTGAAGGAAGGACCTCGTAGGACGAGGTTCAGGTTTATCCCTTAACCTGAGAGGGAAATTCAGGTTTATCCCTTAACCTGAGTGGGAAAAAGAGGGAAAAAGGAATACCTCATGGGAAAGAGGCATCAGGTTTTATCCTTTAACCTAAATGGGTAGTTTGAAATAAGAATTGGTAAGAAAAATTAATAAAATCGAAGGAAAATCAATAAAATGAAAAAAATTGATAAGACTGATAAAGATTAACGAAATGGAAAAAATTGATAAAACTTGAGGAAAAGAGTTTGTTTGATCCTGCTTGCATGTGAGATCTTTAAAGTGAGATGAGAATATTCATGAGAAAATCATTTTTGGAAAGAGGATCAACCGTGATGTTGATTTTGAAGAACGATCAACACGAGAGCTGATCTTTTGGAGAAGAATCAACACGAGGGTTGATTTTGAAGAGAGATCATCATGAGGGTTGATTTTTTGAAAACATTGGTTGAAAACCGATTTTGAAAAGGAGGATCAACACACTGGTTGATTTTGAAAAAGATTAGATCAACATTTTGAACTTTTGGTGACCATGAAAAAGATTTTGCAGAAGATTTCACAATTTTGAAAAACCCTCATAAGTAATATCATTTCTCTCATGGATGATGTCGGGATTGCCCCTTATCCGGAAAAGAATGGGAATTTGATGGCAAAGAGCATTTTGAAGTGTAAATGTAATTTTAGCAATAAAAGATGCCTCAATATGGCGAAAGAAATAAGAATCAAAGATAGGAAGGAGATTGACGTTTCATTTATAAGCAAAACCGATAACAAAGACTAAAATATTTACAAGCATCTTGACCAAAAAGGTCACAAAAAGACTCGGGCTGACTTGCCCTTACAAGATGGTTGGTAAAGAAAATGGAGGAAAGCAGAAAGACTCTAGCATTGTCAGTTTTTTGAATGATCTGAGAAAGGCTTGGTCAGGACAACGGGCTGCTCTTCATCTTCGTCCTCTATTAGAAGGTTTTTATCGATGTAGTCCTGGATGATATTTTTTAGAACGAAGCAGTGCTCTGTGTCGTGCCCCACTACTCGGTGAAACTTGCAGAATTTGTCCTTCCATTTTCCCAGGGGCACCGGTGGATCAACAACTCTCGAAAGTTTAATCATATCTTTGCTCAACATATACTCCAGAACCTACTCGAGGGACTGTTTCAGAGCAGTGAATTAGCGGTCATAACCCCAACCTTCACGTTTTATCTTTTCCTTTTGTTTGGCCAGAACCGGCTTGTCATTCTGTTTGAAGGGTTCCTCTCGCTGACCTGTCTGCTTGTTCTTGCTATCCTTGTTGCTACTGCCGCCATATTTTGTTAAGAAGGTATAATTACCCTTCTTTTTGGGGTCTTGACTGCTCTTGATGAGGGTGATGCCCTCATACATCCCGTTGCTAATAACGATAAATGATGATAATGACAAAGGTTAAAAAAAGTAATAACAACACATGATTTTGTGTTGTTATTGCTAATAACGACAATTCTGGAGGTAATGATGATAAATGATTTTTCAATATTACTCTGTACAAAAATAGTTCTAATAGGTCAATTTGTTTCGGCCATAACTTTCTTCTTCGTTGTCATTTTAAAATGATTTTTGTTATATTTGGAAGCTAACATCCTCAACTTTAATCTATATTTTGAGTAAAAAACTAATTTTGATTAATTTAATTGTCAAACACTCTTTCAAAGTAGGACCTATGCTAATAACGATAATTCATGAAAGTAAAAACGATAAATGATTTGTTATTATTAACATGTTAACTTATTTTGTCCATAACTTCTTATCCGGATGTCCGTTTGAGGTAATTTTTGATGAGTTGAATTGCTTTGACTCGGTGGATCATTGTCGGCGTCTGAAAAACCTTTGGATTAAGAACAAGTCTTTTGATTGATCAAGAAGACATTCTGAAAATCGGAAAAAAAACTTTTATTCATGGAAAATCGCCAATCATGAGGTAAGTTGCATAGCATTTGGAAAAGTTGAGAAAGTACATGAATTGACAATAAGATTGTAAAGACTGATAATAGAGAGATGACATCCAGATAGATAAAGAAAACTTGGAATTTTATTGAATTGAGTAGATCAAATGACAATGGAACATTTTAAAAAAAATGAAAAGGAAATGACAAATGATGTCTCTAGTGTGCCCCTTTGGTAAAGACAGTGTTCTTACAAGATCTTCTGTCGGAGAAGCCCAATCCTGCTCTGCGGGGATGACGCTTGGGGGTCACTGGCTCGATTATGTCATCTTCATTTTTACCTAAACCCCTGAAGGGCTGGTATCCATGCTTCAGCAGTAAGTCGAATCCCTTCTTGGTTTTCATAAATTGTGGGAATAGGGGATGGTCTCTGAAAGAACTATAGTTGAATCGACCTCCGATCTTGAAAAATTGAGGTCCCCTCCATTGGGTCATGGCTACAGTATGCATCAATGGCTCTGATGTCTGGAGTGTCTCTAGGCTCTCTCCGAGACTGATTTCTTCTCTTTCCCTGATGCTGGGGATATCTGCAGTGAAACTAGGTCTGTGAATCATAGGTTGCAAAAGCCTTTCTTCTGGATCTTCTCCCAGTACGGTTGTGATCATTCCGCCCTTAGACTACTTGATACATTAATGCAGAGTGGATGGCACAACGTTTCCATTATGGATCCATGTCCTTCCTAGCAGCAGGTTGTAGGTGGGTGGCACATTGACCACGTGAAAAAGAACTGAATGGACTGAATAATTGATAAAGATCTCCAGAAAAATCTTTCCTTTAGTTGTCTGCCCGTGATTATCGAATTCATAGATAATGATTAGATCCAGAATGTATTCCTCTTCTTTGAGGCCCAAAGCCTTGGCGGTCATCTCAGGACATATATTGAGGTTGCTGCCTCCATCAACCAACACATGGGGTACTGTCATCCCCCTGGTTCTGACGATAATGTATAACGCATTATTGTGAAAAGTATGAGGCTTCGGCAAATCCTCATCTGAGAATGTAATCGGCACATTAGTCATGACCTGATTGACAATATGGGCCATGTCTTCAGGAGTTATACTGGGTTTTACTTTGATTTTCCGCAGTAGGTCATCCAATACTTGCTGATGTTTAATAGAAGCTTGTGCTAAATCTAGGATTGAGACATTAGATAGGGCAGTTAATGGCTTTTGAGTTGATGTCTCTCCTTTCTCCGGGATGGATTTGATGAAGCATTTAGGAAATCTGGGAATTCCCTTGGCAACTTCTAGGGATGCCCTTGCAGGTTCAACAGATACCTTTAGCTTGCCAAAGGTTGAGATAAGATCCATCTTTTTGGCGTGGGGTTGTGCTTGGTGCAATACTAGGATGTGGTGTTGGACTTGAATATCACTATTGGAGCATGGTTTAATGTGATCTTGCGGCTGAAAAGGCTGTTCAGAGATTACTGTCGCGCTGAATGTTGAGTGAATAGATGGTTCAGAATGTCCATTTTTTCTTCTTCAAAACCCTCTACCAAAAGATTTTTGTCAATGTAGTCATGAATATTGTTTTTGAGAATGAAGCAGTTCTCAGTATTGTGTCCCACTGTCCAGTGGAACTTGCATAATTGATCTTTCAACTTTCCCATGGGCACAGGGGGATCGGCTAATTTGGGTAACTTGATCATTTCTTTGGTCAGCATATACTCGAGCACAGTCTCGAGTTATTGATCAAGGGGAGTAAATTTTCTTTCATAACTCCACCCTTCATGCTTAGTTTTCTCTCGCGGCTTTGGTCCTTGACCTTGCTGTGGGGGCTTTCCTTTCTGATCGCCCTTGAAATTTGAGTTGCCTACGCCATAGCAGTAATCTTTCTTCTGCCCCTTATAATGATTGTGACTATTATTGCTGGCAGAGTAGGTAAAATGAGCTTTCTTTTTCTGCTCATTCTGGTGGCCGCTCTTGGTAAAAGTGAAGCCCTCATAGACTCCGTTTTCCATGCTTAGTTCAAGTCATTCGGCTCGTTCTGTCAACTCGATGAAAGTTCTCGATGGTGAGGTGAAAATTAAACCTCTCAGAAGCTGCGAAAAATTGTTGAGGATCAATGACAAAGTGTGTCTCTCTAATATTAGGTCCCTCATTTTGTTGCAAGCTGATCTCTATCGGTGAATGAAATCCCTAGCCTTCTCATTTTCTCTCTGCCTGAGGTTGCAAAGATGACTCAATGTTGGGAGCGTCTCTGTATTGAACAAAAATCGCTCAATGAATAAATTCACCACCTTATCAAATTCTTTTAACTTGATGGGATTGATGTGTTCCACATACCATTTTGCAGAGGTTCCTTCTAGACTGCGGGGGAAGCAAAGGAATAGGGCTTTGTTGTCTTTCTTGAACTTAAAGCATTTAGCAAGGAACATGGCGATATGTGCTTTGGGGTCGTCCGAACCGTCGAAGTTGATGAATTTTCTTGGAAGGTTTTCAAGATTATCGTCAACTTCTAAGCCATCGTAGAAGTCTTCACTGGTGAAGACTTTCTTGCCCTTGTCGCTGGCTTGTAGATCCTTAACTACTCTTGCCATTTCCTTTAATTGGGCTTGCAGTGGATATTCTATGATTTTATCTTTCATCTTAAGAGCAACCCTTTGCTCCTGAGCAGATTTTTGGAATGTCGGCATTATCTCGCATTCCTCATGAGTATCTTCTGTTGATTCTTCCTCATCGAAAGTGTCTTTTGGCTAAACATGCTTATTGGAAGTTTTCACTGATTTCTTGGCCATGCGACCTTGGACCTTTTGTCTGAATGGATTCTTCTCTGAGCTGGTTCTGGCCTACTCGCTCATCATTTTGTTCATCATCTTTTAAAACATGGCATACATTTAGGGATCGATGCCATCATCCTCTTGTTGGCTCTGACTTCTGACTAAACGTGGGGAGTCCATCTCTTCTTCTAAAGCTGATGAGTATATGATGCACTGAGATGAGGTTGTCTTTCTTCCTGACCTTGTCTGAACCATCAAATGTGGGGAGCGCTCTTTGTAGGGCAAAGATTTGGTTAGACTCTGGGAAATATTTGCTGAAAATATGATAGAAAATTGGAAGACTATCCCATTGAGTCATCGCAGGAGTCACGACAATTGAGTTGCCACTCTTTGCGAAGATGAACAACTGAAGATATGCCTTGTTGTTACCTAAACGAGGTCATCAAATCATGATAGCAAGAGAGGGAATTTATTAAAGAAAAATATTATTTCATTGATGATGAATTTGACAAAGAGGAGGGAGAAACATAATTTGCCACCATTCATAATAATCAACAAACATTTTAGGACCCGGGAAGAGAGTGAGGGTGACAAAGGAATCCCAGCCATAGCGGGCAGAATGATATGCTCCAGACCATTGTGCAGATGCGAGATCGAATTTTGGCATAATCTCTGATAGTAGTCGAGCTTCTACGTATTGTTGTCTCTCTGAAAACTGTCAAACACGTCACTCTGGCTGATAATAAGTGCAAAAGAAAGGTCCCAGTAATTTGAACTGCTTGCCATAAGCGTACGTGTATCTGGGAGGAGGTGTTTGGCGATCAAAGTAGTCCCATACAATCTCTTCTTCCTGAATGTTGTCGATTATAGATCGATACTGCGCCATGGAAAGGAGCTCTTGGCCATTATATCTGAAAGAACTTGCTCGGGTCGGAACATGCTGAAAAAACCAAGATTGAAGTGCGTAAGTGCATCCTTCTATTAGAATGGACTCTCCGAGTGTAAAACGAGTCAACCCTCGGTACAGGAAGGCAAGTGCTGCCATGGCTATGGAAAAACGGCTGGTCTATCCACTTCTCCATCTTCGCAGGAGCTGGGCTATTCTGATGTCTACATAGTTTTGTCTGTCTGGGAAGAAGGCCAGTCCTACGGTGCAAAGAACCATTGTGTTCTGAATTCTCTCTCTCGAGCAGTTCTGGATAGTGAACTGACGGTATAATTCAAGCAAATCAATAAATGCATTCCCATCCATCTGAATTAGAGGCCAAGATCGGTGGCCTGTCAAGCGAGCTAGGGCATTTCGGGGGTCCAAACCCTTGACATTGATTAAGAATTGCTGCTCCAACGGATCTCCGGGTTGACCAGCTGGTTTAGGTAATCCCATAATTTTTGAAAATTCATCCATCAACAGGGTTATTTCCCCCCATGGGAACCAGAAGGTACAGGTGCAGAGATTCCACTGCTCTGCCATCACATGGATCAGATTGCCATTAACTGTCAACTTCCCCACCGCAGATGCCAATTCTAATATGCATTCACTCAAATGGTCCAAGAACATACGAGAAAAGCTTTTGAGCCATGAATAGTACCACCGAGGAATGAAAGATCCGGTGCTAAGGGCTCGGTGTTCAGGAAGACCTTGTCGTACCTCATAGGAGATGTGACCTTCGGGAAAGATAAGATCAAGTTGACTGGATGCCATCAGACTGGAAGATAGAAGAAAAACTCGAAATCAGACTTAGGTAAAATATATAAATTTTGGAAAATTGCAGGCAGAAAAAAAATGAAGCTGGAAAATTTGAGATCCAGTAGAACGGAAGAATAGAAAATTGCCTAGAGTTTTGAGAAAAATAGATAATTTGGAAAAATCGTCTAGGGTTTTGAAAAAAAAGGAAATATTTTACAAAAAGATGGAAAATGAGGCATTTAAAAAAAATTGTCTAGTATATTTGAAAAATGGGAAAACAAGAGAAAATGAGGGAAAGTGATGCACATACAATTACATCCTGCATAAACAATTATACACATACAACATTCTTTAAAAGGCTGTCTCTAAATGCATAATTTTGAAAACAGCTGTAGGACCCTAATCCTGACTTTAGGTTTAGATCATCTTTGTCTAATCTAGTTATGCTGATATACTCGAGTCAAGACTCGAAGTACGGGGCATAAAAATTTTATCTCCGGTTCTAAGCTTGTGTTTTCCCAACATCCTTGAGAGCCTATCGATATACTTTGGACTATGGCCCTTAGTACGTGGCAGGAGGGCGTCAGCCCAAATAAGTGACCCAGTTGTGAGGCTTTGTCTTGAACTATGGTTCTGGAAGAAAGCCCAACAACGTGAAGACCGGGTAGAGATAGGTAAGGTGGTTTGGAAAAATGATCACATGCAATAAATAGAGGGCTCTAAAACCTAGAGAGATAGAATTTTAAAAGTCTTTGAAGAAGCATACATTGTTTTCATTCAGTTCCTAAATTGAGGAGGGTTGTGTGAGACCTAAGTCTATGTGAGCATGAAAATATCTCCTCAATATGGTCCTACAAAACCATGCCTAGTTTATATGTAGTTCATGTCAGCTGGGTCAAAATCTAGGCTCCTAGGTTCACATGAAATTGAAAGTAAAAGCTAACATTTTGAGAACATGATTTTGATCATAGAGCTAAGCCAAGCACATAATTGATGAGACAAGGACAGGTCCCATCACAGTCGTCAAGCCTGTTATCATCGCAAAAATTTTCCCTTCCTTTTGGGAGACAGGGGAAAGATCCCGCAAGTCAAACTTGACCAAAGTTTGAAAATGATTTTTTTTTAAATACTTGCCTCCGTTTTGAAAATAGCGAGAAAATCTGTAGGATGGGGCTCACTTATCGGTACGAGGTTCGATCGTTCTTGGAGCCTTTACAAGGGGTAATCGAACCAAGGATAAAAAAATGCTTAGCTTAACTTCATTACCAAAATTGATGTTCTATCCTAGATGCACATAGAATCAGGCATGTGCTATGAAATTTTGTAAAAATGCACATTGAAAAACATGATGTTTGCCTTTAAAAATATCTTGGAAAAGGATAGAAAATATTTTTGAGAAAAGAAAGAGGAATCGATTTCCCAAAGAAACCCTGATAAAAGGATTTTGATGAAAATAACCTTGAGAAACTCTGAGGATTCAAGGAAAATCGATTTTCTTTATTCTTGGGAAATGCCATTAGGAAAGTCAAGAATTGGATTTGGAAAATAGTTGAAATTCCTTGGAAAATTGAAAAAGGTTTCGAGAAATATTTTATGAAAAAAGGTACTATCTAAGAACTTCAACTTTGGTGGTTTGAAAATTGACTTTGGATTTTGGAAAATCATTGAGAAATCTTGGAAAACCTTTTTGAGAATGGGAAATTCAAATTTTGAGAAAGTTTTTAAGGAACTTTAGGGTACCCTTGAGAAAATGATTTTTTTGGAAAAGGATTTTCTTGATTTTGTCAAAAAAATGCATATAATTCCATGATGCAAGCTAGCGTAAATGAATGAATACAACTTTTGAAAGATATTTTGAGAAATTCTGAGAAAGTCACTTGAAAATGTGCATCTTAGAATTGAATTAAGGTAAATTCATTATATAGTTCCGACTATGGCCGTAAATATACTTGGAATTTAACTTATTTAATTCTAAAATATTTTTCAAAATGTGAAATATGCTATGACTTTTGAAAATAGCCTAATAGTGTAGGCTCAATGTGGCTAATACGAAGATAATAAATCTAGGTCTCATCCGTATTCTGACTATGGCCATAAATACAGACTCCACCGAGTTCATCAACTCCGTAAGAGCGGGTGCACGTGCCATTCGTGTTCATCCATAGTGGTTTTCAAAGGAAATGCAAGAATCATACATCAGGATTTTGCAAAGAGTAAACTATATGCTATGCGCCCTAGTCTAAGCATAAAAGTAACTCTTATTCCAAATTTTTATTTTACATTTACATCACTAAAATAAAAGGAATAAAACAAGAAACTCAACTCCTCTTTTCGAAAATCCCTGCAAAGCTAGAAATTGGATTAGTATAAACATGTATGTTTTTCCAGAATTTACTGATAATATCCAGAAATTATTGGATTTATCTGGATATAAACCCAATCTTATGCCTCCTTGATATGAACATGATTTGAAATCATGGGAATGCTAGAAAATAGGATAATAAATATTTTGAAATTCGGAATTGTGGTCAAAATGACCAAAATACCCCTAATAACAGGATTGTGACTTTGAAATTAGGGTTTTTGAAGGGATTTTGATAAAATTTTGGAGTTTTGAAATTCAAATGATGATAAAATTGAAGATGGAATATGATGATATGCTGCTAAACATGATAAAACCTTAAAATCAGAAGAATCTCTGAAAATTTGGTCAAAAATATGAATTTCTATTCTGTTTTGCGCGAATCAAGGTCCTGCGAGTACCCTATTTTAATGATATGACTAAATCAGACATCAAATAAATGTAAAATCCTGCCAAATTCAACATGGGCAGTCCTATCATCCTCAAGAACAAAATAGTACCTGAAATTGGATTTTATAGCATTATTTTAATATGAACTTTTGAATAAAAGCCTAAAATTAGCTAAATTTTGCCTGCAAGTACGAGTTAAACATGGTAATTGACAGAAAAAGCATATCTATTCACCATGGAAATTTCTCAAATTTGGTATTCTGATAATAGACATGAAAACCAACAATTTCGGATTTCACACTCTCTGAATTTGATCCCTAGTTAAAGAGATACAACTTTCTTAACATGAATCAGGCTCTGACACGTTGGAAATTGACACGGTTCAGATATAAATTGCATAACAAATATTAATATATGTCTGAAATTTCTAAAAATTCAGGGGAATAATTCTGATAAATAGAGAAACAACTTTTTTTTTAACATTTTTTCCATACGATCTATTGCTACCGATAGAAAAATCTGACAATAAAGACATTATTCAGGAAATAGAAATAAACAGAAAAAAGACAGATTTGTCCTAAAATTATAAGAGGAATATCAAACCTACTCTAAAAATTTAGAGGAAGAAGTCCAACATTTCACGAGTGAATTTCCCTTTTTGCAGACCGGGATTTTGAGTTATGCACAGAGAGCTACAATCGACTCAAGTTGGTCCAGAGGCTCAGGATCCCGTATCAGGCTCTGACACGTGTCCTGTAGTCTCGAATTTTTTACAGACAGTAAAACATTTCAAAAAAAATCTGATAAAATCACATCAAATACTAGACTGAATCTCGAGACTGATGCATTTTTTGGATCAGTAATCGGATCTCCCATGAGGGAGATCTCGAGTTTACAATCCAGGTCTGGATATATCCATCATTTTTCCTGACCTTAAACCCGGTTCGGTATTTTGAACTTTGAATAAAGTAAATGACTTCAAATGATTCCAAAATTTTTTCTGGATATCAGGAACAACCATACGCATGTCATACGAATTTTCCAAAATGTTTTGAAGAAAATATTAGCATAAAATAATAAGTGGACCAAGCACCTAAATCAGAGCGTTACAAAAATTACACAGAAATTACATAATGTGAACAATATCATAAAATAACTTATAAAAATGATCCTAAATGATGCATCTAATATGAAAAACACCTAATCATGATGGCATGATGAAAATGAATCAAGAAGACGTCAATTTTGTTTGATATCCACCATTGGAAAAGAGATTCGATCCATTGGTTTGGACGAACCACCTTTTCGCTTGGTTCTTGGAAAAGAGACTCACATGGTGAGTCCGTGTCTTTTATGAGTCCAGTCCCGATCTGGATTTCCCATTCTATTCATGACCATTATCCACAAGATATTCTCATTTTGATATGGAATGAGTAAGATTAACAAATGAGGAAAACAAAAGAGAATAGTGCTTACCTTGATATCGACAATGGTGGTGGAGGACGACCCTTGGTTTCAGCTACCACATGGGTGGCAAATTGAAAAAGGAAGGATGAAGGTCGGCCCTGCAGTGTTTGGCTACCACTTGGATGCTGGGCTGAAGGAGGGAGCAAGGATGAAACACCTTGGTATGAAGTTGCGTTGGGTAGAGGTTGTAGCCACAAGGGAGGTCGGCTTCCTTAGGGCTTGGCTGCTCCTTGGTGGTTCGGCTGCTCCTTGAAGGTTTGATAGAAAGTGGAAGGAAGAAGGAGGAAGCTTAAAAAGAGGCGTGTGGTAGGAGGGAGAGCAATAACTAAGATTCAAGATGAATAGGTGGGTTGACTAGGGAGAGTTTAAAAAGAGAATGGGCTACGAATTAGGAAAAGCAAAAAGGAGGTTTGCTTTACCTAACTTTTAGGAAAACACAAAGGGATTACTTGAATTTTGAAATTCTTTTTGAATTTTTTTCAAAATCTAGCTAAAGGTGGGGCTATTATTAAGGGAGTTCAAAGGGGAGGCCCCACCATGGGGTGGGCTCCACATTGATTTTGAATTAAAATAAACAAAAAAAAACAAATAAGAGAAATGCTCTGGGGAGGCACCACCTCAAAAGGGGACGATTTTTACTTTTTTCTACTTTTTCAAAACATAGCTAAACCCTAACTATTTTCAAGGGATTTCAAGTGTGGTGCCACCTTAGGGTGGGGCCATTTTGTTTTTGAAAATGAAGCATTTTTTGGAGGGCGCCACCTCAGAGGGGGGCAGCTCCTCATTTTTAGGACTTTTCAAAAGCCAAAAACAAAACCTAATTTTAAAGAAAAGGCTAATGTGGCACCACCTCAAGGGTGGGCCCACCTTGCTTTTTGGAACAATAAAAACTCTTTTTTGGAGAGGCGCCACCTCAGAGGGGACGACTCCTCATTTTTAGGCTTTTTCAAAAGCTAAAAAAAAACTAATTTAAAAAGAACAACTAATGTGGCACCACCTCAGGGTGGGCCCCATGAAGTTTGAATTTTTTTTGAAGGTTTCTTATGGTGGTGCCACCTCAGAGTGAGGAAGCTCCTCCTTTTTAGGCTTTTTCAGAAAGCTTAAGCAAAAACCTAATTCTAAAGAAGGGCTAATGTGGCGCCACCTCATAGTGGACCCCACATTGCCTTTTTATTGGTTGGAATTAAAAAACAATGACAAAGGGAAAAAGCAAAGCTTAAAACCTCTTTTTGGAATTTTCATAAAACTCTAAACTGACTAGCAATTATAAAACAATACTTGACCTAATTACGATTTTTTTTAAAAGAGGGTGCTTTTCAAAGCACTTTTATGAAAATGGTTTTGAAATTGTGGATAAAGAGGGTAAATAAAGAGATTTTATAAACTTCAAAGTCTTTTTGCAAATTTGGAATAGAAATTCTAGGTTCAGAGCCTCATCCCCTTCTTCAGGTAGAACCTGTCCAATTTATAAAATTTGAAGATCAAAAAGCATCAAGATTGTTTTCTTGATAAAACATTTTGAAATTCAGAGTCTTGGGCGTTAAAATGAAAAAATATGGTAATTTTGAAAACCCAGGGGTTGGAAATTGATTTCAAAAGAGTTTGAAATTCGAATCTGGATTGAAAATTTTAAATTCAAGAGTTCTGGACCTCGAAATGGCATGCTGTGCAATGAAGTGATATGAAATGTTGTGCGATGACATGCACTAACATGTTTCAGAGAATTCAATTTTGAACAAGGAATTGGAGATTTCAATCGCCTAATATGAGTAAGACTTTGGAAATTCACGATTGGAAGTGAAGATTTGAGCCAAAATGGGGAGATTTTGAGGTGTAAATGAAATTTGGACTTTTGCATAGTCCAAGCTCAGAAATTGACCATTTTGCCTTCGAAAGATCTCAGAGGACAGGCTGCGATGATTGTATGGGAGTGCTGGGGAAGGTGAGTGAAAATTTGGGGTGTTTACACCCCTGCCTCCCACAAACAGAGAGGCGGCAGGGGTATCGCCCCTGCCTGCTAGGAACTGAAAGGTGGCAGGGGCGAGCCCCTGCCTGCCTGAAAAGTGAGAGGTGGCAAGGGCATTGCCCTTGCCTGCCAGAATCCCAAAGGCAGTAGGGGGCGAGCCCCTGCCCGCCAGCAACAGAAAGGGAGGGCGCAAAAAGAGAGGGGAGGCACAACAGGGGTTTCGGCCTCCTGCTAGCCTCATGATGAATGTAGAGAGATAGGGGAGGCACGAAGGGGGTTGTCGGCCTCCCTGCGAACACAGAAGAAAGGGGGGGGGGGGGGGGGGAGAAGGAGAAGGCACAGTAGGGGGCCGCCGACCTCCTGCCGGACTTTCGACAAACAAAAAGAGAGGTAGGGCACGACAAGGCTGTCGGCCCTCCGGCAACAAGCAGAGGAAGAAGAGGGATGCGACATGCACCATTGGCCTCCTGCCGACCCTCTAACAGACCCAAACAAAGAGGGGAAAGGCTCGGCAGGGGCCGTCGGCCTCCTGCCGACCTTCTAGCATACCCAAGGGAAGAGGGAAGGGCAGAGTAGGGGGATGTCAGCTCCTTGTTGGCCTTCCAATGTACAACGAGAGAGAGAAGGGGGGGGGGCACAACAGAGGACTGTCGGCCTTCTGGCGACACAGAGAGAAAAGGAGGGTGTGACACGTGGTCGTCAGCCTCCTGCCGACCCTCTGACAGACAAAAGAAGGATGGAAGAAGCCAAACAAACAGAGGAAGAAGAGAATAAGAGAGGGTAAGGGGGGTTACCTGAGAGTTGATGAGCGTCGACGTCGGGCTCCCCTAAGAGGTCGTCGACATCGAAGTGCGGTCACATGCCAAGAGCGAGAGAGAGATGGAGGCATACTTGGAAGGTCGGTGGCAGTGACAACGACGACGAGCGGGATGTGAGGAAGGCAGCCCTATCGTCGACCGGCGTCGCACGCGGAGAGGGCAGAGCCGAGAGGGAGGCAAGAGGGGAGGAGCGCTGGGAGAGGGTAAGCCTTTCTTTAAGAGAGGCCTCTCCTCTCTGTGTTCTCTTAAAGACACGGGGGAGGGCATGAATCGGGAAACCCCAAAGGGGTTTCCCTTTTTTTTTCAGAAGAAAGGGAACAAAGGATCGCGAGTGCAAGGGGGCGAAGAGGGTTTAAAAGAAACCCTCTCCCCTTCGTGTTTTAACCCTAGTGGGTTTGGGTCGGGTCTGAGTCCGACCCGACTTTGATTTTTTTTCAAAAAAATGAGGGTTTTATAGGACATGTATCATTAAGCATGAATTTACCAACTTTCAGGAACAAAAATAAATTATAATAATTTGAGATAAAGTAAACCAAAGTGCAATAAAGTAATGTGAGCAAGTAATTTTTGTCTCATCTTGATTTTTTAGTCTACCTGGTTATGACGTAGACCAACCCAAAACAGGATGACTAGCTCAGGTGTTTATTATACTATGTATTTTATTATGCCAGAGTAGCCCCCTAAGTCATATCTCCCAAGGACAGAGCCCAAAACCGTGAGAGAAAACAGCCGCTCTGAGGAGACATGCTCATGCGAGGGACTACGAAGACTACGCGACTACTTGACAGACTATTCTTGGGATAGTGTGGCTCCATGTTTTGATTTACTTATATTATCTTGCACTTACTTTTAGACTATTTGAATTTCATTAATAAAGTTGGTTTGGTTTGGATGATGGGTATAAGATCCTTTGTGGTTGTGGATGTATTATAACTGTAAAGGTCTGGGAATGTTTCTGCATAAAAAAAAAAAACTTGCCACTTTTTAACGGGTATGAGTTGGGGTCATTACAGTAGGTAATGTTGCTAATGGTATATCATGCATACATGGAAACATGTTTCGCTGTATCTTGTGATATGTTTCCTTGAAATACGCATGCTCAAAGTTAAGTGGGTAACTATAGAAAAAATTGAAATATTAGACTGTGTGTTCATGCTATGTATGCCTATAAAGAGTAAAAACCAATTGCTGGATTGGTCACTTGATCCTAGAGGTTACATATATATATATATATATATATATATATATATATATATATATATATATATATATATATATATATATATATATATATATATATATATATATATATATATATATATATATATACATTCTCTGTAATTTGTATTGCCCCTCATGGCATTTTAGTTTTTTTACTATATAATAGGTACTGATCATTAGGAACAATTTTTTTATTTTTTAATTATTTTTAATTGTGTCTTTATTGTATTGAGCATGGGCTCTATAGTCAAAAGACCATAGAGTCATTGGGAGTTACCCAACAGTCATATTTGTGGCTCTATGGGAGCTCCTCAATAGAGCCCAATGCTCCTTAATGTGTATAAATAGGGTCTGATCCCCTCTCTTGTATTCAATGCTTTTCTTAAGCATTTTGTGTCTAATAAAGACTATTTTTTATAGTGTTCCTCTTTTTGCCTCTTCAAGTCTTGTATTTGCACTTTTGCTTTTGTAGTGCCTTAGTGCTCTTGTATTCTCTTTTATTGGACTTGTGTTAGTGCTTGTGCACTTTGCATTTATTTTTTGCATATTTCATTACAACTTGATCCAAGAGGCCCATTCTTGTCATAATTTTTTGAATTGGGTGAGTGATATGATACCTGGAGACTATTACTAGCAAGAAATGTTTGTGTCTAACATGATACTATGAATTCTTTAAAGCTCAAATGAGACCCTTGGATGGTTAGGTTGTTCTATTGTAACTGAGGGTCTCAGGTTCGAATCCCGCGGGGTTATCCCTCAGCCTCACTAAAAAAAAAATAAAGTTCGGCCTAGACACTCTAGCTTTTAGTCCTTTGAGTGCCTTAAGCATTCTTTACTGTACATTTAGTTTTAGGTTTTCATTTTTGGCTTTAAACATTCTTTCATGGATAATTTTTTTAATTGTGTCTAACATGAGAGAGAGAGAGAGAGAGAGAGAGAGAGAGAGAGAGAGAGAGAGAGAGCATCATATTTCACCTGTTTTCAACACTAACACATGTATTTTTTCCTAGGTAAGATACAATGAGACTTCCACCTGTTTTCAACACCATTACTTGTATATGTGCTTAGGTAACATAGTACAAAAGGCTCATATAACATATACGTGAGAAGGTTCTAGAGTTCAAACATGTGCAATTTGTCTGGCATTTTTGCTACATAATAAAATCGCATAAGCTTACTATTTCATCAGAGACCTAGGCCTTCTATGGACTAACTTTTCCACATTGGTAGACTGATGATGGGATCCATGTTTGTGGTAAATCATTATGCAATTGTCAAGTTGCTCTTATCTTTCCCAGTGTCCATTAAGGCTTCTATAATATCAGAGTTTTGTGCAACCAGGTGTCAGAAACTGCGTTCTTGGAGTCTTTGTGCTCATTTTTATTCATGAAAAAATTACATTATAAACAAAGATTGAATCTCAAGTGGGATTAGTGTAGTTAAGCAAAATTTCCTTTTGAAAGAAAAGCTAAGAATGGTTTATTTAACTAATAATCCAGAATAGGTGATCTTGCCATCCATAGTTTTACAATTCCAAATGTAGTTTTTTTTCAATCATCTTAATAAAGTCACATGATGAATTGTTGCTAAACTTCTTTACTGATGATCATCAAGAAGATTGGTTGCATGGTCTGGTGGAGAGATGATTTTTTGACTATTTGATTGAATAAATGTGGAAAAATATTGTGAGGCATGCTGATATTATGCTCTTAAATGCCTCAAAAGGCTTTGTTCTGTCTACTGTGGTCTATGGTCTTTTATTGTTCCATGGTTTAAAATTAACGAACATCATTTGTCTCCTTTGCATATGAGAGTCAACCTAAACATGCATAGGTGGTTTGTAAAAGGTTGAAATGTCTTTCTTGGACAGGTTCTTATTTGAGAAGAAACATTTGTTTCTAGTGACATCACTTGTTTGTATCACAGTTTTAGTTGCACCAATTATATTTGTCCACAAGATACTCATGTATTCATGCCTATTACTGTGTTTGCTGATTCCCTCTTCATTCAACAAGATGTCAAGGGGAGACCATGTAACCTATGTCACATGGGTGTGGGTGTGGGTGCGGGGATGCGACACTTTAAAAACCTTGGGTGCGGGGGTGCAAAAATGTAATATATATATATATATATATATATATATATATATATATATATATATATATATATATATATATATAATTTTAAAGTTTTAATAGTTAACATTGTCATAATATCATTCATCATGCATGCAATACATCAAATTGACAATCTACAATTCTATTCTACATCATAAAAACTAACACCATAATTAAGTTAACCTAAATATCAATCAAATAAGTAAAGCAGAAAAGAACTAAATTACTTACCAAAAGTATATCCTACAATGTATATAACGATGAAGTAATGAATCTTAATAATTTTCTGCTTTATCGTCAAATGCATCATAAGAAAGAAGACTGGGCTGAGATAAATCCGTGTTTGTAATGTTGAAATCATGCTCTCCCTCTAAGTCACACTCTTTTGGGTTTACATTCCAAAATTTGGATGTTCCTTGTCTGCATTACAAACCCAATTTAAAAATGTTAAATACAATACAAGTATATTTAAATAAATACTAAGAAATAGTCAAATAACTAAGAGAGCAAATTAGTACCTGTATTTATCATTAGTTCATGAAAGTAGTTGAAGATTTGAATGAACATATATTAAATCATCTACACACTTGCTGGTGAGTTTGTTTCTCTTCATGTTGTGGATTTGAGAATATGTGCTCTAATTTCTTTCACAATAAGATGAACTAGCATGCTGGGATAGCAATCTTAATGCAACACGTTAAAGAAGAGGTGTTTCTGATCCAAATGTTGACTACTATATGATAGGATTCATATTATCCTCATCTCTCGCGAGTAATGCTTGTCCATATAATCTCGAAGATGCAAAATTTTTAAACTTTTGTGTGACTTGATTTAGAATATGTGTTGTTGGAAAGAGTCTTGTCATACAAATATTTCTATGTCTTGATAGCTCTGGGTCTAAATTTGGAGGGACACGACCAATACCACATTCCTGTCACTTTTTTGCATAATATTTTGGATTAAGAGAATGTGCTATGCAATGCAAAGGAGTGTTGCTCTTATCCCATCTTCTGACTAAAATTGAATGAATATGATTAAAAAAAATTGAATCATCCAATGCATAATTTTTTTCTTCATGCTTGAAAACTACAACTTGTATTTTTTCAATCATATCATCCCATATTTCATAAACTTTGTGAAGTATGGACTCATCCTTATCAACTTCTCTCAACATTTCCTAAATAGGTTGCGTAAATTGTAGGAAGTATACCACTATGTCCCAAAACTCATCATCAACAATGAATTTCTTGAGCCCTGACATTATCATCAACACGATAGAATGTCCAATTCTCATCAGTCACCATGCTAAGCAAAGCATTCTTCACTTCCTTAATCATCTTCACCATCACAATGATGGACGCAAAAACGTACTTCAGCGACCTTTAACAATTTCAGGTCTGAATGCCTATTAAATATAACATTAGCATGATGGTGGTTAACAACAAAATTCCTAATGCTTTTGACATTTCTTTTTAATTCTTTAATCCATGAACATGAAGCATATGCTGGTAAATTTTCATCTTCTTTGGGGTTGCAAATGCTCTTGAGGGTCAGATTCAATCTCTGTGCTATACAGAGAGTCCAAAAAATATGAGGGTATTCACTCTCCAAACTCAATGCTGCACTTTTACAAACTGGAGCGTTGTTTGTGATGATTTGTACTACTTTCTGATCACCTACTTCTATAAACAACCCCTTCAAATACTCTGCATTTTTATATTCCCTAGATGCATCAACAATTTTCAAGAATATTGGGCCACTAAGCAAAGAGGCAATGAAATTGATTAGTGGACGCCTTTGAATATCTGTCCACCCATTAGAAACAATAGAAACTTCATTTTGCTCCCATGAATATTTTTTAATCTCTAGCAACCTCTCCACATTTGCCCTCTCTTCTGCAAGAAATATGGTTCATAGTTTTTCTGAGCTTGGAGGTACATTGTCACTCAAATTACAATTTGCCAAAGAAGTGACTAAATCCTTCCAATAAGGATTTCTAGCTGCATTAAATGGAAGTAAACTAGAATAAAAATATCTCCATACTTTTCTATCCATCTTCTTCCTTCCATATATGTTGAATGATGCTTCTATCGTTCCTGTTCCTCGACCTCCAATATTCACTTTTTTTTTTTTGAGCATTTTTTTGATGGCTTCCAAGTGACACACTAATTGCACAAGAATCACTCATTGTCTTTCTCTTCACATATTTTTCTTGTATTGTCTTCGCATTGCCTAATCAACTTTTCTGCATCCTGAAATGTCATATCCTGGTATCTTCAACAAATGAGCCTTAACTCTTGTGTAAGACCCAACAAAATCTCTTTCACAAAGCTTGCATCAAAATCTCTTATTTCCACCATCTCCTCCAGTTTTTGCAAGCTTATCTACATGTACCCATAGTGGCCCCACATCATCACTTCCACTACAACTATCAGCAACACTAGCAACAGAACTCACACATGGGGATGAGGATGACGCAAGTCCTTTCCCTTTATCCGACATTTTTATCCTAAAAACACAAAAAAAGTTATAACTTATATTAAAATCAATCAATTATGCACATAATCAAGATTTATAATATTAAGTGCAAAGCAGGAATCAGTATACGTACGACAACTGAAAACAAAGATATGTGAGAAATAAAAAAGAGTAAAAACCACATTGAGTGCAAACTTCAAAGCAACAAAAGTCAATTTTAACAGGCATTACCAATGCTGATATCAAAAATGTGAATCAGTTGGACAAATTCACATTCATTCTAAATTTTCAATACACATTCAAGACTGCAAGTCTACAACAATAATATAAAAACATAGAATGAAACATGCACTATTACAATATCTTCTAAGCATATTCACAATAAACAAAATTCTAATATTGCATTCAGATGACAGAGAATGGATGAACAATATTTTAGATATGTGTCTCAACAGAATAGAAAGAACAATAATCAGATTTGCAAAAAAAAACTATTTTTTTTAAATCAAACCGTTCACTAGGAAGGACATAGGATCACTGTCAAACATTAGAGGACATCAAAATTGAACTCCCCAGAGAATTAGTTTGATGCCAAGTACTAGGAAAACGATAACACTCATAGGAATCTAATAAAAATTATTTTATTTCAAGGAAAACATCTAAACAAATTGTGTATACACAATTTTTTTTCTACTTAACAATCAATGTTAACAACCTGATAGCCAACAATAAAATCACATAAATCAGCCATAAAAAAATCAAATCACAGCATTAGCAAATATAGAGTTTAGCCTCTTTCACACACAAGCGATTACAGGATATAGCATCATCAATTCATCGAGAAATTTTGGAATGCCCAAAACCCCCAAACAACATTATTGATTTTTTTTTGGAATGCCCAAAACCCCCAAATAACATTATTGAAAATGAGAGTGAGAAAATGAGTGATCGAGAGTGAGAGAGAGACAGTGAGAATGACAGAAAGAAGAGAGACAATGAGAGAGAGAGAGAGAGAGAGAAATACTGAGAGTGAGAGAGAGAGAGAGAGAGAGAGAGAGAGAGAGAGAGAGAGAGAGAGAGAGAGAGAGAGAGAGAGATTTACTTGATAACTGAGGAGCGGCCGAAAGGAGTCACCATCGACGTCGGTGAAGGCTTCAGGAAGAAAACTTGGGAGGATTAGGGCAAAAAAAATTGCCCTAATCCTCCTCCCCCTGGCCCTTTTCATCGGGCATTTTTTTTGGTCCAAAAATTGGACACAAATGACCCTGGGTGCATTGACATGTGCCTAGTGCCTGGTTGACCGCACTGGGTGCCGCACCTGCATGCTGTAAACACCCCACATTTTCCTCATCTATTCTCAAACAACCCTTTTCGTGCAGTGCCAACCTTATTAGGTCAGTATAGGAGTCAAACCCTGAGTCTGTTTCGGAAAATCACCACTTTACCCATTTTTACTAGTAAAATTACCATTTTACCCCTAGGTCATCCCGGACCCCAGTCAGTCGGAGTCAATCAAGCTCATTAGTCAGTTTAGAACAGTTAGAATATCAGTCATTTCAAGCTCACCTGAGCTCACAGTGAGAAGGCCATTTCCATTTCTGACCATTCCTGCAAAAATGGGATCATTTCTTCAGAAATAAGCTCATTCCTCACTCAAATCCAAGCCAATTGTCTCCAAGTCAGTCATTCACAGTCAGTCATATTCCCCAGAGTCTAACTTGAGCTCACCAGAAGTTCAAGTGCTCCAGTTTTAGTTCAAAACCATTTCCAAGTGTCCAAGAGCCCATTTTAGCCCGTTTCAGCTCTTTCAACTGAAATTGAGCTAAATCCAGTTAATTGAGCTAGTGTTCGAGCTTCAATTTTAATTCATGTCAGTACTACCAATCTTTATCCCAGCTCAAACCCAGCTCTGGTCTGTAATTCACTTCATTCCAGTGACCATTCCGTACCCCTTCTCTAAAAATGACAGCTTTTCTAGAAGATTTATTCGAAGAGTTCAGTGGAGTCAGTGCCTTGTCAGTCCAGTTGAGTTCTGAAACTCTAAAACCCATCTCAATCCAGCTCATTTCAGCTCAAACCCCGATTTTCAGTGTCACTCTAGCTCAGTGAAGTTCAAAAACCATTTCTTGAATCATTTGGCAAATTTTATCAATTTTAACACCTTTTTGAACTGGTATAAATGCCAATCAGGGTCTAACATCCAAAATTCTTCATTCAGAGTCTGTATTTCGCATAGCAGTTCATGTCATTTCTCATCATTTCATATCATTTCTCAGCATTTCATCGCATTTCATTTCATTTTTCGAAGTCCAGAACTCCAGTTTTATAAATTTCAATCCAGATCGAGTTTTAAAAGTTTTCAGAAATCAATTTCAAACCCCGGGTTTCCAAAATTAACATTTTTACCCTCAAGATTCTAAATTTAGAAATATTGTCTCGAGAAAAATAATCTGGATTTGTTTCAAAATCAAATTTTCAAATTCTACACTGGATTTGCTTCACAATGGGGTATTGAACTTCAGAATCCGAGCTCGTTTCAAAAACTGCCAAAAATAGCTCGTTTCGTCTGAAAATTTTCTGAAAAGACTATTTTACCCCTCTAATCGTCAAAATGGATTTCAAAAGTGGAATGAGGACCCGCTCTGAGATGACCCATCCATTTGCATTTGTCTTTTAATTTATATATATAAAAAAGAAGAAGAAAAGTTTATTTTATTTTACATTTTTTTTATTTTATTTTTATTTATTATTTAGTTTTTTTTAAAGTAGGACCCACAAGGGGGTCGACCCCCTTAGCCCCCTCTCTTAACTTTCTTCCTCTACTTCTTTCTTTCATTTTCTTTCTTCCTCTTTCTTCTCCTTCTTTCTTTCCTTTCTTCTCTTCCTTTTCTTTCCTTTCTTTTCCTTCCTTTCTTTCCTTCTTCCCTTCCCTTCCTTCCTTCCTTCCTTTCCCTATTTCTCCAACCCATTCACGTAAAGGGTCTCTCCCTCTTTCATTGGGTCATTAAGCCCTAAGTTGATGATGTTCTTTTCCTAAGTTCAACAAGAAAAAAGAAAAGAAAAGAGGAGGAAAACGTTGGGCTCACGGCTGCCTCCCTCTCTCTCTCTGGTTCTTCCTTCACCAACAGCATAGCAGCAGCCTCTCCAGCTGGCACCTTTTTTGCAGCAAGGTAACCACCTCCAGCCACCTCCTTCTTGCCTTCACCAACTGCAGCCTTCTAACCTCAATCCCGGCAAGAGCACCACCCTCATTGCCTTCAGCAGCCGCCTTCCATCCATCACCTTCCTCCATGGTTCCAAGAAGCCCTCAGCCAGTGCATCACCACTAGCAACACCATCATCTTGGTGTAGCTTCAGCCGGTGCATCATCAACTTCCTTCTCCTCTAAAGATTCCAAGGCTCTATAAATGATGAGATCTATCCGTTGGATGGACTAGATCTTTCATTCAGAAGCCAACAATAAAGCAAATCGTATCCTTGCTATTATTTTTATTTTTATTTTTTTTAGTCTTACATTCCATATAGTTTCATGTTTAAAATACGCATTTAGAATAGTTTGTGATTTATTTCATTCATCTTATATAGGATTCATTATCATTTAGTTTAGAATCTATAGAATCTCAATTTTAGGCAAAGTCCAGTTATCATTTTATGAACATATTTTCGTTAAAAAATCCAAAAATAAATTGTGATATCTTTAGTCTGTCTTTGTTCTCCTGCTAAAAATTGGGTTCAATTTGGGTTTTGGAATCCTCTCAAACAAATCAAATCCCAAACTGGGATTTCACATTTTCAGAATTTTCAATTTCTGCTTTAGCAGACAAAAACCTCCAAAATCACTCCCATGGGAGATCCGGATCCTCCCCCAAAAATTACAGTAGATTCATGGTGGAATCTACTAATTATATAAAAATTTTGAGATCTTTACAAGAAGATTTGGTCTCTGTAAAAAATCGATTTTCCCAGTCCTTTGGGAAAACCTTGATTTTTCCTTGTTAGGGTATAGACAGACCCTAACGTGCTGTTTCCGCTCAACACGTAGCTCGAATACAACATCTTTCAACATGAAAGTTGTTACTAACTCATTACTCTATCAGTTCCCAAAACTTGGGGATTTTAGGGATTATTCCAGTATTTTTTATGGATTTATCTTTTATGTCTGACAAATTCCATTATCCAGAAATTCCAGAGATCCAAGTCTCTGATAACAGTGTGACCATTTCCAAACCGTAACCCAAATTCCAATACTGTAAAAAGATCAAATTTTCTTATGTCTGTCACGGATAGTTTCCCAAAATTTCAGCCAGTTTTCCATATGTCTGCTATTTTTCCTATATTTTCTCCCGAAACCTGTTTGCCCTAAAGCCTAGAGTTGTCGGATTCTGATCTAACTTGCCGGAGTTGTACAGCTCCGACCATAGGTCAAAACCAGAATGTGCAAAAAGGAAAAAATCCTTGACTTAATGTCCTCTATCACTCCATAAAAGTTGGGAAATTTTTATGGAAGTTTGATATCCAAAATCCCATTTAGAATCAGCATTGTAGGCAAAAATTTGATTTTCTTAGGATTTTAACTATTTTCTATATTAAGAAAATACAAAAAATAGATTTTTGAGCTTCATTTTGTTTTTAAGGTTAGTCTAAGTGTCCATGCCAAATTTGGTTAAATTCCAAGTTCATTTGCTTTATATGTTAGTTTATCTTTAAATTCAGAAGCGAAAATCATGCAAAAATCAAGTTAAATTTGATATTTTATGATATTTTTGTTATTTTAGGGTTTTATTCATGTAAATAAGAATGTCATATCATATTAGGGTTAATTTCAATCTCATTTGCATTTTAATTTTCCATTTTTGCAAAATTTATTTCAGAAAACCCTGGTTTCAAGGCCATAGTCTTGTTATCAGGGTATTTTGGTCATTTTGACCAAAATTTCGAAATTTCAATTATTAATTCCATAAATTTTCGTGCATATCATCATATTTCATCATATTATGTTTGATTTATTTCATTTGATTTTCCAAATGTCAAATTTTACAAAAATTCTTTCAGAAAACCCTGATTTCAAGGTCATCAGGGGCATTTTGGTCATTTAGACCCCAATTTCAAATTTTCAAGTTTATTTTCAAAGTTTATTCATAATTTCTCATGTTTATATCAATGGGGTATGAATTTGGGTTTATATCTGAATAATATTCGATAATTTCCAATATTTTCGGATAAATTCAGAGAAACCTACATTTTTGTGCTAACATTGTTTTCTAGTTTTGCAGAAACATTCAAGAGGAAGACTTAGCTATTTTATTTATTTGTTTTATTCAATTCAATGTAAAAAGAAATGTAATATTTGAAATAAGAGTTATTTTTTTAGCTTAGAATATGACTGCATTGCATATAGTTTAATTTCTGCAAATTCTTATATCTAATGCATCATTCATGCACATTTTTCCAAAATTCACTATGGTTGACACGAATGGCACATGCACAAGCTCTTATGGAGTTTATAAACTCGGTGGGATTCATATTTATGGTCATAGTCAGAATACGAAGAAAACCAAGATTTATGATCTTCGTATTAGCCACATTCAGCCTACACTCTTAGGCTAACTTAAAAAATGCACGACATTTCTCAAAGTTTCAAAAGAATTTCCCAATTTTTCAATGGAATTCCCTTTCAAATTCATATTCATTCATTCATATAATTCAAATTACATTATTTTTAAATTCATTTTCCAATTTCAATTTCAGAATAATCAATTTTCTCAAGGATTTACCAAGGCTTTCTCAGGATTGGATTTTCTCAGAATTCTAAGTTTTCAAATGAAATTTCAAAGCATTTCCCAAGTTCAAACCAAGATTTTCTAATGTTTTAACATTCCCAAATTTCAAAATCCCAAGTTTTCAGAAATCGATTTTCTCAGAGTTCCCATTTTCCTGAGAATCCATTTTCCATTTCAAAAGTCATTTTCCAATGAACTTCCTGACTTTCTCAGAATTCTCAAATCCATTTTCTCAGAAAAGTAATCCAAATCTCAAAATCGATTTTCTCAAAAGTTCAAGTTTTTCCTGAGAATCCATCAATCATTCAGAATTCATTTTCCAATACAGATTTCTGATTTCCAATGAAATTCAATGATTTTCCCAGGAATTCCATTTTTAAGTATTTTTTTTTCAATCATTTTTCAAATGCATTTCAATTTTCCAAAGCAAACATCATATTTCTCAAACTTGCATCATTTTCAAAATTTCATAGCACAAGCCTGATTCTCTGTGCATTCTAGGAAAATAAAGCATAATTTAGATAATTTAACTGAGTCAAAGCACACAATTGATCCTTGGTTCAATTACCCCTGGTAAAGGCACCAAGAATGGTTGAACCTCGTACCGACAGGCAGATCCCATTCCACGGAAATTTCCCACAAATTTTCAAAACGGAGGCGAGTAATTTTCAAAACCAATTTTTAAAACATTGGTCAAGTTTGACTCACGAAATTCGTTTCTCTCACTCTCGCAGAGGGAGGGAGGAAAAATTTTGCGATGATAACTGGTTTGGCGACCGAGATGGGACCTGTCTTCGCCTGATCAATTGTGTGCTTGACTTAGTTCAATTATCAAAATCGTGTTCTATGGAATGTCAACTTTTACTTTCTGATATCATGTGAACCTAGGAGCCTAGGCTTGAACCCAGCTGACATGAATTGCATGTAGACTAGGCATGGTTTGTTAGGACCAATTGAGGAGAATTATTCATGCTCACTTAGACTTAGGTCTGAAATACAACACTCCTCAATCTAGGAATTGTATGAAAACAATGTTTGCTTCTTCAAAATTTTCAAAATTCTATCTCTTTAGGTCTTAGAGCCTTCTGATTTGCTTATATGTGATCATTTTTCAAAAACCACCCCACCTATGTCTACCCGATCTTCACGTTGCTGGGCTCTCTTCCAGAACCATAGTTCGGGACAGAGCCTCACAGCTGAGCCACTTATTTGGGCTAACGCCTCCCTGCCACGTACCAAGGGCCATAGTCCAACATATATCGGTAGGTGCTCAAGGATGTTGGAAAAATACAAACTTAGCACCAGAGATAAATTTTTATGCCACGTACATCGATCCTCGGTTCGAGTATATTGGCATAGCATGATTGGACACAACTGATCTGAGCCTAGAGTCAGGATTGGGGTCCTAAAGCTCTTTCAAAATTGATGCATTCAGAGTCAGCTTCTTAGAGAATGTTGTATGTGCATAATTGTTTGTGATTGAATGTATGATATTCATTTTTGTCTTATTTTCTCATATTTTTCCAATTTTTCCAAAATACTGGACATATTTTCTAAAATACCTCATTTTCCATCTTTTGTGGAATATCTCAATTTTCTCAAAAAACCTGAATAATTTTTCCAATTTATCCACTTTTCCTTCAAAACTTCAGGTGGTTTTCCATCCTTCCGTTCCTCTGGACTTCGAATTTTCAGCTTTTCCATTTTATCATGTCTGCAATTTTCAAAATTCTTGTATTTCTCCAAAGTGTAATTCCAATCTTCTTGTCTTTCAGTCCAATGACATCCAGTCAACTCGACTCTTTCTTTCCTGAAGATCACATCTCCTACGAGGTGCGACAAAGTCTTCCCGAGCATCAAGCTCTCAGCACCAGACTCTTCTTCCCCCGATGGTACTACATTTGGTTCAAAAATTTCTCCTGTATGTTTTCGGACCACTTGAGCGATTGCGGGTTGGAACTGGCATTCATAGTGGGAAAGTTGATAGTCAACGACAATCTGATTCATGCACTGGCAGAGCGGTGGAATCTGTGCACTTGCACGTTCTGGTTCCCATGGGGCGAGATTACCCTATTGATGGATAAATTTTTAAAGATCATGGGACTGCCTGAGCCAGCCGGTCAGCCTAAAGATCCATTCGAGCAGCAATTTTTGATCAATGTCAAGGGTCTGTACCCCAAAGATGTTGTAGCTCGCATGACAGGGCGCAAGTCTTGGCCACTGATTGAAGAAAATGGAAATAAGTACATGAGTTTGATCGAGATCTACCGACAGTATGGGGCATTCACGGAAGTCAGTTCGCTATCTAGAACAGCTCGAGAGAGAATTCAACATGCGATGGTTCTTTGCAATGTGGGACTCACTTTCTTTTCAGAAGGACATAATTATGTAGATGTCAGAATAGTACAACTTCTGAGAAGATGGGGAAGTCGACAGACCAGTCGTCTCTCGATAGCCATGGCCGCACTTGCTTTTCTATATAGAGGATTGACTCGTTTCACGCTTGGAGAGTCCATTTTAGTTGAGGGATGCACTTATGCACTTCAGTCTTGGTTTCTTCAACATGTGCCGACCAGAGCTAGTTCGTTCAGATACAACGGCAAGGAGCTCCTTTCAGTTGCACGATACCGATTCCTGATTGGTCATCTACAGGAAGAAGAAGTGGTGTGAGACTATTTTGATCGAGAGTTATCGCCTCCCAGATACACCTATGCATATGGCAAGAGATTCAAGCTACTTGGCCCATTTTCCTGTACCTACTACTATCCAGAGTGATGCGTCAGACAATTTTCTCAAAGACAGAAGCACGTAGAAGCTCGGCTACTATCAAGGGTTATGCTAGAGTTCGACCTTGCATCAGCGCAGTGATTCAGAACATACCATTCTGCCAAATATGGCAGGGATTCTTTCATTATTCCCACTCTTTTCTCTAGTCCTCGTGTCTCTGCTGATCATAAAGAGTGGTAGCAAATTGTCTGTCCGCCCCCTCTTTCTCAAGTTTATTATTAATGCAATCATGTTTTCCTTCAATGAATAAAAATCTTTCAAATTCTTCATTCTTGGTTTGACGACCTTGCCTAGGTAACGAGGCAAAATTTTCAGTTATTTATTTTCTTTGCGAAGGAATGGCAACACAATTGTCGTAATCCTAGCTGTGACCCAATCCTTAGTAATGGGATACTCTTTCAATTATCTACCAAATTTTCATCAAATATTTTTCCTATATTCATTTATATCCTGAATCTTCATCATCAAAATATAATCATCCATCTCATTCTGCAGAGAATATCGGCATTTTCAAGTGGTTCAGATCAGATCAAGCAAGAAGACACCACTGTGTAAGTGCATCAGTGCTTTTAGAAGCAGGCAAGAAGAAATGGATCCTCCAAGATCTGCCAGAAGATAGATTCCGAATGATAGGGATGACATTGATCCTACTGTATATCAGATGTTCAAGAAAATGATGATTAGGATAATGTTTGAGCAAGCTAAAGACAGTCTCAGAAAGGCTCCTATCAAGGAGAAGACATCTGTCTCCTTCTCTTAGAATATCACTGGCAAGAGTAACGAGCGATTTGATGCATGTCTGCCTGATATTTTATTCTCACTGATGTCCTCTATTGTCGTAGATTCAGTTCTAAGTATTCCAGATGTCTGGACGAAGAAGAAGCCAAAGAAATTATGCGAGAGGCACATAAAGGCATTTGCGGTGGTCATGTCGGCTACCAAACTCTTGTCAAACAAATCATTCAAGTAGGATATTATTGGAAGACTATGCAGCAAGATTGCTACCATTTTGTGAAGAAGTATGTTCTATGCCAGATACATGCACCTTTTATTCATGCGCCAACAACATATTTGCAAACCGCCATCACTCCATGGCTATTTTTTATGTGGGCCTTTGATGTTGTGGGCCCCATCACTCCTGCTTCAAACGGCTATAAATATTTTCTTGCCGCAACAGAATATTTCACTAAATGGGTCGAAGCTATCACTCTGCGTATAGTAGAAAGTCGACACATGGTCTCATTCATCCACAAGAATATCCTTTGTCATTTCGGCATGCCACACGATGTCGTGTCGGGCAATGGCAGTCATTTCAAGAATAAGAGAATGAGGACATTTGGCTCAAAGTTCAGAATTCAGCATTGTTTCTCCGCTCCCTATTATTCTCAAAGGAATGGTCAGACAGAGGCCACCAATAAAATTCGGATTAGAATCCTAAAGCGAACTTTGGAAACAGGCCGTGACTAGCATGAGAAGATCCATGATATATTGTGAGCATACAGAACCACCATTCGAACTCTAACTAATGCTACTTCGTCAGAACTTGTCTATGGAACTGAAGTAGTACTGCCTCTACATGTTCAGAAATCTGCTCTGAAATTTGCATCACTTCTAGAATTACCTTTTGATCAATATCAGCAACAACAGCTAGTATAGCTTGATTTGCTCGATGAAAGGAGGTTCAGAGCAGCAGAGCACGCTCAATCATATCAGCAGAGGGTAGCTAGACAATATGCAAAATTTGTCATTGAAAGGAAATTCTGAGTCAATGATCTAGTGCACAGATCCATGGCTTATCTCAAGCACCACCGAGGTGGCAAATGGTCGCCGAATTGGGAAGGGCCCTATGTTGTCGAGGAAGCATTACCCCGCAATTCATATCTCCTCATCAATGCCGATGGTGTAGAATTATCAGACCCCTTCAATGCTCAACATTTGAAAAATTTCTATACTTAAATCCTCTATTCCATCCTTTGTAATTCCTCAATATATTTTCTTCAATAATGGTCAAATTCTTCTTTTCCAGTTACAGTGGGGCATTATTTTGAAAATTGTCTTCAAAATGTCCTGTATGCAGGCAGGATCACACAAATCTCTCATTTTGCATGCATATGCATCCATTTACAGCATTTGCATTTGCATGCATTCATTCACATTCATCTGCATCAATTTGCATTTGCATCAAATTTCCCCTTCAGGTTAAGGGATAAACCTGAACTACCCATTCAGGATAAGGGATAAATCCTGAGACCCCGACAGTTGTCCAAGTCATCGTGAGGGTGAAGACTGAAAATCTTTTATCAAAATCAATTGGTAATTTTTCAAAAACCCAGTATTCGTGCTGGTAATTTTTCAAAAACCGAGTGTTCGTGCTGGTAAAATTTCAAAAACCCAGTGTTTGTGTTGGTAAATTTCCAAAACTCAAAGTTCGTGCTGGTAATTTTTCAAAAATCCAATGTTCGTGCTGGTAATTTTTCAAAAACCCAGTGTTCGTGCTGGTAATTTTTTAAAAATCCAGTGTTCGTGTTGGTAATTTTTCAAAAACCAAATATTCGTACTGGTAATTTTTCAAAACATAATGCTTGTGCTGGTTCATTTTCAAAATTCGATGTTTATACTGGTACACTTTAAAATTCAGTGTCCACATTGGTCTAGTTTTCCTTCAGGATTCGAGTTCCGACTCGAATTTCTTTTACTTCCAAATTGATCTATTTTTCCTTCAGGATTCGAGTTCCGACTCAAATTTCTTTTCCTTCCAAATTGATCTACTTTTCCTTCCACAATGGATCTAGTTTTCCTTCGAAGATTCGAGTTCCGACCTGAGTTTTCTTTTCCTTCTAAATTGGTCTAGAAAATTAGAGTTCTGACTCGAATTTTCTTCCAAATCCAATTCAAATGGCTAGAATCAGTCTAGAAAATTAGAGTTTAGACTTGAATTTTCTCCCAAATCCGATTTGCTTAGCTTTCCTTTACAGGTTTGAACTCCTATTCAAACTTTTCTGCAATTTAGTAATTGGTCTAGAAGATCCAAGTTTCGACTCGAATTTTGTTTCAAAACCCAATTCATTTAGTTTTTCTTTGAAAGATTTGAATTCTGATTCGAATCTTCCCTCAAAACCCAGTTTAACACCTGGTCCATTCAAAGCTCACAAGTTGAATCTTTCATTCTTAAACTATGGTTCTTAGATTAAATTCCTATGGAATTAATCGTTTGTAGGCTGAATCCCTATTGAACCCATGTTGTTCCCAGATAACCAATGTCGTTCTCAATTGAACCCATGTTGTTTCTAGTAAACTAATTTCTAATTTCGACCTTCGGGTCAATCAATTTCCAAATTCAAGTTTTCGGGTTACAATCTTACCAACATTAGTCATTTTCCTACCTTCGGGTTACAACTTTATCAATATCTATCACTTTCTAAGCCTTCGGGTTACAACTTCATCAATGTCAATCAATTTCAAATCATCAAATTCAATCTTTTAATCAAAATCCTGCTTTCGAGCTTGTCGGTCAACAAATCCTGCTTTTGAGCTGGTCGGTCAACAAATCCTGCTTTCGAGTTGGTCAGTCAACCCAAATCCTGCTTTCGAGCTGGTAAGTCAAAACAAAACCCAACTTTCGAGTTGATCTTTTATTGAGTCTTTTCAGGACTCAATTTGGTCAGGGATGTGTCAATTGAACCTCAAGCAATTTCTTTCACCAAGGATTTCAAGAACATTTTGCCAATTTATCATTAAATATTTATTGATTTCAAAACCATTATTTCATAAAAGAATTACCTCAAAATTACCTTCAGTATTACTTCCAAAAGGACAAAGCTTTTGCGAAGAAGGATTCAAAATTCAAAATCTTTCTATTGGCCAACCAAAAGGATGAAGAATAAATCCTCGATATGGCCAGTAAAGAAAATTCAATGTTGTCGCAAAGCTATAAGTGATTGATATTGATCGCAGTCAGTGGCACATTTTTAAAGATCATTCTTGGAAAATAAGGCAGTCGAAATATCCTGGGAGACATAAAAATCCATTCAATTTCCATATCTCCTCAATCGTTTAAGCTGCAATTAAATATCTGCAAAAGAGATCTCTCAATTATCGTCAAGTTGAAGACAAATTATTGGAGTTAGACCCCCGATGCCAAAGAAAATTTGGATCATCTCCAAGATGAAAGAGTTTGTGATGGATCCTTCCAAGGAAAGTTTAGATCACCGTCAAGATCAAGGCGACTGAGACGAGCCTCCCGACAAACCCTAAAGGATATTTAATTTCTGCTATCATCAATTGATTTCCAACCAAAGAGCCAATAATCGTCAATATAATCCCTGAGAGAAAGAAGGATCGGAGCATCTCCAAGATGAAGGAGTTTGTGACGTACCCTTCCAAAAAAAAAAGAGAGAGAAAAGTCAGGACATCTCCAAAATGAAGGATGATGTAATCCCAAAAAAAATCCAAGAAAGCTCCAATTCTGTCAAAAAAAAAAAAAAGAGAGTGCAGAAAGATCATCATGAGAAAAGAATCCCAAGATATCAGATTGCCAAATATGCCAAGAATCCTCTTTAAAATTTGTGAAATTCTATTATCAATATTCTTTCACCAATTGCTTTCACAATATCAAGAATACTCGCTTTTCTATTCATATCAAGGAAATTGATAGCCTCCTTAAAAGAAAGCCAATCGCAAGCAATTTGAATTTGAATCTTGATTCTACGGAGTAAGCCCAATTGGAGGTAATATTTTAGGTAGAAAAGAGGAGAGATTTGCATACCAATATGCATCAGTTTCAAGTATTTTGAATCAACAAACAATTTTTAACATTTTGGCAATATTTTCTTACTATCTTGACATGAAGTGAAGAGCTCAATGTCCATCTTGACACATTCTGGCATCACCTTTTACCTCCTTGAGAGAGTAACATTTATCGTCTTTCGCGTTGTTGAAAGATTAGCCTTTTCTCCGAAAGGATACCCTTTGTCATCTTTCGCGTTGTCGAAAGAATTCATCTTTTGCATTGTCAAAAGAATCACCTTTCTCCTTTGGATCGCCTTGTCATCTTTCGCGTTGTTGAAAAAATCGCCTTGTTCCTTTGGATCACCTTTGTCATCTTTCGCGTTGTCGAAAGAATTCATCTTTCGCATTGTCGAAGGAATTCATCTTTTGCATTGTCAAAAGAATCACCTTGATCCTTTGGATCACCTTGTCATCTTTCGCGTTGTTGAAAGAATTGCCTTGTTCCTTTGGATCACCTTTGCCATCTTTCGCGTTGTCGAAAGAATTCATCTTTCACGTTGTCGAAGGAATTCATCTTTCGCGTTGTCGAAAGAGTCGCCTTATTCCTCTTCCAGAAAAATTATCTTATTCACCATCCAACCTACCATTTTCTATCTTCCCGGTCAGGTTAATGGTTAAACCTGAGCCTCCTTTTGATGAGGTATTTCATTCTCGGTCAGGTTAAGGGATAAACCTGAGCCTCATTCTGATGAGGTAATTCATTTCCCGGTCAAGTTAAGGGGTTAAACCTGAGCCTCATTTTGATGAGGTATTTTATTTCCCGGTCAGGCTAAGGGTTAAACCTGAGCCTCATTTTGATAAGGTATTTTATTTCCCGGTCAGGCTAAGGGTTAAACCTGAGCCTCATTTTGATGAGGTATTTTATTTCCCGGTCAGGTTAAGGGTCAAACGTCAGCTTCGTTTCTACACGAGGTATTTCCCGTCCCATTCAGGTTAAGGGCAAAACCTGAATCTCACTTCTTTCAAGTAAAATTTTCTTCTTTATTCTTCATTTCATACCTACCACTCTCATCAGAGCTAATCTTCATAACCAGTTAGATCCTTCAAACTGGGGCATTTTTATAGCCCAAATTTGGTGTGTTTTCTTTGCCACTAAGCTCCTCTTCAAGTCAACTTAGTAGCAAAGAGGGGCATCTGTAAACACCCCAAATTTTCCTCATCTATTCTCAAACAACCCTTCTCGTGTAGTGCCAACCCTGTTAGGTCAGTGTAGGAGTCAAACCCTGAGTTTGTTTCGGAAAATCACCACTTTACCCATTTTTACTAGTAAAATTACCATTTTACCCCTAGGTCATCCCGAACCCCAGTCAGTCAGAGTCAACCAAGCTCATTAGTCAGTTTAGAACAGTTAGAATATCAATCATTTCAAGCTCACCTGAGCTCACAGTGAGAAGTCCATTTCCATTTCTGACAATTCTTGCCAAAATGAGATCATTTCTTCAGAAATGAGCTCATTCCTCACTCAAATCCAAGCCAATTGTCTCCAAGTCAGTCATTTACAGTCAGTCATATTCTCTAGAGTGTAACTTGAGCTCACCAGGAGTTCAAGTGCTCCAGTTTTAGTTCAAAACTATTTCCAAGTGTCCAAGAGCCCATTTTAGCCCGTTTCAGCTCTTTCAGCTGAAATTGAGCTGAATCCAGTTAATTGAGCTAGTGTTCGAGCTTCAATTTTAATTCATCTCAGTACTACCAATCTTTATCCCAACTCTGGTCTGTAATTCACTTCATTCCAGTAACCATTCTAAACCCCTTCTATAAAAATGGCAGTTTTTCTTGAAGATTTATTCGGGGAGTTCAGTGAAGTCAGTGCCTTGTCAGTCCAGTTGAGTTCTGAAACTCTAAAACCCATCTCAATCCAGCTCATTTCAGCTCAAACACCGATTTTCAGTGTCACTCTAGCTCGGTGGAGTTCGAAAACCATTTCTTGAATCATTTGGCAAATTTTATCGATTTTAACACCTTTTTGAACTGGTACAAATGTCAATCGGGGTCTAACATCCAAAATTCTTCATTCAAGGTCTGCATTTCGCATAACATTTCATGTCATTTTTCATCATTTCATATCATTTCTTCGCATTTCATAACATTTCATTGCATTTCATTTCATTTTTCGAAGTCCAGAACTCCAGTTTTATAAATTTCAATCCAGATCGAGTTTTAAAAGTTTTCAGAAATCAATTTCAAACCCCGGGTTTCCAAAATTAACATTTTTACCCTCAAGATTCTAAATTTAGAAATATTGTCTCGAGAAAAATAATCTGGATTTCTTTCAAAATCAAATTTTCAAATTCTACATTGGATTTGCTTCACAATGGGGTATTGAACTTCAGAATCCGAGCTTGTTTCAAAAACTGCCAAAAATAACTCGTTTCGTCTGAAAATTTTCTAAAAAGACTATTTTACCCCTTTAATCGTCAAAATGGATTTCAAAAGTGGAATTGGGACCCGCTCTGAGATGGCCCATCCATTTATATTTGCCTTTTAATTTATATATATATATAAAAGAAAAGTTTATTTTATTTTATTTTTATTTATTATTTAGTTTTTTTTTTAAGTGAGACCCACAAGGGGGTCGACCCCCTCTCTTTCCTTTCTTCCTCTACTTCTTTCTTTCCTTTTCTTTCTTCCTCTTCTTTCTTCTCCTTCTTTCTTTCCTTTCTTCTCTTCCTTTTCCTTCCTTTCTTTCCTTCTTCCCTTCCCTTCCTTCCTTTCCCTATTTCTCCAACCCATTCACGTAAAGTGTCTCTCCCTCTTTCATTGGGTCATTAATCCCTAAGTTGATGATGTTCTTTTCCTAAGTTCAACAAGAAAAAAAAAACGTTGGGCTCACGACTGCCTCCCTATCCATCTCTCTCTCTCTCTCTCTCCCTGGTTCTTCCTTCACCAACAACATAGCAGCAGCCTCTCCAACTGGCACCTCCTTTCCAGCAAGGTAACACCTCCAACCACCTCCTTCTTGCCTTCACCAACTGCAGCCTTCTAACCTCAATCCCGGCAAGAGCACCACCCTCATTGCCTTCAGCAACCACCTTCCATCCATCACCTTCCTCCATGGTTCCAAGAAGCCCTCAGCCGGCGCATCACCACTAGCAACACCATCATCTTGGTGTAGCTTCGGCCGGTGCATCGTCAGCTTCCTTCTCCTCTAAAGATTTCAAGGCTCGATAAATGATGAGATCTATCCGTTGGATGGACTAGATCTTTTATTCATAAGCCAACAATAAAGCAAATCATATCCTTGCTATTATTTTTATTTTTATTTTTATTTTTTTTAGTCTTACATTCCATATAGTTTCATGTTTAAAATACGCATTTAGAATAGTTTGTGATTTATTTCATTCATCTTATATAGGATTCATTATCATTTAGTTTAGAATCTATAGAATCTCAGTTTTAGGCAAAGTCTAGTTATCATTTTATGAACATATTTTCGTTAAAAAATCCAAAAACAAATTGTGATATTTTTAGTCTGTCTTTGTTCTCCTGCTGAAAATTGGGTTCAATTTGGGTTCTGGAACCATCTCAAACAAATCAAATCCCAAACTGGGATTTCACATTTTCAGAATTTCCAATTTCTGCTTTAGCAGACAAAAACCTCCAAAATGACCCCCATGGGAGATCCGAATCCTCCCCTAAAAATTACAGTAGATTCATGGTGGAATCTACTAATTATCTGGAAATTTTGAGATCTTTACAAGCAGATTTAGTCTCTGTCAAAAATCAAATTTCCCAGTCCTTTGGGAAAACCCCAATTTTTCCTTGTCAGGGTATAGACAGACCGTAACATGCTGTGTCCGCTCAACCCGAAGCTCGAATACAAAAACTTTCAACATAAAAGTTGTTACTAACCTATTACTCTATCATTTCCTAAAATTTGGAGATTTTTGAAATTATCCCAGTATTTTTACCGGATTTAGCTATTTTATCTGACAGATTCCAATATACAGAAATTCCAGAGATCCATGTCTCTGATAACAGTGTCCCATTTCGAAACCGTAACCCGAATCTCAATACTATAAAATGATCAAATTTTCCTCTGTTTGTCAGGGACAGTTTCCCAAAATTTCAGCCATTTTCCTATCTGTCTGCTATTTTTCCCACATTTTCTTCCGAAACCTGTCTGTTTGCCCTAAAGCCTAGAGTCGCCGGATTCCGATCCGACTTGCCGGAGCTGTAAAGCTCCGACCATAGGTCAAAACCAGAACATGTAAAATGAAAAAATTCTTGCCTTATTGTTCTCTATCACCCCATAAAATTTGGGAAATTTTTATGGAAGTTTGATATCCGAAATCCCATTTAGAATCGGCATTTTAGGCAAAATTTTGAGTTTCTTAAGATTTTAGCTATTTTCCATATTAGAAAAATACAAAAAATAGATTTCAGAGCTCCATTCTGTTTTTAGGGTTAGTCTAGGTGTCTATGCCAAATTTGGTTTGATTTCAAGTTCATTTGCTTTATATGTTAGTTTATCTTTAAATTCAGAAGCAAAAATTAGGCTAAACTCAAGTTAAATTTGATATTTTATGATATTTTTGTTATTTTAGGGTTTTATTCATGTAAATAAGCATGTCATATCATATTAGGGTTAATTTCAATCTCATTTTTATTTCAATTTTCCATTTTTGCAAAATTTATTTCAGAAAACCCTAGTTTCAAGGCAATAGTCTTGTTATCAGAGGTATTTTGGTCATTTTGACCTAAATTTCAAAATTTCAATTATTAATTCCATAAATTTTCGTGCATATCATCCTATTTCATCATATTATGTTTGATTTATTTCATTTGATTTTCCAAATGTCAAATTTTACAAAAATTCTTTCAGAAAACCCTGATTTCAAGGTCATTAGGGGCATTTTGGTCGTTTTGACCCCAATTTCGAATTTTCAAAATTTATTCATAATTTCTCATGTTTATATCAAAGGGGGTATGAATTTGAGTTTATATCTGAATAATATTTGATAATTTCCAATATTTTCGGATAAATTCAGAGAAACCTATATTTTTGTGCTAACATTGTTTTCTAGTTTTGCAGAAACATTCAAGAGGAAGACTTAGCCATTTTATTTATTTGTTTTAATCAATTCAATGTAAAAAGCAATGTAATATTTGAAATAAGAGTTACTTTTTTAGCTTAGAATAGGACTGCATTGCATATAGTTTAATTTTTGCAAATTCTCATATCTAATGCATCATTCATGAACATTTTTCCAAAATTCACTATGGTTGACACGAATTACACATGCACAAGCTTTTATGGAGTTTATAAACTCGGTGGGATTCGTATTTATGGTCATAGTCAAAATACGAAGAAAACCAAGATTTATGATCTTCGTATTAGCCACATTCAGCCTACACTCTTAGGCTAACTTAAAAAATGCACGACATTTCTCAAAGTTTCAAAAGGATTTCCCAATTCCTTAATAGAATTTTCTTTCAAATTCATATTTATTCATTCATATCATTCAAATTACATTATTTTTAAATTCATTTTCCAATTTTAATTTCAGAATAATCAATTTTCTCAAGGATTTACCAAGGCTTTCTCAGGATTGGATTTTCTCAGAATTCTGAGTTTTCAAATAAAATTTCAAAGCATTTCCCAAGTTCAAACCAATATTTTCCAATGTTTTAACATTCCCAAATTTCAAAATCCCAAGTTTTCAGAAATTGATTTGCTTAGAGTTCCCATTTTCCTGAGAATCTATTTTTCATTTCAAAAGTCATTTTCCAATGAACTTCCTGACTTTCTGAGAATTCTCAAATCCATTTTCTCAGAAAAGTAATCCAATCTCAAAATCGATTTTCTCAAAAGTTGAAGTTTTTCCTGAGAATCCATCAATCATTCAGAATTCATTTTCCAATACAGATTTCTGATTTCTAATGAAATTCAATGATTTTCCCAGGAATTCCATTTTCAAGTATTTTTTTTCAATCATTTTTCAAATGCATTTCAATTTTCCAAAGCAAACATCATATTTCTCAAACTTGCATCATTTTCAAAATTTCATAGCACAAGCCTGATTCTCTGTGCATTCTAGGGAAATAGAGCATAATTTAGATAATTTAACTTAGTCAAAGCACACAATTGATCCTTGGTTCAATTACCCCTTGTAAAGGCGCCAGGAACGGTTGAACCTCGTATTGACAGGCAGATCCCATTCCATAGAATTTTCCCGCAAATTTTCAAAACGAAGGCGAGTAATTTTCAAAACCAATTTTCAAAACATTGGTCGAGTTTGACTCGCGAAATTCGTTTCTCTCACTCTCGCAGAGGGAGGGAGGAAAAATTCTGCGATGATAACACATGCCCACCCATGTCGCGTTGAGGCAGGTGCGACACCCGGTTGGTTGAATCCCTGTGACTTAGCATGTAACCCTTTTATGTATCCCCGTATGAAACTATAAATGAATTAGAAATTTAAAACCATATCTAGGTCCTAATTGTAATACCCGTGAATTTTATTAGGTAAATAAACTTGTAAATTTATGTCCAAAGCTATTGTTATTCGTATTTGGATTTTGGGAATCCTATTTGGATCTTCAATGATTGGGTCCCTAATATCCAGTTCGAACCTTTGATATCATGTTCGGATCTTAGATATCGAATCATGAACATTTTTAATTACATAACCATTAATGGATTTTAGGCAAATGGATCAGATCTCTGATATTGGATCCAGGATGAATTCAATGGGTCCGCAAAGTTTAAATCAAATGTTAATGAAAAAAATTTCTATATTGGTCCTATAACACTTTATTGGGAATCTGTAATAGCCTTGGCGACGTTCGGATCCACAATATTGCATTTGGATCCTAGACATCAAAGATTTAAATATGGTAATGATCCAATTAGAATTTTATGTTTGAATCCATAATAGTGGTCTAGACCCATGTATGGTAATCCAGATCCATAGCGTGAAGAAATATTTGGATCCTTAGATTCGTATTTCTTAAGAGGGGTTTTATGAGTACGATGGATCTTGGACCCATAATAAGTGGTTGAGATCCATGATAGTGTATTTGGGTCCAAAGAAATCTAGTTAGGGTTTATATTTAAAAATTTAAATATGTAATAACCTTAATTTTTTATTAATTCTTTGAATTTATACATAAGTTTTTGAGTTTGGGGCTGGAATCCATATTTTGGATCCAAGATCCATATCAATAAGGGTCCATATATATATAATATCATATATATATATATATATATTATAAAAAGAAATAATAAAAATAATAATACTGTAAAATAAACATAAACTATGCATTAACGCGGGGATCCACATCGCTTGAGAGATGCAAATCCAACACGCGGTTGGATCTCGGGTCTCGGACCTAGACTCGGGTCGCGCCTCGTGTAAGGAGTTAAGTAAAAAAAAAAAAGAAGTCACGTTAAAAAAAAACCTAAATAAGGTTTTCGTTTACCCTTATGAGAAGAGAGGCGGCTGCGTGAAGCCCTCTTTCATGCCACAATTGATCAAGCTTATCCCCCTCCTCTCACGGTTTTCATAACCGTCCTCTCTCCCCATCACCCTCTATTTATCTGGTCCTCCTCCCTCTTTTTTCCCTCCACATGCACTCTCCTCCCTCTTGCCATCTCCTTTCCCCTACTTCTCTCCCACTCGTCGCTTCTCCTTCTTCTTCTCTTCCATTTTTATTAGTTACATTTCCCTCTCACTCGATTGGTGAAAGGAGCGCACAACGGCAAGGAAATTCGGCAAAGAGGGGAAAAAGCTCAAACGAGGTAGGTTTACTGTTTTTTTTTTGTTATATCGTATGCTCGGTTGTGTGTGTGGGAGACGAGAATCCATACGGGAAACAAGGGGATTTTCAGACTCATGGTGCTGGAAATCCCCAAATCTTCGATATCGGGGATTTCAGAAACTTGAACATAGAAGCTTGATGGGGTTCAGACTGCCATGAAAGAAAAAAGGTTTATTCTCAGTTAAGGGTTTATTTTCTACTTTTGCTAAGGGAGTTCAATTTCTGCTAAAGGGGTTCCGAGTTTGGCTGTCGTGATCTCAGCAAGAAAAAAAATTGGTGTTGTAATCTGCTGAAATTCTATTGATGTTCATAGTAAACCTGCATAAGTGTCATGTATTTCTTTTAAATATACATCTGCTTAACCGATGTCTGAGTATGTTTAGGTGCTATCATGTTAATATACAGATTATAGCATGTTCTGATTATTTTTCATGCTAACTATACTAGATGTTTTGAAATTGTAATCACATGTTCTGATTAAATTCCTTGCTTAAACTATCGCAGGTGCTAACTTTTGAATGTTCAGATTATTTCATGTCCTGAGTATATTCCCATACCTAAATTATAGCATGTTCTAAATTTTAATACTCAGATTGTGGGTTAGCACATGTTGATTTGTGATAGCATAAAAACATGTACAAAATGTTTAGAGATGCCTTAATGCTTGAAGTAGGAAGTGTTGAACTCACTAAATAAAATTGAAAGTATATTGTATGTTGAGTATAAAAAGAAGTCCTTTTCTGGTTTACTCATGCAACCGATTATTCAGATTCATACCTTTGGCCACATATTTGCAGCGAAGTTGACCTGGAATTTTAATGTCATCAGTGGTCTAAGTTCCATTAGTAATAGGTATACTCGTTTATGAGAATTATGAGATCTGATGCTAGTAACTGTATTAATACATGCTATTTCACTAGTATATCTTGATTATTAATGATTGAAAATACATCTTGCTTTGAAAATACATCATTGGTTTCTTTTTCTACTTAGACTTGATATACAGTTGGTTCTAAAATGTTGACCGTGTCTATGATGTTTTTACTTGTTATGTTGCATGTCTCTGATTGCGTACATGCCTATTAAGCTGTATGAATTCTGAAATTTATTGAATTGCCTAACATAGCTTAAATTCTATTGTGAAAGTGTATCGATAAGATGATTATTGGATGAAACTTGATGAACTACTAATCAATATTTTGGTGTAAATTCAAAGATTGAGATGCATCAATTAAACTGATCACAATCTAATATGCTTGTTCTGAGTGTTTCTCTGAGGAATTGTTTGTACGAGATGTGATTAAAACATGTCAAGTGTTGCAAATATGCGAACTTGACTGAGACTATATATTGTTGTTCTGCAGTGTTAGTTTATACAGAATTTCATATGGTGTAAATTCATTATTTAATGGACAATTTTGTGTTCTGAATGTATTGGATGAGAATCAATTTCTGGTACATATACACAAAGATACTGCGATTTTCCTGTTAAGTATATAACCAAAATAATTTTTTGTTTTAAGTTTAATCCCAGAAAACTTTAACTTCTGTAGGGAGTCCCTTGAGGAAAAACTAACTTTGCAATAAGGTCAATGACAAAGATAGTTGATTTCATGTTGCTTTTCTTTGAGAGTACTACTAGATGATAACCATAGTCTGCATACATAACCATACACCATACCTATGCTAAAATGTTACATACAAATATTTAAAATGCAAGGGAATGCTTGTATGTGCCCCACTCATGTGTATATATATATATATATAGTGTAGGGTTCAAGAGTGGGTAATCATAGATACATGCTTGATGAAAGGAATATCGGTATATAACATTACACTTACCTTTGGGTAACTCACCTTGGAATCTAACACATCTATAGGGGTTAATGAATGAACCCATAATCGAGCCTACGGGTCGGTTCAAGGCTGACACAAGAGTTGCCGAGGTTTATAAAGTAACTACATTGGTAAATTGAAATATAATATTCATGTCTGACTGGTTTAAAGGTACCGGGGCATCGGTGCTTGACGGTTTAAAGGTACCAAAACACTTTGGGTAATAACCATAACACTGACGAGAAACTTAAATTTTAAATTCTGTGGCCTGACTAGTTTAAAGGTACCGAGGCTGGTGTGTTTGACTGGTTTAAAGGTACCAGAGCACTCTGAGTGGATTTGTGCAATCAAGAAAAAAAAATGGAATGTTTATACCTTGATAAAATGGCTAAGGTTGGTGACTACTACCATAGTAGTAGGCGGTAGTTGGGGAAAATTGCCCCTATACTTCAGGAAATTTAAATAAATGAAAAGATCAACCACTCAAATTCGGGCTTACCTTAGAGAAAGTAGGTGATACAAAACTCTGGGGACATGTTTAATTGTTTCGAGCGAAAATGACTCGTTGGTCCCCAGTCCTCGAAGTTGGGGGGACCTGGACTACCGATATGTCCTAGGTGGTAGCTCTTTGTTGTTCTGCAGAAGTTAGGGATGCATCCTGTTTTGGTTTTGGGCCTTTGGGAGGTTCTCTCGGTCATTAACTGCTCCCTTAGGATTTACAGTTTCAGTTAGAATATTCGGATTAATAAAACACCTATGAATAATGAACCCCCGAATGTTCTCTTCTGAAATGGTTGCTTTGGCTAGTGTGTACCCACAGGATAATTAAAGATAAACATTTAAATTAGATCATCTTAGGTATCACATCTGAGTAGGTAGTGACAGATTTACAATTATACCCATACACAGTTATTTTTGAAATGTGGTCATTTACTTTTAGCATTCAATGAAATATGTGGTTTTGAGATATTTAAATGTTGCTAATGATGTTACCTACCAGTTAGCTTCTGATAAATTGTTGATTGTCGTAGCGTAGATCTTTACTTATTCTGGTATTGCTGGAAATCATACACTGCACCCATATCACATACTTGGCACATAATATACCTGCAAGAAAAATTTCAGTAATTCATACTTAGACAGTTATAGTCTAATTCCTATAAATTTATTATTTTCAGGTAAAGAATAGAGCCTGTGAGTGGTTGCGGGATGAGGCTTCGATCAAGATTTTGGATTTACTGTTCCCGGGATAGTTTGAGTTTGTTTTTATTTAGTTGAACATGTCATTAAAACTCTGATGTTATTATTCATTGATAATGAAATGAAATAAATGTTTTGGCTGGCTCTCCACTGTAATGTTCTGGAATGTTTAACCTTATAGTATTACTTGTTTTCGCTATTATAAAAAAAAATCCTCTAAAAATTTGGGTTAAAATTTCGGGGCATTACACTAATTGTCTGACAACTTTGTTGTGATGCCCTACCAACATGGATTCACGTAGAACATCATGCCATAACATTGTATATAGGATAAATAGAAGAATGTCTAGTAGAATTCACTTTTTCCTATTTTCTTTCTACCTTTTCAACAGCCATTTGTGTCTCCATGAGGGTTAGTCATTGCTCCAGAGACTTTCCTAGTGGTAATATTTGCATTATCAGGTTGTGTATGGGTCTTGCTCAGGATTGCCTTGTGATGCACATGTCATTCTGGTATTATACTTTGTACATGACCGTATTCAGTCGCATGAACTATTTCAGTCTAGTTCTGTGTGTAATGAAACAATAATGCACTATTACAATGTGAATGGAAGGCTACACAAGTGCACAAATATAAAATGGTCACTAATGGACCAACAACAATCTCACAAAGGAGATACTGAATATCACTTTCACAAGTAGAACAAGGTTTAAAGCCTAATGAAAGAAAATTTTATATATTCACACAACAAATGCTTCAAAGAGCATGTTTTACAAGAAGATGTGAGGCTCTATTTATAGAGCCTCACTTGCTCACAAAGGGAGGCAGTCCAACAGGCATTGGAGTGTCAACCCCCAATGACTACAGTAAATGCATTTAATAAAACAAAAATAAAAAAAAGGACTTTTCAGTCCCTAATGGACTGTGCTAAAGTACAATACATGGAATGACCAAAATGCCCTTGATCAGGGATTACATATTATTTTTAACACTCCTCCTCAAACTTATGGTGATATTACTGAAAGTTTGCTTAAAAGATACAAGAATCTTGGTAGAGGAAGGACTTTGGTGAATAAATTTGCAATCTGAAACTCAGACTGAATATAGGGTAAGATAATTGTCCCCTTCAAATACTCTTCACGAACGTAGTGACAATCCATATCAATATGTTTTGTTTGCTCATAAAAGGTATGATTGTTGGCAATGCATATGGCACTTTTGTTGTCGCAATATAATTTTGAAGGTTCTGAAATATCAACTCCCATATTTGAAAGTAATGCTCGCATCCACACAACTTTGGTGGTTGTTGTAGCCATTTCCCTATACTCAGCTTCAGTGGAGGATAAAGACACCTTTTATTGTTTCTTGCATTGCCAAGAAATGAGGGAATCACCTAAAAAAGACACAAAAACCAGTAGTTGAGTGACGATTATTGGGATCTCCTCCCCAGTTAGAATCAGTATAAGCAATAAGATTTAAAGATGAGGAAGAGGATAAAAATAACCCTTTAAAAATAGTTTTCTGGATGTATCAAACTATTCTCAACACGCCACTCATGTGAACTGATGTGGGCGCATATTGAAATTGGTTGGCATTGTGTACAACATGCGCAATGTCAGGTCTAAAAATAGAAAGGTACATTAGCAATCTAATAAGTTGCCTATAAGGAGTTAAATCATCTAATATTACTCCATCTTCAGCTCTCATTTTTGCATTTATCATCTCAGGTGTGTATGCACACTTTGTGTTAGTGATTCCCGAACGTGCAATAATATCTGCTGCAAACTTGATTTGAGATAAAATGTATCCCCTTGGCGAGTAAGCTACTTCAATTCCTAGAAAATATCTCAAAAAATCAAGGTCAGTGATATCAAAAGACCTTTTAAGCATAACTTTAATTTCTTCAATTTCCTTTTGATCATTGTCGGTGATGATCATATCATTAATATACAAAAGAAGGATAATAAGTGAGGTACCTGTAGATCTTACAAACAAAACAATGTCAATGTAACAGGATTTAAAACAAAAGTTCAATATAGTATTACTAAACTGATCATAACATGCTTTAGAGGCTTGTTTAAGCCATGCAACGCCTTTTGAAGTCGAAGAACCATACCCTTTTCAATAGTCAAACCAGGAAGAGGATCCATGTATACTTTTTCATTTATATTTTCATTTAGGAATTCATTTTTAACATCTAATTGATAAATAGGTGTGATCATCACAAATTTTTTCCTCTTGTATCCTCCTCTTTTTCCTTTTTTAACCTCTATTTCCCTTTTTAAAGGAGAAATAAAAGATAGAAAAGAAGAAAGAAAAGAAAAGAAAAGAAAGAAGAGAGAGAAACTCTTTTGCAAAGGTCTCACTTGACCTTAATTTTGGAAAAATATTTTAAAATTACTCGCCTCCATTTTAAAAATTTGCAGGAAAATGGAGAGACGAGATTCGCTCGTCAGTACGATGTTCGACCATTCCTGGCGCCTTTACCAGGGGTAATCAAACCAAGGATCGAATTTATGCCTTTTGCTTTACCAAAATATCATCTAAGAATTTATTCTTATTCTAAATGCACAAAGAATCATGCTTGTGCAAATGCAAAGATGTATGCTCTTTTGAGAAAATGATTTTTAGAAATTCTGGGATTTTTCCAAGTGATTCTCAAATAAATTTGTTAATGGAGTGAAGAAATGATTCGAAAGGCTTTGAAAAAGTTAGATTTTGAATCTAACTTGGATTTTGAAATAGATCTGGAAGAAGAGACTTGAAATTCCAAGCCTTGGAGTGATCAAAATTTGGAAAGATAAGCCTTCAGATGAAAAGAAAAGGAATTTAGACTTAGAATTTTGAAATGAGAATGAATTTTCAAAGTCAGAATAGACTTTGAATTTTGATCAATTTTCAAGAATCGATTTAGAAAAAGGAAATTTTGAATTCAGAACATAAAAACATGAATTGATTTTGAGTTTAGATTTGATAAATAGATTTGAAATTGGATTTGGAAATGAGAATTGGAAATGGAACTGGATTTGAAATCTGTAATGGAATTTTGATCTGAAATATGGAATCCTAAATGAAAATTGAATCCGAAATCTGAATCATAAATGAGATTGGATCCGAAATTTGGAATCCAAAATGGAGTTGGATCCGAAATCTGAATCCTAAATGGGATTGGATCCGAAGTATGGAATCCAAAATGGAGTTGGATCCGAAGTCAGGAATCCTAAATAGAATTGGATTCGAAGTCTGGAATCCAAAAAGATGGAGATTGGATTTGGAAATCTGAATTCAAGGTGGAATGAGATTTTGAAATCCGGAGTCCAATATGGAATTGGATCCGAGGAATCCTGAATAGATTTTGAAAGAGAGATGAAACTTAGAAAAAAATCAATTTTCAGAGTGAATACCAAGTTTTGGTTTAAAGTCTGATTTAAGACTTAGAATTTTGGAATTTTTGAGAAATAAAGAATAAATCTTGAATTCAGACTTGAATTCTGAATTTAGGAGATGATCTGGAAGGTTTGGGCATCTGAAGTAAAGAATAAAACTTGGATTTTAAAACTGGAAATTTTGAAGTCAAGTGATGAATCTGGGGATTTTAAATTGAACTTTGAATTTGAATTTGAATTTGGAATTTGAATTTGGAATATAGGAGTGAATTCGAGTTTTCAAAGTCAAATGGGACTTTGAAATTGAATTTTGAATTTTGAAATGAGACAGAATTGAGAATAGAAAGATGAATTTGAATTTATAAATAAGAATTGATTTGAGAAATGAAGAAGGTATTTGAAGAATTATCTCAAAATCATTGGGATTTTGAATTTCGAAAATATGATGCAATTCTATCCTAAATGATGAATGAATTAAAAAAATTTGAAAATTGAGTTTGAAAAGTATATTTCATTCTTTAAATGAATTGAAACAAGATTGAAGATATAATACATTTCTGACTATGGTCATAAAATGTATTATATAATAATTGTATTTAAATTCAAATGAAGAATAAAATATATTTTTGGTGCCTTTATAGAGTTTAAAATGAAATTAACTCTCAATATATCCTGACTATGGCCATTGATATATATTTTGAGTTAATTTTAAGTAAAACTCTGATAAAGGAAGAAAATATTTAGAAAAATATGATGATTTTTGAAAGAGATCCAGTGTGGATCCAATGTTATTCCATAAAAGATGAAAACCCTATGTCTTGTTCACACTTTGACTATGGTCATTGATGCAAATCGTCAACTTAGGATTTACTCACCTCTTATTAGAATGGTGCACGTGCCATTCGTGTTCCCATTCGTGAATTTTTGAAAATAGAAGAGAAAAATGACATGAAACAGGTATATTTACATGCTCATACATTTTATGTTAGTGCAAAAATGTAAATATTCTCATTAATTCCTAGCTATTACAAATTTGAATTGAATTTAGAATTACAAAGCTTTTAACTTAAGAAGGAAAAGCCATATTTTCCACATAATTTCTACAAAACAGGGTTAGCACTTAACAAGAATACAGAAATACAGAAGCAAATCATGCTGAAATTGATAGACATATAATCACCTTTGTATTAATGAAGAGGTGTCTATGCTATATGCAATACATGGTAGGCATATGATGCATTGTGAAAAATGTAGGTGATGTGAGAAGTTCTACTGAAAAGATGAATGATACTACTGTGAAAGGTAGGGCGATGGTAGACAGCAAGCGGAAAGGAAATTTTTGTATTCAGTGTAATAGACCAAGTGCAGGAAATGTATATAGGTGATAGGGTGTGATTGTTAATAGATAAGGTAGAAGGTGGGCAAACTGTGTTGGAGGACAGTGAGTATATATACAGTAGTATGCAGCTGGGCATGAAACATAGGGAGTAGTGATGAAGATGTAGTGTTGTAAGTGGTGTATGTGATGAAAGGTGCAGGTGGTATTGACAAGTGGTTGGTGAAGCGTGACAGTAAATGTGCAGGTAAGTATGCAGAGGATAGGGTGAATGATACAGGAAATGAATATTGATAAAGCATAGTGCAACAAATGAGTGCTACAATGGGTTTGAAACAGTAAGTAACAAATGAAAATGTAATGAATATTGATAGTAAAGTACAACGGTGAAGAGGAATTAATGCAACATACAAAATGTGCTATATAACATATGGTGAACAGTACAGATTGCAGAAAAAAAAATTTCCACACTCCCAAGAATTTGGACGACACTCTTGCGACCTGGCAAAACCAAGTGATCAAAAATATCTTCTGCTGTGGTCAATGTTTTGTCACTAGATGTCCAGGAGCCCATATATTGCCTTTTGCCACTTACAGAAGCCACGTTCTGTACATAACTTAGACAGACTTTATGAAGACTGATTCCTCGTGTGAAGGGGTATGCACTTAGCCATATGATTCTTGATGGTGAATGTATGTTTCATGGAATACCATTCTCTAGCTCCAGATGTCGCCACAGACACCCCTGCATGCCTCTTTGCCAATTTGGCTAGAAGTCTCGTGGCATCACCTTCCTACTGTTGCAAAACAACAAGAATCTCTATTATGGAGGCTGCTATGCAAATGGAGTGGAAGGTAAGTGCTGGGGGTGGGGATATTGTGAACAAGTATACGGAAGGGAAAAATCATATAGATGCCACGAATAGGATTGATTCATGGATAATGAAAATATGCATATTGTGCATGCACACATAATGAAATGCTTAATGAAATATACACTCAATATTTATACATCTAATGCATATGAATATAGTGCACAGTGAAATATATTCAGTGTGGGTACACGCAGGGTGACAACAAAATGAACTGAAAATATGGGAATTTCAAACAATGGATCTGGCAACCCTCTTGTGGTTTTCAGAGTGTCGATGCTTTGATGTTGTATCAAAGGGGTGAACAGATCGCTAGAGCCCATGGTTGACTAGCGAAAGCATTAGGTTTTGATCACTCAATGATTCAGAGTCAGTTCAGCTCACGTTTCAAACCTGCAGATGCTCAACATATGTAATCGCGCACCTTCAATATGTATTAAAACAAGTATAGAGATAAACCTTAAAAGAATTCTCAAGGGAACCAGACAATTGATTCTCTGAGAATGGTTGATAGGGAGAATTAATGATTGATCTAGACTGACATGGGCATAACCCATGATACCAGTAAAGGCCGAACCAAGACGCAGTGCCTATGCAAAGTATGGGAAACCATACAGTGTATTCTTTTCAATTGCACAGGAGCTAGCACTATGAATGTCATGTTGTTTCTCAATGACCACCAAAGATAGACAAGTTTGGCCTGATGCCACAGTTAGAAAATGAATTTGCAATATAAATTTAACTTACAGTAAGTTGCAGCAAAATGTAAATCTGATATGATAGCAATAGAACCCAAAGATGTCAAATTTAACAACTTATTACTACCTGTAACAACTCACTACGACCTCTAGATTCCAACATTAGGCTTTGTGGTGTCCATGAGCCAAAGTGCAACCAGTCTGGGGATAAATCAAGATTAAATGACCCGAGTCTTTATTAGAAAAATGATACATCCCCGAGATGATCATAATCAAGACGACTTGCTGAAAATCCAGCTCGAGTTTTTCATGTCGCAACAACTGACTAATGAAGGGTTTATACAACGAGGCACTTTCTGAATCCCGCCTCTTGTCAAGCTTCAGTAGTAGGCTTACCTTCTGTGACATCTGATATTGCAACTGGGCAGAGGCACATTCCATCCCCCCCTTTTTTTTTTGCTAAATTTTGGAAAGAGTGATCTCACACAACAATAAAGCATGTGTTTTCTCAACAATCAGAGGTCTGATTTCAATTCAAGCATGCATCCATTTTTTTTTTTTGAATCATCAGAACATGGACTTCATAGTCAATCAAGAAAAAAAAAGAAATAACACCCCACGTCGAATTGAATATGATAAATACAATCGTGTGTACAAAATGAAATAAGTGCAGTGATGATGATAAAGTGAGCACATGAATAGTGGAAAACACAAATGGCTGTAAAAGAGTGAAGAGGTATGCAGAGATGACTTTAGATGCTTTAAGAGAGCGGGTTATTCAGTGAATAAAGCATCAAGGGAAATGAAGTTGCAGAAACAAAAGCCCATGAAGTAAAATAAATACTTTGGCTGAAAAGGAGAGATGATAGGTAAGTCATGTACCTATGCTATAATGAACCACAAGGGTATGCAAGCCTATTAAAGTGAAATCTAGAAGACAAAGCATATATACTATAACGAATTTTGAAGAATGAAAGCAAAAAAATACAAGCGGTAATATGTATATACCTATTATAAAGGGGCCACGGGTAGTGAAAACGTATGTTCATGCTATGGCAAAGCATGAAACTATGATGTAACAAGATTCTGAAAGCAAAAGCATAGGTTTATGCTATGATAAAAGCATAAATCTATACTGTAATGAGCTATGCAATGTGGTAGCAAAAAACAAATGATATGAATGAATTTGATGGTGAGTCAGAATAGAACACCTTCTTTAACAAGAGGATTCATCATCCACAGTGTATCTCTTGCAGTAAATCAGGGGAGTCTCAGTCATCAGGAGTAAAAAAAAATTGCTTAGTGGAATGAGAGAAAGCATTCCCAGCCACTCGGATTTGCTTATGAAGGATTCAAAAAGCAAGATCAGATGCAAATTGACGCAGAGTCATTTGCTCAGCGAACCCAGATCAGATGTTGGATTTTCAAAACAACTCTGATATGGATTCCAGATCATTAGTTGCTGCAATAGACTGCTGGTATGGGGGGTGGGTGGGGGGGGGGGGGGGTGCTCATATGACGGAATGAAGTTTTGAACATCTAAAAAATATAAACAAAACACTGAAATGGAACAAAGATGATACTCTACACAAGAATGTAACAAAACAGAATGGCCATAACGATGATCAAAGCAAGAGATTGAACAGAAATGGATCAGGATTTAAAAAAAATAAATAAAATAAAATGAAAGGAGATAGACGTGCTTCCTGATTATCGAGAGGGAACAAAACATTGGGAGAATTACCATACAAGTGAAAGTAAAAAATGTGAAGGAATACAAAAGATATGTTGGAACAGAATTGTTCCGTTAATGTAGCATTACGCAGATTGACACTGCTTATGCGTAGGTCAATGTCGCGAACTATGCAGAAGAAAGAGATGAAATAATAATAATAATAAAAAAAACTATGAATGGAAGTTCTATTGAAAGAAAAAGATAGAGCGATGGCTTACCTATGGCCGCAGGGGTTCTGGAAGAGGGAGCCGAGTCTTCTTCTTCCTTTTGCTACGGATAGGATAAGAGGAAATGAGTATAAGATCGATCAAAAGGAAGAGATGCGTGCGAGAGTGATGGATAGGTAGTAGACCCGATGGAGTGTCGACAGATAGGTCAATCGTCCTCCTTTTATTTTTGGGCTTCCTTTGCGTGCTTCTTTTAAAGAGGAAAAGGAAGGCTCTAGAAGGGAAGATGGTTGTTGAGGATCGATGGTGGAGATGAAGAAGGCGATGGAGGGGTTGATCCAAGGGTTGGAAGGAGTGGGAATGACAGATGCTTCCAGAAGGAGAGAGGGTGCTAACCGATTCTCGATCATGCAGTGAGGAATCTATCCAGAAGAGATAAAAAAAATGGCAGATGAAGGAGGAACATTCGATCGAAGGATGGAATGATTTCGCATGGGGAAGTTAGGGATCGACAGAAGAAATGAGAACAGCTGATCGAAGGATCCTCCACCCTTCGATCCCCCGCGACGTTTTTTCAAGAAGGAGCCATTGCGTACCTTGCAACAGGGGTCCCAATTTTTAGAAACCGCCATCACTTTTAAAAGGTTTTCCTAAAAGGGGTTTTACTCTCTTTCAAAAGGGGTTTTTGAACCAAAAAAAAATGTGTTCTTTTCTTGACGGTTTCTACATTTTTTTGTTATTTTGGAATAAAATTCTAAGATCTAGGCAAAATGAGGGATTTAAAAACTATTTTTGTATTTTTGAGAGATATTTACAAAAAGAAGAGTTTTCTGAGAAAAACTTTTTGAAATTTTCTCAAACAATGGGTTTGGATCTGGAATTTGAGGAGATATTCAAATTTTTGGAATCGAATCGAGAAATATGAGACAGTGAATCCAAATGGATACCGGATGGATCGATCTAAGCCTATCACAATCTATTTTTGATATTTTTGTAAATTTGGTTCAAAATTAGATAACAAGGCTCAGATTTGGATTTTAATATTGGACCCAGATCCAAAATTGAGTCAAATATAGAAAACAGATTTGATTTCAGTAAATCCAAGAAATAAACTGGAATTTAGATTGAAGATGACTCAATTTACTTAGAAAATGTGGGTCAAGGGTAAAAAGGAAATATTTACAAAATTTTGAAAATTTTGGGGTGTTCACAGATGCTCCTCTTTGCTACTAAGCCGGTTGTAAGACGAGCTTAGTGGCAAATAAAACACTCCAAATTTTGAAAAATGCCCCAGTCAGCAGATCTGAACTAGGTGTTGAAGAATTTATTCTGAAAGACATGGTTTTTCAGGTTTAAAACCTTATCCTGAATGGGTTTGGGAGACAAAATCCTCAAAAATGACATGACTGGATAACAAAAATGAGGAAATCATGATGGGATTTTGGACGAAGATCCTAGAATGATGAGAAATAAGAATTTTGATCAAGTCTCATGGGTGAAACATGATCATCTTTTTAGAATGACTCAGATTTAGCCCTTAACCTGGATGGGACGAAGATATATCAAGATGAATTGAATGAGAAAAGGAATACAAGAGGACCTTGATGGGACATTTTTGAGAAAAATGCCTCGTGAGATGAAGATCAAGTATGATCGAATCCTGAATGGATATGAAGAGTATAGATTCCACAACGGGAAAACATGAAGGGACTGAGAGAACTACCTCATCGAAACGAAGAATCTCGTCGAGACGAGACTCATGTTTTACCCAAACCTAAATGGAAGATACCTCATGGAGCGAGGTTCAGGCTTAACCCTTAACCTGAAAGGGACGATACCTCGAGGAATGAGGTTCAGGCTTAACCTTTAACCTGAAAGGGATGATACCTCGAGGAGTGAGGTTCAGGCTTAACCCTTAACCTGAAAGGGACGATACCTCGAGGAGCGAGGCAACATGTTTAATCCTTAGCCTAAACAGATACAGAATCCTCGATGAGCGAGAAAACTGTGATGGGACCTCTAGACTTCGCACAACAAATCCAAGAGGGGTTTGCAAAAGGAGGAAAATGGGGTTCCCTAAAGCTTGGAAAAGGGATGTTCTTGGGCGCCTCATTACTGAGACTAAATCAACTTAAAAAAAAAAGACCTCTTGCAGAAAGTTCAGGTTTAACCCTTATCCTGAGCGGGAACTATCTATAGCGGGATAGTGGGGAACACAAGGAAGTGTGCAGATCCGAGAGACTCAGATCAAACAAAAGGGAAGGACCTTTCAGTCCTAATGAGGGATGACGTTAGGATATGTCAAAATGAACACCAAGTTCTTGCTTCATGTTGGGATAACTAGAAAATATTGCCAATAAGATGCCAAAATTTGTAGTTGATTCAGAATGATTGAATTGTGCTCATATGTGTGAAAATATCACCTCTTTCTACCTAGAGTATTAACTCCAATTGGTCTAACTCCATAGAATCAAGAATCAAATTCAAATTTGTTGTTGTTGAGTTTCTTCAAGGAGATATCAATTTCCTTGATATGAAAAGAGAAGAAATATTCTTAGCTTCATAAAAGCAATTGAATGGAAAGATATTAATAGAGGAATTTCACATAGATAAAGATAATTCCTGGTAGTTTTGGCAGTTTGATATCCTGGAGCTTTTCCCATGATGATATTTTTGTACTCTTTTGAGTCATGGAGCTTTCTTGGGTTTTTGGGAGAAGTTTATTACATCATCCTTCATTTTAGAGATGTCCTGACTTTTTTCTTCTTTTTCTAAGGAGGGTATGTCATAAACTCCTTCATCTTGGAGATGCTCTGATCCTTATTTTCTCTCAAGAATTATACTGATGATATTGTTCATTGGTTAGAAATCTCTAGATGATAACAGAAATCAAATATCTTTTAGGGTTTGTCAGGAGGTTCATCACATTCACCTTCATCTTGACGGTGATCTGAACTTTCCCTAAAAGGATTCATCACAAACTCCTTCATCTCGGAGATGATCCAAATCTTCTTTGGCCCTGGGGGTGTAGCTCACATATTCGTCTTCATCTTGACGACAATTGAGAGATCCCTTTTGCAGATATTTGATTGCAGCTCAAATGACTGAGGAGATATGGATTGGGTAGGTTCTTTTACTGCCCAGGATATTTTCACTGTCTTACTGCCAAAAGAATGATCTTTAAAATGTGCCATAGCTATGATCAATATCGATTCACTTATGACTTTTCAACATCATTAAATTTTCCTTTACCGGTCATATCGAAGATTTTTCATCATCCTCTTGGTTGACCAACAGAAAAAGCTTGAATTTTATTCTTTCTTCGCAAAAGTCTTGTCCTTTTGAAAAGAATACTGAAGGTAGTTTGAGGTAATTCTTTATGCGATAAAATTTTGAGATCAGCAATGGTTTTTTTATAGCAAATTGGGAAGATATTCTTGAAGTCCTTGATGAAAGTAATTGCTTGATATCGAATTAACACATCCACGATTAAATTCTCCTCTCTTTTTCTCCAAAAAGTGAGACTCAAGCTTAGGCCTTACCTGAATGGGAAAGTAGGAAATACTCCTCTCTTCCCTAAAGAGGAGGTGTTTGCAAAATGGAACTTTCGAAGAGAAATTAAGTTTTTGTCAAAACTTCCTATCTCTAGGATTCTCTTATGGAAAGACGACCGAAAACAAGGTTGAAAAAGTATCACAGAGGAACGAGTTCATCACACTCTCATTGGAAGAGGGTCCTCTGAGAAGGGGTTGGCCAAAGATGAGAAAATCTAGGGTTATAAAAGGAAACGGGCTTCCGTCGAAGATCTCCCTAGAAAAAGGGTTCCTTTGTGTAAAAATTGGATTGTTGTTTTGCAAACAGTTCACAAAGAAATGAGTCCCTTCAAACTCTCCCTGAAAAAGGGTCCTTGCAAACGAAAAGATGGTTGCTTGCGAAAGAAACGAGCTCCCTTAAACTCCTAAAGAGGGTCCTTCGCAAGAGAAAAAGATTGATTTTTGACAAGATGGTAACCCGAAGGTTGGAATCGAGATTTAGAGCTTAAATTGTGATGAACGGTTAGTGCAAAGACTGAAGCTTAGGGGCTAACTGATCAGTTAGCCAGACACTAGCACGAGTGCTAGATGTACTAGTACGAGCATTGGATTTTGAAAATATACTAGTACGAGCACTGGATTTTGAAAATGCACCAGTACGAGCACTGAATTTTGAAAATACACCAATACGAGCACTGGGTTTTAAAAATGTACCAGTATGAGCACTGGGTTTTGAAAATGTACCAGTACGAGCACTAGATTTTGCAAATGTACCAGTACGAGCACTGGATTTTGAAAAACACACCAGTACGAGCACTGAGTTTTGAAAATACACCAGCACGAGCACTGGGTTTTGAAAATGCACCAGTACGAGAACTGGGTTTTGAAAATGTACCAGTACGAGAACTAAGTTTTGAAAATATACCAGTATGAGCACTGGATTTTGAAAATGCACCAGTATGAGCACTGGGTTTTCGAAAATGCACCAGTACGAGCGCTGGATTTTGAAAATGCACCAGTACAAGCACTGAGTTTTGAAAAAGAGACCGACACTCTTAAGATATTTGGAAGTCAAAGCAGGAATGATTATCGGTGTTCCAGGATTATCCCTTATCCTGAAGGGAAAAAGAAATACCTCGAAGAACGAGGTTCAGGTTTATCACTTAACCTAAGAGGGAAATAAAGGAAGAACTTTGGTCCAATACGAGCATTGGATCGAAAAAGGGGAAATCCGAGTCAGAACTCGAAATCGCGGTAATAGAAGATAAAGGGGAAAACCCGAGTCGAAACCTGGATCTTCAAAATGAAAAGAAGAAAACTCGAGTTTCGAATTCAACTTTTTGAAGAAACGATTGGTCCAATACGAGCGTTGGATCCAAAAGAAAGTCCAAGTTAAAACTCGAAACCTCAGAAATGGAAGATGAAGGGAAAAACCTGAGTCGGAACCCGGATCCTCAAAATAAAAGAGAAAATCGAGTTTGAAAAACTTAAATTTCCGACGTAACAATTGGTTCAATGTGAGGATCAGATCCAAAAGGAAGCCCGAGTCGGAACTCAAAACTCCGGAAATGGAATTTTATAAAGAGGAAAAACCTGAGTCTGAACCCGGATCTTCAAAATAAAAGATAAAAGAGAAAATCGAGTTTGAAAACTCGAATTTTTGACGTAACAATTGGTCCAATGCGAACATCGGATCCAAAAGGAAGCCCGAGTCGGAACTCGAAATCCCGAAAATGGAATATAAAAGGAGAAAACTCGAGTCGGAACTTAGATCTTCAAAATAAAAGATAAAAGAGAAAATCGAGTTTGAAAACTCGATTTTTCGACGTAACAATTAGTCCGATGCGAACATCGGATCCAAAAGGAAGCCCGAGTCAAAACTCCGAAAATGAAATATAAAAAATGAGACCCGAGTCAGAACCCAAATCTTCAAAATAAAAGATAAAAAAGAAAATCGAGTTTGAAAACTTGAATTTTCGACGTAACAATTGATCCAATGCGAACATTGGATCCAAAAGGAAGCCCGAGTCGGAACTCGAAACTCCGAAAATAGAATGTAAAAGAAGAAAACCCGAGTCGGAACCCGGATCTTCAAAATAAAAGATAAAAGTGAAAATTGAGTCTGAAAACTTGAATTTTTGACGTAACAATTGGTCCAATACGAGCATCGGATCCAAAAGGAAGCCTGAGTCGAAACTCGAAACTCTGAAAATGGAATATAAAAATGAGACCTGAGTCGGAACCCAGATCTTTTAAAGTAAAATAAAAATGAAAACAGAAACCTGAGTCAGAACTCATATGGGAAGAAAATAATTCCAACCCGGAAGTCGGATTCTGGAAGGATTGACAAAAGGTATGAATAGATTTCGATGATCATGAAGAAGATGAGGGATTTTATTCAAGATCCTTGACCCAAGATGGTCTAAGATTTGAATTTAATTATGGTGGTTTCTAGGATTATCCCTTATCCTGAATAGAAATCCGACAAAATCGACAAAATTGATAGAGATTGATAAAGGATAAAAGGAATTAATAAAGAAGAAAAAGAATCAATAAAATTGATGAAATTGACAATAAAAATTGAAAAAGATTGGTGAGAAATTGGCAGAAATTTGAGAAAAAATTGATGATAAAAGGCTTCAGGATTATCCCCCGTCCTGAAAGAAAAGGGACCTCGCAGGACGAGGTTCAGGTTTATCCCTTAACCTGAAAGGGGATAAGAATAAAAGTGTACCTCATTCAAAAGAAGCATCAGGTTTATCCCTTAACCTGAAAGGGTTACGAGAGTAAGGATCGATAAAATTTAATAAAATTGATGAAAAATTGATAAAATTTGATAAAATTAAATAAAATTGTTAGTAAATTGATGAAAACTTGATCAAATTGAATATGAATAAAAATGGATGAAACTAATCAAGGTGACAAGATTAACTGAAAATCAATAAGATTTTAGAAAAACAGAGTTTTTGTCTGATCGTGCCTGCACATGATGAAAGAAAGATTGATGTATATAAAAATAAAAATGCCTCAGTATCATGGAGAAGAATAGAAGATCATTATTTTATTAAAAAGGCTCTTTGAAGAGTACAAAAGGCTAGAATGAATATTTTAAGTATAAAATCTCTTCAAGTGCAGAGCATTGATTGGATCTGGCAGTTCCACCCCATTTGCGTTGATCAGAAGATATGAATTGCGAGGCAATGATTCCTTAACCACATAAGGGCCTTCCCAATTGGGTGACCACTTGCCCCATGGCCGATACTTGAGATGAGTTGTCGATCTGAGCACCAGATCATTAACTCAAAATCTTCTCTTAATGACGGACTTGGCATAGTGCCTAGCTATCCTTTGACGATAAGCTTGAGCGTGATCTGCTGCCTTGAGTCTCTTTTCGTCTAAAAGATCAAGTTGTACCAATCTTTGCTGCTGATACTGATTAAGCGAGAGTTCTATGAGCGACACAAACTTGAATGCATGCTTTTGAACATGGAGAGATAATACCACCTTGGTCCCATAGACAAGCTCTGAAGGCGTAACATTGGTTGGAGTCCGAATGGTGGTTTGGTATGCCCAAAGTGCATCATGCATCTTTTCGTGCCAATCTCGGCCTGTTTCTATAGTTCTTTCTAGAATGCAGATCAAAATCTTGTTGGTGGCTTCTGCCTGACCATTCCCTTGAGGATAATATGGAGCTAAAAAATGATGATCAATCCTAAACTTCGAGCAAAAGGTCTTCATCCTCTCATTCTTAAAGTGACTACCATTATCTAACACAATATCGTGTGGTACGCCGAAACGGAAAAAAAGGTTCTTATGAATAAAAGAAACCACATGTCTGCCTTCTACAGTTCGCAGAGTTACAACCTCGACCCATTTGGCGAAGTATTCTGTAGCTGCAAGAAAATATTTGTGGTCATTAGAAGCCAAAGGAGTTATCAGGCCCACCACGTCAAAGGCCCACATTAAGAAAGGCCAAGGAGAAACCACAGACTGCAAGTATGTGAATGATGCATGAATGAAAGGTGCGTGCATTTGGCATTTGACGCACTTTCTCACAAATCGATGGCAATCATGCTGCATGGTTTTCTAGTAATATCCTGCCCGGATGATCTGTTTGACGAGTGTTTGGTAGCCGACGTGACCACCACAAATTCCCTCGTGTGCTTCTTGGACAACCTCCATTGCTTCGTCTCTGTCTAAGCATCTGACGTATTCTGAACTGAACCCACAATAGTAGAGAGTATTGGCAAGGATGAAATAGCAGGTCGACATGCGCTGGATCCAATGTTGCTCCCTTCTCGGCATCTCCGGGGGAAATTCACCGATTTTAATAAAGTTTTTGATGTCTTGGTACCAAGGCTTCTCCTTCTGAGTGGCTTGGGTTTACTTATTCTGCTAGAATGAAGGTAGGTTGATCAAGTCTGCCAATCTCGAAAGAACGACAAGATTCTTGGTCTTTGAAAGACAAAATGGAAGCCAGGCAGGCTAGGCCATCTGCTACATGGTTGTATTCCCTCTTGACATGATTGAGCTGAAATTCTTCGAAGTTGCCTATGAGAGCTAAGGCAATCTTCTGATAGGTGATCAATTTTGAATCTTTGACTTGCCATTCAACATTAACTTGGCTGACCACAAGCAATGAATCACTGAAGGCATGTACTCTCTTGACATCGAAGTCTTGCAAAACCTTGAGGCCTTGTGTTAGAGCTTCATACTCGGCCATGTTGTGAGTACACTGAGAGCTAAGTTTAAAGAAATAAGGGATCATCTCCTTCTTGAGAGTGATCAATAAGATCCCAATCCCTATACCAGACATATTCATGGCTCCATCGAAGAATAGGGTCCAAACAAAAGATTCCTAAACATTGCAGATGTGATCATCTGGAAAATCATCTTCTGCCTTAATCTCTTCTGTCAGCGAGAAATCTGCTATAGATTGGCCTTTGATTGACTTCTGAGATATATACCCTAAGTCATATTGCATCATGAGGACTTGCCATTTCGCAATCTGTCCAATAAGGAAAGGATGCTCAAGGATATACTTGAGAGGATTGAGCCTCGACAAAATTTTGATTTATGAGGGAAGTAGACAATGTCTTAGTTTCTGACACATCCATACTAAGGCTAGACATGTTTTTTCCATCTGAGAATATCTCTTCTCATAATCGATGAAAGTCTTGCTCACATAGTAGATGACATGCTCTATCCGGCTGCCTTCCTCATACTGTGTAAGAAATCCACCACAAGCATTTTGATTAACGAAAATATACAAGAGAAGTGGCTTTCCCAATTCTGGTGGCTTCAAAATGGGTGGATTGAGGAGATACTGCTTGATGAGTTTGAATGAAAGCTGACATTCTGATCCCCATTCAAATTTCACTTCCTTTCTCAACAAGTGATTGAAGGGCTCGCATCTCATGGCCAAATTAGAGATGAAGCGTCCAATCAACTGAATGCGCCCTTGAAGGCTCCTCAGCTCTCTAAGATTGGTAGGAGGCAACATGTCCATGATCGCTTTTGCCTTAGTTGGATCCACCTCTATTCCTTTTTTGCTAATCATAAAGCCCAGCAGTTTGCCTAACTCTACTCCGAAGACACATTTCTGCGGGTTGAGCCCCAACTTGTACAGAATGAGTCTTTCAAAGACTTGACCGAGAGCATCGAGATGATCCTCTCCTTCTTTAGACTTGACCAGGATGTCATCCACATAGGCATCCATGTTTTTATGCATCTGGTCATGAAAAATAACTGTCATTGCTCTCGAATAGGTTGCCCCAACATTCTTGAGTCCAAACGACATGACTGTGTAGCAAAATGTACCCCAAGGTGTAGTAAAAGAAGTTTTGGATTGGTCATGAGTGACCAATTTGATTTGATTGTAGCCTGAGTATCCATCCATAAAGGAAAACATGGCGTGGCTCGTTGTGCTATCGATCACAAGATCGATATTGGGGAGTGGATAATCATCCTTTGGGGTAGCCTTGTTTAGATCCCTAAAATCAATGCAGATTCAGACCTTGCCATTCTTTTTGGGAACTGCTACAATGTTCGCCAACCAGTCTGGATAATCAATAGTCTGGATGAATCATGCCTTTAACAACTCCTCAAGTCCTTCTTTAACTTGCATTGCTACTCGGGGATTCATCTTCCTCAGCTTCTGCTTGATTGGCTTGAAATTTGGTTTCAACACAAGACGATGCTCGACCAATTTGAGATCTAAGCCTGGCATATCCTCATAAGTCCAAGCAAAGACTTCTTGATTTTGTTTGAGAAAATGGATGAGTCTTTCCTTCTCATCTGAACTTAGGTTGTAGCCAATTTTGAGGATCTTTGGATCATCTTCTGAACCAATATTGACATCCTCTGTCAGATCCTGCAATAAAGGCGATGGCTCATCCTGCACCAAAGGCGATGGCTCATCCTGCTTCTGAATACTGGCAAATTCTAGCAACTCTTGAATCGCTGAGTCAAACTCTGCTAGCTCTTTAATCTGTTCTGCCATCTTTCTGACCCCTACCCCTGCCTTTGCCTTGCAGATCCTGGCCGATTTGGAATTATTTTGAGAGAAATTGGGATTGATAATGAGCATTTTAAGAAATTTAGGAGCCATAATTTGGCAATCCTAAAAAATGCAAAGAAGGTTTTTGAGGAAAAGTAAGCAAATTTAAAAAAAATGGCCTTTTGTACAAAAATAAAGAATGATGACATAAACAAACATGTAAGCAAAGAGTCATATACGCCAAGATGTGAAGAGAAAAGATCAAAATTTCATTGATAGAGCAACTTTGATATTTACAGGCGATTGAAAGAAAGGAAAACTGGGACTGAATTGTCCCTACAAGATGACAGGAGAAGAAAAGAAAACAGAAATCAAAGGCATTGTCTTCATTTTGATCCTTTGATGAAGGTAGTGCGTTTGCCGGATGACTGATCCATAAAACCCAAACCTGCACTAGTGATATGCCGAGCGGGGATGATTGGCTCTAGAATGCCATCCTCATTCTTCCCAAGGCCCCTGAAGGGCTGGTAGCCGTGCTTTATTAGAAGATCAAACCCTTTCTTGGCTTTTTTGAACTGAGGGAAAAGAGGATGATCTTTGAGAGAAGCGCAATTGAGGCACCCACCCAGCTTGTAGAAATGAGGTCCCTGCCACTGAACCATTGTTGTGACATTCTCTAATGGCGGTACTTCTTTCAGTTTGAGCGTATCCAGACTTTCACTAAGATTGATTTCATCAACTTCCCGGATGCTTGGGATGTCGGCAGTTAAAGTAGGATGAGGAATCATTGATTGTGGAAGTCTCTCTTCCGGATCTTCCCCCAGAACGGTGGTAATCCTTCCCCCTTTCGACCACTTGATGCACTGGTGAAGGGTAGAAGGAACAACATTAACATTATGAATCCAAGTGCGCCCCAAAAGAAGATTGTATATGGGCGGCACATTCACCACGTGGAACAACACAATGTGCACTAAATAGTTGATGAAGATTTCAAGGAAGATCTTCCCCTTGGCGGTCTGCCCGTGGTTGTCTAAACCGTAGATTGTTATCAGATCTGGGGTATATTCTTCTTCTTTCAGACCCAAGGCCTTGGCTGTCATCTCCGAACATATGTTGAGGTTGCTGCCTTCGTCAACGAGCACATGAAGGACTGTCATGCCCCTGGTTTGCACCACTATATACAAAGCATTGTTGTGGAATGTATAAGGTTTTGGCAAATCCTCATCTGAAAAGGTTATTGGTGCATTTGTCATGGCTTGGTTAATGATCTGTGCCATATCCTGTAGAGTCGTGCTCGACTTGACTTTGATCTTTCTTAGACGATCATTTATCACTTGCTGATGTTCAGAAGAAGCAAGGGTCAAATAAAAAATGGAAATGTTTGATAATGCTGTGATAGGCTTCTGAACTGATTTAGCATCTTCACCTTTTTTTGAAGCTAGTTTGATGAAGCACTTCAGAAGTCTAGGAGTCTGCTTGATGGCTTCTGTTGTCACCTTCGCTGGCTCACTAACAGGTTTCTTATTGCTGAGAATTGAAGTGATATCCACCCTCTTGGTGGAAGACTGTGCCTGACATAGAACTAGGACCTGATGCTGATCCTGAATGTCCGGGCTGGAACACGGTTGGATACTATTTTGAAGAAAAGTTGCTTCCTCTGAAATAACTGAAGCTGAATGTTTGGGGAAAGGTTTGGACAAGATCTCTGGATGCTCTTCGTCCTCATCCTCGATCAACAGATTTTTTTCGATACAGTCCTGGATGATATTCTTAAGGACAAAACAGTGCTCTGTGTCATGCCCTACAGTTCGGTAGAATTTGCAAAAATTTTCCATTCATTTGCCCATAACGATCGGAGGATCTGCCACCTTAGGGAGTTTGACCATTCCCTTTGACAACATGTATTCCAGGACATCTTCCCAAGATTGCTCTAGAGCTGTGAAGTCTCTGTCATAACTCCAGCCATCGTGCTTTGGTTTTAGTTGCTGCTTCGATTCAGGCTGTGGCATTGACTGAATAGGCTGCGGCTTGACAAACTTTCCCTTCTCGGCTGCAGAGATCATTCTCTCAGCCTTGGAGCTTTCTGAGCCCTTGCTGTGGTTCTTCTTGCCTTTTTTGCTGCCAACACCGCTGCTACTGCCTGAGATATCTATAGAATAAGCAAAATGTGCCTTCTTTTTCTGCTTAGGGTTACCTCGAACAAAAGGGTAACCTTCATAGAGGCCATTGTCCAATCTTGTTTCCAACCATTCGGCCCTCTCGATCAATTTGATGAACGATTTCGCGGGACACGTAGAGATGAGATTTCTTAGAGGCTGGGAAAAGTTATTTAGGATGATCTGCAACACATGTTCCTCTAGGATGGGAACCTTCATTTTGTTACAGGTGCTTCTCCACCTGTGGATGAACTCTCCTACTCTCTCGTTCTCATTCTGCTTTAAATTGTATTAAATGGTTGAGAGTGGGTGAGGCTTCAACATTGAACATGAAGCGCTCGATGAATAAGTTCACAACTTTATCGAACTCTCATAGTTTGATAAGATTGATGTGGTCTGCATACCACCTGGCTGCTACTCCTTCTAAGCTGCGTGGGAAGCAAATGAACAAAGCCCTGTTATCTTTTCTGAGACGGCCTCATTCCGCATAGAAGGTGGCCAAATGAGCTTTTGGATTGCCCGTTCCATCAAATTTGAGGAATTTACGAGGAAGATTTTACAGATCATCGTCCCCGTCAAGGACATCGTAGAAATCTTTGTTAGTATAGGTTTGCTTGCTTTTGCTCTTGGCCTGAATATCTTTGATAGCTTGAGTCATCTCCTTTGATTGCTCGCACATCAGATCCTCAACTGGAGTTCCAAACTTAGGCTTATTTACAGATTCCGGCTCTTCAGTGATCTTCACAAATTGCCGTGGAGGATTCTGACTGAAGACAAACTACTCTTCTTCTTTTGACTCTTCTTTTGTTGATTTAGTGCTTTCAAAAGTACTGTCTGGTTGGACCTTCTTTCTGACGATCCTAACCTGCTTTTTCACAACCTTCTTTAGTTTGCTTTTAGAAACGACCTTTTTCAGACTGGCCTCAGCTTGTTCGGACATCATCCTGGCCATCATCTTTTGGAACAGACCATACATGGTGGGATCAATATCATCTCTCTTGTTCTGACCTTGTCCTCTGACTGACTTGGGAGAATTTATTCCTTCGATCTCACTGTCACTGTGCTGAGGAACTGTTTCTTTCCCAGTCCTTGTCTGAACCATTCTGACAATGCCAATGCTTTCTAAAGAATAAGGGAATGGTTAGAGCGAAGAAGAAACTTTTTCAAAACAAAATTTTGAGAAAAAATGGAGGATATGGTAGACAATTAAAAGGATTATCCCATTACCAGAGATTTGGTCGTCACAGGATTTATGACAATTGTGCCATCATTCTCATGACAACTGAAAATGTGCCTTGTTACCTAGGCGAAGTCGTCAACCATGATAAAAGATATTGAAGAAGAACGAGGAGAATATTTAAAATAATATCCCCATTGCCGGAGATAAGGTCGCCATAAACATCGCGGCTGTCTACGCTTAAAACAATATTTGGCCAAAAATGCTTTTTAGCAGAACAAAAAGTAAATTTTATTGATAATAGATTCAAAGACAAAGAGGCGGTGGGCAGACAGTTTGCCACCACTCTTGATATTCAGTAGATACATTGGGTCCAAGAAATACAGATAGAGAAATGAAGGAATCTTAAGTGTATTTGGTTACATGGTATGCCCCAGACCATTGATCCAAATGCAGATCAAATTCTGGCATGTTGCCTGTCGGAAAAAGAGTGTTGACACGAACCTGCCGCTGTGAGAACTGTCTGAGACACCTCTCTGGATGATAGTCGACACAGAAGGAGGGCCCCAACAATCTGTAATGTTTGTCACGGGCATAAGTGTAGTGAGGACTTGATCCCTACCTGTCAAAGTAATCCCAAACTATCTCCTCCTGATGCAGACCCTCGATCAAAGCTCGACACTAAATGGCGGACTTCAGCTTCTTACTGTTGAACCTGAAGGAACTGGCTTTTGATGGCACGTGTCGCAGGAACCACGATTGCAAGGCATAGGTGAATCCTTCCACCAGGATGGTCTCTCCTAGGGCAAAACGAGCTAAGCCTTGGTAGAGAAAGGCTAAGGCTGCCATGGAAACAGAAAGATGATGAGTCTGCTTGCTTCCCCATATTCAAAAGAGCTGAACGATTTTGACATCAACAAAGTTCTGACCGTCTTGAAAGAATGCTAATCCTACTGTGCATAGGACCATGGCATGCTGAATTCTGTCTTTCGCTGCTCGGGACAAGGTGTTAACTTTCTCGTAAGCTCCGTACTTGCGATAGAGTCCAAATAGGTCAATGAACTGACTTCTGATGATCTCAGTGAGAGGCCAAGATCTGCTCCCTGATGCTATGGCTAGTGCTTCTCGAACATCTACTCCCTTGATGTTAATCAGGAACTGCTGCCCGACTGGATCATCTGGCTGACCCGCTAGTTTTGGAAATCCCAAAATATCATTGAATTCGTCCATCAGCAGAGTCATCTCTCCCCATGGAAACCAAAATGTGCAGGTACATGGATTCCACCGCTCTGCCATTGCTTGAATCAGACTTTCATTGATGGTCCGCTTGCTACTACCGATGCCATCTCCAATCCACAGTCATCCAAGTGGTCTAGGAACATACGCGAGAAGGTGGCGAACCAAGAATAATACCACCGGAGGAAGAATGAATGAGTCTGGATAACCCGATGATCTGGGGATCCATCTCTTATCTGACAGAAGACATGATCTCTAGGAAAGACAACATCGAGGGAATTGGACGCCATCGAAATGATACTGGGGCAAAGAAGAATGAGAAGAATCAGATAGAATGCAGGACTAACATATAGACTATTGAAGAAATGAGAATAGATACAAATCCTGAAAATTTTGAAAGATCGAGGGAATTTAGAAAAGAGATTTTCAGAGTTTTGAAGAAAATTTTTGATCTAAAAGAGAAAAGAATGTAGATAGAGGAAAAATATACACTTGGGTTTCTAAAAATAAGGGGAAATTTTGAATAATATACCCAGGGTTTGAAAAAGGTTTGATATATATAGAAGAACACAAGAAAACATCGTATAATCACAGCTGCACGAACAAGGATGCGCACACAACACTCTCTAAAGGATGACTCTAAACGCAATATTTGAAATGACTAGTAGGACCTTAATCCTAACTCTATGGTTCAGATCATCTGATTCCAATCAAGATATGACGATATACTCAAGCCGAAGCTTTAAAGTATGTGGCATAAAAAATATTTCTCTGGTTCTAAGGTAATGGCTTCCCAACATCTTTGAGCACCTACCAATATACCTCAGACTATGACCCTTAGGTACATGGTAGGGGGACACTAACCCAAATAAGTGGTTCAGTTGTGAGGCTCTCTCTCAAACTACGGTTCAGTGAGACAACCCAGCAACGTGAAGACCAAGACAATATAGGTAGGGATGTTTTTGAAAACATGTTCAACATGCAAGAAATCAGATGTTTCTAATGCAAGTCCTAAAGAGATAGATTTTAAATGAATAGAAGCATACACTTGCATACATTGTTTGTATTCAATCCCTAGAATTGAGGAGAGTTGTATTTCAGACCTAAGTCTAAGTGAACATGAAATAATCTCCTTAATATGGTCCTACCAAACCATACTTAGATCCTATATGCATTATGTCAGCTAGGACAAAATCTAGGCTTCTAAGGTTTGCATGGAAATGAAGCTGACATTTGAAGAATAAAGACTTAGATAATATCAAAGCAAAGAAAAAGACACAAATTCGACCGGACGAAGACAAGGTCCCATCTCGGTCGCCAAACTTCTGTGATCATCATAAAATTTTTCCTCTTGTAACCTCCTCTCTTTTCCTCCTTTTTTTCCTTTTTAACCTTTATTTTTCTTTTTGAAGGGAAAATAAAAGACAGAACAAAAGAAAGAAAAGAAAAGAAAGAAGAGAGAGGAACTCTTTTGCGAAGGTCTCACTTAATCTTAATTTAAAAAAAAAAAAATTTAAATTACTCACCTCCATTTTGAAAATTTGCGGGAAAATAAAGAGACGGGATTCGCTCGTCAGTACGAAGTTCGACCGTTCCTGACACCTTTACCAGGGGTAATCGAACCAAGGATCGAATTTATGTCTTTTGCTTTACCAAAATATCATCTAAGAATTTATTCTTATTTTAAATGCACAAAGAATCATGCTTGTGCAAATGCAAGGACGTATGCTCTTTTGAGAAAATGATTTTTAGAAATTCTGGGATTTTTCCAAGTAATTCTAAAATAAATTTGATAATGGAGTGAAGAAATGATTCAAAAGGCTTTAAAATTGGTTTGAAAAAGTTAGTTTTTGAGTCTAACTTGGATTTTGAATCTAACTTGGATTTTGAAATAGATCTAGAAGAAGAGACTTGAAATTCCAAGTCTTTGAGTGATCAGAATTTGGAAAGATAAGCTATCAGATGAAAAGAAAAGGAATTTAGACTTAGAATTTTGAAATGAGAATGAATTTTCAAAGTCAGAATAGACTTTGAATTTGGATCGATTTTCAAGATTCAATTTTGAAAAAGGAAATTTTGAATTCAAAACATAAAAACATGAATTGATTTTGAGTTTAGATTTGATAAATAGATTTGAAATTGGATTTGGAAATGAGAATTGGAAATGGAACTGGATTTGAAATCTGGAATGAAATTTTGATCTAAAATCTGGAATCCTAAATGGAATTTGAATCCAAAATCTGAATCCTAAATGGGATTGGATCCGAAGTCTGGAATCCAAAATGAAGTTGGATCTAAATCTGGATCCTAAATGGGATTGGATTCGAAGTTTAGAATCCAAAATAGAGTTGGATCTGAAGTCTGGAATCCTAAATGGAATTGGATCCGAAGTCTGGAATCCAAAAAGATGGAGATTGGATTTGGAAATCTGAATTCAAGGTGGAATGGGATTTTGAAATCCGGAGTCCAATATGGAATTGGATCCGAGGAATCCTAAATAGATTTTGAATGGGAGATGAAACTTAGAAAAAAATCGATTTTCAGAGTGAATACCAAGTTTTGGTTTAAAGTCTCATTTAATACTTAAAATTTTGGAATTTTTGAGAAATAAAGAATAAATCTTGAATTCAGACTTGAATTCTGAATTTAGGAGATGATCTGGAAGGTTTAGGCATCTGAAGTGAAGAATAAAACTTGGATTTTAAAACTGGAAATTTTGAAGTCAAGTGATGAATCTGGGGATTTTAAACTGAACTTTGAAATTTGAATTTGAATTTGGAATATAGGAGTGAATTCAAGTTTTCAAAGTCAAATGGGACTTTGAAATTGAATTTTGAATTTTGAAATGAGACAGAATTGAGAATAGAAAGATGAATTTGAATTTATAAAATAGAATTGATTTGAGAAATGAAGAAGGTATTTGAAGAATTATCTCAAAATCATTGGGATTTTGAATTTCGAAAATATGATGCAATTCTATCCTAAATGATGAATGAATTAAAAGAATTTGAAAATTGAGTTTGAAAAGTATATTTCATTCTTTAAATGAATTGAAACAAGATTGAAGATATAATACATTTCTGACTATGGTCATAAAATGTATTATATAATAATTGTATTTAAATTCAAATAAAGAATAAAATATATTTTTGGTGCCTTTATAGAGTTTAAAATGAAATTAACTCTCAATATATCCTGACTATGGCCATTGATATATATTTTGAGTTAATTTTAAGTAAAACTCTGATAAAGGAAGAAAATATTTAGAAAAATATGATGATTTTTGAAAGAGATCCAGTGTGGATCCAATGTTATTCCATAAAAGATGAAAACCCTATGTCTTGTTCACACCTTGACTATGGACATCGATGCAAATCGTCAACTTAGGATTTACTCACCTCTTATTAGAATGGTGCACGTGCCATTCGTGTTCTCATTCGTGAATTTTTGAAAATAGAAGAGAAAAATGACATGAAACAGGTATATTTACATGCTCATACATTTTATGTTAGTGCAGGAATGTAAATATTCTCATTAATGCCTAGCTATTATAAATTTGAATTGAATTTAGAATTACAAAGCTTTTAACTTAAGAAGGAAAATCCATATTTTCCACATAATTTCTACAAAACAGGGTTAGCACTTAACAAGAATACAGAAATACAAAAGCAAATCATGCTGAAATTGATAGACATATAATCACCTTTGTATTAATGAAGAGGTGTCTATGCTATATGCAATACATGGTAGGCATATGATGCATTGTGAAAAATGTAGGTGATGTGAGAAGTTCTACTGAAAAGATGAATGATACTACTGTGAAAGGTAGGGCGATGGTAGACAGCAAGCGGAAAGGAAATTTTTGTATTCAGTGTAATAGACCAAGTGCAGGAAATGTATATAGGTGATAGGGTGTGATTGTTAATAGATAAGGTAGAAGGTGGGCAAACTGTGTTGGAGGACAGTGAGTATATATACAGTAGTATGCAGCTGGGCATGAAACATAGGGAGTAGTGATGAAGATGTAGTGTTGTAAGTGGTGTATGTGATGAAAGGTGCAGGTGGTATTGACAAGTGGTTGGTGAAGCGTGACAGTAAATGTGCAGGTAAGTATGCAGAGGATAGGGTGAATGATACAGGAAATGAATATTGATGAAGCATGGGTTTGAAATAGTAAGTAACAAATGAAAATGTGATGAATATTGATAGTAAAGTACAGCTGTGAAGAGGAATTAATGCAACATATGGAATGTGCTATATAACATATGGTGAACAATACAGATTGCAGAAAAAAAAAATTCCACACTCCCAAGAATTTGGACGACACTCTTGCGACCTGACAAAACCAAGTGATAAAAAATATCTTCTGTTGTGGCTCAATGTTTTGTCACTGGATGTCCATAAGCCGATATATTGCCTTTTGCCACTTACAGAAGCCACGTTATGTACAGAACTTAGACAGACTTTATGAAGACTAATTCCTCGTGTGAAGGGGTATGCACTTAGCCATATGATTCTTGATGGTGAATGTATGTTTCAGAGAATACCATTCTCCAGCTCCACATGTTGCCACAGACACCCCTGCGTGCCTCTTTGTTAATTTGGCTAGAAGTCTCGTGGCATCACCTTCCTACTGTTGCAAAACAACAAGAATCTCTAGTATGGAGGCTGCTATGCAAATGGAGTGGAAGGTAAGTGTTGGGGGTGGGGATATTGTGAACAACTATAAGGAAGGGAAAAACCATAGAGATGCCACGAATAGGATTGATTCATGGATAATGAAAATATGCATATTGTGCATGCGCACATAATGAAATGCTTAATGAAATATACACTCAATATTTATACATCTAATGCATATGCATATAGTGCACAATGAAATATATTCAGTGAGGGTACACGCAGGGTGACAACAAAATGAACGGAAAATATTGGAATTTCAAACGATGAAGCTAGCAACCCTCTTATGGTTTTCAGAGTGTTGATGCTTTGATGTTGTATCAAAGGGGTGGACATATCGCTAGAGCCCATGGTTGACTAGCGAAAGCATTAGGTTCTGATCACTCAATGATTCAGAGTCAGTTCAACTCACGTTTCGAACATGCAGATGCTCAACATATGTAATCGCACACCTTCAATACGTATTAAAACAGGTATAGAGATAAACCTTAAAAGAATTCTCAAGGGAACCAGACAATTGATTCTCTGAGAATGGTTGATAGGGAGAATTAATGATTGATCTAGACTGACATGGGTAGAACCTATGATACCAGTGGAGGCCGAACCAAGACGCAGTGCCTATGCAAAGTATGGGAAACCATACAGTGTATTCTTTTCAATTGCACAGGAGCTAACACTATAAATGTCACGTTGTTTCTCAATGACCACCAAAGATAGACAAGTTTGGCCTGATGCCACAGTTAGAAAATGAATTTGCGGTATAAATTTAACTTACAGTAAGTTGCAACAAAATGTAAATCTGATATGATAGCAATAGAACCCAGAGATGTCAAATTTAACAACTTATTACTACCTGTAACAACTCACTACGACCTCTAGATTCCAACATTAGGCTTTGTGGTGTTCATGAGCCAAAGTGCAACCAGCCTAGGGATAAATCAAGATTAAATGACCCGAGTCTTTATTAGAAAAATGATACATCCCCGAGATGATCACAATGAAGATGACTTGCTGAAAATCCAGCTCGAGTTTTTCATGTCGCAACAGCTGACTAATGAAGGGTTTATACAATGAGGCACTTTCTGAATCCCGCCTCTTGTCAAGCTTCTGTAGTAGGCTTACCTTCTGTGACATCTGATATTGCAACTAGGCAGAGGCACATTCCATCCCCCCCCCCCCCCCTTTTTTTTTGCTAAATTTTGGAAAGAGTAATCTCACACAACAATAAAGCATGTGTTTTCTCAACAATCAGAGGTCTGATTCCAATTCAAGCATGGATCTGATTTTTTTTTTTGAATCAGCAGAACATGGACTTCATAGTCAATCAAGAAAAAAAAAAACAAATAACACCCCACGGCGAATTGAATATGATAAATACAATCATGTGTACAAAATGAAATAAGTGCAGAGGATGGTAAAGTGAGCATGATGAACAATGGAAAACACAAATGGTTGTAAGAGAGTGAAGAGGTATGAAGAGATGACTTTAGATTCTATGAGAGAGCGGGATATTTAGTGAATAAAGCATCAAGGAAAATGAAGTAGCAGAAACAAAAGCCCATGAAGTAAAATATATACTTAGGCTGAAAAGGAGAGATGATAGGTAAGTCATGTACCTATGCTATAATGAACCACAAGGGGATGCAAGCCTATTAAAGTGAAATCTAGAAGACAAAGCATATATACTATAACGAATTTTGAAGAATGAAAGCATAAAAATACAAGCGATAATATGTATATACCTGTTATATAGGGGCCACGGGTAGTGAAAACTTATGTTCATGCTATGGCAAAGCATGAAACTATGCTGTAACAAGATTCTGGAAGCAAAAGCATAGGTTTATGCTATGATAAAAGCATAAATCTGTACTGTAATGAGCTTTGCAATGTGGTAGCAAAAAAAAATGATATGAATGAATTTGATGGTGAGTCATAACAGACCACCTTCTTTAACAGGGGGATTCATCATCCACAGTGTAACTCTTGCAGTAAATCAGGGGAGTCCCAGTCATCGGGAGTAAAAAAAAATTGCTTAGTGGAATGAGAGAAAGCATTCCCAGCCACTCGGATTTGCTTATGAAGGATTCAAAAAGCAAGATCAGATGCAAATCGACACAGAGTCATTTGCCCAGCGAACCCAGATCAGATGCCGGATTTTCAAAACAACTCCGATCTGGATTCTAGATCATTAGTTGTTGCAATAGACTGCTGGTATGGGGGGGGTGTGCTCATTTGACAGAATGAAGTTTTGAACATCTCAAAAATATAAACAAAACGCTAAAATGGAACAGAGATGATACTCTACACAAGAATGTAACAAAATAGAATGGCCATAACGATGATCAAAGCGAGAGATCAAACAAAAATGGATCAGGATTTAAAAAAATAAAATAAAATAAAATAAAAGGAGATCGACGTGCTACCTGATTATCGAGAGGGAACAAAACATTGGGGGAATTACCATATAAGTGAAAATGAAAAATGTGAATGAATACAGAAGATATGTTGGAACAAAATTGTTCTGTTAATGTAGCATTACACAGATTGACATTGCTTATGCGCAGGTCAATCTCGCGAACTATGCAGAAGAAAGAGATAAAATAATAATAATAAAAAAAAAACTATGAATGGAAGTTCTATTGAAAGAAGAAGATAAAGCAATGGCTTACCTATGACTGCAGGGGTTCTGGAAGAGGGAGCCAAGTCTTCTTCTTCCTTTTGCTACAGAGAGGATTAGAGGGAATGAGTAGAAGATCGATCAAAAGAAAGAGATGTGTGCGAGAGTGATGGATAGGTAGTAGACCTGATGGGGTGTCGACGGATAGGTCAATCGTCCTCCTTTTTTTTTTGGGCTTCCCCTGCGTGCTCCTTTTAAAGAGGAAAAGGAAGGCTCTAGAAGGGAAGACGGTTGTTGAGGATCGATGATGGAGATGAAGAAGACAATGGAGGGGTTGATCCAAGGGTTAGAAGGAGTAGGAATGACAAATGCTTCCAGAGGGAGAGAGGGTGCTAACTGATTCTCGATCGTGCGGTGAGGAATTGATCCAGAAGAGAGAAAAAAAATGGCGGATGAAGGAGGAACATTCGATCGAACGACGGAATGATTTCGCATGGGGATGTTAGGGATCGACGGGGGAAATGAGAACAACTGATCGAAGGGTCCTGCGCCCTTCGATCCCCCACGACGTTTCTTCAATAAGGAGCCGTTGCGTACCTTGCAACAGGGGTCCCAATTTTTAGAAATTTTCAGAAACCGCCATCACTTTCAAAAGGTTTTCCTAAAAAGGGTTTTACTCTTTTGCAAAAGTGGTTTTTGAACCAAAAAAAAATTTGTTCTTTTCACGATGTTTTCTACATTTTTTTGTTATTTTGGAATAAAATTCTAAGATCTAGGCAAAATGAGGGATTTAAAAACTATTTTTGTATTTTTGAGAGATATTTCCAAAAAGAGGAGTTTTCTGAGAAAAACTTTTTGAAATTTTCTCAGACAACGGGTTTGGATCCAGATTTTGAGGTGATATTCGAGTTTTTGGATCTCAAATCGAGAAATATGAGACAGTGGATCCAAATGGATACCAGATAGATCGATCTGAGTCTGTCATAATCTATTTTTGATATTTTTGTAAATTTGGTTCAAAATTAGATAACGAGGCTCAAATTTGGATTTTAATACTGGACCCGGATCCGAAATTGTGTCAAATATTGAAAACAGATTTGATTCCAGTAAATCCAAGAAAAAAACTGGAATTTAGATTGAAGATGACTCAATTTACTCAGAAAATGGGGGTAAGTGGCAAAAAGGGAATATTTATAAAATTTTGAAAAATTTGGGGTGTTCACAATAGATCATTTTCTAATGGACGCTACTGCAATTAGAGTCCTAACTGTGGTTATACGAGCTATTGGGGCAAATGTCTCCTCATAATTTATTCTATATTCTTCGGAGTATTCTTTTGCCACCAATCATGCTTTATACCTTTCTAGGGACTCATCACTTTTTGTTTTGATTTTAAATACCCTTCTACACCCTATAGTTTTCTTTTCCTTGGGAAAAGGTTGAATTCTATCTATCTTCATGGCATCTAATTCTATCTTCATGGCTTCTACCCACTTGTCTATGTTTTTAGTTTCATTGTAATTAGATGGTTCATGATATGAATGGATAGAGAAGGCAAGCCCTATAGTTTGGATTAAAAGATTCATATGACACAAATCTAGTTGGAAGCCTATGGATTCATTCAAATCTCCTAACACTAGTTTCCCCAATATTTGTTGACCGATTATATCTTTCAAAGGCACATGGATGCTCCGTATTATCTCGTCTAGAATACTATAAGAGATTTTGGGATGGTTCTCTTTCTTCACTAGAGTCATTAATAGACTCGAAATTTTCAACATCATTAACAATTTCATTATTTGATTTAGGTAATAAATCAAATAAAAAGGGATACTCGGTTTCTTCCTTGGGTTTTTCAAAATCAAATCCATTTTCTTTTTCAAAAAAAGTAACATTTCTAGAAACATAAAGTTTGTCATTTATTTGATCATAGCATCGATAGCCTTTTCAATTCTCGGCATATCCAAAAAAGACACATTTTATGGCTTTGGGAGAGAGTTTATTATATTTTTAAGAAGTACAAAACATTTACATCCAAATACCCTTAGTCTTTTCAAGTAAGGAAAATTTTTAAAAAGTTTTTCAATTAGATATTTGTTTTTCAAGACTTGAGAAGGCATTCTATTTATTAGGTATACTGTGGTAAATGCAACTTCGGCCCAAAATTGTTTTGGAATATTCTTTGAGATAAGAAGGGTTTTATGAGTCTCAATAACGTGATGATGCTTTCTTTCGGAAATAGCATTTTGTTGAGGAGTCCTTGGACAAGATTGTTGGTGTAAAATTCTATGAGTTTTTAAGTATGATTGAAATTCATTTGAAAAAACTCTCCCCTTGAGTCAGAGCGGAAGACTTTAATATTTGTTTTAAATTGGTTTATAACAAGATTATGAAAATTTTTAAACCACGAAAAAACTTTTGATTTAAGATTGAGGAAGAAAATCCAAGTATGCCTACTGAAATCATCTATAAATGTATCATAATATGAATATCCTCCCTTTGACATGACTGGAGCAGGACCCCATACATCCCAGTGCACCAATTCCAAGATTTCACTAGATGAAGAAGTTCTTTATCCAAAAGGTATCATTTGCATTTTTTCAAGTATACAATCGTCACATACAAAATATTTATCTTTACAAAAAATTTTCAAAAATGAAAAATGAGATAGTTGATGTCCTAATCTTTTATGTCAAAGAACTAAATCCATGTCTTTGACATGATTACAAAAAGAGTTTTTGGGTAGGCATAAAAAGTCTATATAATAGAGATCTCCTCTTCTATGGCCTTACCCAATCAGCTTCCTTGACTGAAGATCTTGCACCCAACAAGCCTTAGATGAGAAGAAGACTTTACACCCATTATCAAAAATTTGAGAAACTAAAAAAAGTTTAAATCTAATTTTGGAATTACCCTTACGTTTGGAACAAAAAAGTTTTTCTGAAGTGTCTTTAAGATTTCTTATACTTTTGACTTTTAAAGAAGTGTCATCGATGGTTAACACACATGAAAAGTATGAATTAGTGCAATCGGATAGTAGGGATTCATTATATGTCATATGAAAAGATGCTCCTGAATCCAAAATCCAAGTGGACTTACTTGGAGAATAAGAGGAAGAGATGGCAGCACTGGATGTAGAAAGAGTAGCTTTAAGGATGCGTGAAACGACCTTCTCTATTTGAGCAATTGTAAAGTCATTGAAGTTGTCTTCTTTTTTGCTATTTTGAGTTTATTCACTTAGAATGGCTACCTTCTTAAATTTGAGGCAATCCGGTCTTATGTGTCCCGGTTCCTTACAATGATGACAAATGATTTTGCCCTTGTATCCACCCTTGTATCTGTTAAAATGTAACCCTTCATATATATATATATATACATATATACTATGTATATATGTATATATATCTCTCTCTATATATAAATATATATATATATATATATATTGATATATCATTATAAAACTCGACAAGGGTATTTTTGTCTTTTTACCTTTTACACATATTTTAATTGAAATATGGTTGTATTTTTATATTTTTTTTTCCCTTTATTTTTCTTTTTTATTTTATCTTTTTGTATCCACCTTGGGGGGACAATGTAGTCGTTGGGCCCCTCCAACGACCACATTGGAGCCCCTTCAAGTGGCTTCTCTTTTGTTATAAATAGGGGACTTCCCCTTGTATTTAGCAATATACTTGAGGGAGCTTTAGCTCATTGTAAAAGGCTTTTTACCCTATTTTTCATAATAAAGAAATATTCTTTTAGCTTTTTGGCTTAACCCCTTTGTGGGTTTAGCACTTTATGTGCTTTTGGTTGCCCTTTAGTGGGTTTGTGTATTTGCACCTTAAGTGTGCATTTATGGGTTCATTATCGAACCCTTTGTTTTCTTACATGGCATCAAAGCGAGGTCGTGATCGGGTTGTCTCTTGGTGCATCGAAAAGTGTCTCACTCAAGAAACCTTAAAGAATGGTGAAGTATCTTCAAAGAATGGTGAAGTATTCATTGTTTTTCTTCTCTTTCTTGAAGTTTTTCGGTATGTATCCCTTTTCTTAAAAAAATATGCATTATGAAATTATTTTCTTGCATGTGCTTTCGTTATTGATGTCCTTTTGAAATCTATTGTAGTTTTAAAAAGATTTTTAAATAAAGAACATGTGAAAACCAGACATCAAATAATAAAAACCGGTTCTCACTAGTGGATGAGACCGGGTCAAACTCATGGAACGGGAATATTTCATATTCAAACAAACAACTAAACTATTCTTTATTGCCGAAAATGAAAAGTACGAAGAAAAGTAAACTACTTGACTATTACACTGAATGAATACCCTACACAGAGGGCATAAAAGACATTATTTACAAACCCAGAATTAAATTCCTAATTCTAAAATGAAAACAAAAATCTTCTACTCTTGTGCTTCCGTGTCACTCGATCACTTCCGCTCCACTCCTGTGCGATCCTGCACAAGTCAAACAAACATGAGCAATACAAGAGATAAAAACAAAAACTATACTAAGCAGATTATATTAATTAATTGCTAAAATCAATGAAAGATAATAAGAAAGACAACTAATGACAATTTTAACTGAAATTGACTTCTAATTAAATCTAACTACTAACTAACTAATTATGAAGCAATTAACTAACATTTTACTTAACTAACAACTAAAACTTAATTAACAAAACAGGAAATGTGCTATTGAAGAACACAAGAAAATGAATGATTTAAAAACAACAGGAATTTAATTGAAAAACAAGGAATGCTAACATCTATCAGTTACTTACTAACTAACTAAACTAACCATTACAAAATGAAAACAGAAAAATTAGAATGAAAAACATAAAAACAAACAAGAGAGAATGCCTAAAAAAAATAACAGAAAAATGATTGATTAAAATCAACGGGAAATGAATGTTTTAAAACAGGAAATAAAAAAACAAAACAGGAAATTCAAACTGTAAAGAAACAAGAATTGACTGTAAAAACAAAAAAGGAAAACAAGAAATGAATATAAAAAAAACTATAAAATGAAATAAAAGAAGCAGAAAATGAATATAACAACTAAACTAGATGAATGTCAGGAATTCGAGAAATTCAAAGAATGAGGAAACATGAAATCAAAAGGTGAGAAAACAGAAATTCAACATAGAAAAAAATTCAGATAATCAGATAATGAAAAAACAGGAAAATATAGAAAATGAACAAACAGGAAAATACAAGGATGAACAAGCAGGAATTCAGCAAAACAAACAAAGAATGAAGAAACAGAAACAATTGATGAATGAAAAGCCAGAAAAATTGAATGCAAAATAGGAAATACAGTAAAGTATTAAATGAAGAAACAAGGATTTTAATGGATGAAGGAAACAAGAATTTGCGGTGAAGACAAAAAAAATGAGTTCAGAAAAGGAAATCAGAAATATAGGAAATCAGACAATGAATCAAAACAGGAGATTATGATGAATAAAAACATGAAATCAGAGATACAAAACAAGACATTAATGCATGAAAAATAGGAAATTAATGCGATGAAATTAAAATCAATTACTTACAGAGATGAATACTCGATAGAAAATGAACTCAAATAAAAAAAACAAAGCTGTAATTACTGAACGCAGAAGGAGAGAAATGTAATGAACGCAGGACACAAAGAATCAAATAATGAAGAAAGACAAAAATCGGGAAGCAACACATACAAAGTTCGATCTACTTCTTTTTTTTTATTTTTAAGACAGATTTCAATTGATCTAATACAAAAATGCTAACCGTGAAATCAAAATGAAATTGCAAAATTAGAAAAACACGGAACAGGAAGATGATGATGCAGAAAATCGAGAATGAAGAGATGATGCTGAGATCAAAGTTCGATTTACAATTTTTTGTTCATTTTTCTGAAACAGAAACAGGAACAGGAACAATTGAAAAGAAAGAAAAAAAAGAAGATGAAAAATTTGAAGAGAAACTTACCGTAGATGGAAGGGTTAGAAAAGAGGTGGCCTCCAGCACGTACGTCACTGCCGGACTGAACAATCTCCACCGGATTGAGGAAGAAGAGAAAATGGGAGAATGGGGAAGACAAGGAAAAGAGAGGGAAAAGAGGGGGAAAGGGAAATCCGCACAGGGAGAAAAGAGAGGAAAGAGAGGGAAAAAAAGGGGAAGGGGGAAGGAATTGGCGCAAGAGGGTGAGACGGATTTTTTTTCACTTTCGTTGGGTTTTTAAAAACACTCAGATGGGTTGTTTTGAAATTCTAAAAGTTCTAAAAACTACTTCCTAAAAAAATTATTTACAAAAAAAGTCATTTCGACTTATGTTTAAAAAAAAACTAACTCTATTCTAATTTTTGTTATTTTTTTTTAAACTAAAACTACAACGTTAATGGCAAACATTAAAATATGCACTAAATTGCAAAATAAAGCTAATTTTCAAGCATTTTTTATTTTTATATCATTTTAGCACATTTACTCAAAACTAACATAAAATTGGCTTTTTAAAACATTTTCTCATGAAATCATGCATATTTTCATATGAAATATCCCTAAAATATATGCATGATCATTTATCATTATGTTTTGCACATTTAGTGTTTATGGTACTTGAGAACCCTTACTTTTCACATATCACATTTCACTTGTTCGCATGTTCTAAAATATTTCCTTTTAAAAATTGGTAAACTTGTTTTTTTTCTAGATATATGATTGCTAAAAAATGGGTCATGTATCATATTTATTTTTTAAAATTTGATGTCAATCCTATTTGAACTCGTGTATGGCTTTAAGAGTTTTTTATTATTATGTTGACTTCAAGTATTAAAAGCTTGAAGTTCATATTTTCCATGTCTTTGTGCATGTGTATATGTGCCTTTGTGCACTTGTGAGAGTTCTCCTTGTGCCTTTGTGCACACTTCTTGTTTGTTAGCATTGTGTTTATACACAAACATTTTTTATATATAGGGATTTTTGCATGAATGAACATATATGGTTGTGATAAAATTTGTTTATGTGTAGGAAGCTCTTAAAGAAAGTTGGGTTGAGATTGAAATTTTTTAGTATATGAAGGATTTGTGATAATTCGCATACTTCTCTACACTTCATCAATTACCCATCACATATAATGGTAATTTATAAAGAATCCTTTATATAGTGATGTTTTTCAAAATTGTCTTCAATTATGCAAGATTGATGATTTTTGCATAGTTGTTTCATGATTAACTTATAAAATTATATATGTTTTCTTGCTAAATGAGTATTATTGGTCTTTGCTTAATACTCTTGACTCTCATATGAAACCTAATTTGTTTTGAGGTTCTCTCTTGTTTGTGTGTCTTAATGCACTTTTTACGAAAAATTGATATATGAATTTGGTAATTCTTGAATATGAATTTCTCACCTTTGAATTAAGTCTTTGTCTTTCTTTTTTGTATGAACCTAAGTGGTTCTTGTTAATGATAACTATTTGTGAGAATTTCGCGATCCTTGTGAAAAGAAGGATTGTAAAGGTCCTTCAATGTTTTTGGTTTATTTAAAGAATCTTGAAATTTTTTTGTGATAAGTATGTTGTATGAACCATTGTGTTCATTAAGAAAGATCTTTTAAAAGAACTTCCCACATTATATGGAATCTTAATATGCATTATTTAAAATTTTATATTGTGTTTATTGCATAATAAGATCTTTTGGTATAAAATATTTCATTAGTTTGGATTTTCTTCTAAATGGTGCAAGTTTATAAACTTGTTTGTTTGTATTTTTTCACATAAGATTTCCAAACCTCTTGATTGTATCACTTCTATTAAAGGATGCCTACGTTGGCCGTAATATGTTCTCATTTTCTTGCATTGAATTACACTTGTTGAGCATATAATTGCATAATTAAAGCTTGAGAGTCTCAAGCTCTCCTCTTTTTTCGAATATATTTTAGTTAGATGCCTTTGTGCATGTTTGCATTATTTTACGGCTTTGTGTGTATTTGTTCAAGTATAGTTTGAGTGCCTTCGTGCATATCTTTTGTGAAAGCATTAGTGCTTGTTTGAATACTCTTTAAAGAGGCTTTTATATTTTAGTGCCTTTCTCAAGGCTTGTGTTTGTATTGGACTTGGCTATTGACTCTTTTATTTGTCCATTATAGGACATTGTAAGTGATTATAGCACTTTTTATGTTTCCCAATATCTCATTACAATCAAAGAATATTAAAGCTTGGTTTTACTCTTGATTATCCCAAAAATGGTTCTTTCACATAAGCATTGTGTATTCAAAAGAATATTGTTTTTTAAAGAGTATTCTTTGCCTTTTATGGCACTCTTATGTTGTCCATCACAAGTTGTTATATGATGCATCAATCCTTTAAGGCCTTGTTATTGTTATATCAGAGATGTTTGTTGAGGTGAGTTATGTGCACCTCGTGTTATGTCATTTTAGATTGTCAACTTGTAGTTTGACTCTCAATGGCTTGTTATGTGATCTCTGATTATGATTGTGTCACTCATTTGTTTTTTGGCCGTTGATTTTATGGATGCTTTTAATTATGTATACCTGTGATGGATGTCTAAGGTTTGAAACTATAGAGTTTCGAGGTATATTGAAAAATTGATGTTTTTTAATTGTATTTCCATTATAAGCTTTCTTACCACAAGTGTTTTCTCTTTTTTATGCCCCTTATCTAAGTGTCATCTTATGTAGACAAAAAAAGGTTGTTCACACCTTCGTGTGTATTTTTAGCCCATTGTTGGCTTTGTACTCTTGTTCTAGTAGTTGAACACACTTGTTTTGAGTGTCTTTATATGTAGACAAGGCTTGTTGTTTTATACCATTGTGTGTGATGTTAGTCCATGATTGGCTTTTGTGTCCTTATTCTAGTCGCTGATACACTCATTTTAAGTGTCATTTTATGTAGACAAGAGATGTTTAGTCACATCTTCGTCTGTGTTTTAGCCCATAGTTGGCTTTGTACTCTTGTTATAGTAGCTGAATATACTTGATTTTAAGTGTCATTATATGTAGACAAGAGATGTTTTATACATTTTTATGTGTGTTTTTAGCCCATGGTTGGTTTTTGTACTCTTGTTCTAGTCGCTGATACATTCATTTCAAGTATTATTATATATAGGCAAGAGGTGTTTATACACACCTTCGTGTGTATCTTTGGCCCTTTGGTGGCATTATATTTATGTTCTTGTTCTAGTCACTTATACACTTGATTTGTGGGTTTTGGAGGTCTAATAAGTGTTACGACAATGAAGCCGTACATGATACTTCAAGTACAAGGTTTTGACGATAAACAAGTGAATCAACTGCATTTCTGCTAAGGCAATGAAGAAAGATGACAAGAATTCAATGAAGAATCTTTGAAGACATATGTGCAAATGTAAATTTTATTAAAAGTCTTATATTCTTGTAAGAGCCTTACTTAGAGTGTATATTTCAATTGCATTTCACCTAAAAAGTCTTTAGAAAAACTTTTCTAAAAGAACCTTTCATGAAAATCGTTTTAGAAAACTCTTTACTTAATTTTTCATATTTATTAGTCGACCAACCGACTCACCAGTCGACCAACTTTTTTGTGCCAAATTTTTCTAAGCTAAAACGTCAACTTTCTGAATTAGTCGACTAATCGACTCTCAGTCGATCGGACAAAATGTTTGTTTTCAAAAAATTTAACAACAGTCGACTGAAGGTTTTATTAGTCGACCAGACAGAATGTTTGTTTTCAAAAAATTTAACAGCAGTCGACTGAAAGTTTTATTAGTCGACCGGACAGAATATTTATTTTTCAGAAAAATTTAGCAGTAGTCGACTGAAAGGTTTTTTAGTCTACTGATAATATTATTAGTCGACTAACTTTTTCTTTAGTCGACTAAGTTTCAAACTTCAGATTTTCAAACGGCTCTGTTAAACACATTAGTCGACCGACGATAACTGTCAGTATGCTAATATTTGATTTCAGTCGACTAACTACTGTTCCAGTCGACTAATTTTTTCATTTTTCCTGAAACTTTTAAAAGGTGTGTCCTTTTTCAAACGAATTGACATTTCAAAAGTGACTGTTTTGACACCCTTTCATACCCTCAATGTATGGGATGTTTCAACTATAAATATGAGTGCATTTCACACTCAAAAACATCGAATCATATCAAATTACATTGAATTACAAAGATCGAATTCTTTGCTTTTCACTCCTATTCAATCAAGTATTTGTTTTCTCACTCACTTGATATTTTCACTCTAATTTTTCACTCAAATTCCTTTGAGCGACAGTGAATTCGTGAGTTGAGTATTTCAACAACCTCAAAAGCCAATTGCATTACATTTGCATTTATAAGAAGGGCTCGTAGGTTGATTGTAAGTTGATTATTTTATTTTTCTGTAAAAGGAAAGGACTTCTTGGTTTAAAGGAGTTGTTTGCTTTCAGTAGGGTTGTTACTGAAAGTGGGACCAAATTTGGTATGTATGTTCTTATGGTTACACAAGGTTGGTAGTGAAAATCTCAAGCGAGTTTTGCTTAGGGACTGGATGTAGGTCTGGAAGACCAAACAAGGATAAATTCTTGTGTTCTTTGTGTGATTCTTTGTGAATTTCAAAATCCTTCAAAATTCTAGAGACGTTATTTAAAAGCACTCTTCACCCCCCTTTAGTGCTCGTTGCCTCGATCCTACAACACTTTCATTTGGTATTAGAGCAGGTTTGCTATATTTTGATCTTACCATCATGTAGCATGGCAACATCATCTCAGCACAAAGAAGGATGCTCCTCTATTTGTCATTTTCTCTTAGACGGAACAAACTATGGATATTGGAAAGTAAGAATGACAATATTCCTACAATCCATGGATCTCGAAATTTGGAGAGTTATTTCAGAAAAGTATCAAACACCATCAACTGATTTCAGCCTATGGACTGATGAAGAAAAGAAGACTGTTTCACTCAATGCCAAAGCTATGAATGTGTTGTATTGTGCCGTTGACAAGGTAGAGTTCAATCACATTTCTCAATGCTCTAGAGCAAATGAAATTTGATATACTCTTCTCGTGACTCATGAAGGTATGTCAAAGGTAAAGAAATCTAAGATTGCTTCTTTAGTTCATAAATTTGAATTGTTTAAAATGAAGCAAAATGAGTCTATATCGGATATGGTAACAAGAATGACTGATATCACTAACACTCTAAAATCTCTTGTAAAAGAATATTCACAAGTGAATTTAGTTAGAAAAATCCTAAGGTGTTTAACTCCTCAATGGGAGAGAAAAACCGCAGCAATAGAGGAAGCAAATGATTTAAACACCCTTTCTTTTGAAGATTTGGTTGGTAACTTAATGGCATATGAAGTCCAACTTTATGATAGACAAGAAGAAGAACTCAAGAAGAAATTTCTTACTTTCAAGGTCATTTTTTACTCTAAAGATTCAGAAGAAGATGAAGATATTGCCCTCATCACTAGGCAATTCAAAAAATTTATCAAAAAGGAAAGATTTCAAAGGAAGGTAAAGAAAATTGATTCTTCCAATCCTAACGAAGTCAAGTGCTTTAACTGCAAAAAGGCAGGACACATCAAGAAAGATTGTCCTTTTCTCAAAATCAAGCCCAATGACCAATTCAAGAAGAAAAATACATTTCAAGCAAGTTGGGATGATAGCGATTCCTCCTCCGACAAAGAAACAAATGAAGAAGTTGCCAATATGTGCTTTGTAGCACAAGAAGACTCGGTACACAAAATAAGGAGCAAATGGATCTTCGACAACAGTTGTTTCAAACATATGACTGAAAGGCCAAAGTTATTTTTCACCCTACAAAGTAAGGATGGAGGAACCGTCACCTTTGGTGACAATAACAAGGAAAAAGTAATCGGTATTGGTAACATTGGTAATCCAAGATTTCCCTTGATAGAAAATGTTCTTTTAGTAGATGGTTTAATGCATAATTTATTATCCATTAGTCAATTATGTGATAAAGGTTTTCTCATTTCTTTTGAACATGATTTATGCTTAATTTATGATTTTCAATCTAAAAAGATCATTTTTAAAGGTAAAAGAAGGAATAATGTATATGAACTTTATCTAGATGAGTTAGCCACTTTTAATGAAAAATGTCTTATTGTTTCAAATGAAATTCAATGGTTATGGTATACGAGACTTAGACATGTTAACTTTAAATTAATTTCTAAGTTATCCAAGAATGATCATGTTAGAGGCCTACCTAGAATACCATATAAGAAGGATCACTTATGTGATGCTTGCCAAATGGGTAAACAAATCAAGAGTTCTTTCAAAGCAAAAGATATAATTTCAACAAAGCGTTCTCTTGAACTTTTACATTTAGATCTATTTGGACCATCTAGAATTCAAAATTTGAATGATAGCAAGTATGCTTTTGTTATAGTAGATGATTATTTTCGATTTACTTGAGTGATTTTTCTAAAAAGAAAAAATGATGCTTTTTTTGAATTTTCTAAACTTTGTAGAAGAATTACAAATGAAAAATCTGCATCTATTATTACAATTCGTAGTGATCATGGTGGTGAATTTGAAAATAAATCTTTTCTAAAGTTTTGTGATTTACATGGTATATCTCACAACTTTGCTTTTCTTAGAGCGGCTCAACAAAATGGAGTTGTTGAAAGAAAGAATAGAACTTTGTCAGAATGTGCTACAACCATGCTTCAAGATAAAAATTTACAAAAATACTTTTGGGCTGAAGCAATAAATACAACACGTTATGTTTTAAACCGTGTTCTTATTCGACCAATCTTACATAAAACATGTTTTGAATTGTATTATGATCGTATACCAAAGATCTCATATTTCAAAATTTTTGGTAGTAAATGCTTCTTGTTAAATACCAAAGATAATCTTGATAAGTTTGATTCAAAATCAGATGAAGCAATATTTCTTGGATATTCTTTTACAAGTAAAAACTTTGCCTGTGTATAACTGTTTAGTTATACACTGCCGGTCCCAAGCCCGGATAAAGGAGGAGGGTTGCAGTAGGCCTGTGATAGCCAGCATAAAAACTTAGTCATACCCTATGAATATGAACCAATATGAGAATTTCGTTGGGGCGTTCCCTACTGAGTGACGTGTTGTACTCTATAGGCCCGAAGGCAGTGATAAATGGGCAAGGGTTGCTAGGTCGTCGCCCGGGTGTGGTGTCAAATAGGCAAGGCTTCCCTCACTTTATTGGATGGGTGGGGGTAAAGAAGTTAGTCCAAGACCATAAAATTAGGTTAGCCACTTAGAACATAGGATCTTTAATTGGTAAGTTGGTAGAGTTAGTAGATATTATGTGTAGGAGAAAGATTGATATTTTATGTCTACAAGAGACCAAATGGGTAGGTGAGAAAGCAAAAGTGATAGAACCTTGGGGATATAAGATTTGGTATACAGGAATAAATAGGAATAGGAATGAAGTAGGGATTGTTATTAGTCGTGAGTTTATAGATAATATAGTTGAGGTTCGTAGGAAGGGTGATAGGATTTTACTTATTAAATTAGTATTAGGTACAAATATTATTAATATTATTAGTGTTTATGCACCTCAAGTAGGTTTAGATGATTCCATTAAGCGTCAATTTTGGGAATATTTAGATGGAGTAGTACAAGGGATATCTTATGGAGAAAGGCTTTTCATCGGCGGTGACCTTAATGGGCATGTAGGCATTAGTAGGGATGGATTTGAGAGTATCCATGGAGGCTATGGTATAGGAGAAAGAAACGAAAGTGGAGAAAGGATTTTAGATTTTGGTTTGTCCTATGATATGATCTTAGCAAACACTTGGTTTAAGAAGAGGGAGTCTCACCTAGTAACATTTAAAAGTGGGGTTAATACGAGTCAGATAGATTTTTTCCTACTTAGAAAGAGAGATAGGGGTTGTTGCATTGATTGTAAGGTTATACCGGGAGAAACTGTAGCTACACAACATAGAGTCTTAATTTTAGATCTTAAAATTAGACAATGCCGCAAAAGGGATAGACATAGGATAGATCCTAGAATTAAGTGGTGGGCACTGAAAGGAACTAAACAAGGAATGTTTGTAGAGCGGGTAGTTAAGGAAGTTGATTGGTGTCTCGAGGAGGATTCAGAATCAATGTGGAATAAGATAGCGGGTGGCATGAGAAAGGTGGCTAAGGAGGTATTGGGTGAGTCTAAAGGCGGTGCACCGCTAGGTAAGGATACATCGTGGTGGAACGAGGATGTCAAATTATCTATTAAGGTTAAAAGAGAGTGTTGTAGAAATCTAAGTAAAAGTCGTGATAATGAGAATTTGGAGAAGTATATGATAGCAAAGAAGGAAGCTAAAAAAGTAGTTCGGAACGCGAGGGATAAGGTATATAAGGAGGTTTATGACAAGTTGGATACCAAAGAGGGCGAGAAGGATATTTATAGGCTTGCAAAGATGAGAGATAAGAAATCGAGGGATCTGGGTATGGTTAGATGTATCAAAGATGAAACACAAAGGGTTTTAGTTAAAGATGAAGAGATTAAGGAGAGATGGAAAAATTATTTTGATAAGCTATTTAATGAAAGTCATGCTCAGGATCTTGGAGATTTTTCCATTCATTTTCATGAGATGAATCGTGACTTCATGCGCAAGATTCAAAAGAAAGAAATTGCAGAGGCTTTGAAGAAAATGAAATCAAGAAGGGCAGTGGGCCCAGATGGTATACCTATCGAGGCTTGGAAATGCTTGGGAGAGAAAGGTTTAGAATGGTTGACAATTCTTTTTAACAAGATTTGGCAAACAAATAAGATGCCTAATGAGTGGAGGAAGAGTACTTTGGTGCCTCTATATAAGAATAAGGGTGATATACAAGATTGCACAAACTATCATGGTATAAAACTCATGAGTCATACTATGAAACTTTGGGAGAGGGTGATTGAGTCTATGTTGAGGAAGGTTGTCATGATATAGGAGAATCAATTTGGTTTTATGCCTGAAAGATCGACTATGGAAGCTACACATCTTCTTAGACAACTTATTGAGAGAAATAGAAAGAGGAACAAAGATTTGCATATGGTTTTTATTGATTTGGAGAAGGCTTACGATAGAGTACCTAGGGACGTTCTCTGGTGGACAATGATGAAGAAAGGTGTTTCTCTCAAATACATTAGTATAATTAAAGATATGTATGAAGGAGTAGTAACCAATGTCCGCACTTGTGGAGGGGTGACAACCAATTTTCCTGTAACGGTTGGGTTACATCAAGGATCTGCTTTAAGCCCTTTCCTATTTGCTATAGTGATGGATGAGCTTACGAGATCAATTCAAGAAAATATGCCGTGGTGTATGTTGTTTGCTGATGATATTGTGTTGATTGATGAGTCTAGAGCTGGGGTTAATGCTAAGTTAGAATTATGGAGACAGACATTGGAAGCAAGAGGTTTTAAGTTGAGTAAGAGTAAGACAGAATACATGGAATGTCGATTTAGTAAGCAACAAAGTAGTGATGGGAGTGTAGTGAAGCTTGGTGAGCAAGAAATACCGGTGGATGATTCTTTCAAATATTTGGGATCTATCATTCAAAAGTATGGAGAAATTGATGGAGATGTAAATCATAGGATAAAGGTTGGGTGGATGAAATGGAAGAGTGCAACTGGAGTGTTGTGCGATCGTAGAATGCCATTGCGGTTGAAGGGAAAGTTTTATAGGACGACTATTAGGCCCGCTTTACTATATAGTACGGAATGTTGGGCTGCCAAGAGACATCATATTCAAAAAATGAGTGTAGCTGAGATGCATATGCTGAGATGGATGTGTGGAAATACAATAAAAGATAAGATTCAGAACGAGGAGATACGTAAGAAGGTAGGCATTGCACCCATTGAAAATAAGATGGGAGAGAATCGTTTACGGTGGTTTGAACATATTCGACGAAGGCCTAATGATGATCCAGTTAGAAGGATGAAGAAATGGAAAAATATATTAGTTAAAAGAGGACAGGGTAGGCCTAGGAAGACATGGATGGAGGTGATAGGAAAGAATATGAATGCTTTGAACCTCACCGAGGACATGGCATTGGATAGAAATGAATGGAGGAGAAGGATTCGTGTGGAAGACCCAGAATGATTTTCTTTGTTGGTTCATATCGCCGACCCCAATTGTTTTGGGATGAAGGCGTAGTTGTTGTTGTTGTTGTATTCTTTTACAAGTAAAGCTTATCGTGTTTTGAATAAAAGAACATATTGCATTGAAGAATCTTTACATGTTGCATTTGATGAGAATTGTGAGCAGGTTATACCTCTAAGCAAAGGAGAAGAAGTCATACTTCAAGGAGAACCTTTGATAGAGAACACTTCTCAAGAAAATATTTATCTTCCACCAGTTTGGAAAGAAGTTCCCAATCATCCACATGAACAAATTATTGGAGAAATAAAGAGTGGTGTTTAAACTAGAAGGCAATTGCAATATATTGCAAATATTGCTTTCATATCTAAAATAGAACCAAAGAATTTCAATGAGGCTTTTGATGATGAATTTTGACTTTTATCTATGTATGAGGAACTTAACCAATTTACTAAGAATGATGTATGGGATCTAGTTGATAGACCAAAGGATCATCCGGTAATTGGAACAAGATGGGTCTTCCGAAATAAGCTAGACAAAAATGGTAAAGTCATTCGAAACAAAGAAAGGCTAGTAGCACAAGGCTATAATAAAGAAGAAGACATAGATTTTGATGAAACATATGCACCAATGGCTTGATTAGAGTCAATTCGAATGATGCTTGCTTTTTCTAGTTACATGAATTTTAAGTTATATCAAATTGATGTTAAGAGTGCATTTTTAAATGATTACATCAATAAAGAAGTTTATGTAGAGCAACCTCCAGGCTTTGAAAATGAGAAATATCCAGAAAAAATCTACAAATTAAAAAGCGCTTTGTACAGACTCAAACAAGCACCAAGAGCGTGGTATGAAAGACTACGAAAATTTTTAGAACAATCTGGTTTTTCCATTGGTCGGGTAGACTTCACTTATTTATTAAAAATCTTAATTCAGACATACTTATTATGCAAATTTATGTTGATGACATAATATTTGGTTCTACTAATGATTTTCTTTGTAAAGAATTTGCTAAAGCTATGCAGGAAGATTTTGAAATGAGCTTGATGGGCGAATTGAACTACTTCATTGGACTTCAAATAAAGCAAACTGAAGAAGGAATCTTCATCAACCAAGCCAAGTATACAAAAGAACTTCTTAAAAGATTTGGCATAGACTCATCGAAATCTAGAAGAAATTCTATGAGCACAACTACTTCTCTTGACAAAGATGAAAATGGTAAAAATGTAGATACTAAGCTCTATAGAGGTATGATCGGATCTCTATTATACTTAACTGCTAGTCGACCTAATATAATGTTTAGTGTTTGTATGTGTGCTAGATTTCAAGCTAATCCGAAGAAATCTCACTTAACTCCAGTAAAATAAATTCTTCGATACTTGAAAGATACTTCAGATTTTGGTTTATTTTACCCGAAATCATCTTCCTTCGATTTAGTTTTATATAGTGATGCAGATTTTGTTGGAAAAAAATCTGATCGCAAGAGTACTAGTGGAACTTGTCATTTCTTAGGACATTCCTTAGTCTCTTGGTTTAGTAAAAAGCAAAATCCAGTGTCACTTTGTTATCATCGCAAAATTTGTTCCCTCTCTTGCGAGAGAGAAACAAATTTTGTGAGTCAAACTCGACCAAAGTTTTGAAAATGGTTTTGAAAATTACTCACCTCCGTTTTAAAAATTTTCTGGAAAATTCCGTGGAATGGGATCCGCCTGTCGGTACGAGGTTCAACCGTTCCTAGCGCCTTTACCAAAGGTAATAAAACCAATGATCAAATGTATGCTTTGACTAAGTTAAATTATCTGAATTATGCTTTATTTTCCTAGAATGCACAAAGAATCGAGCTTGTGCTATGGGATTTTGAAAATAATGCAAGTTTGAGAAACATGATGTTTGCTTTGGAAAATTGAAATATGCTTGGAAAATGCTTGAGAAATACTTGAAAAAATCACTGAATTTCATTGGAAATCAGAAATTTGCATTGAAAAATGATTTCTCAGGAAAACTTGAACTTTGAAAAATCGATTTTGAGCTTTGAATTGCTTTTCTAAGGAAATGGATTTTAGAATCTTGAGAAAATCAGGAAATTCATTGGAAAAGGATTTTTGGAATGGAAAATGGATTCTCAAGAAAATCAGATCTTTGAGAAAATCGATTTCTGAAAACTTGGGATTTTGACATTTGAGAATCTTAAAACATTGGAAAATCTTGATTTGATCTTGGGAAATGCTTTGAAATGTCATTTGAAAACTTAGGATTCTGAGAAAATCCAATTCTGAGAAAAACTTGGAAATTTTTTAGAAAACTGATTTTTCTGAAATGGAATTGGGAAAAGAGTTTGAAAATAATGCAAATTGGATAAATGAATGGATTTGAAATAGAATTCTTTAAGGAATTGGGAAATCCTTTTTGAAAATTTGAGAAATGCAATGCATTTTGAAGTTAGCCTAAGAGTGTAGGTTGAATGTGGCTAATATGAAGATCATAAATCTTGGTTTTCTTCGTATTCTGACTATGGCCATAAATATGAATCCCGCCGAGTTTATAAACTCCATAATAGCTTGTGCACGTGCCATTCGTGTCAACCATAGTGGATTTGAAATAAATGCACATGGATCATACATCATATATCAGAATTTGCATAAATTAAACTATATGCAATGCAGTCATATTCTATGCAGAAAATGTAAATTCTTATTCCAAATTTTTACATTTGATATTACATTGGATTGAAATGAAATAAGAAAATAAAATCTTCTTCTTGAATGTTCCTGCAAAACTAGAAAACATGTTAGTACAAAAATGTAGGTTTTTCTGAATTTATCCAAAAATATGGGAAATTATAGGATATTATTCAGACATAAACCCAAATTTATACCCCCTTTGATATAAACATGGTAAATAATGAATAAATTTCGAAAATAAGCTTGGAAAGTCGAAATTGGGGTCAAAATGACCAAAATGCCCCTGATGACCTTGAAATCAGGGGTTTTTGAAAGAATTTTTATAAAATTTGGAGATTTGAAAATCAAATAAAATAAATCAAACATAATATGATGCAATATGATTATATTCATGAAAATTTATGGAATTAGAAATTAGAATTTCGAAATTTAGGTCAAAATGACAAAAATGCCCCTGATAACAAGACTATGGCCTTGAAACCAGGGTTTTCTGAAATAAATTTTGCAAAAATGGAAAATTGAAAAGCAAATGAGATTGAAATTAACTCTAATATGTCATGACATGCTTATTTATATGAATAAAACCCTAAAATGGAGAAAATATCCTAAAATATCAAATTTAACTTTATTTTTGCCTGATTTTCGCTTCTGAATTTAAAGATAAGCTAACATATAAAGCAAATGAACTTGGAATTGAGCCAAATTTGGCATGGACATCTAGACTAACCCTAAAAATAGAATGGAGCTCGAAAATCTAATTTTTTGTATTTTCTTATTATGGAAAATAGCTAAAATCCTAAGAAAATCAAAATTTTGCCTAAAATGCTTATTCTAAAGGGGATTTCGGATATCAAAATTCTATAAAAATTTCTCAAATTTTATGGGGTGATAGAAGATAGTAATAAAATGATTTGTTTCTTTTACACTTTCTGGTTTTGACCTATGGTCGGAGCTGTACAACTCCTGTAAGTCAGATCAGAATCCGGCGACTCTAGGATTTAGGGCAAATAGATAGGTTTCGAGAGAAAATATGGGAAAAATAGCAGACGTATGGTAAAAAGTCTGAAATTGTGGTAAAATGTCCCTGACAAATAGAATAAAAATTGATTATTTCACACCATTGGGATTCTGGTTACGGTTTGGAAAAGGGAACACTGTTATCAGATACCTAAATCTCTGGAATTTCTGGATATTGGAATCTGTCAGACAGAAAAGAAAATTCTGCGAAAAATACTGGGACAATTTTAAAAATCCCCAAATTTTGGGAAATGACAGGAAAATAGGTTAGAAACAACTTTTGTGTTGAAAGGTTTTGCATTCAGCTATGGGTTGAGCGAACACAGCATGTTAGGGTCTATCTATACCCTGACAAGGGAAAATCGAGATTTTCCTAGGGGTTTGAGAAAATTGATTTTTGACAGAGGTCAAATCTGTTTTGAAAAATACCAAAGTTTCCAGATACTTAGTAAACTCCATCTTGAATCCACTGTGATTTTTAGGGGAAGATTCGGATCTCCCACAAAGGTGATTTAGGAGGTTCTTGTCTGCTAAAAAGAATTCTAGAAATTCCAGAAGGGGAAAATCCAGTTTGGGGATTTGATTGGTTTAGAAGGGTTTCGAAACCTGAACGAACTTGGGTTTTTGGCATAATATCACAGATAGATAAACTCAACTGAAATAGAATTTTTTGGGATTTAATAATAGAAAAATAAACATGAAATAACAGATGGATTCTGTCTAAAACTAAAATTTTACAGATTCTAAACTAAGTAAACATGAATCCTACATAAAATGAAATAAATAACAAAATGAATTAATCTAAGTGCATTTTCTGACATAAAATGGCATGAATCATGAGACTAAAACACAAAGCAAGGAGGATATGATCCATTTAATGTTGGCTCTCAAAGATGAGGGACTCGATCCCACTGGTGGATGCATCCCATGATCCATATAGCCTCGATAAACAAGGTGATTATTGCATTTACTTGATCTAACATAAAAAAAAAATCATATGATTGCAAATCTGATCCTTAGTTTAGTTCCATAACATTTATACGAAAGGGAAATCTAAAGGTCCCTAGTCTACGAATTCCATGGATGAACATCTTAGGGCTTTACCAATAACCGATGAGAATCACAAAAAAAAGAGAATAGTGGCTCACCTTGGGGTTTCGGCGGTAACAAACGGAGTTGCGGCAGCGAGGAGGGACTATAGCGCCTTTAGAAGCAAGCTTGGTGTCTTGCTGAACTTTGTTCCAAGGTGGGCGGTTTGTAGTTGTCCACGGAGGTTAGGCAATGGCTACATGCTGAGCGTGGATTTGAAGGAAGGCATTGTGGGGATAGTGGCTGCAAAGGAGATGCTTGCAGTGAAGCTGGAAACTTGGTGAAGATGAGGGCGTCAACTGTAGCAAGGTGGTGGTGCTGGAAATTTGGTGGAGGTGAGGGCATCAACTGTAGTAAGGTGGTGTTGCTGGAAGTGATGGCTGAAGGAGGAGATGCTGGCTTGTGTGGAGTTGTCGGCTGAAGCAAGGTGAAGGTGCAGCTGCTATTGATGGTGATGAAGGCTGGCTGGCAGTGGTTGAAGGAGGAAGATAATGGAGCTGCTGCAATGAGGCCAAGAGAGAGAGAGAGAGAGAGAGAGAGAGAGAGAGAGAGAGAGAAAGAGAGAGAGAGACGCTAAATTGGATGGATGGGGCAGCCATTCTCCTTTTTTTTATCATAACTTAGGTTTTGATCCACTAAAAACCTAAGTTTCTAATAATATTTCATGAATAGCTATACGTGAATGGCTGCAGCCATATGGCTTTGGAAGAGATAGAAAGGGAGTAAGGAAGAAAAGGGGAAAAAAGGAAAGGAAGGAAAAGGAAAGAAGAGGGGAAGAAGGAAAAGGAAAGAAAAGGGAAGAAAGGAGAGGGAAAGAAGAAGAAGAAAGATGGGAAAAGGGGCTTACGTAAGTGGGCTGGCGAAGAAAGAAAAAAGGAAGGAAAGAAGAAAAAGAAAGAAAGAAAGAAGGAAAGAAAAGAAAAAAAAAAAAAGGAAAATGGAAGAAGAAAGAAAGGAAATGGAGAGGAAGAGAGGGGCTAGGGTGGTCGACCCCCTTGTGGGTCCCACCTTAGGAAAAACAAAAAAAATAAAATAATAAAAAAAATAAAGAAAATAAAGAAAAAGGTATTTTTTTTCTTTTTTATATATAATTAAAACGGAAAATGCAAATGGATGGACCATCTCAGAGCAGGTCCAGATTCCACTTTTGAAAATCATTTTGATGATTAGAGGGGTAAAATAGTCTTTTCAGAAAATTTCCAGACAAAACAAGCTATTTTTGACAGTTTTTGAAACGAGCTCGGATTTTGAAGTTCAATACCCCGTTACGAAGCAAATCCAGTGTAGAATTTGAAAATTTAATTTTGAAAGAAATCCAGATTGTTTTTCTTGAGAAAGTATTTCCAAATTTAGACTTCTGGGGGTAAAAATGTCAATTTTGGAAACCCAGGGTTTGAAATTGATTTCTGAAAACTTTTAAAACTCAATCTGGATTGAAATTTATAAAACTGGTGTTCTGGACTTCGAAAATGGAATGAAATATGATGAAATGTCATGAAATGCTGAGAAATGTTATGAAATGATGAGAAATGACATGCAAAATGCAGACCCTGAATGAAGAATTTTGGATGTTAGACCCCGATTGACAACTGCACCAGTTTAAAAAGCATTAAAATTAATAAAATTTGTAAAAATGGTTCAAGAAATGGTTTTTGAACTCTACTGGGTTAGAGTGACACTGAAAATTGGGGTTCGAGCTGGATTGAACTGAAATGAGCTGGATTGAACTGAGTTTTAGAGTTTCAGAACTCAACTGAACTGACGAGACACTAACTCAACTGACCTTTCCAACTAAATTTTTAAGAAAAGCTGCCATTTTTAGAGAAATGATACAGAATGGTCACTGGAGTGAAGTGAATTATGAATTTGAGCTGGGTTTGAGCTAGAACAAAGATCAGTTATACTGACATGAACTAAAATCAAAGCTCGAACACTAGCTCAACTGACTGAACTCAGCTCAATTTCAGCTGAAAGAGCTGAAACAAGCTAAAATGAGCTCCTACACACTTGGAAATGGTTTTGAACTGAAACTGGAGCACTTGAACTTCTGATGAGCTCAAGTTAGACTCTAGGAAACATGACTGACTGTGAATGACTGACTCGAAGACAATTGGCTTGGATTTGAGTGAGAAATGATCCCATTTTGGCAGAAATTGTCAAAAATGAAAATGACCTTCTCACTGTGAGCTCAAATGAGCTTGAAATGACTGATATTCTAAATGTTCTGAACTGACCAACGAGCTTGGTTGACTCCGATTGACTGGGGTCCAGGATGGCCTAGGGGTAAAATGATAATTTTCCTAATAAAAGTTGGTAAAATGGTAGTTTTCTAAAACAGACTCGGGGTTTGACTCCTATACTGACCTAACAGGGTTGGCACTGCACGAGGGATGTGTCTGAAATGTGTGTGGAAAATTTGGGGTGTTTACACACTCTCAACAACTGAAGCAGAATATATAGCAGCTAGTTTAGCGTATTCACAAGTACTATGGATAAAACAAACCTTAAAAGATTTTGGTTTGAATTACTCCACAACAACTATTTATTATGATAACACTATTGCTATAAATCTTTTGAAAAATCTTATTCAGCACTCAAGAACTAAGCATATTGAAGTAAGACATCATTTCTTACGAGTTCATGTGTTAAAAGGAGATATTTTGTTAAATTTTATACCCACTAATGCACAACATGTCGATATCTTCACTAAACCACTTAAAAATAAAGATTTTATGAGAATTAGGAGAGAACTAGGCATTTGCTCATTATTAGATTTATAAATTTGTTTTAAAATATTTTGTTTTTGAAAAATCTCAAAATCAAACTTTTTAGTCGACCGATGAAATTCTAGTCGACTGATGGTTATTTTTTTTAAATTTTAAATTGAAGGGACCCGATACCCCTTGGTTTTGTTTAAAAAGGGCAATCATTATGTTTTTTTGCCTGTGTTGTTTTTCCCTTCTTCAAAAGCTGAACACTCCCTCTCCTTTGTCATTTCTTCTACAAACCCTAAGTGTGCCAGACAAACTCCTCGCCGGAACCCTCTTGTCGCGACTGGGTGCTTCTACAACAACTCACGTCTGCGATGCTTGACGACTATTTCTCTGCACCAACAGCCAGATGACATCTATTGCAGCGTTGGAAAGTCGTCATCCACAGCATCTCCGCCTACTCTTCTCTAAGACCTCATCGATCTCTGTAACAGTCGAACCCTCTACCACCTCTTCCTTCTTTCCTCTTCCTGTGGACTTCCCTCACTGCTTGTTTTGGCAAGTAACCGAGACCGTGATCGTAGAAGGCCTATTATTCGCATCACACGAAGGTCACTCCAGTCTACTTCAGCAAGCTATCATCTTCCACTTACCAGAATTTTCTTGTTGCGTCAGAAGCCATCCTCAACAGCGTCTCAACCTCGTCGATCAACCACTCTCTGCGACACCGATTCCCTTTGACAGGTTCATCCATTTCATTTTGTTTTTGACAACGATGCCTCGTAAAAAAATAGCATCCACACACGATTCTCCTCCATCTACACCACAAGCACGTCATAGATTTTCTCTTAGACTACTCAGAAATCCCCTTCTATACGATACTTTTGGATTGATTTCTGCACTCCCTATATTACCCAGTCGAAATGTTCTGTTTCACCTATTTTCTCGCTACAATATAAAAGAACTATTCACAGGCATTTCACATCTTTTTTATGTCGGTTCTGACTGATTTCATTATCCTTTATTGATCCATTTGTTTTACACTAATTTATAAATTGATCATGAAACTAAATTTCTTTCCTCTCTTGTTCGCGATGTTAAAATTGAGTTTGATTCTAAACTTCAGAAACTCTTTGCAATACTATTGAACTTAATGATGAAAGAATTTTTGAACAAATTCTTATTTCCGGTACACCTCATTGTCCTCCCTTCAAGAATACCAATCTTCAAACTCGCGCTCGCATTGCTGGATGAATTCTTGCCCATAATGTCCTACCTAAAACTGGATCTTTTGATTACTATTCCATAGATCTCTCTACGACTCTTTACGTCTTATTTGAAAATATTTCTGTAAATTGGACCAACATGTATTTTACTACATTGTGGAAGCAAAAACACTTTCTTCCGTATAGATGTCTTCTTACCCGTATTTTCAAATATTTCAAAGTACCCCTAACCAATGAAAAATCTATTGAACAAAAGGAATACTTTGATCAAACTGTTTTTAAATGAATGGAAATCAAATATCTACCTCCTTTAAATTTTGGATCTCCTGAATTCTCTGAACCATCACCATCTCCTATGACACCCCCATCTCAAGTAAAACTCAAGAAAGTCACTATTGATCAAGATCATGATGAAGTTTTGCGATGAATAGAAGCTTTGGAGCTACTGTGAACACCCCAAATTTTTCAATTTTATTTTTTAAATATTTCTTTTTTGCCCCTGACCCCCATTTTCTGAGTAATTGAGTCAGTTTTTAATCAAAATTCCAATTTATTTCTCGAATTTACTGGAATTAAATCCATTTCACATATCTGACTCAATTTTGGATCCGGATTTAGTGCCAAAATTCAAAATTTGAGCTTTGTCATCCAATTTTTAAAATTAATTTTACAAAAAGGCCAAAAAAAAATTTTGAAAGGCTTAGACAGTCCATCCAGTGACCATTTGGATCCATTGTTCTATATTCCTTGATTCGAGATCCAAAAACTTGAACATTTACTCAAAAACCTAGATCCAAACCCATTTTCTGAAGAAATTTTCAAAATTCAAGACCAAATTCTCAGAAAAGCCTTCTTTTGTAAATATTTGCAAATTTTCATAAAATTAGTTTACAAATTTCTTAGTTTTAAAGTTTTTATTTCAAAAGTACAAAAAAATATAGAAAATGCCAAAGAAAACAACAAAAAATCAAAACAGAAAAAGAAAATATGAAAAATAGTTCAGAAAATCCCCTCTTTTTAAAAAACCCGCTTTTTACTAAAACCCCTTTTAGAAAAACTTTTGAAAATAACTGCCGTTCTGAAAATTTTCTGGAAAAAATGAGACTTCTATTGCAAGCCGCGCAATGGCCTCTTCTCAGAAAACCGCTGAAAGGGGATCAAAGGGCTGGCGGCTCTTCGATCATCCTCACCTCGCCTCCCCCGTCGATCACCAACGACCCCTCCCTTCTCGATCTTTCTTTGGTTTCCTATATAAATGAGTATCGAGAGCCTCTGAAGGATCATCCATCTTTCGCCAAGCTCAATCACGCATCCATCGCCATCCTGCCTTCCTCCCCTCCTTCAGTAACAAGAGATCTCGACAGTAGAACTAAGAGAAGACACCCGCTCTCGTTCCAGTCCTGTGGGCCTCGGTGAGTACCTTTTCTTCCTCTTTCGTTTTCTCTGTTTGTTATTTTTTTCTCCTCTTAACTTTCAAATTTGGCCCCATTGATGCATCATAGATGATATTGAGTTGCATATAGCAATTTCAATGCATCACTGTGCAACAACAACGGAATGGATAATTCCAATAATGTTTTTGGTTTATACATTTACATTTGATTTTGTCTAATTTCTTCGATCTTAATCTTTGTTCACACCATTAAATCTAAAACTCTTTACGATTTACTGTATCCTTGTATATATTTTCCTTTTTATGCTATGTGTTTTAGCAAATCATTCTTTCCTTTCTTTCATCCAACAAGGTCATGCGTGTCTGTTTCAGTAAGTTTCATTTATTGTTTTACATATGGAAATGACTTCCACAAACGATATCTGATCTGATCCAGCATCAGATCGGATTCGTTATATGGAGGGTTTCCATCAATCTCATGTTTTTTGTTTCTCTTGCAATCATTTGGTTTGCTAATTCCGCATTTTAAATTTCCCCTGACCAATTTCCCCACTAATTTAATTTTGCTTTCGTCTTGATTCATAACATTTGATCTCCTGTTTTCACCCTGATTTCCCACTCGCTGTGAATGGATATTGGTCATATTCATTGTTATCTTTTGATAGGTTTAATCTTAAGACCTTGTCTAGTCCAATTTTCCATGCCATATGATCAAGGGGTTCATCTGCATCTCATCTATCTCATCGATGGCATATTTTGAATTCGCAAGATTTTGTTTCATTTTTTTTCTTTCCTTCTTGTATCTCAACCTACAGATCCCATGTGAATCGATCTGTACTTTGTTTAGTATAATGCCTCCTGTGTATTCAGCTACTAAATACATGCTCTGTCACAAAGGTGGTTGAAAATCAAGATTGAATGTTGAAGACTTACAGTAAACCATTGAGAAAAGTGAAGAGGACTTAAGAGGATGTTGAAAATAATGCTGGAAAATTCATTGCATTATAAACCATTATATTGATTTTCACATTTTTCATGGTAATTCAATTGGGTACGCGTGATGGAATATGGGTGTTCCACCGTGAATTCCAAGCAAGTTCATAAATGTCGATCATATTATTCTAATCCCACCCCCCTTATTTTGGAGACGGTTGTTATCCCATCTCCTCTAAGGATGCTCTCTCAATCTGATTGCTCTTCACCGTAGAAGTAGTGGACCTTTACATGTATTAATTCACAAGGCCTAGACACTGAGCATTTCAAAGCATCGGTCCTGAGAAGGCAACACCCATTCTTCTGTGGTGACTAGTGAGTGAATATAATCCTCTTGCAAGTAGCTTGTTGATTCCATCCTCGCTCGCCAATGAGATGCCTGGCACCAGTATGAAGCTGGAAGCATATGAACTCAGGCCAAATCCCAAATATGGATGCCAATGAATTCAGAATTGATATTCATTTCACCAGGCCTAGTGCCTTACTTATATCAGTTTGGTTTGAACAAAGTCCAAAATGCATGAAAGAACCTCTAAATGTAACATATGCTATTGCAGTATTTCTTGACAGGGATTTTTTTTTGGCAATGATTACAAGCAATTGGATGCTGAGTCTTCAACTTGGAATCGGTTCGGTGGACTCGACTCTCTATGATGGGGTCATGTGCCTGCTGGCTCTCAGATGTCTGGGAAAGTCATTCACCATCTCACTTTCTCTTTGGAACCTCAGTTACCACACTCACCTGCTGGGATTGCACCGGTCTACTGCTATCACCATTTTCTAGCCCCATCATGCACATACTCATCACCATGTTCATATGGCATTTTACAACATTCTTTTCTTTTTCTTTTTCTTTTCTTTTCCCTTTCTATATGTACACCACTTGCATCTCCTGTTATATAACTCGCATATCATCCACCACACCAATACACTCTGCTCCTTCTTCACACAGTGTAAGTATCTAATAGTCACTACACTACACTTAGACACATGTATACATCAATGTTTTGTATACTCCCTGTATGTTGGCATCTCTATTATATTGTTATAGCAACACTTTGCTGTAACTTCACTGCATCTTCTCACATATTTCCTCTACAGCCAGCATTGCTTCTACCCATCTCACCACGTTCCATCTTGTTGCACTATTCACACATCTTCCACCTCATATTAGTTACATAGCCATCCAAGCCATTGTTCTCTTCCCTTCCTTCATTGCAAATGGCACTTACATATCAGTGCATGCAAAGGCTTACCACCTAACCCCTTACTCCACCATTTGCCTACACCCTTTCTTAGTTGATATAGGCATATAGGCCTGCATATATGTTTCTTTCAGCAGCATACCCATGGTCACCAATCCTAAAAATAGATATATCCTACCATGTGCATTGCAGTATATGCCCCTTCTTTAGGATATTATGTGACATGTTAGAATTCACCTCTCTAGGATTTGATGTAGGCACTTAACAACCATCCTCATCCCTAGCTTAAAAAGTCATATGTCTCAGCAGTCATTTCTGGTCACCCTGTATACATTCGAATATAGGCCTCCTTATATCGTTGCTTGGGGTTTTCGATGGGACATCTTCCATTTCTTCATATATGTATTTTCCAGATTTTGCTTTATACTAAGTGTTTTACAGGAAATGCATGGAAATGTATATTGCTTTCCTAGAATTAGAAACTCCTGTAATTTTAAATTCAATGATGTAATAGTTAGATATCAATGAGAAATTTTATTTTCCTGCACTAGTTTAGAATGTATGAGCATGCATATATCTTAGAAACTGCTTATTTTCATATCATTTTCATCTTTCATTGCAAAATTTCACCAATGATAACACGAATGACACGTGCACCATTCTAATAAAAGGTGATTAAATCCTAAGTTGATGATTTGCATCAATGGCCATAGTCAGGGTGTAAACAAAACTTATGATTTTCATCTTTTATGGAATAACATTGGATCCACACTCGATCTTTTTCAAAAATCCTCATATTTTTCTAAATATTTTTTTCCTTTATCTGAGTTTAACTTAAAATTAACTCAAAATATATATCAATGGCCATAGTCAGGTTATATTGAGAGTTAATTTCATCTTAAACTACATAAAGGCACCAAAATATGTTTTATTCTTCATTTGAATTTAAATATGATTATTATATAATACATTTTATGACCATAGTCAGAGATGTATTATATTTTTAATCTTATTTTAATTCATTTAAAGAATAAAATATGCTTTTCAAAAACCCAATTTCAAATTCTTTTTATTCATTCATCATTTAGGATAAAATTACATCATATTTTCAAAACCTAAGTGATTTTGAGATAATTCTTCAAATATCTCCTTCACTTTTCAAATCAATCTTCAATTATTATAAATTCAAATTCTTCTTTCTATTTCTCAAATTCTATCTTATTTCAATCTTCAATTTCAAAATCCAATTTGACTTTAAAATTTCAAACTCGTTTCTAAATTCAAAATGCAATTTCCAAATCAAAATCCAATTTCAAGGTTGAATTCAACTTTGAAAATTCGAATTCATTTTCAGGATTCAATTTCAAATTCAATTTAGCATTTCAGATCAAATTTCAAAGTTCAATTTAACTTTGAAATTCCTGATTCATCTCCTGATTTCAAAACTCAAGCTTTAAATCAAGTTTATCCTTTGTTTTTCAAAATCTCTAAAGTTCTATCTAAAGATTGAGTTTTGATTCTCAATTCAATTCATTTATTCAAAATCAAGGTTTTGAGATTGATTCTGAATCTCAAAATTTGATTTTTCTTAAATTTATGCCCACTTTTCAATTCAATCTGGATTTCCAAAATCCAGATCCATCATCAAAATCCCATTCGGATTTTCAGAATCCAAATCCATCTTGGGTTCTGGATTTAGAACCCAATCCCATCTTGGATTCCAGACTTCGAATCCAATTCCATTTAGGATTTCAGATTCCAGATTCAACTTCATCTTGGATTCCAGATTTCAGATCCAATTCCATTTAGGATTCCAGATTTCAGATTCAACTCCATCTTGGATTCCAGACTTCAGATCCAATTCCGTTTAGGATTCCAGATTTCAGATTCAACTCCATCTTGGATTCCAGACTTCGGATCCAATTCCGTTTAGGATTCCAGATTTCGGATTCAACTCCATCTTCGATTCCAGACTTCAGATCCAATTCCGTTTAGGATTCTAGATTTCGAATTCAACTCCCTTTTTTGGATTCCAGACTTCGGATCCAATTTCATTTAGGATATTTTCAAATATTTCTTTTTTTTATCAGAGTTTAACTTAAAATTAACTCAAAATATACCAATGACCATAGTCAGGGTATATTGAGGGTTAATTTCATTTTAAACTCTATAAAAGCACCAAAAATGAATTTTATTCTTCACTTGAATTTAAATGTGGTTATTATATAATACATTCAATGACCATAGTGAGGGATGCATTATATCTTCAATCTCATTTTTAATTCATTTAAAGAATGAAATAGCTTTTCAAAATCTAATTTTTAAAAACTATTTAAATTCATTCATCATTTAGGATAGAATTGCTTCATATTTTCAAAATTCCCTTTTCAAAATTCCAAGTGATTCTTTTTCTTCATTTCTCAGATCAAATCTTATTTATGGATTCAAATTCAATTCTATCTCATTTTCAAAGATTCAAATTCTATTTCAAAGTCCAATTTGACTTTGAGATTTCAAAATTCAATTTCATACTCAAAATTCCATTTCCAAATTTCATTTTCAAAGTTCAATTCAACTTTGAAACCTCTGATTCATCTTCTGATTTCAAATTCAAAACCAAGTTTATCTTTCTCACCTTCAAGATTCAAAATCAAGGCTTGAGTTTGATTCTGAATCTCAAAACTTAACCCTTCTTAAACTTTTAAATTCAATCTGGGTTTTCAAAACCCAGATCCATCTTCAAAAAAGTCCCATTTGGACTTTCAAAACCCAAATCCAAAATTAGATACTTGGATCCAGTTTTCTAAATACAAATTCTACCTTTTGGATTTTAGGCTCCAGGTCCAAATTACACCTTGGATCCAAATCCATTTTAGGATCCATAATCTAATCTCATCTTGGATCTCAGACTTCAAATCCAATTTCATTTTAGGATCCAGAATCCAGTTCCACTTTAGATCTCAGACTTCAGATCCAAAATCTATTTTTAGGGTCCGCAATCCAACTCCACCTTTTGGATCTCAGACTTCAGATCCAAATCCATCTTAGGGTTCAGAGTCCAACTCTATCCTTTGGATCTCAGGATCCAAATCCATTTTAAGACCTAGAATCCATTTTAGAATTTAGAATCCAATTCCATCTTGGATTCCAGATCTTGGATCCAATTCTATTTAGGATCCAGAATCCAATTTCATTCTCAAGTCTGGGTTTCAAATCCAATTCTATTTTTCAGGTCTCATCTGAACTTCCTAGATCCATTTTTTTTAAATACCATTTGGATTTCTCAAATCCATCCTAATTTCAAACTTTAAACCTAGAATTAAATATCACTTCAGACTTCATCTCCTTCTCTTAAAACCAGGTTCAAAATTTAAATTCAAATTCAAAGTCAATTTTTGACTTTGAAAATTCATTCCTTTTCCTTTTACCTCAGCTTTAAATCATTCTTTCTCAAAACCAAGATTTATTCTTTCAACTCTCATTTTTTCAAAGACTTAGAACTTCATATATCTTTTCTGATCTATCGCAAGTTCTAAGTTAGATTCAATCATTCAGAAATCATTTCTTTATTCTATTATCAAGTCTATCTCAGAAAAACTTGGAGATTTCCAAAACCATTTTTTTGAAAAGAGTATACATCCTTGCATTACACAAGCATGATTCTTTGTGCATTTAGACTTAGAATAAATTCTTAGATAATATTTAGGCAAAGCAAAAGGCATAAATTCGATCATTGGTTCGATTACCCTTGGTAAAGGCGCCAGGAACGATCGAACCTCGTACCAACGAGAGAATCCCGTCTCTCCATTTTCCTGCAATATATTTCAAAACAGAGGCGAGTAATTTTCTAAATATTTTCAAATCAAGGTCAAGTGAGACCCCACAAAAGAGTTCATCTTCTCTCTTCTTTTCTTTTCTTTTCTTTTCTCTTCTCTCTTCTTTTCTTACTTTTATTTTCTCCCTTCAAAAAGGAGGAAGTAGAAGTTGGAAAGGAAAAGAGAAGGAAGAGAGAGAAACCACAAGAGAGGAAAATTTTTGCGATGATCACAAAATCATATTAGGATGCTTCATGAACAATTTTGTGTTTATTTGATTTCATTTAAACTCTAAATTCAAAGTTTTTACCAAAATTTATTTCAGAAAACCCTGATTTCAAGGCCATAGTCTTGCTATCAGGGGCAATTTGGTCATTTGACCTCAATTTCGAAATTCAAAACCCTAATTTTCATGTTTTAATCATATCATGTCATCTTATGTTTGATTTATACTTATTTGAATTTCAAATTTTGCATTTTAAAAATATCTTTTTGAAAACCCTGATTTCAAGGCCATAGTCTTGCTATCAGGGGTATTTTGGACATTTTGATCCCAATTTCGAATTTTCAAATCCCATTTCTATTATTTCTTTAATTTTATTCCTTATTTTATTATGTTTATCTTAGGGAATCTTGGAAAAAGGCTTATATCTAGCAAAATCCAATAATTTTTAGATATTACTAGATAAATCTAGAAAAGCCAACATATCTTCACTAACAAGTTTTCTAGTTTTGCAGGGATATTGAAGACTTTATTTTCTGCATTTAAATTCAATTAGTGATGTAAATTAAATGTAAACTTTGGAAATAGAATTTCAATTTCTGCTTAGATTAGGATTTGCATTGCATATAGCCTAATTCTGTAAATTTTAATATCTGATGAATGCATTATTCATGCACATATTACAAATCCACCATGGTCTATATGAATGGCACATGCACAAGCTCTTAGCGAGTTGACAAACTCGGTGGAATTCATATTTATGGTCATAGTCAGAATACGAATGAGACCCAGATTTGTGATCTTCGTATTAGCCACATTCAGCCTACACTCTTAGGCTAACTTCAAAATGCACTGCATTTCTCAAAAATACGAAAGAATTTTCTCAATTCTTCAAAGAAATATCTTTCAAATTCATATCCATTCATTCAATTTGCATCATTTTCTTAATTCAAATTCCAATTTCAATTCAGAGAAATCGATTTTCTTAAAAATTTCTGTCTTACTTAGAAATTGATTTTCTCAAAACTTTGAGCTTTCAAATGGTATTTCAAGTATTTTTCAAAGTTCAAAATTCGATTTTTCAAGTTATATCTTCAATTTCAAAGTTTGAATTCAGAAAAATCAAATTTTCCAAAGTTATTTGAAACTCCTCAGAAATCCATTTTCACAAAACACTTGGATTCTTCAGAAATCTATTTTCATCTTCCTCAGAAATATTCTTTCACCATGATTCACGATTTTTCAAGTGACATCTTTTCCAAGTATTTCAAATCTTAGAAGCAAACATCATGTTTTCAAATCTGCATTTTCAGAAATTCATAGCACATGCCTGATTCTTTGTGCATTTAAGAAATAGAACACGATTTAGACAAGTTGAGCAAAGCTAAGCACACTTTTGATCTTTGGTTCGATTACCCCTGGTAAAGGCGCCAGGAACGATTGAACATCGTACCGACAGGCGAGTCCCATTCTTCGGAATTATCCCGCATTTTAAAACGGAGGCGAGTTATTTTCAAAATCTTTTTCAAAGGTCAGTTTGACTTGCAAAAGTAAAATTTTGCGATGATAACAATCGAGTCTGCCAATCTCGAAGGAATGACAAGACTCGCTGTCTCTGAAAGAAAAAATGGAGCCTAGGCAGGCCAAACCATCTGCTATGTGATTGTATTCCCTCTTGACATGGTTGAGTTGAAATTCTTCAAAGTTGCCTATGCGAGCTAAGGCAATCTTCTGATAGGGGATTAATTTTGAATCATTGACTTGTCATTCAACATTAACCTGGCAGACCACAAGCAATGAATCACCGAAGGCATGTACTTTCTTGAAGTTGAAGTCTTGCAAAATCTTGAGGTCTTGTATTAGAGCTTCATACTCGGCCATGTTATGAGTACATTGAAAGCTGAGTTTGAGGGAATAAGGGATCATCTCCTTTTCGGGAGTGATCAACATTATCTCAATGCCTATGCTAGACATATTTCTGGCTCCATCAAAGAAAAGGGTCCAAACCGGGGACTCCTGAATGTTGCAGATGTGATCGTCAGAAAAATCATCTTCCGCCTTGATCTCTTCTGTCAACGGAAAGTCTGCCAACTGATCTGCTATAGACTGGCCTTTGACTGACTTCTGAGATACATACTCTAAGTCATACTGCATCAGGAGGACTTGTCATTTCGCAATTCATCCAGTAAGTAAAGGCAACTCAAGGATGTACTTGAGAGGATTGAGTCTTGATAGAATTTTGATTTTTGAGGCCAGCAGATAATGTCTCAGCTTCTGACACATCCATACTAAGGCTAGACATGTCTTTTCCATCTGAGAATATATTTTCTCATAATCGATAAAAGTCTTGCTTGCCCTTACCCTTGGCTTGCCCAATCTCCTTCCTCCCTGCAAGTTCATAATCGGCACCCTAAAGTTCATAATCTATACAAGTAAGCATCCGATCTTTTCAATGAGGTATTCCTTTATTCTTTTCACCCTTAGGTTAAGGGATAAACCTGACCCTCGTTGTCCAAGGTGTACCCTTTCAGGTTAAGGGTCAAACCTTACCCTCGTTGTCCGAGGTGTTCCCATTCAGGATAAGGGATAATCTTGAAACCCCTCATAGGAGCAATAATGCTACCTATGAGGATTTCTTTGTAAAGACAATTTTTCAATTCTTCTTGATTTTGTAAATGTTCATCAATTTTTCTTTTAAATTCCCCCCAAAAATTCCATTCTTTCACATTACCCCTTTCAGGTTAAGGGATAAACATGATGCCTCTTTTCAATGAGGTATTCTTTTTATATATCCTTTCAGGTTAAGGGATAAACCTGACCCTCATTGTTCGAGGTGTTTTCCGCTTATGTTAAGGGATAAACCTGACCCTCGTCGTCCAAGGTGCTCCTATTTAGGATAAGGGATAATCCTGAAACCCCTCGTAGAAGCAATAATGCTACCTACAAGAATTCTGTTGTAAATACAAGTTTCGTCAACCTTTATTGATTTTCTAAATTTATATCAACTTCTCTTCATTTATTTTCCTTAAAATTCTATTCTTTTTCCCATTCAGGATAAGAGAAAATCCTGAGACCCCTCGTAGGAGCAATAACGCTACCTATGAGAATTCTTTTGTAAATACAAGTTTTGTCAATCTTTATTGATTTTCTAGATTTATATCAATTTTCCTTTATTAAAATTTCTTAAATTCTATTCTTTTTCCCATTTAGGATAAGAGATAATTCTGAAAACCCTCATAGAAGCCACAAAGCTACCTGTGAGAATTCTTTTCAAAAACAAAATTTTCATCAAATTTTCTCAAAATTTTCTCCATTTTTTTATCAATTTTCCATCAAATTTGATCTCCTTTTATCTTCTTAAATTTTATTCCTTCTTTTCCTCGTTCAGGATAAGGGTTTAATCCTGAAAATCGGACCGCATACAGCTAACTGTGCTGGTCCATCTATATCATAGATCATAAATCATAAATCTTGTCATATACCTTCTAAATTTAAGTTTCAGGTTGTCTCTTAACAAAATCTTCTATTTCCCTTCAGGTTAAGGGATAAACTTGAATCATTTTTCCTAAATTCTCTTCAAATGTCTATTCTTTTTTCCCCTTCAGGATAAGGGATAATCTTGAAAACCTCGACAATCGTTTCTGCTTCGATCTCTAAATGTTTTAAGAATGTCGGCCTCCTTCCCGACTCTCAGTTGGAAAACCCGGTGCTCGCACCAGTTATTTTGCTAAATTTTCAAATCTAAAGATCAAGTTCACAAAACTCAATCCTCGTGTTGTTTCTCTCTCAGAAAGTCTCAATCTTAGATCAAATTGTTAAAATCAAAGGTCGTTAAATGAAATGTCCCAGCTCCTTCGTTGGTCGTTAAATGAAATGTCCCAGCTACTTCGTTGGTCGTTAAATGAAATGTCCCAGCTCCTTTGCTGGTCGTTAAATGAAATGTCCTAGCTACTTCGTTGGTCGTTAAATGAAATGTCCCAACTACTTCGTTGGTCGTTAAATGAAATGTCCTAGCTACTTCGCTCGTCGTTAAATGAAATGTCCCAGCTACTTCGCTGGTCGTTAATTGAAATGTCCCAGCTACTTCACTGGTCATTAAATGAAATGTCCTAGCTACTTTGCTGGTCGTTAAATGAAATGTCCTAGCTACTTTGCTGGTCGTTAAATGAAATGTCCCAGCTACTTCGCTGGTCGTTAAATGAAATATCCCAGCTACTTCGCTGGTCGTTAAAAGAAATGTCCCAGCTACTTTGTTGGTCGTTAAATGAAATGTCCCAGCTACTTCGTTGGTCGTTAAATGAAATGTCCCAGCTACTTCGATTGTCGTTAAATGAAATGTCCCAGCTACTTCGGTGGTCGTTAAATGAAATGTCCCAGCTACTTCGTTGGTCGTTAAATGAAATGTCCCAGCTTCTTCGTTGGTCGTTAAATGAAATGTTCCAGCTACTTCGCTGGTCGTTAAATGAAATATCCCAGCTACTTCGCTGGTCGTTAAATGAAATGTCCCAGCTACTTCGCTGGTCGTTAAAAGAAATGTCCCAGTTTTCACTGTCCGTTAAATGAAATGTTCCAGCTACTTTGTTGATCGTTAAATGAAAGGTCCCAGTTTACTGGTCAAAATATCTAAAATCATAGATTCAGCTCAAGGTCGCATCAAAATCTATATTGAGTGATTATTTCGCAAAAAAAAATAGTGAAAACTTTGCCAATTTGCTAAAAGCATATGTTGATTCCAATAAATCTTACTACACAAAAGAATTACCTCAGGTTACCTCTAGTATTCTTGCCAAAAAGGTGAAACTTTTTGCGAAAATAGAGGTAAAATTCAAATATTTTCCTGTTGATCAACCAAAAGGATATAAGAAATGTCCTCGGTATGATTAGCAAAAGAAATATTCAATGATGTTGAAAAGCCAGAAGCGAATTGATATTGATCATGGCTATGACACATGTTTTAAAATGATTTTTCTGGTAATCAGACAGTGAAAATATCCTTAGCTATAAAAGAACCCACTTAATCCATATACTCTCATTTTAAAGTTGCAATCAAATATCTGCAAAAGGGATCTCTCAATTGCCGTCAAGATGAAGACGAATATACGAGCAGACCTCCGAGGCTAAAGAAGATTTGGATCATCTCTGAGATGAAAGAGTTTGTGACAGATCCTTTCAGGGAAAGTTCAGATCACCGTCGAGATGAAGGCGAGTGCAATGAATCTACCGACAAACCCTAAAAGATATTTGATTTCTGCTATCATCTAAAGACCTTTTGAGCCAATATCATCAATTTCCTGAGATAAATGAAGGATCGGAACATCTCCAAGATGAAAGAGTTTGTGACGTACCCTTCCCCAAAAAAAAGAGGGAGAGAAAAGTCAGAACATCTCCAAAATGAAGGATGATGTAAAAAAGCCGGAAAAGGTTCAAAGACTCAAAAAGAGTGCAAAAAAAAAAAAGATTATCATGAGAAAACACTCAAATGTCAAAACTGCCTAAATTGCCAGAAGTCATCTTTCCTTATGCAAAATTCTTTTATCAATGTCTTTTCACTACTTGCTTTTATGAAATTGAGAATATTTCTTCTCTTCTCATATCAAGGAAATAAATAGCTTCCTTGAAGAAAGTCATCAACGCTAAATATTTGAATTTGACTCTTAAGATCGAGAGGTTAACCTCGTTGGGGGAAATACTCTAGGTAAAAGAGGGAATATCTTTTGCACACATATGCACATTTTCAAGTATTGAAGTCAAATATAAATTTATCTTATTGGCAAAATTTTCTAGATATTCTAAAAGAATGAAATAAATATTCAATATCCATTTTGGTGCAACCTAGCGTTGTTTATATCTTCCAGAAGAGTTACCCCATTTAGTTGAAGTATCTCTCCTGTCCCATCACGGTTTCAAGAAATCTGTATGGTTGTTCCCACTTAGGTTAAGGGTCAAAACATGTATTTTCTATGAGAGGTCATTAAATTCAAAAGCTATTTTAGTCTCAGCCATGAGACGCCCAAGATCGTTCCTTTCTCCAAGCTTTAGGGAACTCCATCTTCCTCCTTTCGCAAACCCCTTCCGGATTTGTTTGTCCAAACTCCGAAGGTCCCATCATGGTTTCTTCATTCAAGGATTCCATTTGGTCGTCCCCTTCAGGTTAAGGGTTAATCCTGAACTTTGCCCATCGAGGTATCTTCCTTTTTCAGGTTTGGGTTAAACCTGAGTCTCGTTTTGACAAGGTTTCTCGTTTTGACGAGGTGTTTTCTTCCAAGTCCCATCATGGTTCTTCCCATCGAGGAACTCATACTTTGTATATCCATCCAGGATAGGATCCTACTTGAGCTTCATCTCGCAAGGCATTTTCCAAAAATGTCCCATCAAGATCCACTCACATTCCTTTCCCCATTCAGGCTATTTTGAGATATATTCGTCCCATCCAGGTTAAGGGCTAAACCTGAGTCATTCTAAAAAGCTGATCTTGTCTCACCCATGAGACTTGATCAAAATTCTTCCCTTTCATCATTTCAGGATCTTCACCCAAAGTCCCATCATGATTTCCTCATTTTCTACTCAATCATATCATTTTCGAGGATTTCGTCTTCCCAAAGCCATTCAGGATAAGGTATTAAGCCTGAGAAGCTATGTCTTTCAAATCAATTCTTCCACACCCAGTTCAGATCTGCTGACTGGGGCATTTTTTTCAAAATTTGGAGTGTTATCTTTGCCACTAATCTCGGCTTTCAACCAACTTAGTAGCAAAGAGGGGCATCTGTGAACACCCCAAATTTTTCAAAATCTTTTAAATATTCCCTTTTTGCCCCTGATATCATTTTCTGAGCAATTTAGTCACTTTTAAATCTAAATTCCAGTATATTTCCCAAGTTTTACTGAAATTAAATTCATTTTATATGTTTAACTTGATTTCGGATCCAGACCCATTGTCCAGATCCAAATCTGAGTCTCGTTGTCCAACTTTTCATTAAAATTATAGAAAATACCAAAAATAGTTTTAAATAGCTTAGACAGTCCATCCGACATCCGTTTGGATCCATCATGTTGTATTTCTCGATTCGAGTTTCAAAACTCGAACATTTTCTCAAAACTTGGGTCCAAACCCATTCTTCTGAAGAATTTTCCCCCAAATGGCCTGAAATTCTTGGAAAAACACTTTTATAAATATTTCTCAGAAAAATACAAAAAAATTAGTGTTTAATCTTTGTTTTCTCGTAAAATCTTAGATTTTTATTCCAAAAAGACACCAAAATAAAAAAATAACACAAAAAACCAAAAAAAATTGGAAAAACTACAAGAAAAATGAATGATTTCTAGCTTTTTGAAGTTAATTTTTACTAAAAACCTCATCTTAAACTATTTTTTAGAAAATTTCTTAAAACCCCCTTTTTGAAAATCACTTTTTAAAATCACCTTTTAGAAATTTTTTTGAAAGAAGCCCCCTCTTTTGGAATTTGAAAAAATTGCAAACGGCCACCTTTCATTCACGCCTTTGATCACTCAGGGATCTCCCTCCACCATTGATCTTCAACCGACTCCTCTCTCTCGAACGCTCCTCTTCTTATTTAAAGAGGGGAGTGCACAGAGGAATCGGGCATCCAGCTTCACCCTCTCACATTCTCCATTACGATCTGTCTCCTGCCTCTCCACTGTCATCCATCTTCCCCCCACCGCAGTTTTCCTCTTCTCGATTTCCCCTTTTTCTTCTCCTTTATTAGTCTTCACCAATCAGCAAGAAAGATCGACTCCCCCCCCCTGCAAAGCTACAGGAAGTCGACCAATCTCCTTCCTCCCTGCAAGATCACAAGTAAGCATCCGATCTCTTGGACTCTCTGTTAATCGAGCCGTTTGAAAAGTCTTGCTTGCCCAATCTCCTTCCTCCCTGCAAGATCACAAGTATTTGTTTTCTCACTCACTTGATATTTTCACTTCAGTTTTTCACTCAAATCACTTTGAGAGATAGTGAATTCGTGAATAGAGTATTTCAACAACCTCAAAAGCCAATTGCATCTCATTTGCATTCAAAAGAAAGGCTCATAGGTTGTATTGCAAGTTGTTACTTATTTTCTGTAAAAAGGACTCCTTGGTTTAAAGGAGTTGTTTGCTTTCAGTAGGGTTGTTACTGAAAGTGGGACCGGTTTTGGTCTGTGTGATCTTGTAGTTAACAAGGTTGATAGTGGAAATCTCAAGCGGGTTTTGCTTGGGGACTGGATGTAGGTCGGGATAGACCGAACCAGGATAAAATCTTGTGTTCTTTGTGTGTTTGCTTTTCAAATTGTAAAATCCTTCAATATTCCGTAGACAATTTATAAAAGCACTATTCACCCCCCTCTAGTGCTCTTTGCCTCGATCCTAGTGCACTTTCATTTGGTATCAGAGCAGGTTTGCTATTATTTTGATTTGATCATCATCTAGCATGACAACTACAACATCTCAGCACAAAGAAGGATGCTCCTCTGTTCGTCCTCCTCTCTTTGACGGAACAAACTATGGTTACTGGAAAGTAAGAATGACAATATTCTTGCAATCCATGGATCTAGATATTTGGAAAGTTGTTTCAGAAAAGTACCAAACTCCATCAACTGATTTCAGCCGATGGACCGATAAAGCAAAAAAGACTGCTTCACTTAATGCCAAGGCAATGAATGCATTATATTGTGGCGTTGACAAGGTAGAGTTCAATCGCATCTCTTAATGCTCTACAACAAATGAAATTTGGCATACTCTTCTCGTGACTAACGAAGGTACGTCAAAGGTAAAGGAATCTAAAATTGCTTCTTTAGTTCATAAATTTGAATTGTTCAAAATGAAGCAAAATGAATCTATATCGGACATGGTAACTAGAATGACCGATATAACTAACACTTTGAAATCCCTTTGAAAATAATATTCACAAGTGGATTTAGTCAGAAAGATCCTAAGGTGTTTAACTCCTGAATGGGAGAGAAAAAACACTGTTATTGAAGAAGCAAATGATCTTAACACTCTCACTCTTGAATATTTGGTTGGTAACCTTATGGCATATGAAGTCCAACTTCAAGACAGACAAGAAGAAGAGCCCAAGAAGAAATCTCTTGCTTTTAAGGCTACTTCTGACTCAAAAAATTAAGAAGAAGATGAAGATATTGCTCTCATCACAAGGCAATTTAGAAGATTCATCAAAAAGGGAAGATTTCAAAGAAAGGTAAAGAAAACAGATTCTTCCAATCCCAATGAAGTTAAGTGCTTTAACTGCAAAAAGGCAGGACATATCAAGAAAGATTGTCCTCTTCTCAAAATCAAGCCCAAGGAACAATTCAAGAAGAAAAAGGCATTTCAAGCATGTTGGGATGATAGTGACTCCTCTTCCGATAAAGAATCAAATGAAGAAGTTGCCAACATGTGCTTTGTAGCATAAGAAGATTCGGTAAGTCAAATTGACTATGATGATTTGTTAGAAGCATTCAATGATTTATATGCTAAATTTAAGAGTCTAAGTTCTAAAAATAAAGAGTTAAAAACTGAAAATTTAACTCTTGACTCTCAAAATAAAGTGTTACTTCAAGAGAAAGAAGATCTCAAGAAGGAAAACTCTTACCAAGCATTTGAGATAAAAGAAATTGGAGTTAGAACCAATCTCTTACAAAACGAAATATCTAGTCTAAAAGAAAAGTTAAATAATCTTCTTTCCATAGTGACCAAATTCACAAATGGTCAAGAGAATCTAGAAAAACTTCTTGGTTCTCAAAGATGCTCGGTTAATAAAATCGGATTGGGATATAGCTTCTTTGATACTCAAAATAGACAAAACTATGTGGTGAAAAATCAAAGACATTATTCTCAACCATTTGTTCATAGAACTAAACTTTCTAGTTCTAATAGAAATACATCTAATCATGGAAACTATAATACTTATAAGCCTAGACATGATTATTCTAGACATGATAAATTCTTTTATAGAAAGAATATTTATTATCAAAGGAAACCAAAATCCAAATGGATATGGGTTCCTAAGACTAACTCTCATGGACCCGAAAATAGAAAGGGGTCAAATGCTCTGTTTTCTAATTTTGTTGTAGGTACCTGTTATCATCGCAAAATTTTTCCCCTCCCTTGCGAGAGAGAAACGAATTTGCGAGTCAAACTCGACCAAAGTTTTGAAAATGATTTTGAAAATTTACTCGCCTCCGTTTTGAAAATTTGCCGGAAAATTCCGTGGAATGGGATCCGTCTGTCGGTACGAGGTTCAACCGTTCCTGGCGCCTTTACCATGGGTAATTAAACCAAGGACCAATTATGTGCTTTAACTCGACTCAAATATCTAAATTATGCTCTATTTTTCCTAGAATGCACAAAGAATCAGGCTTGTGCTATGAAATTTTGAAAATAATGCAAGTTTGAGAAACATGATGTTTGCTTTGGAAAATTGAAATATGCTGGAAAAATGATTGGAAAAGTACTTGAAATTGGGATTCCTGGGAAAATCATTGAAGTTCATTGAAAATCAGAAATTTGCATTGGAAAGTGATTTCTCAGAAAAACTTGAACTTTGGAAAATCGAATTTGAAATTTGGAATTGCTTTTCTGAGAAAATGGATTTGAGAATTCTGAGAAAATCTAAGAAATTCATTGGAAAATGACTTTTGAAATGGAAAATGAATTCTCAGAAAAACTGGAAAATATGAGACAATCGATTTCTGAAAACTTGGGATTTTGAAATTTGAGAATTTAAAAACATAGGAAAATCTTGATTTGAACTTGGGAAATGCCTTGAAATCTCATTTGAAAATTTGGAATTCTGAGAAAATCCAATCTTGAGAAACTTGGAAATTTTTGGGAAAACTGATTTATCTAAAATTGAAATTGGAAAATGAATTTGAAAATAATGCAATTTGAATGATATGAATGAATGAATATGAGTTTAAAAGAGAATTTCAATTGAGGAATTGGAAAATCCTTTTAAAACTTTGAAAAATGCAGTGCATTTTGAAGTTAGCCTAAATGTGTAGGCTGAATGTGGCTAATACGAAGATCATAAATCTTGGTTTTCTTCGTATTCTGACTATGGCCATAAATACGAATCCCACCGAGTTTATAAACTCCATAAAAGCTTGTGCACGTGCCATTCGTGTAAACCATAGTGGATTTGAAATAAATGCACATGAATCATACATTAAATATCAAAATTTGCATAAATTAAACTATATGCAATGCAGCCCTATTCTAAGCAGAAAAGTAACTCTTATTCCAAATTATTACATTTGAGATTACATTGAATTGAAAAAAAAATAAAAAATTTGCATTTAGCTAAATTTCATCATGTATTTATTCATTTTACAGTCTTATTAATAGATTGATTTAGAATCTGTAGAGTTTCAAGTTTGTGCAAAGTCCATGCATCATTTTACGTGAGTTTCTGCATTTAAAAATTTTGTAAATTTTAGAGTAACCAGGTTTACATTTCTTTGTTTTACTGTCGAAAATTTGATTCAATTTGGGTTTTGGGACCCTCTCAAACCAATCAAATCCCAAAATGGGATTTCCCATTTCCAGAACTTCTAATTTCTACTTTAGCAGACAAGAACCTCCGGCACCACCCTCATGGGAAATTCAAATCGTCCTCCAAAAATCACAGTAGATTCATGATTGAATCTACTAATGATCTGAAAATTTTGAGGTTTTTCCAGTCAGTTTTGGCCTCTGTAAAAAATCGGATTTCTCAGACCCCTGAGAAAATCTCGATTTTCTTTTGTCAGGATATAGACAGATCTTAATGCACCGACTCCTCCAAATCTGTAGTCCGTCTGCAAAAACTTTCAACATGAAAGTTGTTCCTAACATGATTTCCTGTCATTTCCCAAAATTTGGAAATTTTTAGATCTGTTTCATTATTTTTTCCGGATTTTCTCTTTCTGTCTAACAGATTCCAATGTCCAGAAATTCCAGAGATTTAGGTCTCTGATAACAGTGTGGTCTTTTCCAAACCGTAACTCGAATCCCAATAGTGTCAAAATATCAAATATTCCTATGTTTGTCAGGGACATTTTACCACAATTTCAGCCATTTTCCCATCTGTCTGCCATTTTTACCACATTTTCTACCGAAACCTGTCTGTTTCCTTCATTTACTAGAGTCGCCGGATTCCGATCCGATTTGCCGGAGTGGTACAGCTCCGACCATAGGTCAAAAACAGAAAGTGTAAAAGGCAAAAATTCTTGCCTTACTGTCCTCTGTCATCCCATAAAATTTGGGAAATTTTTATGGAAGTTTGATATCCTAAATCCCCTTTAGAATCAATATTTTAGGCAAAAATCATAAAATTTAGGGTTTTTATTTGAATTTTCATATTTAAAAGTACAAAAAAAATTAGATTTTTGAGCTCCATTCTGTTTTTAGGGTTATTTTAGGTGTTCATGCCAAATTTGGTTTAATTCCAAGTTCATTTGCTCCATGTGTTAGTTTATCTTTAAAATCAGGCGAAAATCAGGTTAAATTTGATATTTTATGATATTTTCGCCATTTTAGGGTTTGTATCATGTACATAAGCATGTAGAATCATATTAGGGTTAATTTTAATCTCATTTGCATTTCATATTTTTCAATTTTGCAAAATTTATTTCAGAAAACCCTGGTTTCAAGGCCATAGTCTTGTTATCAGGGGTATTTTGGTCATTTTGACCTAAATTTCGAAATTTCAATTTCTAATTCTCCAAAATTTCATGCATATCATCATATTTTATCATATTATGTTTGATTTATTTCATTTGATTTTCAAAATTCCAAAATTTACAAAAATTCTTTCATAAAACCCTGATTTCAAGGTCATCAGGGGTATTTTGGTTATTTTGAACCCCAATTTCGAATTTTCAAGTTTATTTTCCAAATTTATTCATTATTCATCATGTTTATATCAAAGGGGGTATGATTTTGGGTTTATATCTGAATAATATCCGATAATTTCCCATATTTTCGGATAAATTCAGAAAAACCTACATTTTTATGCTAACCTTGTTTTCTAGTTTTGCAGGAACATTCAAGAAGAAGACTTAGATTTTTTTTTTTTTTTTTATTTCAATTCAATGTAATCTCAAATGTAATAATTTGGAATAAGAGTTACTTTTCTGCTTAGAATAGGGCTGCATTGCATATAGTTTAATTTATGCAAATTTTGATATTTAATGTATGATTCATGTGAATTTATTTCAAATCCACTATGGTTTACACGAATGGCACGTGCACAAGCTTTTATGGAGTTTATAAACTCGGTGGGATTCGTATTTATGGCCATAGTCAGAATACGAAGAAAACCAAGATTTATGATCTTCGTATTAGCCACATTCAGCCTACACATTTAGGCTAACTTCAAAATGCACTGCATTTTTCAAAGTTTTAAAAGGATTTTCCAATTCCTCAATTGAAATTCTCTTTTAAACTCATATTCATTCATTCATATCATTCAAATTGCATTATTTTCAAATTCATTTTCCAATTTCAATTTTAGATAAATCAGTTTTCCCAAAAATTTCCAAGTTTCTCAGGATTGGATTTTCTCAGAATTCCAAATTTTCAAATGAGATTTCAAGGCATTTCCCAAGTTCAAATCAAGATTTTCCTATGTTTTCAAATTCTCAAATTTCAAAATCCCAAGTTTTCAGAAATCGATTTTCTCATATTTTCCAGTTTTCCTGAGAATTCATTTTCCATTTCAAAAGTCATTTTCCAATGAATTTCTTAGATTTTCTCAGAATTCTCAAATCCATTTTCTCAGAAAAGCAATTCCAAATTTCAAAATCGATTTTCCAAAGTTCAAGTTTTCCTGAGAAATCACTTTCCAATGCAAATTTCTGATTTTCAATGAACTTCAATGATTTTCCCAGGAATCCCAATTTCAAGTACTTTTCCAATCATTTTTCCAGCATATTTCAATTTTCCAAAGCAAACATCATGTTTCTCAAACTTGCATTATTTTCAAAATTTCATAGCACAAGCCTGATTCTTTGTGCATTCTAGGAAAAATAGAGCATAATTTAGATATTTGAGTCGAGTTAAAGCACATAATTGGTCCTTGGTTTAATTACCCCTGGTAAAGGCGCCAGGAACGGTTGAACCTCGTACCGACAGGCGGATCCCATTCCACGGAATTTTCTCGCAAATTTTCAAAACGGAGGCGAGTAAATTTTCAAAATCATTTTCAAAACTTTGGTCGAGTTTGACTCGCAAATTCGTTTCTCTCTCGCCAGGGAGGGGAAAAATTTTGCGATGATAACAGGTTTGGCGACCGAGATGGGACCTGTCTTCGCCTGATCAATTGTGTGTTTTAACTTAGTTCAATTATCAAAACTATGCTCTTTGAACTGTCAGCTTTTAATTTCTGATATCATGTGAACCTAGGAGCCTAGACTTGAACCCAGCTGACATGGATTGCATGTAGACTAGGCATGGTTTGATAGGACCATATTGAGGAGAATTATGCATGCTCACTTAGACTTAGGTCTGAAATACAACACTCCTCAATCTAGGACTTGTATGAAAACAATGTTTGCTTCTTCAAAAAATTTCAAAATTCTATCTCTTTAGGACTTAGAGCCCTCTGTTTGCCTGCATGTGATCATATTTCAAAAACCACCCCACCTATGTCTACCCGGTCTTCACGTTGCTGGGCTCTCTTCCAGAACCATAGTTCGGGACAGAGCCTCACAACTGGGCCACTTATTTGGGCTAACGCCCCCCTGCCACGTACCAAGGGCCATAGTCCAACGTATATCGGCAGGCGCTCAAGGATGTTGGGAAAACACAAGCCTAGACCCGGAGATGAGTTTTATGCCACGTACATCGAGCATTGGCTCGAGTATATCGGCATAGCATGATTGGACACAGTTGATCTGAGCCTAGAGTCAGGATTAGGGTCCTAAAGCTCTTTCAAAATCAATGCATTTAGAGTTGGCTTCTTAGGGATTGCTGTATGTGCATAATTGTTTGTAATTGAATGTATGATATTCATTTTCGCCTTATTTTTTCAGTTTTTCCAAAATACCGAACAATTTTCCAAAATACCTCATTTTTCATCTTTTATGAAATATCTCCTTTTTCTCAAAAACCCTGGGCAATTTTTCCAAATCATCCACCTTTTCTTCAAAACTCCAGGAGATTTTCCATTCTTTCGTTCCTCTGGACTTCGAATTTCCAGCTTTCATTTTATCCTGCCTGCAATTTTCAAATTTCTTGTATTTTTCCAAAGTCTAATTTCAGTCTTCTTATCTTTCAGTCCAATGGCATCCAGTCAGCTCGATTCTGTTTTTCCTGAGGGTCACATCTCCTATGAGGTGCGACAAAGTCTTCCTGAGCATCGATCTCTTAGCACCGGACCCTTCTTTCCCTGGTGGTACTATGTCTGGTTCAAAAACTTCTCTCGTATGTTTCCGGACCACTTGAGCGATTGCGGGTTGGAATTGGCATCTGCAGTGGGAAAGTTAACAGTCAATGGCAATCTGATTCATGCACTGGCAGAGCGGTGGAATCCACGCACTTGCACGTTCTGGTTCCCGTGGGGCGAGATGACACTACTGATGGATGAATTTTCAGAGATTATGGGACTGCCTGAGCCAGCGGGTCAGCCTGGAGATCCGTTAGAGCAGCAGTTTCTGATCAATGTCAAGGGTCTGGACCCCAAAGATGCCGTAGCTCGCATGACAGGGCGCAAGTCTTGGCCACTGATTGAAGAAAATGGGAATGAGTACGTGAGTCTGATCGAGATCTACCGACAGTATGGAGAATTCGTAGAAGTCAGCTCGTTGTCCAGGACAGCTCGAGAGAGAATTCAGCATGCGATGGTTTTGTGTACTGTGGGACTTGCTTTCTTTCCAGATGGACAGAATTATGTGGATGTCAGAATAGTTCAACTTTTGAGAAGATGGGGAAGTCGACAGACCAGCCGTCTCTCGATAGCCATGGCCGCGCTTGCTTTTCTATACAGAGGACTGACCCGCTTCACACTTGGAGAGTCCATCTTAGTCGAGGGATGTACTTATGCTCTTCAATTTTGGTTCCTTCAGCATGTACCGATCAGAGCTAGTTCATTCAGATACAACGGCAAGGAGCTCCTTCCAGTTGCGCGGTACCGATTCCTGATCGACTATCTGCAGGAAGAAGAAGTGGTGTGGGACTATTTTGATCGAGAATTATCGCCTCCCAGATACACCTATGCATATGGCAAGAGATTCAAGTTGCTTGGTCCATTCTTCTGTGCTTACTATCATCCGGAGCGGTGTGTTCGACAGTTTTCTCAGAGACAAAAGCACATAGAGATGCGGCTGCTATCAGGAGTCGTGCCAGAGTTCGACCTTACATCAGCACAGTGGTCCGGAGCATACCATTCTGCCAGATATGGCTGGGACTCTTTTGTTACTCTTCCGCTTTTTCCCGGTCCTCGTGTCTCTGCTAGTTATAAAGAGTGGTGGAAAATTGTCTGTCCGCCCCCTCTTTCTCAAGTTTATTATTGATGCAATCCTGTTTTCTTTCAATAAATAAAAATCTTGCAAATTCTTCAATTCTTGGTTTGACGACCTCGCATAGGTAACAAGGCTTAATTTTCAGTTGTTTATTTTCTTTGCAAAGGAATGACAACGCAATTGTCGTAATCCCAGCGACGACTCAATCCCTAGTAATGGGATATTCTTTCAAATTGTCTACCAAAATTCTCAGCGAATATTTTCTTCCAATCAAAATCTCTCTCAAAAGCCTAACCATCGATTTTGCTCTGCAGAGAGCATTCGTGACAGTCAATGGTTCAAACAAGGTCAGGGAAGAAGACTGCACCAGTCGAGGGAATCGCATATTCGACAGCTTCAGACGAAGAAATGGATTCCCCGCGCTCAGGCAAAAATCAGGGGCAACAGGTTGAGGATGACATTGATCCTCAAATGTATGCCATGTTTAAGAAGATGATGACTAAGATGCTGGCAGAACAAGCTGAAGCCAGTACAGAGAAAGCACAGGTGAAGCAAAAGACAAAAGGTCGGGCAGTCAAGAAAGCCTTGAAGATATCCAAGAAGCCCGCCCAGCATGTTGATGCAACTGATGAAGAGGAATCAGCGAAAGATTCAGATGAAGAGTTTGAGACCCATCAGGCATTCCGCAAGTCTACCCAGGGGCAGGGGTCAGCCCACAAATTCAAAGAGCAGTCTGTCAATGACTCTGACCAGCCGCAGTTCAAAGATGTGGTCAGAATGCTTCGAGACCTGCAGGCCCGCGACAAGGGCAAGAAAGTCTTCACCCGCGAAGACTTCTATGATGGTTTGGATGGGGACGACAATCTCGAGAATCTCCCCAGAAAGTTTATCAAATTCGATGGTTCTGGCGATCCTAAAGCTCATCTCGCCATGTTCTTCGCTGAATGCTCCAGATTCAAGCGAGACAACCGTGCACTTTTCCTATGTTTCCCTCGCAGTCTGGAGGGAACCGCAGCTAAATGGTACTCGGAGCATGTAAATCCAATTGAGTTGAAAGAATTTGACAAAGTGGTAAACATGTTCATTGAGCGATTTCTCTTCAATGCTGAGGCACTTCCCACCCTCAGCCATCTTTGCGGCCTTAAACAGAGAGAAAATGAGAAGGCCAGAGATTTTATCCACCGATGGAGGTCAGCTTGCAATAAGATGAGGGACCCCATATCAGAGGGACATGCTTTGTCCCTAATTCTGAGTAACTTCTCACACCCTCTAAGAGGTCTCATCTCTACTGCACCATCAAGGACATTCATTGAACTGACAGAGCAAGCCGAATGGCTCGAGTTGAGTATGGAAAATGGTTTCTATGAAGGTTTCACCTTTACTAAGAACAACAGCCAAACTGAGCAGAAGAAGAAGACTCACTTCACTCATTCTGTCAGAAATAATAATTGGAAACACCGTAAGGGGCAGAACAAAGATTTCTGTTATGGGGTAGGAAGTTCCAACAAGAACCATCAGAAAGGCAAGTCAGTCCCTCAATTCAATAAGCCACTTCAATTAGAACAGGGACCGAAGCCCCGAGAAAAAGTAAAGCATGAAGGGTGGAGTTATGACAGGAAATTCACTCCACTAGACCAATCCCTCGAGACTGTGCTCGAGTATATGTTGACCAAGGAGATGGTCAAACTGCCTAGGTTGGTTGATCCCCCTATTCCCATGGGGAAATTCAAAGATTAATTTTGTAAATTTCACAGAACAGTGGGGCACAATACTGAGAACTGCTTCGTTCTCAAGAATATTGTTCAGGATCTCATCGACAAGAATCTTCTAGTAGAGGGTGCCGAAGATGAAAATATGGATATTCTAAAGAAACCCTTTCCCCATCATTCTACGGCGGTCATCTCTGAACAGCCTTTTCAGCCGCAGGAGCATATTAGGCCATGCTCTAAAAGGGATATGCAAGTCCAACATCAGGTCCTTGTGCTGCAGCAGGCTCAGTCCAAAGCTCAGAAAATGGATCTCATTGCAGCCTTTGGAAAAATGAAAGTATCTGACAAATCCGCTGGGGTATCTCCTGAGATGGCTAAAAAAATGCCATGGCTCCCCAAACACTTTATTAAGCCCACCCCGGAGAAAAATGAGACATCCACACCACAACCGATAACTGCATTATCCAATGTCTCAATTTTGGACTTAGCTCAAGCCTCCACCAAACACCAGCAGGTGTTGAATGATCTGTTGCGGAAAATCAAAGTAAAACCGAGCATAACTCCTGAAGACATGGCCCAGATAGTCAATCAGGCCATGACAAATGCTCCAATCACTTTCTCAGATGAAGATCTTTCTAAGCCGCATGTGTTTCACAACAACGCTTTGTATGTTGTGATTCGAGCCAGAGGAATGACTGTTCCTCATGTGCTGATAGATGGAGGCAGCAGCCTCAATATATGCCCAGAAATGACAGCCAAAGCTTTGGGCATCAAAGAAGAGGAATATATCCCGGACCCGATCACCATCTACGGGTTTGATAATCATGGCCAGACAGCTAAAGGAAAAATTTTCTTGGAAATTTTCATTGACTACTCGGTTCACTCTGTCCTCTTTCATGTGGTCAATGTACCCCCAACGTATAATCTGTTGTTGGGACGACCATGGATTCACAACACGAACGCGGTGCCGTCTACTTTGCATCAGTGTGTCAAGTGGTCAAAAGGTGGAATGATCACAATAGTCTTGGGCGAGGATCCGGAGAAGAGACTTGCACAACCTATGGTTCCTAGGCCCACTTTCACTACTGATATCCCTAGCATTAGGGGCATTGATGAGGTCAGCTTTGAAGAAAATTCGGGAATACTGCAGACGGCTAAACAGCCAGCACATACAGTGGCCATGACTCGATGGAGAGGCCCACAGTTTTTCAAGATTGGAGGACGAATTGACTATAGTACATTCAAAGATCATCCACTGTTCTCCCAATTTATGAAGGCCAAAAAGGGATTTGATCTGTTAGTAAAGCATGGTTATCAGCCTTTTCAAGGCCTGGGAAAAAATGGGAATGGTCGTCTCGAGCCAGTAATTCCTCAGCACTATCCTGAGAGGGCCGGATTGGGCTTTAGTGGCAGAAGATCTCAGAAGGGCACTATCTTTATCAAAGGGACGCACTAAGGGCATCTGCTTGTCTTTCATTTCTATTCTTTTGTTTTCACATTTAGGATGATATCCCGTTTCATTTCAATCATTGTCCTCAATTCAATCTTTCAATAAAGTTGCAAATTTCCTTTGTCTATCTGGATGTCATTTGTCTCTTTACTTCTCGTTATCAAATCTTTGAAAATTTGCCATTATTCTTCTCTTTTATCTTTCAAATTATTTTCTTAACAAAAGTAATTTTTTTTATGATAGGAGATTTTCCTGAATCGATTTATTCTCCAATTTTCAGAATGTCTTCCCAATCTATCAAGAAGCTCGTTCTTAATCCAGAGGCCTTTTCAAAGCCAACAGTGATTCATCAGGTTAAAATAAGAGCAGAATGTAGTCAGATTACAAAGCAGTCAGAAGAACCTGCAGAATTTGATTCAGCTCTTCAAGAATTACCAGAATTTGCAGCAATTCAGAAACAAGATGAGCCATCATCCTTAGTTCAGGATCCGACTGAGGATATCAATATTGGATCAGAAGACGATCCTAAAATTCTCAAGATTGGCAGCAGTTTGAGCTCGGAAGAGAAAGAAAGGCTCACCCGTTTTCTTAAGCAACATGAAGAAGTGTTCGCGTGGACATATGAGGACATGCCAGGTCTAGATACCAAATTGGTTGAACATCGTCTCATCCTAAAACCAAATGTCAAGCCGGTTAAGCAGAAACTGAGAAAGATGGATCCTCGAGTGGAACAACAAGTTAAGGAAGGTCTAGAAGACCTACTCAAAGCAGGGTTCATTCGAACCATTGACTATCCAGATTGGCTAGCAAATATTGTTGTTGTTCCCAAGAAAAATGGTAAAGTTCGAATTTGCATCGACTTCAGAGATCTCAATAAAGCGACTCCTAAGGATGATTATCCACTTCCTAATATTGATCTTTTGATTGATAGCACAGCAGGTCACACTATGTTCTCTTTTATGGATGGATATTCCGGATATAATCAGATCAAGTTGGCCGCTCGTGATCAGTCCAAGACATCTTTCACTACTCTTTGGGGCACTTTTTGTTATACAGTCATGCCATTTGGGCTTAAGAATGCTGGAGCCACTTATCAGCGTGCTATGGCCGTCATTTTCCATGATCAGATGCACAAAATCATGGATGCCTATGTCGATGATATTCTGGTAAAATCCAAAGAAGAAGAAGATCACATCGAAACTCTCAATCAAGTTTTCAAACGGCTCATTCTTTACAAGCTAAGACTCAATCCACAAAAATGTGTTTTTGGAGTCGAATCTGGCAAATTGTTAGGCTTTCTAGTCAGCAAAAAGGGGATAGAAGTTGATCCCGCTAAGGCCAAAGCTATCATTGACATGTCTCCCCCGACTAATTTGAAAGAATTACGTAGCCTTCAGGGACGTATGCAATCAATTCGGCGATTCATATCCAATTTGGCCATGAGATGTGAGCCTTTCAATCATTTGCTCAGAAAAGGAGTGAAATTCAAATGGGGACCAGAGTGTCAGCAATCGTTCGAACGCATCAAGAAATATTTGCTCAATCCTCCTGTGTTAAAGCCGCCAGAATTAGGGAAACCCCTACTGCTATACATTTCAGTTAATCAAGTGGCTTGTGGCGGATTCTTGGCGCAATACGAAAAAGGCAGTCTGGTAGAGCATGCCATTTACTATGTGAGTAAAACCTTCATTGATTATGAGAAGAAATACTCTCAGATAGAGAAGACATGTCTAGCTCTGGTTTGGATGTGTCAGAAATTGAGACACTATCTGTTGACATCTGAAGTCAAGATCCTATCCAAATTAAATCCTCTCAAGTATATTCTAGAGCAACCCTTCCTCAGTGGACGGATTGCCAAATGGCAGGTTTTATTGATGCAATACGATTTGGAATATGTCTCTCAGCAATCTATCAAGGGCCAAGCAATTGCAGATCAATTAGCAGATTTTCCTCTAGCAGAAGATGTTGAAGTCGAGGATGATTTCCCCGATGAGCGAATCTGCAATATTCAACAATCCCCAATTTGGAATTTATTCTTTGACGGTTTCAAGAATATGGCAGGCATAGGAATCAGGATTCTGTTGATCACACCTGAGAAGGAGATGATCCCCTTTTCTCTCAAATTAGATTTTCAGTGCACTCATAATATGGCCGAGTATAAAGCTTTGATACAAGGTCTGAAAATTCTACAAGACTTCAATGTCAAAAGAGTGCATGCTTATGGCGACTCTTTGCTCGTCGTCAATCAAGTCTTAGCTGAATGGCAAGTGAAGGATCAGAAGTTACTTCCTTATCAGAAGATCGTCTCAGCTCTTGTTAGCAATTTCGAAGAATTCCAGCTTTTCCATGTCAAGAGAGACTTCAATCAAATTGCAGACAGCTTAGCCAATCTGGGATCCATCATGTCTTTCAAGGGTGGAGAATCTTGTCGCTCATTTGAAATTAGCAGACTTGATCAACCCGCTTTTGTCCCAGTAGAGCAGATAAACCAGGCTGAGCAAAAGAAGAAGCCTTGGTATCATGATATCAAGAATTTCATTAAAACTGGCGAATTTCCTCCCGAATTATCAAAGAAAGAGCAGCGAGCAATTCAGCTCATGTCTGCTCGATATTTTATTCTTGCTGACATCCTTTATCGTCGTGGATTCAGCTCTGAATATTCTAGATGTTTGGACGAAGAAGAAGCCAAAGAAGTTGTGCAAGAAGCACATGAAGGTATCTGCGGTGGTCATGTTGGCTACCAAACTCTTGTCAAACAAATTATCCGAGCAGGTTATTACTGGAGAACTATGCAACAAGATTGTTATCGTTTTGTGAAAAAGTGTGTTCAATGCCAGATGCATGCACCTTCCATTCATGCGCCAGCAACATATTTGCAATCTGTCGTCTCGCCATGGCCATTTTCTATGTGGGCTTTTGATGTTGTTGGTCCCATTACTCCTTCTGCTTCAAATGGCCATAAATATTTTCTTGCTGCAACAAAATATTTTACTAAATGGGTAGAAGCAGTCACTCTACGCACAGTAGAAGGTCGACATATGGTCGCATTCATCCATAAGAATATCCTATGTCGTTTCGGCATACCACATGATATTGTGTCAGATAATGGCAGTCATTTCAAGAATGAGAGAATGAGGACTTTTTGTTTAAAGTTCAAAATTCATCATCATTTCTCCGCTCCTTATTATCCTCAAGGAAATGGCCAAGCAGAGGCCACCAATAAGATTTTGATTCGAATCCTGGAGCGAACTTTGGAAACAGGCCGTGACTGGCATGAGAAGATTCATGATGCATTGTGGGTGTATCGAACCACCATTCGAACTCCAACTAATGCTACTCCGTCAGAACTTGTCTACGGAACCGAAGTAGTATTGCCTCTACATGTTCAGAAACCTGCTCTGAAATTTGCATCACTTCTCGAATTACCTCTTGATCAGTATCAGCAACAGCGGCTAGTACAGCTTGATTTGCTAGATGAAAGAAGACTCAGAGCAGCAGAGCACGCTCAATCATATCGTCAGAGGATAGCCAGACAATATGCAAAATCAGTCATTGAAAGAAAATTTCGAGTCAATGATCTAGTGCTCAGATCAACGGCTTATCTCAAGCACCGCCCAGGTGGCAAGTGGTCACCAAATTGGGAAGGTCCCTATGTTGTCAAAGAGGCATTACCTCGTAATTCATATCGGCTCATAAATGCCGACGGAGTGGAATTACCAGATCCCATCAATGCTCGGCATTTGAAAAAATTCTATACTTAAACCATGTCTTATTCTTTGTAATTCCTCCAAATTTTGTTCAATAGTGATTAAATTCTCCTTTCCCAGTTATACTGGGGCATTTTTAAAATTTTGTTTTTATCTACAAATATCCTGTATGCAGGCAGGATAAACAAATCTCTCATTTTGCACGCATGTGCATTCATTTATATCATTTTCATATTTGCATACATCTGCATTCATTGGCATGCATTTGCATCAAGTTCGCTACCCATTCAGGATAAGGGATAATCTTGAGACCCCGACAATCATTCTCGTTACAATTCCCAAATACTTTAAGAGCATAGGTCTCTTTTAAAAATTCAAATTTCAAATTAAAAACAAGGTATATTTTCAAAACTCAGTGCTTGAACTGGTACAATTTTGAAATCCAGTGCTCAAACTGGTACACTTCCAAAATCCAGTGCTCGAACTGATATATTTTTAAAATCCAATGTCTATGTTGACATATTTTCAAAACTCGGTATTCATGCTGGTGTTCTTTCAAGATTGAGCACTTGTGTTAGTGTCTCACTGGTGGGTCGTATCAGTCAACCTCTCGGGTTCAGTCTTTGTGTTGATCATACATCAAAGTTCAAATTTCAATTACCAATTCGGCCCTCGAGCCACCCAATTTCCAAATTTCCAATTTCTACCTCCGGGTCAACCAATTTTCAAATTCGATCTTCGGGTCACTCAATTTCCAATTTCGACCTTCGGGCCAATCAATTTCCAAAATTTCCAATTTCGACCTTCGGGTCAATCAATTTCCCAATTTCCAATTTTTAAATTCCAAATTTCCAATTTCGACTTTTGGGTCAACCAATTTTGACCTTCGAGTCAATCAATTTCCAGTTTCCAAATATCAATTTCCAAGTTTCCAAATTTCCAATTTCAAATTCCAAATTTCAAAATTTCAAATTTTCCAAATTCCAATTTCATACCAATTCCAATCATTTCCTCTTGCGAGAGACCCTTTGTACAGGGAGAGTTCAAGGGAGCTCGTTCTTTTCGCATGCTATCCTTTGTTCACCTAGCCCCTTTTCAGGAAGAGTTTGAAGGGACTCGTGTCTATGTGAACCGTTTGTAAAACAAATTTCCAATTTCATACAAGGAACCCTTAATTCAGGGAGAGCTTCGACGGAAGCTCGCTTTCCTTGTGACCGCAATTTCAAACTAGGCCATTTCATCATGAAGGACCCTCTTTTCAGGGAGAGTGTGATGGACTCGTTCCTTCATGACCAATTCACCGACCTCATCATTACCGGCCCCCTTTCCATAAGAGAAGCCTAATGTTAGGAAGTTTTGACGAAAGCTTAATTTCTCTTCGAAAGTTCGTTTTGCAAACACCTCCTCTTCAGGGAAGAGAGGAGTAATTCCTATTTCCAATGTCTGAATCTTCTCCTTTGGGGAAAGGAGAAGAAATTTTTTGTCATGGATGTGTTACGTTGTGCTTCAAATACTCGCTTCCACAAAGGATTTCAAGAAAATCTTGTCAATTTGTCATTAAATATTTGTTGATTTCAAAATTTTTATTGCATAAAAACATTACCTCAGAATACCTTCAGTATTATTTCTGAAAGGTCAAAGCTTTCGTGAAAAAGGATTCAAAATTCAAATTCTTTCTATTAGCCGACCAAAAGGATGAAGAATAAATCCTCGATATGGCCAGCAAAGGAAATTCAATGTTGTTGCAAAGCCATAAGTGATCGGTATTGATCGCAGTCAATGGCACATTTTTAAAGATCATTCTTGGAAAATAAAGCAGTCAAAATATCCTGGGTGATACAGAAAAATCTATTCAATCCCTATATCTCCTCAATCACCTAAAGCTGCAATTAAATATCTGCAAAAGGGATCTCTCAACTGTCGTCAAGATGAAGGCGAATTAGGCGAGTAGACCCCCCGGGCCAAAGAAGATTTGAATCATCTCCAAGATGACGGAGTTTGTGACAGATCCTTCCAGGGAAAGTTCAGAGCACCGTCAAGATGAAGGCGACTGCGATGAGCCTCCCGACAAACCCTAAAGGATATTTAATTTCTGCTATCATCAAGAGATTTCCAACCAAAGAGCCAATAACCGTCAATATAATCCCTGAGAGAAAAGAAGGATCGGAGCATCTCTGAGATGAAGGAGTTTGTGACGTACCCTTCTAAAAAAAAAGAGAGAGAAAAGTCAAGACATTTCCAAAATGAAGGATGATGTAATCTCCAAAAACCCAAGAGAGCTCTAATTCTGCCAAAAAAAAAATAGTAGGCAGAAAGATCGTCATGAGAAAGAATTCCAGGATATCAGACTGCCAAATCTGCCAAAGAATCCTCTTTAAATTTTGTGAAATTCTATTATCAATATTCTTTCACAAATTGCTTTCACAATATCAAGAATACTCTCTTTTCTGCTCATATCAGGGAAATTGATAGCTTCCTTGAAAGAAAGCCAATTGCAAGCAATTTGAATTCGAATCTTGATTTTACGAAGTTAAGCCCAATCGGAGATAATACTTCAGGTAGAAAAGAGGGAATATTTTCAAAGCAATGTGCATCACTTTCAATTATTTCGAATCAACAATAATTTTCAACATTTTGACAATATTTTCTAGCTATCCTGGCGTGAAGCGAGAGCTTGAGGTTCATCTTTGGCGCATCCTGACATCAGTTGTTATCCCTTTTAAGGACTTGATAATGGGAGTTTTCAAGATTCCTTCCCTTCTGTTGGTATAATCTGAGCGCATGGGCTCTCAGATTCGCACACTTCCCTGTGTCCCCACTGTCCCACCATAGACAGTCCAATTTCGGCTTGAGGTTAAGCCACCAATTCCAGCAAAAGGTCACCAATTTCAAAAGTTATTTAGTCTCAGCAATGAGGCGCCCAAAATCAAACCCCTTTTCAAGCTTTAGGGACCCCAATTTCATCCTTTTGCAAAACCCCTATCGGATTCATTGTGCGGAAATCCGAAGGTTCCATCATGGTTTCTTCCTTCGAGGATTCTATTCATTTTTTGCCCAATCAGGATAAGGGTACAAACCTGAGCCTCCTTTGATGAGGTATTTCATTTTCTGCCCAATCAGGATAAGGGTACAAACCTGAGCCTCCTTTGATGAGGTATTTCATTTTTCCTCCCAATCAGGATAAGGGTACAAACCTGAGCCTCCTTTGATGAGGTATTTCATTCCCCGATCAGGTTGAGGGTTAAACCTGAGCTTCGTTTCTACACGAGGTATTTCCTGTCCCATCCAGGTTAAGGGCAAAACCTGAATCTCACTTCTTTTGAAGTAAAATTTTCTTATTTATTCTTCATTTCATATCTACCATTTTCATCAGGGCTAATATTTCCATATCCAGTCAGATCCTTCTAACTGAGGCATTTTTATAGCCCAAATTTGGTGTGTTTTTCTTTGCCACTAAGCCCGTCTTCAAGCCGGCTTAGTAGCAAAGAGGGGCATCTGTAAACACCCCAAAATTTCCTCACTCATTCTCAAACAATCCTCCTCAGGCAATGCCAACCCTGTCAGGTCAGTGTAGGAGTCAAACCCCGAGTCAGTTTCAGAAAATCACCATTTTACCCATTTTCATTAGGAAAATTACCATTTTACCCCTAGGTCATCCCGGACCCCAGTCAGTTGGAGTCAACCAAGCTCATTGGTCAGTTCAAGACAATTAGAATATCAGTCATCTCAAGCTCATCTGAGCTCACAATGAACAAACCATTTTCATTTCTGACCATTCCTGCCAAAATGGGATCATTTCTTCAAAAATGAGCTCATTTCTCACTTGAATCCAAGCCAATTGTCTCTAAGTCAGTCATTCTCAGTCAGTCATGTTCCCCAGAGTCTAACTTGAGCTCACCAGAAGTTCAAGTGCTCCAGTTTCAGTTCAAAACCATTTCCAAGTGTCTAGGAGCCCATTTTAGTCCATTTTAGCTCTTTCAGCTGAAATTGAGCTGAGTTCAGTCAATTGAGCTAGTGTTCAAGCTTTGATTTTAGTTCATATCAGTATTACTGACCTTTGTTCTAGCTCAAACCCAGTTCAGGTTCGTAATTCACTTCACTCTAGTGATCATTCCGTACCATTTCTCTAAAAATGGCAGCTTTTCTTGAAAATTCAGTCGGAAAGGTCAGTTGAGTCAGTGCCTGGTCTGTTCATTTGAGTTCTAAAACTCTAAAACCCAGCTCAATCCAGTTCATTTCAGTTTAATCTAGCTCAAACCCTAATTTCTAGTGTCACTCTAGCTTGGCAGAGCTCGAAAATCATTTCTTCAACCATTTTTGCAAATTTTGTCAATTTTAACACTTTTTGAACTGATACAAGTGTCAATCGGGGTCAGACATCCAAAATTCTTCATTCAGAGTTAGCATTTCGCATAGCATTTCATGTCATTTCTCATCATTTCATATCATTTCTCAGCATTTCATAACATTTCATCACATTTCATTCCATTTTCGAAGTCCAGAACTCCAGTTTTATAAATTTCAATCCAGATCGAGTTTTAAAAGCTTTTAGAAATCAATTTGAAACCCTGGGTTTCCAAAATTGACATTTTTACCTCCGGGAGTCTAAATTTGGAAATATTTTCTCACAAGAAAAATAATCTGGATTTCTTTCAAAATCAAATTTTCAAATTCTACATTGGATTTGCTTCGCAATGGGGTATTGAACTTCAAAATCCGAGCTTGTTTCAAAAACTCCCAAAAATAGCTCGTTTCGGTTGGAAGCATTTTCTCGAGAAAAACAATATGGATTTCTTTCAAAATTACATTTTTAAATTCTACTATGGATTTGCTTTGCAACGGGGTATTGAACTTCAAAATCCGAGCTCGTTTAAAAAACTGCCAAAAATAGCTCGTTTCGTCTAGAAACTTTCTAAAAAGACTATTTTACCCCTCTAATCGTCAAAATGGCCCATTCATTTACTTTTCTATTTTATATAAAAAAAAATGCTTCTTTTTATTTGTTTATTTTTGTTTTTATTGATTTTTATTTATTTTTTTATTTTTGTTTTTTTAGAGAGGAGGTGGGACCCACAAGGTGGTCACCCAAGCCTCCAGCCCCACTTTCCATTTTCTCATTTTTTTCTTTCTCTTTTCCTTTTTCCCTCCTTTTCTTTCTTTCCTTTCTTTTTCCCTTTTCTTTCTTTTTCTTCTTCTTCCCTTTCTTTTCTTCTTCCCTTCCCTTCCTTCCTTTCCCTTCTCCAGCCCATTCACGTACACTATTTCCCTCTCTTTTCATTAACCCCTAAAAACCCTAAGTTGAGGCTGATTAAAGACCTAAGTTGGGTTTGGTTAAAAGGGAAAGAGAAAAGGAAGCCACTTACGGCTCCTCTCCCATCTCACGCCTCTCTCCTATTCTCTCTCATATTCTCTCTCTTTACCTCCCTTCTTCTCTCCTTGGCTGCTACAGCCACAGCAGCCTTCCAACCTCTCTACAGCCACCTCTTTGGATGCCCAGCCATCGAACAAAAGCTGCAGCCACCACTAGAACGGTTCAGCCATCTTCTTCCTTGCAGCCAGCAGCACCTCTTTGAAGCTCCATGCCCAGCACCTCCGGTCATCTCCAGCTGCAGCACCATTATCACTCCAGAGACACCTCCAGCCACGCCTCCTTGTAGCAAGGCAGCCTTCTTGGCAACACCACCTTCAACTCCTTCTAGCCGGCGCCCCTTTGAGCTTTCATCCTTCAATCAACCTAGGCGGCATCTCGAGTCCAACTTGCAGCCATCTCCGGTTGAGTCCAGCAGCAACCATCTTGGAGTAATCTCGTTGGTCGACCAACACATACTCACTCCAGCACCTACCTTGCACCCCTTTCAAGTTCAGCTCCACTACCTTCCACCGGTGCTGTCTCAATTTCATTCGTAGTAGTCGAACCCTCCAAGGTGAGCCCATCGTCCCCTTATTTCATATCTCCTTGTTCTTAGTGAAACCCCTATACACTTCATCTTTGTCGTCCATTGATTTGAAGCTTTATTTTATTTTATTTTTTTATGGATGCTATGGAATCAAATTAAAAAAAAATTGAATTGGTGGTGTGTGAATGTTTTTCCATAATTCTTAAATTGAGAAACATGATAGTAGTTTCATCTCACGTATTTAGGCTAAGTAAAACGATAAGATTCATCTATCTATTGGATGGATTCTCTCGTTTTGAGAGCCAACATCAAAATAGGTCTAGCCCCTTCATGATGATTTTAATTTTTTTGCTTTATACAATTTTAAAATTAAAAAAAAAAATTTGCATTTAGCTAAATTTCATCATGTATTTATTCATTTTACAGTCTTATTAATAGATTGATTTAGAATCTGTAGAGTTTCAAGTTTGTGCAAAGTCCATGCATCATTTTACGTGAGTTTCTGCATTTAAAAATTTTGTAAATTTTAGAGTAACCAGGTTTACATTTCTTTGTTTTACTATCGAAAATTTGATTCAATTTGGGTTTTGGGACTCTCTCAAACCAATCAAATCCCAAAATGGGATTTCCCATTTCCAGAACTTCTAATTTCTGCTTTAGCAGACAAGAACCTCCGACACCACTCTCATGGGAAATTCAAATCGTCCTCCAAAAATCACAGTAGATTCATGATTGAATCTACTAATGATATGGAAATTTTGAGGTTTTTCCAGTCAGTTTTGACCTCTGTAAAAAATCGGATTTCTCAGACCCCTGGGAAAATCTTGATTTTCTTTTGTCAGGATATAGACAAATCTTAATGCACCGACTCCTCCAAATCTGTAGTCCGTCTGCAAAAAATTTCAACATGAAAGTTGTTCCTAACATGATTTACTGTCATTTCCCAAAATTTGGGAATTTTTGGATCTGTTTCATTGTTTTTCCCGGATTTTCTCTTTCTGTCTAACAGATTCCAATGTCCAGAAATTCCAGAGATTTAGGTCTCTGATAACAGTGTGATTTTTTCCAAACCGTAACCCGAATCCCAATAGTGTCAAAATATCAAATATTCTTATGTTTGTCAGGGACATTTTCCCACAATTTCAGCCATTTTCCCATCTGTCTACCATTTTTACCACATTTTCTACCGAAACCTATCTGTTTCCTTCATTTACTAGAGTCGCCGGATTCCGATCTGATTTGCCGGAGTGGTACAGCTCCGACCATAGGTCAAAAACAGAAAGTGTAAAAGGCAAAAATCCTTGCCTTACTGTCCTCTGTCATCCCATAAAATTTGAGAAATTTTTATGGAAGTTTGATATCCTAAATCCCCTTTAGAATCAATATTTTAGGCAAAAATCATAAAATTTAGGGTTTTTATTTGAATTTTCATATTTAAAAGTACAAAAAAAATAGATTTTCGAGCTCCATTCTGTTTTTAGGGTTATTTTAGGTGTTCATGCCAAATTTGGTTTAATTCCAAGTTCATTTGCTCCATGTGTTAGTTTATCTTTAAATTCAGAAGCGAAAATCAGGCGAAAATCAGGTTAAATTTGATATTTTATGATATTTTTGCCATTTTAGGGTTTGTATCATGTACATAAGCATGTAGAATCATATTAGGGTTAATTTCAATCTCATTTGCATTTCATATTTTTCAATTTTGCAAAATTTATTTCAGAAAACCCTGGTTTCAAGGCCATAGTCTTGTTATCAGGGGTATTTTGGTCATTTTGACCTAAATTTCGAAATTTAAATTTCTAATTCTCCAAAATTTCATGCATATCATCATATTTTATCATATTATGTTTGATTTATTTCATTTGATTTTCAAAATTTCAAAATTTACAAAAATTCTTTCATAAAACCCTGATTTCAAGGTCATCAGGGGTATTTTGGTTATTTTGAACCCCAATTTCGAATTTTCAAGTTTATTTTCCAAATTTATTCATTATTCATCATGTTTATATCAAAGGGGGTATGATTTTGGGTTTATATCTGAATAATATCCGATAATTTCTCATATTTTCGGATAAATTCAGAAAAACCTACATTTTTGTGCTAACCTTGTTTTCTAGTTTTGCAGGAACATTCAAGAAGAAGACTTAGATTTTTTTTTTTTTTTATTTCAATTCAATGTAATCTCAAATGTAATAATTTGGAATAAGAGTTACTTTTCTGCTTAGAATAGGGCTGCATTGCATATAGTTTAATTTATGCAAATTTCGATATTTAATGTATGATTCATGTGCATTTATTTCAAATCCACTATGGTTTACACGAATGACACGTGCACAAGCTTTTATGGAGTTTATAAACTCGGTGGGATTCGTATTTATGGCCATAGTCAGAATACGAAGAAAACCAAGATTTATGATCTTCGTATTAGCCACATTCAGCCTACACATTTAGGCTAACTTCAAAATGCACTGCATTTTTCAAAGTTTTAAAAGGATTTTCCAATTCCTCAATTGAAATTCTCTTTTAAACTCATATTCATTCATTCATATCATTCAAATTGCATTATTTTCAAATTCATTTTCCAATTTCAATTTTAGATAAATCAGTTTTCCCAAAAATTTCCAAGTTTCTCAGGATTGGATTTTCTCAGAATTCCAAATTTTCAAATGAGATTTCAAGGCATTTCCCAAGTTCAAATCAAGATTTTCCTATGTTTTCAAATTCTCAAATTTCAAAATCCCAAGTTTTCAGAAATCGATTTTCTCATATTTTCCAGTTTTCCTGAGAATTCATTTTCCATTTCAAAAGTCATTTTCCAATGAATTTCTTAGATTTTCTCAGAATTCTCAAATCCATTTTCTCAGAAAAGCAATTCCAAATTTCAAAATCGATTTTCCAAAGTTCAAGTTTTCCTGAGAAATCACTTTCCAATGCAAATTTCTGATTTTCAATGAACTTCAATGATTTTCCCAGGAATCCCAATTTCAAGTACTTTTCCAATCATTTTTCCAGCATATTTCAATTTTCCAAAGCAAACATCATGTTTCTCAAACTTGCATTATTTTCAAAATTTCATAGCACAAGACTGATTCTTTGTGCATTCTAGGAAAAATAGAGCATAATTTAGATATTTGAGTCGAGTTAAAGCACATAATTGGTCCTTGGTTTAATTACCCCTGGTAAAGGCGCCAGGAACGGTTGAACCTCGTACCGACAGGCGGATCCCATTCCACGGAATTTTCCCGCAAATTTTCAAAACGGAGGCGAGTAAATTTTCAAAATCATTTTCAAAACTTTGGTCGAGTTTGACTCGCAAATTCGTTTCTATCTCGCAAGGGAGGGGAAAAATTTTGCGATGATAACAGTACACAACATAAGGAGCAAATGAATATTGGACAGCGGTTGTTCCAAACATATGACTGGAAGGCCGGAGTTATTTTCCACCCTCCAAAATAAGGATGGAGGAACCGTCACCTTTGGTGACAATAACAAGGGAAAAGTAATAGGTATTGGTAATATTGGTAATCCAAAATTTCCCTTGATAGAAAATGTTCTTTTAGTAGATGGTTTAATGCACAATTTATTATCTATTAGTCAATTATGTGATAAAGGTTTTCATGTTTCTTTTGAAAATGATTTATGCTTAATTTCTGATTTTCAATCTAAAAAGATCATTTTTAAAGGTAAAAGAAGGAACAATGTGTATGAACTATATCTAGATGAATTACCCATTTTTAATGAAAAATGTCTTATTGTTTCAAATGAAATTCAATGGTTATGGCACATGAGACTTGGACATGTTAACTTTAAAATTATTTCAAAGTTATCCAAGAATGATCTTGTAAGAGGCCTACCTAGAATACCATATAAGAAAGATCACTTATGTGATGCTTGCCAAAGGGGTTAACAAATCAAGAGTTCTTTTAAAGCAAAAGATATAGTTTCAACAAAACGTCCTCTTGAACTTTTACATTTAGATCTATTTGGACCATCTAGAATTCAAAGTTTGAATGGTATCAAGTATGCTTTTGTTATAGTAGATGATTATTCCAGGTTTACATGGGTGATTTTTCTAAAAAGCAAAAATGATGCTTTTCGGAAATTTCTAAACTTTGTAAAAGAATTACAAATGAAAAATCTACATCTATAATTAAAATTCGTAGTGATCATGGTGGTGAATTTGAAAATGAATCTTTTCTAAAGTTTTGTGATTTACATGATATATCTCACAACTTTGCTTTTCCTAGAGCGGCTCCACAAAATGGAGTTGTTGAAAGAAAGAATAGAACTTTGCAAGAATGTGCTAGAACCATGCTTCAAGATAAAAATTTACCAAAATACTTTTGGGCTGAAGCAATAAATACAGTATGTTATGTTTTGAACCGTGTTCTTATTCGACCAATTTTACATAAAACATGTTTTGAATTGTATTATGATCGTATACCAAAGATCTCATATTTCAAAAATTTTGGTAGTAAATGTTTCTTGTTAAATATCAAAGATAATCTTGATAAGTTTGTTTCAAAATCAGATGAATCAATATTTCTTGGATATTCTTCTAGAAGTAAAGCTTATCATATTTTCAATAAAAGAACATCTTGTATTGAAGAATCTTTACATGTTGCATTTGATGAGAATTGTGAGCAGATTATACCTCTAAGCAAAGGAGAAGAAGTAATACTTCAAGAAGAACCCTTGATAGAGTGTACTTCTCAAGAAAATATTCCTCTGCAACCGGTTTGGAAAGAAGTTCCTAATCATCCACATGAACAAGTTATTGGTGAAATAAAGAGTGGTGTCCAAACTAGAAGGCAATTAGAAAAATATATTGCAAATGTTGCTTTCATATCTAAATTAGAACCAAAGAATATCAATGAGGCTTGTGATGATGAATTTTGGCTTTTGGCCATGTCTGAAGAACTTAACCAATTTACTAGGAATGATGTTTGGGATCTAGTTGATAGACCAAAGGATCATCCAGTAATTGGAACAAGATGGGTCTTCCGAAATAAGCTGGATGAAAATGGTGAAGTCATTCGTAACAAAGCCAGGCTAGTAGCACAAGGCTATAATCAAGAAGAAGGCATAGATTTTGATGAAACCTATGCACCAGTGGCTCGATTAGAGTCAATTCGAAAGATGCTTGCTTTTGCTAGTTACATGAACTTCAAGTTATATCAAATTGATGTTAAGAGTGCATTCTTAAATGGACACATCAATGAAGAAGTTTATGTAGAGCAACCTCCAGGCTTTGAAAATGAGAAATATCCAGAAAAAGTCTACAAATTGAAAAGAGCTTTGTATGGACTCAAACAAGCACCAAGAGCGTGGTATGAAAGATTACAAAATTTTCTAGAACAATCTGGTTTTTCCATTGGTCGGGTAGACTCCATTTTATTTATTAAAAATCTTAATTCAGATATTCTTATTGTGCAAATTTATGTTGATGACATAATATTTGGTTCTACTAATGATTTTCTTTGTAAAGAATTTGCTAAAGCTATGCAGGAAGAGTTTGAAATGAGCTTGATGGGCGAATTAAACTACTTCCTTGGACTTCAAATAAAGCAAACTGAAGAAGGAATCTTCATCAATCAGGCTAAGTATACAAAAGAACTTCTCAAGAGATTTGGGATGGACTCATCGAAATCAAGAAGGAATCCTATGAGTACAACTACTTCTCTTGATAAAGATGAAAATGGTAAAAGTCTAGATACTAAGCTCTACAAAGGTATGATCGGATCTCTATTATACTTAACTGCTAGTCGACCTGATATTATGTTTAGTGTTTGTATGTGTGCAAGATTTCAAGCTAATCCAAAGGAATCTCATTTAACTGCCGTAAAACAAATTCTTCGTTATTTGAAAGATACTTCAGATTTCGGTTTGTTTTACCCAAAATCATCTTCCTTTGATTTAGTTTCATATAGTGATGCAGATTTTGCAGGAAGTAAATCTGATCGCAAGAGTACTAGTGGAACTTGTCATTTCTTAGGAAATTCTTTAGTCTCTTGGTTTAGTAAAAAGCAAAATTCAATGTCACTCTCAACAACTGAAGCAGAATATATAGCGGCTAGTTTAGCTTGTTCACAAGTACTATGGATGAAACAGACCTTAAAAGATTTTGGTTTGAATTACTCCACAACAACTATTTATTGTGATAACACTAGTGCTATAAATCTTTCGAAAAATCCTGTTCAGCACTCAAGAACTAAGCATATTGAAGTTAGACATCATTTCTTAAGAGATCATGTGTTAAAAGAAGATATTTCATTAAATTTTGTTTCCACTAAAGAACAACATGCCGATATCTTCACTAAACCTCTTAAAAATGAAGATTTTATGAGAATTAGGAGAGAACTAGGTATTTGCTCATTTTTGGATTTATAAAAATGCTAATTTTTGAACAAATTCTTCTTCCAGGTGCACCTCACTGCCCTCCATTAAAAAATACTAATCTTCAAACTCGTGCACGCTTTGCTGGACGAATCCTTGCCCATAATGTCCTACCTAAAACTGGTTCTTTTGATTACTATTCCACAGATCTATCTACGACTCTTTATGTTTTATTTGGAAATATTTCTGTAAATTGGGCCAATGTGTATTTTTCAAATTTGTGGAAACAAAAACCATTTCTTCCTTATGGATGTCTTCTAACTCGTATTTTTAGACATTTCAAAGTTCTCTTATCAAATGAAAAATATATTAAGCAAAAAGAGTTCTTTGATCAAACAATTTTTAAAAGAATGAAAATTAAATATCTGCCTCCTTTAAATGTTGATCAAACTGAACCATCTGATCCTACTGAACCATCAATTTCTGAACCTTCACCTTCTGCGACACCTTCATCTCATGCAAAAAGAAAGAAATTTTCTATAAATCAAGACAATGATGAAGTTATGCAGAGACTGGAAGCTTTGGAGCTGCATCAACACACTTTTCGTGAAGATATGACTCAATAACTATCTTCGATTCAGAAAGAGATTACTTCAATCAAGGATTTGCTCAACTCACTTTTCTGATCTTTGTTGTCTAAACTTTCATACTTTATGGGTTGTAATATTTTAAACTTATATCTCTATTTTGCTTTTGCTATTTCTGCCCTTATTCTTTTTTATTATGACAAAGGGGGAGAAAAAGAGAAAAAGATAAAAGATAGCATTATATTGAAATTGCAGGAGATCTTGCAAGAGAAATGCGAAATTAAGAGAAAAAGTAAGCTTTGAATGAATGCATTTGTAAATGCATGAAGTAATGATGAATGAAAATGCAAACCAATCAATATGTGATATATGTGCTTTAAATGTGCTAACTTTCAATGTTTTGCAGCATATTGATAGGGGGACTAAAATCTCCATCTATGCATCTAAATGCTTCATCTTTGATTAAGTTTGTCATCATCAAAAAGGGGGAGATTGTTACGACAATGAAGCCATACATGATACTTCAAGAACAAGGTTTTGATGATGAGCAAGTAGAATCAACTGCATTTCAGCTAAGGCTATGAAGAAATTGAAGAATTCGATGAAGAATCTTTGAAGACTAGTGTGCAAATGTTTAATTCATTAAAAGTCTTAGATTCTTGTAAGAGCCTTACTTAGAGTGCATATTTAGGTTGCATTTTACCTAAAAAGTCTTTAGAAAAACTTTTCTAAAAGAACCCCTCATGAAAATCTTTTTAGAAAACTCCTTTCTTAAATTTTTGTGTTTATTAGTTGACCAATAGACTTACCAGTCGACTAATCCTTTCGCGCCATATTTTTTAAAAAGTCATTTTTTTCAAATTAGTCGACCGAAGGTTGTATAAGTCGACTGGATAGAATGTCTATTTTCTGGAAAATTAGCAGCAGTCGACTAATGGTTTTATCAGTCGACTGAACAAAACATGTGTTTTCTGAAAATTTAGCAGCAGTTGACTAATGCTTTTATCAGTCGACCGAACAGAATGTTTGTTTTTCAGAAGATTTTATCAACAGTCGACTGAAAGGTTTTTCAATCTACTGATGATATTATCAGTCGACTAATTTTTCTCTAGTCGACTAAGTTTCAAAACTTCAGATTTTCAAATGGCTCGATTAACAGATCAGTCGACCGACGATAACTGTTTTCTCATTTTGCATAAAAGGTGACTCTCTGAAACGACAACATTCTGCATAAAAGGTGGCTAGGTGGGCTTTAGGGTTGCTAGTCCCGTCAAATTTGAGAAACTTGCGGGGAAGATTCTCCAGGTTATCGTCCCCATCTAGACCATTGTAAAAATCCTCTCTAGTGTAAATCTGCTTGCCCTTAACCTTGGCTTGAATGTCCTTGATTGCTCGATTCATCTTCTTCATCTGCTTACTCATTAGGTCATCTGCTGGAGCCCTAGACTTGGGCTTGTTGACGGATTCGAGCTCTTCTGCAGCTATCTTTAGGGACTGTCTCGAAGGATTCTGTTTGTAGACAATCTGCTCTTCCTCTTCTGATTCTTCCTCGACTGACTCTGATTCCTCAAAAGCAGTGTCCGACTGTACCTTCTTTCTGATGATTCTGACTTGCTTTTTTATAGGCTTCTTCCTCAGTTTGCCTTTAGGAACTGCCTCTTTCAGCTTGGCCTCAGCTTGCTCCAACATCATTCTTGCCATCATCTTTTGGAACATATCATACATAGCGGGGTCGATGTCATCTTTCCCGTTCTGACCCTGTCCCCTGACTGATTTAGGAGAGCTCATCCCTTCTGCTCATTGTCGCTGTGTTGAGGAACTATTTCTTTTCCAGCTCTTGTCTGAACCATTTTCGGATATCAGCGCTCTCTCTGTAGAGGAAAGTGGAGGTTTTTTAGACCCAAATTTTTTTTTGGAGAAGTTTTTGACAAGAGGAAGGATTTAGGTTGAAATCTAAAAAATTGTGTCCCATTACTAGGGATTGAGTCACCACAAAATTTGTGACAATTGCGTTGTTTACTCTACGAGGGGGAGTAACCAACTAAAACATGAAGAAAAAATGCTTATTTTGAAAAGGATATCTCTTGATGAAAAGAGATTTTTATGAAAATATAAACAAGAATATAAAATCAGAAGAAAATAAGAGGAAAAATGAAATTTGAGAATAAATGGTAAAGATTTAAATTTTGAAGAACTTGCAGGCAGGATCAGAAGAATTTTAAAGAAATTTAGAAGAAGAGAAGGGAAAATACACCTGGGTTTAAAAAACAAAAAGGAAAATTTGAATAATATATACCCAGGGTTTTGGAAAATATAAGAGATATAAAATATCACACAATCATAGATATACAAACAAGGATGCGCAGACAGCACTCCCTAAGGCTGACTCTAAATGCAATATTTGAAATGGTGGATAGGACCTTAATCCTAACTCTAAGATTTATATCATCTGGTTCCAATCAAGGTATGCCGATATACTCAAGCCGAAGCTCGAAGTATGTGGCATAAAAATATCTCTCTGGTTCTAAGGTAATGGCTTCCCGACATCCTTGAGCACCTACCGATATACCTCGGACTATGGCCCTTAGGTACGTGGTAGGGGGGCGCGAACCCAAGTAAGTGGTTCAGTTGTGAGGCTCTCTCCCGAACTATGGTTCAGTGAGACAGCCCAAAAACGTGAAGATCAGGACAATATAGGTAGGGATGTTTTCAAAAATATGTTCATCATGCAATAAATCAGAAAACTCTAATGCAAGTCCTATAGAAATAGAATTTAAAATGAAAAGAAGCATACACTTGCATACATTGTTTTGCATTCAATCCCTAGAATTGAGGAGAGTTGTATTTCAGACCTAAGTCTAATGTGAACATGGAATAATCTCCTCAATATGGTCCTACCAAACCATACTTAGATCCTATATGCAATGATGTCAGCTTAGGACAGAGTCTAGGCTCCTAAGGTTTGCATGAAAATGTAGCTAACATTTGTAGAATAAAGACTTAGATATTATTTAAAGAAAAGCAAAGGCACAAATTCGACCGGACGAAGACAGGTCCCATCTCGGTCGCCAAAACTGTGATCATCGCAAAAAAATTTCTCTCTTGTGGTTTCTCTCTCTTCCTTCTCTTTTCATTTCCAACTTCTACTTCCTCCTTTTTGAAGGGAGAAAATAAAAGTAAGAAAAGAAGAGAGAAGAGAAAAGAAAAGAAGAGAGAAGATGAACTCTTTTGCGGGGTCTCACTTGACCTTGATTTGAAAATATTTAGAAAATTACTGGCCTCCGTTTTGAAATATATTGCAGGAAAATGGAGAGACGGGATTCGCTCGTTGGTACGAGGTTCGACCGTTCCTGGCGTTTTTACCAGGGGTAATCGAACCAATGATCAAATTTATGCCTTTTGCTTTGCCTAAATATTATCTAAGAATTTATTCTAAGTCTAAATGCACAAAGAATCATGCTTGTGTAATGCAAGGATGTATACTCTTTTCAAAAAAATGGTTTTGGAAATCTCCAATTTTTTCTGAGATAGACTTGATAATAGAATATAGAAATGATTTCTGAATGATTGAATCTAACTTAGAACTTGCGATAGATCAGAAAAGATATATGAAGTTTCAAGTCTTTGAAAAAATGAGAGTTGGAAGAATAAATCTTGGTTTTGAGAAAGAATGATTTAAAGTTGAGGTAAAAGGAAAAGGAGTGAATTTTCAAAGTAAGAAATTGACTTTGAATTTGAATTTTGAACCTAGTTTTAAGAGGAGATGAAGTCTGAAGTGATATTGAATTCTAGGTTTAAAGTTTGAAATTAGGATGGATTTGAGAAATCCAAATGGTATTTAAAAAAAAAATGGATCTAGGAAGTTCAGATGAGACCTAAAAAATAGAATTGGATTTGAAATCCAGACTTGGGAATGGAATTGGATTCTGGATCCTAAATAGAATTGGATCCAAGATCTGGAATCCAAGATGGAATTGTATTCTGAATTCTAAAATGGATTCTGGGTCTTAAAATGGATTTAGGATCTGAAATCTGAGATCCAAAAATAGAGTTAGACTCAGGACTCTAAAACGGATTTGGATCTGAAGTCTGAGATCCAAAGGATAGAGTTGGACTCTGGACCCTAAGATGGATTTGGATCTGAAGCCTGAGATCCAAAAGGTGGAGTTGGATTCTGGACCCTAAAAATGGATTTTGGATCTGAAGTCTGAGATCGAAAGTGGAACTGGATTCTTGATCCTAAAATGAAATTGGATCTAAAGTCTGAGATCCAATATGAGATTAGATTCTGGATCCTAAAATGGATTTGGATCTAAGGTGTAATTTGGACCTGGAGCCTAAAATCCAAAAGATAGAATTTGTATTTAGAAAACTAGATCCAAGTTGATCTAATTTTGGATTTGGGCTTTGAAAGTCCAAATGGGACTTTTTTGAAGATGGATCTGGGTTTTGAAAACCTAGATTTAATTTAAAAGTTTAAGAAGGGTTAAGTTTTGAGATTCAGAATCAAACTCAAGCCTTGATTTTGAATCTTGAAGGTGAGAAAGATAAACTTGGTTTTGAATTTGAAATCAGAAGATGAATCAGAGGTTTCAAAGTTGAATTGAACTTTGAAAATAAAATTTGGAAATGGAATTTTGAGTATGAAATTGAATTTTGAAATCTCAAAGTCAAATTGGACTTTGAAATAAAATTTGAATCTTTGAAAATGAGATAGAATTGAATTTGAATCCATAAATAAGATTTGATCTGAGAAATGAAGAAAAAGAATCACTTGGAATTTTGAAAAGGGAATTTTGAAAATATGAAGCAATTCTATCCTAAATGATGAATGAATTTAAATAGTTTTTAAAAATTAGATTTTGAAAAGCTGTTTCATTCTTTAAATGAATTAAAAATGAGATTGAAGATATAATACATCCCTCACTATGGTCATTGAATGTATTATATAATAACCACATTTAAATTCAAGTGAAGAATAAAATTCATTTTTGGTGCTTTTATAGAGTTTAAAATGAAATTAACCCTCAATATACCCTGACTATGGTCATTGATATATTTTGAGTTAATTTTAAGTTAAACTCTGATAAAAGAACAAAATATTTGAAAATATGATGATTTTTGAAGAGGATTCAGTGTGGATCCATTGTTATTTTATAAAAGATAAAAATCTTAAGTTTTGTATACATCTTGACTATGGCCATTGATGTAAATCATCAACTTAGGATTAATTACCTCTTATGAAATGGTGCACGTGCCATTCGTGAATTTTTGAAAAACAAAGGAGAAAATATGAGAACAAGTGATTCATGATATTTATAATGCTCATTCATTCTATCTAAAGCAGAAAATGTAAATTTTCGTTAAGATCTAACTATTACAATACACCAAAATTGAACTTACAACTCCCAATGATGATATCTTCCACATATTCCTTGCAAAACACTTGATTAATATGAAAAGAAGAGAGAAATTGCACATATCACATGGAGATCAAGGGTGAAATGCTCATATGCTAAGATATACATGATGAAAAGGATGGAGAATGACATATATATACATATATTCGTACATATATATATATATATATATATATATATATATATATATATATATATATATATATACATATGGGGTGTATACAATAGCTTTGTGAGATAGGAAATGTGGTGAAGGGTTGTAGCCATCCATGGTTGTTGTAGAAGGCAAAAGTCATAGTGGCTTAGGATGAACCACCGTGGGAGGCAAACAACCATGATAGTTCATGCTGAACTGATGCACAGGTTAGAGCCATAGCAGCCTACCATGAATTGATATAAGTGGCAGCAGAGGTCGCTATCATTTGGAATGAACATCTGGAAGAATCCTAGAGGCAACAACAAATCAAGAGGACTGTTGTGAAGAGCATGACAGGGGTAATTGTGCAGAAAGGGGGTGTATAGGATGAAGCTACAGCCAGTGGGCCAATACAATGGGTTGGTGGATAGGGTTAGTGAAATGAAAAAAAAAGGTATGGCTGTGGATATGGTAATAACCAGGTAGCAGCGAAGGTAAGATGTGAAGATGTATGCTGCTGGAGTAGCAATGTCGATGAAGTGATGAGGTGATTTGTGTCAATTTGCAGGCTTATATATTGGTGATAAAACTGGTGGCAAATGGAGTGTATACACGACATGTGTGCACACTTGTGGGAGGTGGAAGTGGCTGGGGCAGGTGTGAGCTTACAGTAAAACTCTTAATTGAGAGAGGGCTGATGGTGACAGGTGGGTTTCAGCAATGCCCAACATTGCTACAGGTAAACAAATGTTGCAGCAATGCATGGCATTGCTGTAAGCGTTTGTTATGTTACAACAATGCTAAGCATTGTTGTAAGTGATTGGGTGTTACAACAATGCTAAGCATTGCTGTAAGGGATGGGTGCTGCTAGAGCTGTTACAGCAGGAGGGGCAGCGAGATGATGTGATGTGGGAAATGGGAGTGAACTGGGTGAATGAGATGTAACTTACAACAGAAGTGTTGTTGTGTGATGAGTTTGTGCAAAGAAAGCACAGTTAGTGAATTAATAGGAAGAGAGACTTAATTAAATGGGTAATATGGTGATAAGTGGTTGCAGGCTAGTCATAATAGGAATTAACAGGACCATGGTCGTGAACCATGGGAATGTGAGATTTTAATAGATCCAATAGGACAGAGATTTGGCAAAGAGGATGACCCTAATGCTGTATTCAACCTAATATGAAAATGCAGTGTTGAATCAAACATAGGGTTTGTAAATTTAGATGTTAAATCAATCCATTAAACAAGGTATATCATAGGATTTAAAGAGAAACAAAAACAACAGTGATGGCATTACATTAGAAGTAGGAAATTGACCCTGCAAAACACAGAAAAGCAAAAAGTGAGTTTCCCATCAAATGTATTTACATGGAAAAGAGAACAATATACAACGATCGTAATGATATTGTATCCCCAAAACAGGGAGTTAATTTTGTAGGTGCAGAAACATAAGTAATAATAAAAACAAAACGCAGGGACATAACATACTAAAAAAAATGGTGGCAATATATTCAGAAATGTTGAAAAGTGCAACTGTAATGGAGACTTATGAGGGGTTATAACAGCTAATGAACACATAGGTACAGGATATTTGAAAAATATGATATCAATGAACGTGTATACAGGGCATATGTATGTAACAGGGGATAAGAGAGTTAAAAGACAATATCATAGCAAAAGAAAATGTATACCATCAATATAAGAACAAATTAAGAAATGATAGAGAGAAAAAAAATACCTCGTGAACATTGATATCAATCAAGCTAAAATAAATTCGGCAATGCCCAGTTGTCCATTTTAATCCTTCACAGCAGCTAAAACTTCTGGATCGTCAATGGCATAGGGATTGTATCCAGCAATGTTCATATTGCATGGTAATTTGGCTAAACCAATCATCAGAAGAGTTATCCCAAAGTTGGGGAATAACCAAGGAATCCAATCAATTTGAAAGTGGATTTTCCCTAACATTCTCAAAACACTGGCCATTGATGCAACAAATGAAAATCACATGATCTGCAACAAATGAAAACCTGGGCCTGAGACCCCTCTTTTCTCCTTTTTTTTTTTTTTTACACCCTTGTCTTGGCCATCGCATAGCATGTTGGTCACTCCTTTGATATCATGGGCAAGATATAATCAGTGGTTCAACAGACAGAGGTAACACAGCCGACCATGATACAGAGGGGATTATGTGAATGCTGAGAAATGTCGGGCTTCGCAAGGGTCTACCAGTGAGGAAACAAAGCATGATAACAGAGGAATAACATGAAAGCAGGGATGGCAAAATAGTAAAAGCATGATCCGATAATCATAAAAATAACAGAAAAATGCAAATCAAAATCAAGTGCTATGATACAGAGAGACACGAAACTGAATAAAGTTAGCTATGAAATGTTTGGGAGGAATCTACGAAATGATATATTTCCACAGCGAATGGGGGGTCGGTCGAGGCTGAACTACTAAGAGAGGTATTCAACCCCTCAAAACTTTCACATACCGAAGAAAATTCAAACTCATAGGTTGTGAAAACAGGAGAAGAGAAGACCACAAAATGCATATCGAATCATCAGCAACATGGGTCATTCAATGGTGTCAATGCCATGGGGTATGATGTCAATGCAGATCTGAAGCTACGAGGCTTACAGATCTGCTATTTAACGACAATATTGATCCAAATAAAAGCGAATAACCAGGTACCAAAAATCTCAATGCCGATAAGAATCAGAAAAATAATCAATAAAAATTAAGATTCCAACGTCAAGAGCAAAGATCAAAACAAGAACTAAAAAAAATGGGGAGTTATCAAGAAGATTGGATTGGGATGCAGATGAACTATAGAGGATTATTAAATCTGATGTCATAAATAAAGCAATAGTAATTCGCATAACTGACAAAAGACAAAAAAAAAAAACAAAAATTAAAAGAAATGTTGGAATTCTATTTTACTGTTGCAGAGGGGGTGAGTCGATTCTGCTATATGCAGACCGACTGCACCATTTTGCTTTAAAAACAAAAGAAAACAGAGAAAATAATGCAGAAAGATAAAGCTTGGAAGAAAAAAAAAAGAGAAAAGAAAAAAAAAATCTATAGAGAGTCCAAGAGATCGGATGCTTACTTGTGATCTTACAGGGAGGAAGGAGATTGGTCGACTTCCTGTAGCTTTGCAGGGGGGGGGGAGTCGATCTTTCTTTCTGATTGGCGAAGACTAATAAAGGAGAAGAAAAAGGGGAAATCAAGAAGAGGAAAACTGTGGTGGGGGGAAGATGGATGACAGTGGAGAGGCAGGAGACAGATCGTAATGGAGAATGTGAGAGGGTGAAGCTGGATGCCCGATTCCTCCGTGCACTCCCCTCTTTAAAGAAGAAGAGGAGCGTTTGAGAGAGAGGAGTCTGTTGAAGATCAATGGTGGAGGGAGATCCCCGAGTGATCAAAGGCGCGAATGAAAGGTGGCCGTTTGCAATTTTTTCAAATTCCAAAATAGGGGGCTTCTTTCAAAAAAAATTCTAAAAGGTGGTTTTAAAAAGTGATTTTCAAAAAGGGGTTTTTAAGAAATTTTCTAAAAAATAGTTTAAGATGAGGTTTTTAGTAAAAATTAACTTCAAAAAGCTAGAAATCATTCATTTTTCTCGTAGTTTTTCCAATTTTTTTTGGTTTTTTGTGTTATTTTATTTATTTTATTGTGTTTTTGGAATAAAAATCTAAGATTTTATGAGAAAACAAAGATTAAACACTATTTTTTTTGTATTTTTCTGAGAAATATTTACAAAAGTGTTTTTCCGAGAATTTCAGGCCATTTGGGGGAAAATTCTTCAGAAGAATGGGTTTGGACCCAAGTTTTGAGAAAATGTTCGAGTTTTGAAACTCGAATCGAGAAATACAACATGATGGATCCAAACGGATGTCGGATGGACTGTCTGAGCTATTTAAAACTATTTTTGGTATTTTTTATAATTTTAATGAAAAGTTTGACAATGAGACTCAGATTTGGATCTGGACAATGGGTCTGGATCCGAAATCAAGTTAAACATATAAAATGAATTTAATTTCAGTAAAACTTGGGAAATATACTGGAATTTAGATTTAAAAGTGACTAAATTGCTCAGAAAATGATATCAGGGGCAAAAAGGGAATATTTAAAAGATTTTGAAAAATTTGAGGTGTTCATAGATTCTAAACATAACTAAACCCTAAAAACATGAACTTATACACAAAAATCAAGAAATATCATGAAAATCATGATTTTAGCAGTATTTCAGGATCTTGCGGGCACCCTATTTTGCAATTTGATTGATTCAAGCATCAAATGAGTTCCAAAATTGATACAAATCTACACCTGCACTTTTTATCACCGTAAAATAAAATTGGAATCATAAAAATATATTGTTGACATAATTCCAATTCGAAAATTGAATTAAAACCCTAAAATTTGCTATTTTTGTCCATGGTCACATACCAGTTTTAGTGTCAGACCCGAATCAGGAACAATCTACCATATAAATTTTTGAAATTTTACAGAGACAAACTAGATATAAAAATAAAGAATTTCCTTTTTACAGATTGGAAAAATCATCTTTGATGAGGGAGAAACCCTTCCAGCAATCTGGACTAAAATTTAATAAATATAAAATTGCTTAGAACAGGTACTTCCGGTTTTAAATACAGAAATAAATAGCAGCCTCCATCAACAATTTCTGAAATTTCAGCAGTGAACAGTATACATAAAAATAATGAATTTCCTTTTTACAGATCATGAATTCGGATCTACGGTTTGAGATCTATGATCAGTACAAGTCGGATTAGGGTTTTAATAAATCATAATGAGTTTTAAAAGATGAATCCAACTTTCTGACAAAGGAAAAATATATGAAAATAGTGAAAACAATAACAAATATTGAAATAAAACAGAGTTCTGATTCAATTGAGACTCTGGGAACAGAGTCCTAATTGAACTAGGACTCTCAGATTTTTGGATTTTCTAAGAAAACAAATGAGAGAATTTTGAAAAACAAGATAATACTGAAGTTTTGGTTCAGAGTACTGATCTGATTAGGACTCCAAGAAAGAGTCCTGATTTGATCAGAACTCTAGGAATTTTTGTTTTTCTGAGAAGTAAATGATGAAATTTAAGCAAAGCTTTTGAAAACCAGTAAAAATAAAGTGTGAAAACCAACTTTGGATAGAGTCCTAATTCGATCTGTACTCTGGGGTAGAGTCCTGATTTGATCAGGACTCTGGGATAAAACCTCAGAATTTTGAAATTCTTTGATAAAAGTGTAACATTTTTTATAAATGGAAAGAATTTTGAAAGATTCTCTCAAAATTGAAATCAGGATCAAAGTCATGATCCAACTAGGACTCTCTGAACAGAGTCCTGTTTTGACTGAAACTCTGAGTTTTTACTCATTTTGAAAGATTTGGTTAAAAACAAGTAAAAATAATGACAAAAGACAGAGTCCTAGTCCGACTGGAACTCTAAAGAATAGTCATAATCCGACTGGGATTCTTGAAGAAGAGTCTTTATCCAACTAGGACTCTGGGATTTTGGCCAAAACGGAAGATTTTGAAAGGTTTTTTCCAAAACAGGCAGTAAAAAGTAGAGTTCTGATCCGACTGGGACTCTGGAAAAAGTGTCTTGATCCAACTAGAACTCTAAGATTTTTGCCAAAATAGAGGAAATGGACAAGGGATATGACCCTAACCGGTTTAAAATCAAAATGGAGTTTTGAAAATATTTTAAAAAGATAAAAAGATAGAGTTTTGATCCAACTAGGACTCTGAAATTTTTGAGAAATTTGATAAATGAAGGCATCCAGAAGCGACACCACCTAAATAGGTCTCATCTGAGAATTAAAATCAATTGAAAAATGAGTTTAAAATGAATCCAGATTGTTTTCTGAGAAAAATATTTCAAAACATAAGGTCCTGAGGGTTGGCAAATGACAGAATGTTGATTAAAAACCCAGGTTTTAAAAGTGATTTTGAAAGAAAAGTTTTAAAACTCAAATATGGATTAAATAGTTTAAAAACAAGAGTGCTAGATCTCGAAAATGAGATGTAATGACATGCAATGGTATGTAATGCAATGAAATGGTATGCCGAATGCATGCAATGATATACAATGATACATGGAATATATAAACACTGGATGGGGGTGAAAATTTGGGGTGTTTACAGATGCCTCTCTTTGCTACTAAGTCGGTTGTAAGCCGAGCATAGTGGCAAAGAAAAACACACCAAATTTGGGCTATAAAAAAAAATGCCCCAGTTAGGAGAATCTGACTGGGTATGAAAGAATTAATTCTGAGAGTGATCATGATAGGTATGGAATGCAGAATAAAGAAGAAATATTCATTCTGCGAGATTGAAGTTCAGGTTTTGCTTTTATCCTGGATGGGACAAAAATACCTCGTATGAAACAACGCTCAGGTTTTAACTCTGGACCTGATTGGGGAATGAAATACCTTATCAAATGAGGCTCAGGTTTATACCCTTAACCTGATCGGGCGGAAATGAAATACCTCATCAAATGAGGCTCAGGTTTTGTACCCTTAACCTGATCGGGCGGAAATGAAATACCTCATCAAATGAGGCTCAGGTTTTGTACCCTTAACCTGATCGGACGGAAAATGAAATACCTCATCAAAGGAGGCTCAGGTTTGTACCCTTATCCTGATTGGGCGGAAAATGAAATACCTCATCAATGGAGGCTCATGTTTGTACCCTTATCCTGATTGGGTGGAAAATGAAATATGATGAGATTCTCGAAAGAAGAATTCATGATGGAACCTTCGGACTTCCGCACAATGAATCCGATAGGGGTTTTGCAAAAGGATGAAATTGGGGTCCCTAAAGCTTGAAAAGGGGTTTGATTTTGGGCACCTCATTGCTGAGACTAAATAACTTTTGAAATTGATGACCTTTTGCAAGAAAATGATTTGTGGCTTAACCTCAAGCCGAAATTGGACTGTCTATGGTAGAACAGTGGGGACATAGGGAAGTGTGTGAATCTGAGAGCCCAGGCGCTTAGATTATATCAAAGAAGGGAAAGAATCTTGAAAACTCACGTTATCAGGTCCTAAAAGGGATAATAACTGATGTCAGGATACGCCAAAGATGAACCTCAAGCACTCGCTTCACGCCAGGATAGCTAGAAAATATTGTAAAAATGTTGAAAATTATTGTTGATTCAAAATAATTGAAAATGATGCACATTGTTTTGAAAATATTCCCTCTTTTCTACCTGAAGTATTACCTCCGACTGGGCTTAACTCCGTAGAATCAAAATTCGAATTCAAATTGCTTGCGATTGGATTTCTTTCAAGAAAACTATCAATTTCCTTGATATGAGCAGAAAAGAGAGTATTCTTGATATTATGAAAGCAATTGGTGAAAGAATATTGATAAAAGAATTTCACAAAATTTAAAGAAGATTCTTGGTAGATTTAGCAGTTTGATATCCTGGGATTCTTTTTTCATTATGGTCTTTTTGAGCTCTCTTGGGTTTTTAGGAAATTCATTACATCATCCTTCATTTTGGAGATGTCCTAGCTTTTTTTTCTTTCTTTTTCTCTCTCTTTTTTTTTGGAAAGGTACATCACAAACTCCTTCAACTCGAAGATGTTCCGATCATTCTTTTCTCTCAGGAATTATATTGACAATTATTGGCTCTTTGGTTGAAAATCTCTTGGTGATAGCAGAAATTAAATACCTTTTAGGGATTGTCGAGAGGTTCATCGCATCTGCCTTCATCTTGACAATGCTTTGGACTTTCTCTAGAAGGATCCGTCACAAACTTCGTCATCTTGGAGATGATCCGAAACTTCTTTGGCCCCGGGGGTCTAACTTGCATAATTTGTCTTCATCTTGATGACAATTGAGAGATCCCTTTTGCAAATATTTAATTGCAGCTTAGGTGATTGAGGAGATATGAAAATTGAATGGATTTTTCTGTATCACCCAGGATATTTTGACTGCCTTGTTTTCCAAGAATAATCTTTAAAAATGTGCCATTGACTGCGATCAATATCAATCACTTATGGCTTTGCGATAACATTGAATTTCCTTTGCTGGCCATATCGAGGATTTATTCTTTATCCTTTTGGTTGGCCAATAGAAATATTTTGAATTTTGAATCCTTTTTCGCGAAAGCTTTGTCCTTTCGAAAATAACACTGGAGGTATTATGAAGTAGTGTTTTTGTGTGATAAAAATTTTGAAGTCAACAAATATTTAATAACAAATTGACACAATTTTCTTGAAATCCTTTGTTGAAGCGAGCATTTGAAGCACGACTCAACGCATCCATGACAAAAAATTTCTTCTTTTCCCAAAGAAGCAAATTCAGAAATGAGAAATAGAAATTACTCCTCTCTTTTCTGAAGAGGAGGTGTTTGCAAAACAAACTTTCGAAGAGAAATTAAGCTTTCGTCAAAACTTCCTAACATTAGGCTTCTCTTATGGAAAGAGGGCCGATAATGGTGAGGTCGGTGAATTGTTCATGAAGGAGCGAGTCCATCACACTCTCCCTGAAAGGAGGGTCCTTCATGATGAAATGGCCTAGTATGAAATTGGGATTACAAGGAAAGCGGACTTCCATCGAAGTTCTCCCTGAACTAAGGGTTCCTTGTATAAAATTGGAATTTTTTTTTGCAAACGGTTCACAAAGACATGAGTCTCTTTAAACTCTCCCTAAAAAGGGGCTAAGTGAACAAAGGATAGCATGCGAAAAGAATGAGCTCCCTCAAACTCTCCTTGTGAAAAAAGGGTCTCTAGCAAGAGAAATGATTGAAATTGGTATTGAGTGACCAAAAATGGGTCGAAATTGGAAATTGGAAATTGAAAATTTGAAATTTGAAATTGGAAATTTGAAATTGGAAATTGGAAATTGGAAATTGGAAATTGGAAATTTGGAAATTGGAAATTAGAAATTGGAAATTGATTGACCCGAAGGTCGAAATTGGAAATTTGGAAATTGATTGACCCGAAGGTCGAAATTGGGAATTGAGTGACCCAAAGGTCAAAATTAAAAATTGAGTGACCCGCAGGTCGAAATTGAAAATTTGAAAATTGTGTGGCCCGAGGGCCGAGGTGGTAATTGGATGGCCTGAGGGCCGACATTGGTGATTGGATGGCCCAAAAGCCGAAATTGGTTCAACTGAGAACGTATCAGTTTGAGCACTAGGCTTTAAAAGACTACAAGTACGAGCACTGGTTTTTTGAAAGATTACCAATACGAGATTTGGTAAGGCAACCAAGGCGAGGTTGGATTTCATAAAAGGGACTAATTTGAAAATTGGATTTAACCGGACCAGTGTAAGACTAGGTTCGGTCTGAAGGTTCGAATCAGAATTCAAATCTTCAAGGAAAGACTAGATGAATTGGATTTTGAAAAAGAATTCGGGTCAGAACTCGGATTTTCTAGACCAATTTACAAGATAGTTTGAGTAGAAGTTCAAACCTTTAAAGGAAAGCTAAACAAATCGGATTTGGGAGAAAACTCGAGTCGAAACTCTAATCTTCTGGACCGATTCTAGACATTTGAATTGGATTTGGAAGAAAATTTGAGTCGAAACTCTAATTTTCTAGACCAATTCAGAAGGAAAAGAAAACTCGGGTCGAAACTCGAATCTTCAAAGGAAAACTAAATCCATTGTGGAAGGAAAAGAAATTCAAGTTGGAACTCGAATTCTAGAGGAAAAGTAGATGAATTTGGAAGGAAAAGAAACCCGAGTCGGAACTCGAATCCTGAAGAAAAAAAATAGATCAATTTGGAAGGAAAAGAAATTTGAGTCGGAACTCGAATCCTGAAGGAAAGGTAGATTAATTAGAAGGAAAGGAAATTTGAGTCGGAACTCGAATCTCAAAGGAAAACTAGATTAATTAGAAGGAATGAAAATTCGAATCAGAACTCGAATCCTGAAGGAAAACTAGACCGGTTAGAAGGAAAGGAAATTTGAGTCGGAACTCGAATCCCGAATGAAAACTAGACTAATTAGAAGGAAAGAAAAATCGAGTCAGAACTCGAATCTCAAAGGAAAACTAGATTAATTAGAAGGAAAGAAAATTTGAATCGAAACTCTAATCCCAAAGGGAAACTAGACCGGTTAGAAGGAAAGAAAAATCGAGTCGGAACTCGAATCCCGAAGAAAAACTAGACTAATTAAAAGGAAAGAAAATTCGAGTCAGAACTCGAATCCCGAAGAAAAACTAGACCGGTTAGAAGGAAAGGAAATTTGAGTCGGAACCCGAATCCCGAAGGAAAACTAGACTGGTTAGGAGGAAAGAAAATTCGAGTCGGAACTCGAATCCTGAAGGAAAACTAGACTAATTAGAATGAAAGAAAATTTGAGTCGAAACTCGAATCCCAAAGGAAAACTAGACTGATTAGGAGGTAAGAAAATTTGATTCGGAACCCGAATCCTGAAGGAAAACTAGACGGGTTAGGAGAAAAGGAAATTTGAGTTGGAACCCGAATCCCGAAGGAAAACTAGACCAATTAGAAGGAAAAAAAATTTGAGTCGGTACTCGAATCCCGAAGGAAAACTAGACCGGTTAAGAGAAAAGGAAATTCGAGTCGGAACCCGAATCCCGAAGGAAAACTAGACCAGCATGGATTAGGTTTGAAAACATTAGCCAATTTGATCAATAAAAAATGGATTTTGAAAGTCTGACCAATAACAATTGGATTTTGAAAGATGTGCCAGTGTGAATATTAGATTTTGGAAATGAACCAGTATAAGTACTGGATTTTGAAAATGGATCAGTACGAATACTGTTTTTGGGGCAATGCTTAGGACTTTTATCTTTTAGGGAATAACACTGGATCCACACCGGGTCTATTTTCAAAAATCATCATATTTTCAAATATTTTCTTCATTTATCAGAGTTTAACTTAAAATTAATTCAAAATATATATCAATGGTTATAGTCAAGATATATTGAGAGTTAATTTCATTTTAAACTCTATAAAGGCACCAAAATGTGTTTTATTCTTCACTTGAATTTAAATATGATTATTATATAATACATTTTATGACCATAGTCAGAAATGTATTATATCTTCAATCTTATTTCAATTCATTTAAAGAATGAAATATGCCTCTTTCAAAATCCAATTTCAAATTCTTTAATTCATTTCATCATTTAGGATAGAATTATATCATATTTTCAAAACATTCTTTTTCAAAATCAAGTGATTTTGAGATATATTTTTCAAATATCTTCTTCAGCCCTCAGATCAATCTTTAATTCTCATTTGTAAATTCAAAATCTCCTTTCTATTCTCAAATTCTATCTTACTTCAAAAATTCAAAACTTTAATTTCAAAGTCCAATTTGACTTTGAAATTTCAGATTCATTTTATACTCAAAATTTAATTTCAAAGTCCCATTTGACTTTGAAAATTCAAATTCATTTCTATATTCCAAATTTAATTTCCAATTTAAAATCAAATTTGAAGTTCAATTCAATTTTGAAATTTCCAGATTCATCTTCTGATTTTGAAATTCAAATCTTCCTCCTTCCAAAACAAACCTAAAGTCATTTCAAGTCTTTTTTATCTCAGATATGATTCCAACTTCAGAATTTCGAAGTTGTCTTTCTCAAAACTCAAGTTGATTCTAAACTTTGAGTTTATATCCATTTCAAATCAACTTCAATTTAAAAAAAAAAAAATTCTTCACTATATTCTCAAATTTATTTCAAAATCATTTGGAAAATTTCAAAAATTTCTAAACTATTCTTCTCAAAAGCATACATTTGGGCATTTGCATTGCACAAGCATGATTCTTTGTGCATTTAGACTTAGAATAAATTCCTAGATAATATTTAGGCAAAGCAAAAAGGCATAAATTCAATCCTTGGTTTGATTACCCCTGGTAAAGGCGCCAAGAACGGTCGAACCTCGTACCGACGAGCGAGCCCCGTCTCCCTTTTCCCACAAATATTTCAAAACGGAGGCGAGTAATTTTCAAAATCTTTTTAAGGTCAAATGAGACCTTCGCGAAAGAGTTCCTCTCTCTTCTTTCTTTTCTTTTCTCTTCTCTTTTCTTTTCTGTCTTTTATTTTTCCCCTTCAAAAAGGGAAATAGAGGTTAGAAAGGAAAAAAGGAGGAAAAGAGAGAAGGAATACAAAGAGGAAAAATTTTGCGATGATCACAGAAGTTAGCGACCGTGATGGGACTCATCTTCGTCCTGTCGAATTTTTTCCTTTTGCTTTGCTTTGACATTATTTAAGTCTTTATTCTACAAATGTCAGCTTCATTTTCATGTGAACCTTAGGAGCCTAGACTCTGTCCTAGCTGACATAATGCATATAGGATCTAAGTATGGTTTGATAGGACCATATTTAGGAGATTATTCCATGTTCACATTAAACTTAGGTCTGAAATACAACTCTCCTCAATTCTAGGGATTGAATGCAAACAATGTATGCAAGTGTATGCTTCTCTTCATTTAAATTCTATCTCTTTAGGACTTGCATTAGAGCCATCTGATTTCTTGCATGTTGAACATGTTTTTGAAAACATCTCTACCTATATTTGTCCCGGTCTTCACGTTGCTGGGCTGTCTCACTAAACCATAGTTCGGGAGAGAGCCTCACAACTGGACCACTTATTTGGGTTAGCGACCCCCTACCACGTACCTAAGGGCTATAGTCCGAAGTATATCGGTAGATGCTCAAGAATGTTGGGAAGCCTATTACCTTAGAACCGGAGAAATTTTTATGCCACATACTTCGAGCTTCAGCTTGAGTATATCAACGTATTTTGATCGAAATCAGATGATCTGAACCATAGAGTTAGGATTAAGGTCCTGCCAGCCTTTTCAAATATTGCATTTAGAGTCAGCTTCTAGGGAGTGTTGTTTTGTGCATCATTGCTTGTATAGTTTGGCTTCTTTTGTGGATATTATCTCGTAAATTCTTATTTGCTTCATCTTTTCAAAACCTTGGATATTTGTTTTAAAAATTTTTGTATTTTTCAAAATCGAGGATTGTATATTTCTCATTCTTTATTCTTTCATAAATTTTCAAAACCCTGAACATTCTTTTAAGTCTTCCTCTATCTTTCAAAAGTCTAGGTATTTTCTCTTTTTTTTCTGATTTATTCAATTCTCTTTGATCCTGCCTGTAATTTTTCAAAAATATTCAGGTCTTGTCATCCTGGATGGTGCTGGAGTGATTACAATGATGTTGCTGGATGGAGCGAAGGCGGGTGTCCCCCTTATACGTGTTGGGGCTTCAAGGGTGCTGGGAGTGGATGGTGCTGGAATCTACTTCAAGGTGGTAGAGCTGCTACTTGGTGGCTTGAAGATGGCTGGGGTAGCTGGAACCAACTACAACAAAGAAAACTAGTGGAGAGAGAGAGAGAGGTGGTTAGGTTTAGCAAAGGGGAGATGTATTTCTAAGGTGAGAGAGGGAGGAACTGTTGGAGGGAGATTCGTATGGTGTCCCTGAGAAATAGCAAGAAGAAGGCCTTTTATTATGGCTGGACCAAAGAAAGGGGAAAGAAAGAAAGGAGGGAAAAGAAGAAGGAAAGAAAGGGAGGAAGAAAGAAAAGGAAAGAAAGAAGAGAAGGAGGGAAGGAAGAAAGAGATAAGAGAAGAGAAGAGGAGGGAGGCTTGGTCGACCAAGGGGGAGAGGGAAGGAAGGAAGAAAGAAAAAGAAAGAAAGAAAAAGAAAGGAAGAAGAAAAGAAGGAAAAGAAGAAAGGAAAGAAAAGAAAGAAGGAGAAGGAAAGAAGAGGAAGAGAGAAAAAGAAATAAGGAGAGAGAGGGTCTGGTCGACCCCTCTTGTGGGTCCCACCACTCATAAAAAAATGTAATAAAATAAAGAATAAAATAAAATACAAAGGGAATAAAAGAAACAATTTCTTTTTTTTTTATTAAAAGGAAATGAAAATGGATAAGCCATCTCAGAGTGGGACCATTTTCAATTTTGAAATTCATTTTGAAGATCATAGCGGTAGAATAGTCTTTTTAGAAATTTTTTGGATGAAACGAGCTATTTTTGACAGTTTTTGAAATGAGCTCAGAATTTGAAGTTTCATACCACGTTGCGAAGCAAATCCAGTTTAAAATTTGAAAATTTTAATTTAAAAGAAATTCAGATTATTTTTCTCGAGAAAATATTTTCAAATTTAGAATCCTGAGGGTAAAAATGTTAATTTTGGAAACCGAGGGTTTGAAATTGATTTTTGAAAACTTTTAAAACTCAATCTGGATTGGAATTTATAAAACTGGAGTTCTAGACTTCAAAAATGAAACGAAATGTGATGAAATGTTATGAAATGTTATGAAATGTTATGAAATGCTGAGAAATGATATGAAATGATGAGAAATGACACAAAATGTTGTGAGAAATGCAAACCCAGAATGAAGAGTTTTTTACATTGGACTTTGATTGACACTTGTATCAGTTCAAAAAGTGTTAAAATTGATAAAATTTGTAAAATGGTTCAAGAAATGGTTTTCGGGCTCTACCGGGCCAGAGTGACACAGAAAATTGAGGTTTGAACTGATTTGAACTAAAATGAACTGGATTGAGCTGGGTTTTAGGGTTTCATAACTCAAGTGAACTGACAAGACACTGACTCAACTGAACTCCCCTAATAAATTTTCAAGAAAAGCTGTCATTTTTAGAGAAATGGTACAAAATGGTCACTGGAGTGAAGTGAATTACAAACCAGAGATGAGTTTGAGCTGGAACAAAGGTCAGTAATACTGAGATGAACTAAAAATGAAGCTCGAACACTAGCTCAACTGACTGGACTCTGCTCAATTTCAGCTAAAAGAACTGAATGGGCTAAAATGGGCTCCTAGACATTTGGAAATGGTTTTGAACTGAAACTGAAGCACTTGAACTTTTGGTGAGCTCAAGCTAGACTCAGGAGAATAGGATTGACTGGGAATGACTGACTCGGAGACAATTGGCTTGGATTTGAGTTAGAAATAAGCTCATTTCTGAAGAAATGATCCCATTTTGGCAGGAATGCTCAGAAATGAAAATGGTATGTTCATCATGAGCTTAGATAAGCAAGAAATGACTAATATTCTAACTGTTCTGAACTGACCAATAAACTTGGTTGACTCCGACTGACTGGGGTCTGGGATGTCCTAGGGGTAAAATGGTAATTTTCCTAATGAAAGTAGGTAAAATGGTAGTTTTCTGACTCAAACTTGGGGTTTGACTCCTACACTAACCTGCCAGGGTCGACACTGCACGAGGGGTGTGTTTGAAAATGAATGAGGAAAATTTGGGGTGTTTACAGATGCCCCTCTTTGCTACTAAGTCGGTTTAGGGCCGAGCTTAGTGGCAAAGAAAAATACCCCAAATTTGGGCTATAAAAATGCCCCAGTTAGAAGGATCTGACTGGTAATGAAGAGATTAGCCCTGATGAAAATGGTAGATATGAAATGAAAAATAAAGAAGAAAGATTTACTTCAAAGAAGTGAGATTCAGGTTTTGCCCTTAACCTGGATGGGACGAGAAATACCTTGTGTAAAAATGAGGCTCAGGTTTGACCCTTAACTTGATCAAAAAATGAAATACCTCATCAAAATGAGGCTCAGGTTTAACCCTTAACCTGACCAGGAATGAAAATGATGGGATTCTCGAAAGAAGAACCCATGATGGAACCTTTAGACTTCCGCACAATGAATCCGATAGGGGTTTTGCAAAAGGATGAAATTGGGGGTCCCTAAAGCTTGAAAAGGGGTTTGATTTTGGGTGTCTCATTGCTGAAACTAAATAACTTTTGAAATTGATGACCTTTTGCGAGAAAATGATTGGTGGCTTAACCTCAAGCCAAAATTGGACTGTCTATGGTGGGACAGTGGAGACACAGGGAAGTGTGAGAATCTGAGAGCCCAGGCGCTGAGATTATACCAAAGAACGGAAGAAATCTTGAAAACTCTCGTTATCAAGTCCTAAAAGGGATAACAAATGTTGTCAAGATGCGCCAAAGATGAACCTCAAGCCCTCACTTCATGCTAGGACAACTAGAAAATATTGTCAAAATATTGAAAATTATTGTTGATTCAAAATAATTGAAAATGGTGCACATTAATGAAAATATTTCATCTTTTCTACCCGAAGTATTACCTCTGATTGGGCTTAACTCTGTAGAATCAAAATTCGAATTCAAATTGCTTGCAATTGACTTTCTTTCATGGAAGCTATCAATTTCCTTGATATGAGCGGAAAAGAAAGTATTCTTGATATTGTGAAAACCATTGGTGAAAGAATATTGATAATAGAATTTCACAAAATTAAAGAAGATTCTTGGCAAATTTGGCAGTCTAATGTCCTGGGATTCTTTTCTCATGATGATCTTTCTGTACTCTTTTTTTTTTTGGCAGAATTGGAGCTCTCTTGGGTTTTTGGGGATTACATCATCCTTCATTTTGGAGATGTCCTGACTTTTCTCTCTTTTTTTTTAGAAGGTACGTCACAAACTCCTTCATCTCAGAGATGTTTTGATCCTTCTTTGCCTCAGAGATCATCTTGACGGTATTGGCTCTTTGGTTGAAAATCTTTTGATGATAGCAGAAATTAAATATCTTTTAGGGTTTGTCGGGAGGTTCATCGCAGTCGCCTTCATCTTGACGGTGATCTGAACTTTCCCTGGAAGGATCCATCATAAACTCCATCTTGGAGATGATCCAAATCTTCTTTGGCCCCGGGGGTCCAACTCGCATAATTCATCTTCAACTTGACGACAATTGAGAGATCCTTTTTGCAGATATTTAATTGCAGCTTAAATGATTGAGGAGATATGAAAATTGAATGGATTTTTCTGTATCACCCAGGATATTTTGACTGTCTTATTTTTCAAGAATGATCTTTAAAAATATGCCATTGACTGTGATCAATATCGATCACTTATGACTTTGCAACAACATTGAATTTTCTTTGCTGGCCATATCGAGGATTTATTCTTCATCCCTTTTGGTTGGCCAATAGAAAGATTTTGAACTTTGAATCTTTCTTCGCGAAAGCTTTGTCCTTTCGAAAGTAATACTAAAGGTATTCTGAGGTAAAGTTTTGTGCAATAAAGATTTTGAAATCAACAAATATTTAATGACAAATTGGCAAAATGTTCTTGAAATTCTTCGTGAAAGCGAGCATTTGAAGCACGACTCAACGCATCCATGACAAAAATTTTCTTCTTCTTTCCCCAAAGAAGAAGATTCAGAATGGAAAATAGAAATTACTTCTCTCTTCTCTGAAGAGGAGGTGTTTGCAAAATGAACTTTCGAAGAGAAATTAAGCTTTCGGCAAAACTTCCTAACATTAGGCTTCTCTTATGAAAAGGGGGGCAATAATGGTGAGGTGGGTGAATTGGTCATGAAGGAGTGAGTCCATCATACTCTCCCTGAAAAGATGGTTCTTCATGATGAAATGGTCTAGTATAGAAATTGGGGGCCACAAGGAAAGCGAGCTTCCGTCAAAGCTCTCCCTGAAATAAGGGTTCCTTGTGTGAAATTGGAAATTTGTTTTGCAAACGGTTCATAAAGACACGAGTCCCTTCAAACTCTCCCTAAAAAGCGGCTATGTGAACAAAGGATAGCATGCGAAAAGAACGATCTCCCTCGAACTCTCCCTGTAAAAAGGGTCTCTCGCAAGAGAAAATGATTGAAATTGGTATTGAGTGACCAAAAGGTCGAAATTGAAATTTAAAAATTCAGAAATTGGAAATTGGAAATTGGAAATTGGAAATTGGAAATTGGAAATTGGAAATTGGAAATTGGAAATTGGAAATTGGAAATTGGAAATTGGAAATTGGAAATTGGAAATTGGAAATTGATTGACCCGAAAGTCGAAATTGGAAATTGATTTACCCGAAAGTTGAAATTAGAAATTGGAAATTAGAATTTGGAAATTGGAATTTGAATGACCCAAACATCGAATTTGGAAATTGATTGACCCAAAGGTCAAAATTGGAAATTGATTGACCCGAAGGTCGAAATTAGAAATTGAAAATTGGAATTTGAATGACCCAAAGATCGAATTTGGAAATTGATTGACCCAAAGGTCTAAATTGGAAATTGATTGACCCGAAAGTCAAAATTGGAATTGGAAATTGGAAATTGGAAATTGGAAATTGGAAATTGGAAATTGGAAATTGGAAATTGGAAATTGGAAATTGGAAATTGGAAATTGGAAATTGGAAATTGGAAATTGGAAACTGGAAACTGGAAACTGGAAACTGGAAACTGGAAATTGGAAATTGGAAATTGGAAATTGGAAATTGGAAATTGGAAATTGGAAATTGGAAATTGGAAATTGGAAATTGGAAATTGGAAATTGAAAATTGGAATTTAGAAATTGGAAATTGGATGACCTGAAGGTTGAAATTGAGAATTTGAAAATTGGGTGACCCGAAGGTCGAAATTGAAAATTGGGTGGCCTGGGGGCCGAAATTGGTATAGAACTTGAATTCTGATGAATGATCAACTCGAAGATTGAACCCAAGAGGTCGACTGACACGACCAACCAGTGAGACACTAACATGAGTGCTCAATTTTGAAAGAACACCAGTATAAATACCGGGTTTTGAAAATGTATCAATATAGGCATTGAATTTTAAAAATGTACCCGTTCGAGCACTGGGTTTTGAAAATGTACCAGTCCGAGCACCTTGTTTTTAAATTAAGACCTGAATTTTATTGAAAGAGACTGGCGCTTTCAAATTATTTAGGAATTATGACAAGAATGATTGTCGGGTCTCAGGATTATCCCTTGTTTTGAATGGGTAGTGAATTTGATGCAAATGGATGCCAATGCAAATGAATGCAGATGTATGCAAATATGAATACAAAATGATACAAATGGGTGCACATGCATGCAAAATAAGAGATTTGTTTTATCATGCATGCATACAGGATATTTGTAGATAAAAACAAAATTTTAAAAATGCTCCAGTGTAACTGGGAAAGGAGAATTTGACCATTATTGAAGAAAATTTGAGATATTACAAAGAATAAGACAAATGATTTAAGTATAATTTTTTTTCAAATGTCAAGCATTGATGGGATTTGGCAGTTCCACTCCATCGGCATTGATGAGCTGATACAAATTGTGGGGTAATGCCTCTTTGACAACATAGAGACCTTCCCAATTTGGTGACCACTTGCCACCTGGGAGATGCTTGAGATAGGTCGTTGATCTGAGCACTAGATCGTTGACTCAAAATTTCTTTTCAATGATAGATTTTGCACATTGTCTGGCTATCCTCTGACGATATGATTGAGTGTGCTCTGCTGCTCTGAGCCTTTTTCATCGAGCAAATCAAGTTGTACTAGCCGTTGTTGCTAATATTGATCAAGCGATAACTCCAGAAGTGATGCAAACTTCAGGGCGGGTTTCTGAACATGTAGAGGCAGTACTACTTCAGTTCTGTAGACAAGTTCTGACGGAGTAGCATTAGTTGGAGTTCGAATGGTGGTTGTGTTTGCCCACAATGTATCATGGATTTTCTCATGCCAGTCACGGCCTATCTTCAAAGTTCGCTCTAGGATTCAAATCAGAATTTTATTGGTGGCCTCTGCATGACCATTCCCTTGAGGATAATAAGGAGCGAAAAAATGGTGATGGATTCTGAACTTTGAGCAGAATGTCCTCATTCTCTCATTCTTGAAATGACTGCCATTGTCTGACACAATGTCATGTGGTATGCCGAAATGATACATGATATTCTTGTGGATGAATGAGACCACATGTCGACCTTTTACTGTGCATAGAGTGGCAACTTTTACCCATTTAGTGAAATGTTCTATTGCGGCAAGAAAATACTTGTGGCCATTTGAAGCAGAATGAGTGATGGGGCCTACAACATCAAAGGCCCACATAGAAAACGATCATGGAGACGACAGATTGCAGATATGTTGTCGGCGCATGAATGGAAGGTGCATGCATCTGGCATTGAACACACTTCTTCACAAAATGATAGCAGTCTTGTTGCATGATTTTCTAATAATATCCTGCTCGGATGATTTGCTTAACGAGAGTTTGGTAGCCAACATGACCATCGCAAATGCCTTCGTATATCTGTCTTCACTAACAAGCTTTTCTAATTTTGCAGGAACATTCAAGAAAAAGATTTTTCTTTATTTTCCTTTATTTAATTCAATGTAAATATCAAATATAATATTTGGAATAAGATTTACATTTTCTGCTTAGAATAGGGAGCATTGCATATAATTTAATTATGCAAATTTCAATATCTGATGAATGTATAATTCATGCATATTTATTACAAATACACCATGGTCTACACGAATGACACGTGCACAAACTCTTAGGAAGTTGGCAAACTTGGTGGAATTCGTATTCATGGCCATAGTCAGAATACAAATGAAATTTAGATTTGTGATCTTCGTATTGGCCACATTCAGCCTACACTCTTAGGCTAACTTCAAAATGCACTACATTTCTCAAAAATATAAAAAGATTTTCTCAATTCTTCAAAACAATGTCTTTCAAATCCATATTCATTCATTTCATTCAATTTGCAAATCTCAATTCTACTTCAAAGAAATAGATTTTCTCAAAATTTTCTAAGTCTTATTCAGAAATTGATTTTCTCAAAACTCTGAGCTTTCAAATGGTATTTCAAATATTTCTCAAGTTCAAATCACGATTTTTCAAGTCATAATATCTTTAATTTTAAAGTCTGAACTCAGAAAAATCAAGTTTTGCCAAAATCATTTAAAATTCCTTAGAAATCAATTTTCACAAAACCCTTGTATTTCTTCAAAAATCAATTTTCTTCAGAAACTCTCTCCCAATCCTGATTCATGATTTTCAAAGTGTTATATTTTCTAAATATTTAAAGCAAACATCATGTTTTCAATCTGCATTTTTCATAAAATTCATAGCACATGCCTGATTCTTTGTGCATTAAGGAAATGGAACACGATTTAGACAAGTTGAGCAAAGCTAAGTATACTTTTGATCCTTGATTCAATTACCCTTGGTAAAGGTGCCAGGAACGATTGAACCTCGTACCGACAGGCGAGTCCCATTCTATGAAATTTTCCCGCATTTTAAAAACGGAGGTGAGTTACTTTCAAAAACTTTTTCAAATGTCAGTTTGACTTGCAAAAGTAAAATTTTGCGATGATAACAGGTTTGGCGACCGAGATGGGAATTGTCTTCGCCTGATCAATTGTGTGCTTGACTTAGTTCAAATTGTCAAAATTGTGTTTCATGGAATGTGAACTTTTACTTTCTAATATCATGTGAACCTAGGAGCCTAGATTTGAACCCAGCTGACATGGATTGCATGTAGACTAGGCATGGTTTGGTAGGACCATATTGAGGAGGAAATTTTTATACTCACATAAACCTAGGTCTAATACAACACTCCTTAATCTAGGATTTGTATGAAAACATTGTTTGCTTCTTCAAATTTTCAAAAATCTATCTCTCTAGGTCTTAGAGCCCTCTGTTTGCTTGCATGTGCTCATTTTTCAAAAAACCACCCCACCTATCTCTACCCAGTCTTCACGTTGATAGGATTTCTTCCAGAACCATAGTTTGGGACAAAGCCTCACAATTGGGCCACTTATTCGAGCTAACGCCTACCTGCCACGTACCAAGGGCCATAGTCCAACGTATATCGACAGGTGCTCAAGGATATTGGAAAAACACGAGCCTAGAACTAGAGATGAATTTTTATGCCACGTACATCGAGCCTCGCCTCGAGTATATTGGCATAGCATGATTGGATACAGCTAATCTGAACCTAGAGTCAGGATTAGGGTCCTACAAGTTCTTTCAAAACTGATGCATTTACAGTCAACTTCTTAGGGAATATTGTATGTGCATAATTGTTTGTGTAGGATGTGATTGAATACATTCTCCTTTATTTTTTATTTCCTTTTTATTTGCCTTTTACATCATTTCTCATTTATTTTTTCAACAATTTTATCAAAACCTTAAACGATTTTCAAAAATCTCATATTTTTCCTCAAAAAAGTCCAGGCGATTTTCCTTTCCTACCTTTCCTCTCGATCTCGAATTTCCAACCTTATTTTGATCCTGCTTACAATTTTTCAAATGTTCAAATCTTGTCAAACTTCTTTTCTTCGTATGTCTTCCAAATTCTATTCAAATTTTTTGTCTCTTTCCAAATCCTTAGACATCTCCTTCATCATCTCAATTTCTTCCAAAAATTCTTTAGTCTAAACCATTCCTTTATTCTGCAGAAAGCATTGGCATTTCACCATGGTTCAAATAAGGTCAAGAAAGAGAACAACACCAAGCAGTGTAGAAAAAATGAGTTCCCCAAGACCAGTCAAGAAGCAGGACCAGACAAGTAAAGATGACATTAACCCAGTCATGTACAGGATGTTTCAAAGGATGATGACAAAGATGCCAAAGGATGATGACAAAGATGCTATTGGAGCTACCAGAGTCAAGCACTAGAAAAGAGCCAGCCGAAGAGATGACACTAGTCACATTCTCTGTGAACATCGAGGGCAACAACAATGGCAAAAGCAAAAGGGGTGGCAGAAGAAATCATACTGGCAGATCAGGAAACCAAAATCCAGGCAGAGAGGACCACGCAGGTCAAAAGGATAAAGTGGACAAGCAGAATGCTCGACCTCTCCAGTCCAGTCCCCAGTATAAAGGGAAAGATCAGAAAAAACCAAAACATAAGGACTAGAGCACTGATCGAAAGTTCACCCCTCTGAATCAGAAGCTCGAGACTGTTTTAGAAAATTTGCTCGCAAAAGACATGGTTCATTTACCAAGAGTTGTCGATCCCCCGACAATCATGGGTAAATTCAAAGAACAATTTTGCAAGTTTCACCATGCAATAGGACACGATACAAAAAATTGTTTCATCCTCAAGAATATCATCCAGGATCGCATTGATAAGGATGTTCTGGGGAAAAACAAAATAGCAGACCAGCCGGTTGTCCTGGCCAAACCCCTTCAATCCCGCTCCCAGTAGAAAACAAACATTCAAAAGAAGCCAAAGCATGAAGGTTGGGAGCGTGACCGCAAACTCACTCCTCTAGATCAGCCCCTCGAAAAGGTCTGTGAATACATGTTGAGAAAAGGAATGGTTAAGCTTCCAAGAATTGCTAATCCTTTGGTCACCCTAGAAAAATGGAAAGATTGCTTCTGCAAATTCCATCGATCTACGGGGCATGATACCGAACGATGCTTCGTCTTCAAAAATATTGTTCAAGACTGTGTTGACAAGAATCTCCCTGTTAAAGGGGAGGACCAGTCGGTCGTTCTGACCGAGCCTTTCCCTGATCATTCATGAAGATGACAAATGCCAATGCTTTCTCATTTCTATCATTTCTGCTTTTGGCTTCTTTGAATAAACGTAGTCCCCAGTTGTTTTCTTTAAATTTGTCATCCTTCCTCTAAGACATCAATAAAATCATCAATTTTCCTTATATTTGGATGTCATTTTCTTTATAATGTTATTTTTTGAACTCTCATGCAATATGCCCTTTGTGATGAATGTTTTTCCCTGAAAAAATTCTTTTTGCCTTCCTTCTTAGATAATCTCTCAAGTTCACAGGGAAGCTCATTACCAATTATGCAATACTTTGTTATATTCCTTCAAAAATATTTTTTTCTTCATGGTTAACGACCTCGCTTAGGTAACAAGGCATATCTCGATTGTTTATTTCCTCTCATGGAATAACAATGCAATTATCACGATCCCAGCGATAATCCAATCCCTGGTAAAGGGATATCTTTCAAATTGGCAACCTGATTTCATATCTTCATCCATTATTTTCCTTCTATTCTCAAAGTTATTGCCTTCAAGAATTTTTCCGTTACTCTGATCATCCCTTTGTCTTACAGAGAATTTTGGCATTGAAGAATGATTCAGACCAGGTTCGAGAAGAAAACAGCTTCACCTCAGCACCCTAGCAGTGACAGTGAGCAAGAAATGGATTCTCCACGATCTGCCAGGAAACAAAATCAACAAGCCAATGATGATGTCGATTCTCAGATGTATGCCATGTTTCAAAAGATGATGAATAAGATGATGGCAGAGCAAGCGAGGGCTAGTTCCGGCAAGATTTCTACCCAGAAAAAGGTCAAGGGTTGAACACTGAAGAAGCAAGTAAAAATATCCAAGAAGTGTATTCAACACAAGGATACATCTGATAAAGCAGAATCAGAAGGTGACACCGATGAGTAGTGTGAGGCTTAGCAAGCTTCTCAGAAGATGACTCAGGGGCAAGAGTCAGCCATTAAGTCCAAGGATCAGTCTGTCAATGACCCTGATCAGCCACAACTCAGAGACGTGGTCAAAATGGTTAAGGATCTGCAAGCTCGCGACAAGGGCAAAAGGATTTTCACAAGTGAAGATTTCTATGATGGTTTAGACGAGGATGATAGCCTGAAGGATCTCCCCCGAAAATTTGTCAAATTTGATGAGACTATAGATCCCAAGGCTCACCTGGCTATGTTCTTTGTGGAGTGCAATCGATTCAAGAGAGACAATCGTGCTTTGTTCAGATGTTTTTCTCGCAGTCTGGAGGGCACCACCGCCAAGTGGTACTCTGAGCATATCAATACAATCGAGATGAAAGAGTTTGACAAGGTGATTAATTTGTTCATTGAACAATTCCTTTTCAACACCGAAGCACTGCCAACGCTAAACCACCTCTACAATACAAAGCAAAGAGATAATGAGAAAGCTAAAAATTTCATCCGCAGATGGAGGGGCACTTGCAACAAAATGAGAAATCCCATCTTAGAGAAGCACACACTCCAAATTATTCTAAACAATTTCTCACAACCTTTGAGAGGTCTTATCTCCACCTCGCCTTCCAAATCTTTCATTGAGCTTACCGAACAGGCTGAGTGACTCGAGATGGGAATGGAGAATGGAGTTTATGATGGCATCACCCTCATCAAGAATAATCAAGATTCAAAGAAGAAGGCAAATTTCACCTTCTCCGCCAATGTCGGCCGCAGTGACTGCAAAAATAGCAAGAACAACCATACAGGTCAGAAAGAAAAGTCTTCAAAGAAGAATGAAAAATTGAGTCAACAGAAAGAAAAGAAAAAATGGGATGGTTGGGGGTGACGATCGTCAGTTTATTCCTCTTGAGCAGTCTCTCGATGAAATCCTTGAATATATGTTGACCAAAGAAATGGTTAAGCTCCCAAGAGCCACAGATCCTCCCACGATCATGGAAAGATTCATGGACCAGTTCTGCAAATTTCATCGGGCAGTAGGACACGATACTGATCACTGTTTCATCTTCAAGAACATTGTTCAGGACTACATTGATAAGAATTTCCTCATTGAAGATTAAACGAAGGACCAGTCATCCTGGCTGAGCTTTTTCCTCAAGAAGCTGACAATGCCAGCTTTTTCCCATTTCTCATCTTGCTTTATCATTTTAAAGGGATGATGTAATCCCATTTGTCTTTCCTTAATTTATCATTTTTCCTTCAATGCATCAATAAAATTGTCAATTTTCTTCACAATCTTGATGCCACCTTTTATTTTTCTTCTCTGCAAAATGTCCTTTCATGAGAAATGACCCTCTTTAGAGTCTCTCCTGAATCAATAAAAAGTCAGTCGCTTTGTTACCTTCAGAGAGCATTCTTTGAACGTCAATTATCTTTCTTTTATCCAAAATTTTCTTCCCCTATTACATTGGGGCATTATTTTGAAAATTGTCTTCAAAACATCCTGTATGCAGACAGAATCAAGCAAATCTCTCATTTTGCATGCATGTGCACCCATTTTGCATTCATTTGCATACATTTACATTTGCATGCATTCATTTGCATCAGATTCATCTTTCTCTTCAGGTTAAAGGATAAACCTGAGTTGCCCATTCAGGATAAGGGATAAATCCTAAGACCCCGACAGTCGTCCTAGTCGTCGTGAGGGTGAAGATTGAAAATCTCCCATAGCGACCAACAAATACTATTCAAAACACAAATCTTTTTCAACATCGACCTTCAAGTCAAGTCCTTTTATCAAAATCATTTTTTCCAATCTTGTCAAAATCAACCTTTGGGTTAAGCCTTTCTCCAAACCCAGCCCGTACTGACCTAGTTTTCTTTCAGGATTCGAGTTCCGACTCGAATTTCTTTTCCTTCTAAATTGATCTAGTTTTCCTTTAGAATTTGAGTTCCAACTTGAATTTCTTTTTCTTCCAAAATGATCTAGTTTTCCTTCAGGATTCGAGTTCTGACTCAAATTTCTTTTCCTTTTAAATTGATCTACTTTTCCTTCAGAATTCGAGTTCCGACTCAAATTTCTTTTTCTTCCAAATTGATCTAGTTTTCCTTCAGGATTCGAGTTCTGACTCAAACTTTCTTTCCTTTAAATCCAAATGGGTCTAATTTTTCTTCGAAGATTTGAGTTTCGACTCGATTTTTCTTTCCTTCAAAACCAAACTTTATAGTTTTCCTTTGAAGACTCAAGTTCTAACTCAAATTTTCCAGTTTTCCTTATAGGATCTGAGTTTCAACTTGGTCGTTCTTTCAAAACCAACCTCTGAGTTGGACTTACCTTCAAAATCTAGCATTGTGCTAGGACTTACCATTAGAATTCCAATTTTGTATTGGATTTACCTTTGTAGTTCAGGTTCGTGTTGGACTTTCATCCAGAATCCCACTGATGTGTTAACTCGGATATCAAGCAATTTCTTTCACCAGGGTTTCCAAGAACATTTTATTAATTTATCATTAAATATTTGTTGATTTCAAAACCTTTATTGCACAAAGAATTACCTCAAAATTACCTTCAGTATTACTTCCAAAAGGACAGCTTTTGCAAAAAAAGGATTCAAAATTCAAAATCTTTCTATGGGCCAACCAAAAGGATGAAGAATAGATCCCCGATATGGCCAACAAAGAAAATTCAATGTTGTCGCAAAGCCATAAGTGATTGATATTGATCGTAGTCAATGACACATCTTTAAAGACCATTCTTGTGGGAAATAAGGCAGTAAAAATATCCTGGGTGATAAAGAAAAATCCACTCAATTCCCATATCTCCTCAATCATTTAAGCTGCAATTAAATATCTGCAAAAGGGATCTCTCAATAATCATCAAGTTGAAGACTGGTGGATGAGTTAGACCCCCGGGGCCAAAGAAGATTTGGATCATCTCCGAGATGAAGGAGTTTGTGACTAATCCTTCCAGGGAAAGTTCAGATCACCGCCAAGTTTGAAGGCGAATGCAATGAACCTCCCGACAAACCCTAAAAGATATTTAATTTTTGCTATCATCAAGAGATCATCAACTAATGAGTCAATATTGTCAATATAATCCCTGAGGCTAAGAAGGATCAGAACATCTCCAAGTTGAAGGAGTTTGTGATGTACCCTTCCAAAAAAAAGAGAGGAGAGAGAAAAGCCAGGACATCTCCAAAATGAAGGATGATGTAATAAACTCCCCAGAAACCCAAGAAAGCTCAATGTCTCAAAAAGAGTGCAAAAAGGTCATCATGAGAAAAATCCCAGGATATCAAACTACCGAATCTGCCAAGAATCTTTTTTAATTTTGTGAAATTCTTTTATCAATGTCCTTTCACCAATCACTTTCACAATATCAAGAATACTCTTATTTCTGTTCATATCAAGGAAATTGATAACTTCCTTGAAGAAAGCCAATCGCAAGCAATTTGAATTTGAATCTTGATTCTACGGAGTTAGCTCAATTGGAGGTAATACTTTGGGTAGAAAAGAGAAAATATTTTCGTACTGATATACATCATTTTTGAGTATTTTGAATCAACAAACAATTTTTAACATTTTAGCAATATTTTCTTACTATCTTGACATGAAGTGAAGCGCTCGATGTCCATCTTGACACATTCTGGCATCACCTTTTGCCTCCTTGAGAGAGTAGCCTTTGTCGTCTTTCAAGTTGTTGAAAGATCAGCCTTCTCTTCGAAAGGATAGCCTTTGTCGTCTTTCACGTTGTTGATGAAATTCCACTAGAGGGGGGGGTGAATAGTGAAATACGATAAAGATCGATAAAATAAAATAATCAGGCAATAAGGCACAACACATAAAACACAGAATTTCTACTGGTTCGGTCAGTAGCCAGACCTACATCCAGTCCCCAAGCAAACCACTTAAGTTTTCCACTATAACATCCGAGTCACCGGATAAATAGTACAACACCCTCTTCCTCAGAGGTCTTCTTCTCTCAACAGAGAAGGGGCACACCCTCTTCCACAGAGGTCTTCTTCCCTCAACAGAGAAGGACAACACCCTCTTTCACAGAGGTCTTCTTCTCTCAACAGAGAAGGGCAACACCCTCTTTCACAGAGGTCTACTTCTTTCAACAAAGAAGGAAAACAGTGAAAAACAGAGTTACAATACTTCCTATATAACCTTCAGAATGATATGAATGCACGATTGAAGGATTCTCAGAATGTTCTGTTTGTCACTCAGAGGATGCTCTTTGTCAAAGAGTTGGACTTGACTTTTTCTCTTTTCTTTCTTTCCTTTTTCTCTTTCTTTTTCAAGGCTCTCTTTTTCAAATATTGAATAGGAATTTTTCTCGTTGTAAGCTCACACGTCTATTCCATTCCATGTTGAATAGTTTATTTGAGTGTGTTTATATAGCTTTTGAAAAAGTAGTCGTTGCTTTTTGAAATCGTAGCCTTTTTGAGATGTGAAATGTCATGTCATTTTCAAAAACATCTTTAGAGAAATTCGAGAATGCCTTTTTCCATAAACAGTGAAGTATGGGGTACACTAGTCATTGTAATATTTTAGGTAATACATATTTTATGTAAAAAGTCTATTTCTTACAATAGTACATTGAACTTTGGATTGTAGTTTTGTCTTTATTCTAATTAATGATTTTGAGGTACATAAGTACTTCTTTACTTTAAATGAGTGTAAGTACAATGAGTGCTTTGAGATATTTATTTGTACATGGTCATGTCAAGTGTTTTCTTTATGTTGTGTTTTTCAAAGTCTTCAGAGAGAATGAGGACTACAAGAAGGTCGACATTCTTGAGAAGGATATTTACAAGGATTCTTTACAGGAGGTATTTAATGCTTGTACAAAGAGAATGATGACTTCAAGTAAGTCGACATTCTATGGGTTTATAAAAAGGTAAATAGAATCATTTCAAAAACTTTATTATATTTGTTTTTCTTGGTGTAGCCGATTTCATGTTTTGTCTTTTTCCTATATTTGAAATCATTTCTTTAAAGAAGGTAACTAGAGTCTTTTCAATTAGTATTATATTTGTTTTTCTTGGTGTAGCCGATTTCATGTTTTGTCTTTTTCCTTCCTTTAAAAACATTACTTTTCAAGTTGTCTTGTATATGATATAAGGTACAATTATTACATTTTGAAGTCATGTCAAAATACCTTTTTCATGAAGGGTTGTAAGAAGGTACAATGATTTGTTTTCAAAAAGGAGCTTTTTGAAACTATCGTATACTTTTATGAAATATGGCTTTTATGAATGGTTATGTACTATGCAATATGCATGCTTCTGAAGGTTCTGTTACATATGACTCTAAAGAAAAAAAATACAATCTTCAATCTTGAGGTAGCCGAACTTTTTGGATGCTCTTTAGTAATGCATGGCTCATCAAGCTTTTCTTCAAGGAGTATGATTGCACCATAGTTGTACTTGAACCGGAGGACTCCATCCTTTTTGGGTGAGATATCCTTGCATCAAATACTCGTTAGATTTATGGCAAAACATATCCAGTCATAATATAACATTTTTCAAGAAGGCATATTATCATATTATATAGAATCAAATGAGACAGTGTATCATATTATGTGACATCAAAACAGAGTTTCTCAACATTCTCCCCCTTTTTGATGATGACAAAATATGCTCCCCCTGTCAAAAAGACATTATGCATAGAAATAATACTTATAAAAATATTGAAAAATGTTGAATACGAGTATGTTTCTCCAATAATGGAGACAGGTTTTTCTCCCCTTTTTTCATAGACAAAAAGGAAGGGATCAGAGTAAGAGAGTTATTACAGACCATAAATTAAAGTTATTACAGTCCAATAAGAATAAGTTTATCCCGAAGGTGGAGTAGGTTGATGTGTTCGGTCGGCACGATTCTGCTGGTGAGCTTGACGAGTCTGCTGCAACAGGGCTTGATTGCGAAGGATACGATCCTGAGAGCGCTCGATATCCATCATTGCAGAGAAGTAATCAAAGGTGGATGTTGGATCTTCTTCATCAGAGCCGGGCATGTGCAGGGACCTTAGATTTAAGGTGGTAGCATCGAGGACCTGAGAGGGACGGATGATGACTTCGTTGTGAAAGGGTACTTTGAAGTATTTTAGGATGGGAGTTATAAAACACCCGAAAAGAAGAGGCTTGAATTTCTGGTAACGAATGAAAAGGTCGAAAAGAATGGAGGACCAGTTTATCGGAGTAGAGGAAAATATTGCATAGATAAGGAGAGAGATTTTTCGTGGAACTAATCCCTTGCGGGGAAGCTTGGGATAGATGTTGTGGAGAAGAATCTGGGCAAGTAATTGAGCATGAGGTTGGAGATTCCTTATGTGCCATGGAAGTTGGTAGCAGTTGGTACAGAGAAGAATTTTTCGAAGTACCGATCATTCGATAGGTACTATGGTGTTGAGGTCGGTGCCGGTGGAAGGCAGATTTAGAATTCTACCTAGTGAGGAGACATGAAAGAACATCAGCTTTCCTCGGACTTTACTGGTGATTGTAGTCTGTTCATGATCAGTGGAAAAGTTTGTATAGAAAAGTCGAACTAGTTAAGGATAGTAGGCAGCTTGGGATGAAGATCCTAGTAGAGGTTTAAGTTCAGGGAGATAGTTGTCTAAGTCAAATAGCATGAAATCGTCGAAGTTAACCAATTTACCTTCATGAATGGGGCGAGAGCATAGTAAGTTGTAATTGTGAAACAGATCTGGATACTGTAAACACCCCAAATTTTCACTCACCTCCCCGACATTTTCACCAAACATCATCATTCAGCCTTTGAAATCGCCGGAGGGCAAAATGGTCATTTTCTGAGTTTGAACCTTGTAAAAGTTCAAATTTCATCTGGAACTCTCAAAGTCTCCCTATTTTAGCTCAGATGTTCAAAATTTTATTCCTGACAGGAGACAGGCATCTCCAAGTCTTGGTTCAAGATTATATTGCATAAGACATGTCATTGTATAGCATTGCATGAGCATTTCATATCACTGCACTGCACAGCATGTCATTTCGAGGTCCAGAACTCTCGATTTCAAAATTTTCAATCCAGATTAGAATTTCAACTCTTTTCAAAATTGATTTCAAAACCCTGGGTCTTCAAAATTATCAGTTCTTCCCATTTTACCCCCAGGGCTCTGAATTTTAAAATATTTCCTCAGGAAAATGATCTGGATAGTTTTAATATGGATTCCAGCCACCTTATCTCAGATTTTGCCCTTTTGACAATTTCAAATATCTTCCTTTTACAAAATTGCCCTACAGGGGCCAACTCTTTCCAAAAATTCCTATTTTACCAATTAGCCCAGATTTTATGAAAATTCCAAAAAGAGGTTGTTGTCTTGTTCTTATTTCAATAAAGAAGCAATGTGGGACCCACACTGAGGTGGTGTCACATAGACTTTTCTTTTGAAAAACCTGAACTTTGAAAAACCCAAAAAAATAGGAACCTTGTCCCCTAGATTGGTGCCACTTGTCCTTTCTCTCTCCTCCCATTTACCTGCCATGTGTCAGCATAGGGTTCACCTAGAGTTGGCGCCACATGTCACCTTCTCTCTTCTGCCACCCTTTGACACGTGTCAGTGTGGGACCACCTTAAGATGCCGCCACATGTCATTAGTCATCCTCTTTATTTTATGCCACATGTCAATGTCTACCATCTTCACCCTGTGCCAAGTGTCATTCCAAGGTCACCATGAGATGCCACGTGTCATGTGTTGTCCTGTTCAGAAAAAGTAGAACTTGTCTCCCCTGAGGTGGCACCATTTGAATTATGTCTCCTGCAGGTGACACATGTCACTCTCTCCTTTCCTCAGGAAAAGCAAGCGACACGTGTCAATCTCTGCTCCTTTCAGAAAAAGCAGAGGACACATGTCTTCCTCCTATTTTTTTCAGAAAAGTAGATGACACATGTCATCTCCAGCTTCCTTTAGAAAAAGTAGAAGACACATGTCACTCCCTGCTTTTCTCAGAAAAAGCAAGTGACACATGTCACCCTCTGCTTTTCTCAGAAAAAGCAAGGGACACGTGTCTCTCTCTGCTTTCTTCAGAAAAAGCAACTGACACATGTCACTTTCTGCCTCCTTCAGAGAAAGCTAGAATTCAAATGTTCAAACTCCAGTCTGAGGTGGCGCAAATCCTGAACTTCACCTTTTCTATTTTGTGTGAGATGGTGCCACGTGTCCCTTTTCCTCCCTCTTGCCACATGTCATTGTAGGAGCCACCCTGAGGTGGTGCCACATGGCAGTCTCTCCTTTCCTCTAGAAAAAGCAGAATTTGAATTTCAAACTCCAAGACAACACCCTCTGAGATGGCGCCACATGGAGGGCTCAGATTAAGCTTCTTTGAATTTCAAAATTTTCCAAAAATCTCTATAAATACAAGGCCCCATGCCCAGCCTAGGGGAGCTTCTTTTGGATTTAGCATTTTCACTCTGAGAGCCCTGTTTGAGAATTGAACTTCAGAATTCCATTTTCATTCTTTCTTGGTTTCCTCTGGATTCACGCCCCTCTGGAGCCCATTATCAAGGTAGCCACTCATTTTGGGAGTTCCAAAACCGTTGGAGAACACAAGGTAAGCCTCCATTCCTATTGATTTCACTATGATAATTCTTTTGGTTGATTCGTGTTGTCGTTTGAAGACAGAGCTCATCCGAGGGATGGATTGAGCTATTCTCATAAAACGACATATATAAAAATACATAATTATACTTCCTTGATGATTTTTAACATGCATGTAGTTAGCTAGATTTAATTTGCATTTTATTTCATTCATTTAGTACATTTCATGAATTAATTAGGATTAATTTAGCATTTATTTCAATTCTGCTTATTTTCAGTAGGTCTCTGTTTTTGTCAGTCAGTCCACACGTCATTTCATGCATTTATGTTTTATTAAAAATCCCCAAAAAATCACGAAATGCGCCCTTAGTTGTCCTTAAAATTTGTCCAAAAATTCGGAGGCATTTGAATTTGTTTACTGTGGTAAACATTCAAAATGGCAAGTCGGGTTTTGTCACCTGGGATGCGTTTTGAAAATCATTTGCTGACTTTTAAAATCGATATATCCCACATGGGAGATCCCATTTTCGATCCGAAAAATGTTATGAATTCGGGAGAATGTCTGGTTTTTAATATGATTTTTTCAGATTTTTATGATTTTGTTTAATGTCTAACAAAAATCCGAGAGTTCGGGACACGTGTCAGAGCCTAATTTGGGCCTCTGAGATCTTGGATCGACTTAGGGCTATGGTTTCTCTTTGTGTGTTGCTCCAAATCCAAAACTATAAAAAGTGAAAATTGTTTTCGAGATGTCTTCTGTTTTCATATAAAAGCCTGTGATTTTTAAAATAGTGTTGATACCTGCTTCGGATTTTTTTTGTCAGTCTTCTGTTTTGCTACATTTGTCTGTTCTGTTAGTTTAGGCAGGAATAGTTATATTTTTATCTGTGTTTAGGTTGATCACATGCCGAAGTCATAAACATAAAAGTTGTTCATGTAGGTGTCTTGCATAGCTATGATTAATTTCATAAATTTCCATGGCTGATTTATATATGTTTGGCATTTTACATCAGATTAGAGTGATTTTTACCTTTGTCAAAACTAAATCCCTGTTATTGAACTCACCATGGCTCAAATCCCGAGGCTGTAAAAACCAAAAATGTTCCATTTTGGGTCTTTTAGAAGTCTGCAAAATATCAGAAGTTTTCATGGTGTAAATCTTGCATTATCATGTTAAGCATTGCATTTGGTTCGGATCCATAGGCAAAATCCACCATTTTAGGACTTTCTTTGAATTGTAGCATTTAAATCATATCATTTCGTGATTTTTAGCATTCTAGGCTGTTTATCAGAGTAAGTAGATGCTTCATACCGAATTTGGTGCAATTTGGAATCCATTTTAGGTTCGGATTAGCCACAATACCAAAACAGGGTCCCGCAGGACCCGGATCCAAGTGAAAAACAAGCGAAATTCGTTATTTTGAGTAAATTGCAAAATGCCAAATTCTGATTTTACAGTCATAATATGTTTGGCAGCATGTCATCATGCCTCATACTACGTTTTATCATCATTGGATTCAATTTGAATTTCGAAATCTCAATTTTACCTAGTTTTCCTTCAAAAAACCCTGATTTTAAAGATGTAACTTTAATTTTAGGGGTATTTTGGTCATTTTAACCTCAATTCCGAATTTCAAATTGTTTTCTACTGAATTTCTAGCATTTTCAGCATTTCAAATATCAAGGAAGCATGAGAATAGGGTTTATATCCAATTAAGTCCAATAATTTCATAATATTATTGAAAAATCTTGGAAAAACCCACATATTTGAGCTAACCTTATTTCAAGTTTGGCAGGGACATTCAAAAGAAGGAGCTGAAGTCTGCAAATTTCTTTTATTTCCTTTATTTAGTGATGTAATAATGTAAATTTTGGAATAAGAGAGTTAATTTCCTGCTTAGACTAGGATGCATATCATATAGTTTGAATTTATGCAAATATCCTGCTTATGTGATGCATACATCTTATTTCAAAAGCACTATGGATGTTCACGAATGGCACGCGCACCAACTCTTAGGGAGTTGACGGACTCGGTGGGATCCATATTTACGGCCCTAGTCGGAATATGAACGAAACCCAGATCCATCATCTTTCTACTAGTCACATTGAGCCTACACTCTTAGGCTATCTTAAAATGCACATCATATTTCCAAAGTTTTCAAAATCATGTGCATTAAATCAATTAAACTCAGAACATATTCATGGCCACAGTCAGAATATGTGAAGGATTTACTTTGACTTAATACACATTTTTCCAACAAATTTCCCTAGAAAACCTTTCAAAGTGCATTCTTTCATTCATATCATTTGCATCATGAAATCATTGGTTTTCTTATGATTTTCTTAAGAAAATTTCATTCTCAAGAAATCGATTTCTCAAGAAATTCTAAGGATTTTTCAAAATCGGTTTTCCAAAGACAAGTTTCTCCACAGTTTTCCCTGGAAAAGGTCATTTTCCCAAGATTTTCAAGAGAAGTCTCTTACCTTTTTCAAAGTCAAAATCGATTTTCCAAGTATTCCAAGATTAAGATTCTCAAGATTTCAATTTCCCAAGCTTCAATTTTCCTTTTCCACAAGGGTTTTCCAATGAATTTCTATCATTTTCCTAAGAAAATTCTCAAAGTCCAAGTTTTCCTAAGAAGTGTTTCCCTTTTCAAATGTTCACCCTTTTCTCAAGAATCACTTCTATTTTCCCAGGATTTTCAACCATTCATGATTTTCCCACAACTTTATGAACTTTCCCAAGATTTCAAATCTTTTCCATCTGAGTTTTCTTGAGAAATTGATTTCTATCATTTGCCTTAGAATTATCTCCAACTCCAAAGCATTTTCCAAGCATGCATCATATTTTCCAACTTACATTTTTCAAAATCTCATAGCACATGCCTGAATTCTCTGTGCATTTAGGATAGAACATGATTTTGATGATTTAACTAAGTCAAGCACAATTTTGGTCCTTGGTTCGATTACCTCTGTTAAAGGCGGCAGGAACGGTCGAACCTCGTACCGACAGGTCGAGCCCCATCCCATGGATTTTCCCGCAATTTTCAAAACGGAGGCGAGTATTTCAAAAGCAATTTCCAAAATCCGGTCAAGTTTGAAGCACGAAAGCGTTTCCTCTTTTTCTCTTCCGCAAGGAAGGGAAGACGGGGGAAAAATTTCGCGACGATAACAGATACCTTAGATCTGCTGCAGTAATCACATTGTTGGAGGAGGAAGAGGCCATTGCAAGAGTTTATAAAAAAAAAGAGGACTAAGAAGGGCGAGTTTGAAGTGGGTAATAGTTTGTAGGATGATAGATAAATACGAGTGGAATTGGTGTGTGATGAACCAATCCATTAAATAGAGGAATGAAAATAATTTTGATAGGTTTTGAATGACATTGGAAGTGAGTGATTTTTAGATTTTAGTCAAATAAGGAAATCCGTGAGTAGTAAGTTAAGAGACTTGTGAATGACAAATCAAATCAATGTTTGAAGATAGTGTATTATATTAGGTTGAGAAGGACATAGTTTTGAAATAATTAGTATATATATTGATAAGCGTGAAAGGAGAGTGAAAGACATAAAAAGATGATACGGATATGTAGAGAAAAGAGAAAGGTTATAAAGGACAACATTCACTTGATTTAGATATGACATAAAGTAGATTTAGAATAAATAAAGTTTTGCTTGAAGACAAGACTTTAATGAGTCTCGATTTTAGAGAGATATACAATATAAGAGAGAGTCATGGTCACGGATGGAAAGTCACTTCATATGAGATAAAGAGAGAAAGAGGAAATAAAAAGGTGGTACTAGTAGTATTAAAAACAATAGAGGACAAGTTGTTTAGAATATGATTTCATAAAAGATGTGAAGGATGACCGGATGATAATAGATTATACTAAAGCTATGAAATAACCGATGATATAGTAAAAGTTTACGTGAAATATAACCACTTAAGAGGTGATACAAAATAATAATCACTTTGAATTTTTCATAAGAGGTCTTAAGAGTTTAGATACATACATTGATAAGAGGTCATAAAAAAAAAATATATCACATGAATATAATTTATTAAGAATAATAATGAGGAGTCATGTTTGGAGGTCGGCTAGCTTTTTGTATGAGAGGTTGTCACAAAAAGACAAAAGAAATAAAAGGTGTAATGAAATGAGTGATGTGATCCAAGTCATGATAACTTTTTACTTAAAGTAAATGGTTCTTATGGATATGTGTAAAGGGAGATAGGACAAGAAGACATTATGAGAGTGTACTTGAAAGATGACATGTTGAAAGACATAAAGAATGTGTTATGATGAATGAATTTCTATGAGTATTGTGAGTATACGAAAATATGAAAACATAGTTTGACTTTGAATAGTAAAACAAACACAAAAAAAATCGATAATAAGAAACTTTTAAAATAAGATTTTATCAAAAGCAATACTCTTAATAAGTGTGATTAATTTACAAGTCACTTAGTTTGCATATTCCTAGTTCTCTTCTAATACGTGTGAAGTCTTCATGTTTTAATGGTTTAGTGAATATGTCTTCTAACTGTTGATTAGTGGGTATGAATTCGAGTTTAATTATGTTTTTTAAGACTTGTTCTCTTAAGAAGTGGTGTCTTATTTGAATGTGCTTAGTTCGTGAGTGTAAAATAGGATTCTTAGATAAGTTTATAGCACTAGTATTATCACAGAAAATAGTGGTATTTTCAAAATTTAGACCAAAATCTTTTAAGGTTTGTTTCATCCAGATAACTTGTGTACAGGCTAGGCTAGCAGCAATGTATTCGGCTTCAGTAGTTGATAAGGATACACAGTTTTGTTTCTTACTGAACCATGATACTAGAGAGTGCCCTAGCATATGACATGTTCCACTTGTGCTTTTTCTGTCAGATTTACTTCCAGCAAAGTCAGCATCGCTGTATGAGATTAGATCAAATGTAGAGGATTTTGAATAGAATAATCCAAAATCAACTGTGTTTTTTAAATATCTCATTATTCTTTTTACAGCTTTAAGATGTGATTCTTTTGGATTTGACTGAAATCTAGCACACAAGCAAACACTGAACATAATATCTGGACGGCTAGCAGTTAAATAGAGAAGTGATCCTATCATACCTCGGTATACCTTTGTATCAACAGACTTACCATCTTCATCTTTGTCCAAAACAGTAGTAGTGCTCATAGGAGTAGATTTTGAAGCAGTTGAGTTCATGTTGAACCTCTTCAGAAGTTCACGAGCATACTTAGATTGATTGATGAAAACTCCATCCTTGGTTTGCATAATATGCAGTCCAAGAAAGTAGGTGAGTTCTCCCATCATACTCATCTCGAATTCTTCTGCATGGACTTAGAAAATTCTTCACAGAGAGTGTTGTTAGTAGATCCAAAGATGATATCGTCTACATATATTTGAACAATTAGGGTATGATTATTCACTATTTTCACAAATAATGTCGAGTCTGCTTTGCCTACAGAAAAACCAGTTTTTAATAAAAAGGTTTTAAGTCTATCATACCAAGCACGAGGTGCTTGTTTTAGACCATATAAAGCATGTTTTAGTTTAAAAACATGATCTGGATATTGTTCATTTTCAAATCCTAGAGGTTGTTTTACATAAACTTTTTCATTTATAAAACCATTTAAAAAGGCACTTTTAACATCCATTTGATATAATTTGAAATCCATATAGCTTGCATATGCTAAAAACATTCTAATAGATTCAAGTCTAGCAACAGGAGCAAATGTTTCATCAAAATCAATACCTTCTTCCTGGTTGTATCCTTGAGCTACTAGTCTAACTTTGTTCCTTATAACATTACCTGTTTCATCCAGCTTGTTTCTGAAGATCCATCTTGTTCCAATGATCTGACGGTCCTTTGGTCTTGGTACAAGATCCCAAACATCATTTCTTTGGAATTGATTCAATTCTTCAGTCATGGCTAACATCCAGAACTCATCAATGATGGCTTCATCAATCTTCTTTGGTTCAAGTTGAGAAATGAATGCCATATTTGCAATCCGTTCTAGCTGAGCTCTAGTTTGAACCCCTTTTGTCAGGTCTCCCAAAATCTGCTTTTGAGGATGATCTTTGATATCGACAAATGTTCTTTGATGATCATCTTCATTAGACTTAGCTGTGTTATCTAAGAATAAATCTGTACTTTCAACATCATCATCATTAGTTTGCTTATGAACAGATTGATCAATAGATTCACAAAAACTAACATGCATAGATTCTTCAATAGTATTATAACTCTTATTGAAAACTCTGTATGCTTTACTATGACTTGAATATCCTAAGAATATGCCTTCAACGGATTTTGCATCAAATTTATCCAGGCTATCTTTTGTGTTTAGGATAAAGCATTTACATCCAAAGACTTTGAAATAGTATATTCTTGAAGTTCTGTCATAGAATAGTTCATAAGGAGTTTTATTTAATAAGGATCTAATGAGAACTCTATTTGTTATGTAGCATGCAGTATTAACAGCTTCTGCCCAAAAAGATTTAGCAAGATTATTGTGTTGGAGCATAGTTCTAGCAGATTCCTGAAGGGTTCTATTCTTTCTTTCTACTACACCATTTTGAGGTGCAGCTCTAGGAAAGGCAAAGTTATGAGAAATACCATGCAAGTTACAAAAATTTTCAAAAAGTTCATTTTCAAATTCTCCTCCATGGTCACTACGGATTTTAACAATAGAACAAGATTTTTCGTTTTGTAATTTTTTACATAAGATTTCAAATTGACAAAACGTGTCACTTTTGTTTTTCAAAAATATTACCCAAGTAAATCTTGAGTAGTCATCTACAATAACAAAAATGTATTTATTGTGATTATGACTAGCTACTCTAGAAGGACCAAAAAGATCCAGGTGGAGAAGCTCTAAAGGTCTTTTACTTGAAATGATATTTTTTGATTTGAAAGATGATTTTGACAATTTTCCTAATTGACATGCATCACAAAAGTAATCTTTTTTAAAAGAAATTTTGGGTAACCCACGTACTAACTTATTTTTAGCTAATTTAGACATATACTTAGAATTTATATGACCCATTCTCATGTGCCATAAATGTTGAGAGTCATTATTAGCTATAAGGCAATGTTCTGTGATGTTTTCTAGGTATAGTTCATATATATTATTCTTTCTTATACCTTTTAAGATGATGTTTTTGTTGGTGTCTGCTATGAGGCATGCATCATGATTAAAGCTAACATTATAACATGTGTCACACATTTGACTGATACTTAGTAGGTTATGTTTTAAGCCTTTAACAAAGAGAACGTCTTTGATAAGAGGTTTATCTATGTTACCAATATTACCAATGCCAATTATCAAACCTTTGTTGTTATCTCCAAAGGTGACGGTTCCTCCTTCTTTATGATGAAGAACAGCAAAAAGGTCTGGATGTCCTGTCATGTGCTTTGAACATCCACTATCTAGTATCCATCTGTTCTTCTTGTTTGGAGCCTGCAAATCATTAAGTAAATTTTTTTTTTGGTACCCAATCGGGTCCCTTTTTGTTAGACTTTGGAACCCATATCCATTTGGATTTGGGTTTGTCTATAACCTTAGAGGAGTTAAAAAAATTATAATACTCCTTATTTGGTTTAGACGAATTTTTTACAAACGTGGTCTTTTGATTCATACAAGAAGGCTTGTTGAAATGAGAGTAGCCAATACCATTCTTGTAGAAAGAGACTTTCTGAGAGGATAATAGTTTATCCAAGTTCTCTTTACCTTTAGTAAACTTGAAAACTATTTTCATGAAGTTCTCAGTTTTACTTTTTAGCTCTGAAATTTCTACTTGCAGATTTTTAGTTTTGGAGCTAGTAGAAGAGATTTCAGACATAAGCATAAGGTTTTTCTTTTTCAACTCAGAATTTTCACTACTGAGTTTTTCATTCTTTTGGGAAAGCTTTAGATTTTCAGATTTTAAATCTTTATTTTTGAAACTCAATTTTCTAGATTCTTCAAATAGTTCTTGAAAAGCATCTAGAAGTTCTTCAAAGGAAAAATTAGAGATTTCACTTACAGAACTTTCGTTTGCCATGAAGCACATATTTGCAGTTTCGGCTTCATCATCACTTGACTCTTCACTGCTGGATGGTTCTGAATCATCCCATTGAGCATGCAGAGCCTTTTTCTTGAAGAACCTCTTCTTAGGTTCCTCAGTCTTGGACTTTTTTTTGAGAAGGGGACAATCACGTCTCAAGTGACCTGGCTTGTTACACTGATAGCACATGGGATCTTCCTTAGGATCTTTTCTTTCCTTGTGCTTGTTTGGAAGTCGGTTTCTTCTCATGAAGCGCTGGAATTTTTTAGTTAGTAGCGCAATTTTGGATTCTTTATCTGAGTCTTCATTCTCATATAGAGCTGGGAAAGCCAAAGTTTTCTTTATTGGTTGCTCTTCTTCCCTTCTTTCTTTCATGTGGACTTCATAGGCCATAAGATTGCCTATTAAGTCGTCCAAAGTAAGCTTAGATAAATCTTGAGCTTCTTCAATAGCTGTAGTCTTTTTCTCCCAATCAGTTGTGAGAGATCTCAAGATTTTCTTCACCTTTTTAGTCTAGGAATATGTTACACCCAGAGATTTCAGATCGTTGGTGATGTTGGTGAATCTGGTAAACATCTCTGTGATGGGTTCATCTTTGTTCATTTTGAACAACTCATATTTTCTAACAAGAGATGAGATTTTGGCTTCTTTCACTTTGTTGGTTCCTTCATGAATAACTTCCAAAGAATGCCAAATATCATATGCAGATTCACATATAGATATTCTATTGAATTCATTCTGATCAATGGCACAATATAAGGCATTCATAGCCTTTGCATTTAGATTTTCCATTTTCTTTTCTTCATCAGACCATAAGCTATAGTCTACAGATGGAGATGTGTATGGATGCTCAACAATTTTCCATACAGCAAAATCTATAGATTTGAGAAATATAGCCATTCTGCACTTCCAGTATCTATAGTTGGAGCCATTGAAGAAAGGTGGACGAGATGCGTGTTGACCTTTAATATCACGAGCATAGGAGGTAGATGCCATTTGTGCTGGAAGACTTGTTACGTTGACACCAGCAAACCTGCTCTGATACCAAATGAAATTCCACTAGAGGGGGGTGAATAGTGAAATACGATAAAGATCGATAAAATAAAATAATCAGGCAATAAGGCACAACACATAAAACACAGAATTTATACTGGTTCGGTCAGTACCCAGACCTACATCCAGTCCCCAAGCAAACCACTTGAGCTTTCCACTATAACATCCGAGTCACCGGATAAATAGTACAACACCCTCTTCCTCAGAGGTCTTCTTCTCTCAACAGAGAAGGGGCACACCCTCTTTCACAGAGGTCTTCTTCCCTCAACAGAGAAGGACAACACCCTCTTTCACAGAGGTCTTCTTCTCTCAACAGAGAAGGGAAACACCCTCTTTCACAGAGGTCTACTTCTTTCAACAAAGAAGGAAAACAGTGAATAACAGAGTTACAATACTTCCTATAGAACCTTCAGAATGATATGAATGCATGATTGAAGGATTCTCATAATGTTCTATTTGTCACTCAGAGGATGCTCTTTGTCAAAGAACTGGACTTGACTTTTTCTCTTTTCTTTCTTTTCTTTTTCTCTTTCTTTTTCAAGGCTCTCTTTTTCAAATATTGAATAGGAATTTTTCTCGTTGTAAGCTCACACGTCTATTCCATTCCATGTTGAATAGTTTATTTGATTGTGTTTATATAGCTTTTGAAAAAGTAGTCGTTGCTTTTTGAAATCGTAGCCTTTTTGAGATGTGAAATGTCATGTCATTTTCAAAAACATCTTTAGAGAAATTCGAGAATGCCTTTTTCCATAAACAGTGAAGTATGGGGTACACTAGTCGTTGTAATATTTTAGGTAATACATATTTTATGTAAAAAGTCTATTTCTTACAATAGTACATTGAACGTTGGATTGTAGTTTTGTCTTTATTCTAATTAATGATTTTGAGGTACATAAGTACTTCTTTACTTTAAATGAGTGTAAGTACAATGAGTGCTTTGAGATATTTATTTCTACATAGTCATGTCAAGTGTTTTCTTTATGTTGTGTTTTTCAAAGTCTTCAGAGAGAATGAGGACTACAAGAAGGTCGACATTCTTGAGAAGGATATTTAACAAGGATTCTTTACAGGAGGTATTTAATGCTTGTACAAAGAGAATGATGACTTCAAGTAAGTCGACATTCTATGGGTTTATAAAAAGGTAACTAGAGTCATTTCAAAAACTTTATTATATTTGTTTTTCTTGGTGTAGCCGATTTCATGTTTTGTCTTTTTCCTATATTTGAAATCATTTCTTTTCATGCTTTGTCTTTTTCCTTCCTTTAAAAACATTACTTTTCAAGTTGTCTTGTATATGATATAAGGTACAATTATTACATTTCGAAGTCATGTCAAAATACCTTTTTCATGAAGGGTTGTAAGAAGGTACAATGATTTGTTTTCAAAAAGGAGCTTTTTGAAACTATCGTATACTTTTATGAAATATGGCTTTTATGAATGGTTATGTACTATGCAATATGCATGCTTCTGAAGGTTCTGTTACATATGACTCTAAAGAAGAAAAATACAATCTTCAATCTTGAGGTAGCCGAACTTTTTGGATGCTCTTTAGTAATGCATGGCTCATCAAGCTTTTCTTCAAGGAGTATGATTGCACCATAGTTGTACTTGAACAGGAGGACTCCATCCTTTTTGGGTGAGATATCCTTGCATCAAATACTCGTTAGATTTATGGCAAAACATATCCAGTCATAATATAACATTTTTCAAGAAGGCATATTATCATATTATATAGAATCAAATGAGACAGTGTATCATATTATGTGACATCAAAACAGAGTTTCTCAACAGTTGAAAGATTAGCCTTCTCTCTGAAAGGATAGACTTTATCATCTTTCACGTTGTTGAAAGATTAGCCTTCTCTTCAAAAGGATAGCCTTTGTCATCTTTCACATTGTTGAAAGATTAGCCTTCTCTCCGAAAGGATAACCTTTGTCGTCTTTCACGTTGTTAAAAGATTAGCCTTCTCTCTGCCTGGATAGCCTTTGTCGTATTTTGCGTTGTTGAAAGATTAGCCTTCTCTTTGAAAGGATAGCCTTTGTCATCTTTCATGTTGTTGAAAGATTAGCCTTCTCTCTGAAAGGATAACCTTTTGTCGTCTTTCGCGTTGTTGAAAGATTAGCCTTCTCTCCACCATGAGAGCCTTTGTCATCTTTTGCGTTGTTGAAAGATTAGCCTTCTCTTCGAAAGGATATCCTTTGTCATCTTTCGCGTTGTCGAAAGAATTACCCTGCTCCTTTGGATCACCTTTGTCATCTTTTACGTTGTCGAAAGAATTCATCTTTCGCATTGTTGAAAGAATCACCTTGCTCCTTTGGATTGCCTTTGTCATCTTTCGCGTTGTCAAAAAAATCGCCCTGCTCCTTTGGATCGCCTTTGTCATCTTTCACGTTGTCGAAAGAATCGCTTCGCTCCTTTAGATCGCCTTTGTCATCTTTCACGTTGTCGAAAGAATCGCCCTTCTCCTTTGGATCACCTTTGTCATCTTTCGCGTTGTCGAAAGAATTGGCCTTCTCCTTTGGATCACCTTTGTCATCTTTCGTGTTGTCGAAAGAATTCATCTTTCGCGTTGTTGAAAGAATCACCCTTCTCCTTTGGATCGCCTTTGTCATCTTTCGCGTTGTCGAAAAAATCGCCCTTTTTCCTTTGGATCGCCTTTGTCATCTTTCACGTTGTCGAAAGAATTCATCTTTCGTGTTGTCGAAAGAATCGCTCTGCTCCTTTGGATCACCATTGTCATCTTTCGCGTTGTCGAAAGAATTCATCTTTCGCATTGTCTAAAGAATCGCCCTGCTTCTTTGGATCACCTTTGTCATCTTTCGCGTTGTCGAAAGAGTTGTCTTATTCTTCTTAAAAAAGGTTGTCTTATTCACCATCCAACTTACCATTCCCATTTCTCGATCAGGTTAAGAGATAAACCCGAGCCTCATTCTGATGAGGTATTTCATTTTCCGATCAGGTTAAGGGTCAAGCCTGAGCCTCGTTTCTGTATGAGGTATTTTCCATCCTGATCATGCATAATATTTGCATTTTATTAATCATTATTTATGCATGATCCGTGTTAAAATTGCTCTAAAAACCCATTTTTATTGTTAGTTATGAGAAATCGCATTTAATTAAATCTTATCAGAAAATCGAGTTTTCAAAGCTTTCCCTACGGTTTTAGTGTTTTTATTAGATTTAGATTTTCTTAATGGTAGTTTAGTTAGCTTAGGTTTGTATTAGCTAATTTGTAATTTTTAATTACTTTAGGAAGTTTTCTTTTTAGACAATAAAACAGGTTTTACTAAAGTGGGTCTTTTTGACAATTATTGAAAATTGTTGGACTTGTGTTGAAAAATTTGCTTTAACCTAATATTATATTATAAATAGTATACTAAAGCAAAGGAGAGACGTTTTTCCCTCGTGGATTGTACGCCTCTCTCTCTCTCTCTCTTGCTTCCTCTCCCTTTTTCTTTTTTTTGTTCTTCTTGCTGTATTCTCCAACACCGGTTCTTCCATCTTCTTCATTGGGAAGGTGCAGCAACAACCATGATTAACCAGTCTTTTCGCAACCCATCCATAGAATCACTCGGTGAGTGACCTTCTCCTTATTCCCATCTCTTTAACGTAGCTAGTTGCATAGAATCACATTAGCATATCTTATCTTAGTTCAACAATACATATTTCTTTATTATCTGAAAGCAAAGAAAAAAAATACAGAAAACAAAACAAAAGGAAAAAATATTGTGTTCACAGATTAGCCATTTTATTTCCATTCAACGTTCTATTCTATTCTGCATGTTATTCCATTCAGTAGGTTTTGTGCTGGTTACATCCATCATTTTATATTTTTTTTCGTGTGTTATTCATTCAAATCAACGTCTTTTGTTATTCAGTTTAGCATTTTTTATTTTTTGGTTGAGTATAGCTTTGGTTCTTTAGAGTCATAGCAACGTCTTGTTTTCTTTAATTTTTTCTTTGTTCAGCAAGTAGTCTAAGATGTCCTTAGTTTATATACTATCAAATTAGTGGGTATAGAATAGTCAGTTTTGGTTTGATGTGTCATTTAAGATTCTTTTGCATAGGTGGGTGATTTTCCATTGCATTTTGGTAGCAGTGTTAGCTTAATCAATTAGGATAGTATTAATGCTAGTTAGGTAGATGAATCAGACGTGTTTATAATATAGATTTTTGTTCAGGGTGTTTTGTTTAAAAGCCATAATGTTTGTGAGTCAAATGAAAACTCATGATTAATTGGTTCGAGCCTTTCTTTTTGGTTGTTTTAGTTTTAGCTTATTAAGTTTTTTTTTTCTTTTTAAGTAGTTTACTACATTAGACGCTAGTTGTTTTGGGTATGTATTAACATTAGTTGATTTTTCTTATTTCACCTAAGATCAATTAATTAGGTAGCTAGTAGTATTATTCCATGTCTTACTATTTGTTAACACCGTACAACATATAGTATTGATTAGTTTCATTTAGTTGATTAGTGAGTTTCTTTATTTCTTGTATTAGGCATTAGTTTGTTACATTAATTGGTGAATTATAGTTAGTTAAATCAGTTTTGATATTTTGTCTTTTAGTGTTAGGTTGTCAGATTAGTTTGTTCATAGTCCAGTTTATGTTTAGTTTAGTGAGTTAATGCAAATCTTGTTTTTGCTGAATATTTTTAGTTATTAGTTATTAATTTCTTGTTTATCTTCGTTGTACTGCTTTGTTTTTGTGTTTCTATGTTGCAGAGAAGCGGAGGAATGTGCGATAAAGCTATTTTCATACCCTTGAAGAACCCTCTGAGGTTTTTAAAAGGTTCCCTCAAGGGATCCTCAGACCCTCAGAAAGACCCCTTAGGGAGCCCTCAGAAAGGCAAAAGTTCAAGAAAACATACATTACCTCAAGAAGGGACAAGAAGACTCGAAGCACTGAAGCCTTTTCTTTTCTTTTTAGATTAGGGTTTTATTTCATTTTATGAATTGGGTCTGTAATAAAACTATTTATTTATTTTGTTTGAGCCCTCTGCGTAGGGCCGTACTCCCTTAGCTAATTATTTAATTAATTCTTTTTATTTTGGCAATAAAGAGTAGTTTAGATTATGTGTTTGAATACGAAGTATTTCCCGTTGCCTGAGATCGACCCGGACTCCACCACTCGTGCGAGCTGGGTTTTTTTTATTTTTGGTGTCTGGCTTTCACTGGATTTTCATTAAAAATATTGTTTTAAAAAGGGTTTTCATAAAACTCACACCAATTTTTGGTGTCGTTGTTGGGGAACGGCGAAATACGAGTATTCACTTTATTGCCTAGTGTTTGTTTTGCATTTAGGATTAGAACCACGTGTGTGCATATCGTAGAGACAAGCTTACTTTTCTGCACAGCCCACCTACTAGGATTCCCTTAGAGGTGACTGTGTACGATTGGTACCGTACACATAGATTTCATATTTTCTTTGCGTAATCCCTGTTGTGTGCAACTGCGTGGTGTTTGTTTAGTTTTTGTTTTTTTTTTTAGTTTACTCGCTTTGTGGTTTGCGTGGTTTTGCCGCTAGCACGTTAGTTAGGTAGAAAACCCAAAAATTAGGACATGTGCTACACCAGTCTACTTCGAGGTGTATGCAAGGGCGATGCTCGCTTGACTCCGAGCTGGTAGAACTGATTGAGGACCCAGAGTCCCTTATTAGGATAGCCCAAAGATCTACAACCATGGCTGAAAATCAGCAGATGACTCGTCCCCTTAGGGAGTACTTCATGCCTAACACCTATACTCCCGCCTTCTGCTTCACAAGACCTAATGTAGGAGCGAATCATTTTGAGATAAAGGCCAGTGTGATCCAGATGCTACCTTCGTTTTATGGCCTTAGCAATGAAGACCCATATCGTCATCTCGACGAATTTCTTGAGATTTGCACGACAGTGCGAATCAACAACTTTGGAGACGACGCTATGAGGTTGACCTTGTTTTCCTTCTCTCTGAAGGATAAAGCCAAGCATTGACTGAAGGCATTAGATACAGTTTGAATTACCACGTGGAAACATATGCAAAGGAAATTTTTAAAAAAATATTTCTTAATTGGTAAGACGAACCAGTATCGAAAGGCCATCACTAGCTTTTCACAAATAGAGGGGGAAATGTTTCACGAGACTTGGGAGATGATGAAGGATCTTCTCCGCAAGTGTCCCCACCACCAGGTGCCTCGCTGGCAACTGGTGCAATATTTTTATGACAGTCTTACTGAGAAAAACCGTCAAATGGTGGATGCTGCGTGTGGGGGCACTTTTATTCTCAAAAGTGAGGATGAAGCGTAGTCGCTTTTTGAGACATTGACAGAAAATTTGATGCACCATGCGACAGCTTCAAGGCTCAATAGGACTACATCTGTGTCTAGTGGTCCTAGGAAAGTTGGGATTTTCGAAGTTGGGTCTGAGTTAGATTTGCGTACCAAGGTTGACCAGTTGAATAAGAAGTTAGATCAATTCCTCGCAAACTCTTCAAGAAGTCCAGTAGGAAAAGTGTGTGAGCTTTGTGCTAGCTCTGCACACTGTGTTTCTGATTGTCCGGCAGCTCCGCTATATCCTGAATTCGTTCAGGAGCAGGTGAATGCTGCCCAAGGTTTCGCTAGACCCATGCCTGATTCATTTACACCATCATATAACCCAGTTTGGCGAAACCATGTCATTGCCCCATCTCATCAGCCCTCCCAGACACAGTAACCCTTCACAAGGTTACTCGCATCCCATTTTTCCACAAGTTCATCCCCAGTCTAGTCTACCTTCTCCTCAATAGCTCATATCGAGTCCATCATTCTAGCAAAAGATGTTAGCGGTCTTTTCTGATATTAAGGCCACTCTTTATTCCCACACGTAGTCAATAGCCAAGCTAGATACTCAAATGGGACAGTTGGCTCAGGCCTTTAGTAGGCAAAGCGAGGGGGGCCTATCTAGTCAGTCTGTTGTCAACCCAAAGGGAAAGGATCCTATGTCATTTGACCTGCACCCCACATATTCACATTCTGCACATGTTAAATCGGTTGCATCCCTTAGGAATGGGAAGGCGTGTCACCCCATTCAGGAATAGATTCATGAACCCAATGTCATACTCACTGATGAGTCGATCTCCTCCATTAGGCCCCAAGAGAAGGGGCAAGGCCCACAGCTTCTATAATCATCATATATTCACCGAGCTCCAGTCTCCCAGGCATTCAGACCGTCGATTGCTTTTAGCAAGAAAGAGGTGCAGATGCAAAAGATGCTTGACCTAGTCAAGAAAGATCATGACCACCACTTGTTTGAGGTTGCATATATCAATAGTCGATCAGTCCTAGACTCTCCTTTTGAGAGTAGTCTCTCAGAGGAGACTAACCTCTGTTCTTCCTGTAGCGAGAGTCATGATATTATTTTTTGGGGTCGAGTGGGCAAGAATACAGTGCGCAGTGTCACAGATGACACTCCTTTTCATAAAGAGCTCGATTGAGCGAGATTTCATGTCCATTGATCTCATGGACGATGAAGGATTCTTCCAAAGATCCGTCTGGCTGAGGACGTAAAACTTAGCACTTTATGGGAGGCAACCCAATTTTTTGATATACCATTAGTAGCTTTAATATTTTTCTGTTTTTTTTAGGTAGTTTTTCTTCATGAGCGGCAAGCCTAGATCATGTATGCATTGCATTCTTTTGCATATTTCTACGAGTTGTGAACTGTGAGACAGGTGAAACCTATGCAAACTCATTCACATGTCGTATCAGATAAGATTCCACAAAGTGACTCAAGTGACTTCTACTCTTTTTTTTTCTCATTTATTTTCGTTTTCATATGCATTCCCTTAGTTTCATACAAGCATGGGGAAGTGCCACTGAGGACAGTGCCATTCAAGCATGGGGGAGTGTGTAATTTACACACCTAAACTTTTTATGTCTTTGTACTTGCATTTTTTTTATGTCAACTCATAAAAATTGGGTTTTTAAAGAATGAGTTTGATCTTATATGAATGCTTTACATAATCTAATATTTTTAGAGAATTTTTAAGCCCCATAAAAAAAAAACATTTTTCTGACACGGATCTAGAAAACCATGATTGTTTATGTGGATTTCAAAGAAATGATTATAGATGCATGTTAGAGTCTATTTTGAATCACAAGTATGAATATGCACAGTTTTATTTTTGAAAACTAAGAAAATGAATAATATTGCATTTATGAGGTCAAAAAGTAAAAAAGAGCATACGTTTAGTTGTTTGATATCTTCGTACTCCCTAGTAGCTAGGCTTAGACACAAGTTGAAGTGTTTGAGTTTCATGTCGAAAAGGTTAACAAAGGAAGTCAATTCTTTGTCTACGTTAATATTTGTGGCCTATTTTGTTCGAGCAAGTAGAGCCTGAGGGGTGTTTACACCTGGTGTCCTAAAGCCATCTGGTTTGGGAGCCACCGGCCCGAAAGCCCGTTACATGGACTTTATAGAGAGCCTAATAGATATTGACATTACACATGACAGAGAAGTAGACTATACGTAAACTATAAAAAATTGAAAGTCTAGTGACTCGAGCAATTAAGTTCGAGGGATACTTTGTATCTGGTGCCCTAAGGTCGTCTGGCCTGTGAGTCACTGACCCAAAGCTTGTTACACGGGTCACAAAAACTAGAAATTTGATATAGTGCTCAATAAAAGAAAGAAAGAAAAAATGTGTGCAAAATTGAAAATCAAGAAAAAGAAAAGAGCGAAAAAGAGAAAAGTTCACTGCTTAGAAACAAATATTTAGAGAACCTGTGCAGAACATATATGAGTGAGTATAAGTAAATAATAACATGTATATATTTGATTTTTTGTGAATGAAACGTAAATGATTATGCTATTTAGAAAAGTGAAATAAAATATTTTATTCTGTGGTGGCAGGTAGAAGACTCTAATCATGTTTTGATAATGCAATGGCATGAAATATTTGTGAAAACAAATTCCTTGACTGCCTAATGTTTTTTTAAAGTTGAATTTTATGCATACATGATAAAGATGTTTGTGGGTTGCATCACTGCAAACCCTCACGAGACCTTACTCGTCCACTGGGGTAACTCAGGGGTTTAAAGGGCTTGTTGCATATGCTAAATGCAACTGTGATTCCTACGAAAGTGAGTTAGGTTTTTATTGTGTCTAGTTTAGTATTTTTGCTTTTGCTTCAGTTTGCTCGAGGACTAGTAAACGATAAGCATGGGGGTATTTTATCATGCATAATATTTGCATTTTATTAATCATTATTTATGCATGATCCGTGTTAAAATCGCTCTAAAAACCCATTTTTATTGTTAGTTCTGAGAAATTGCATTGAATTAAATCTTATCAAAAAATCGAGTTTTCAAAGCTTTCCCTACGATTTTAGTATTTTTATTGGATTTAGATTTTCTTAATGGTAGTTTAGTTAGCTTAGATTTGTATTAGCTAATTTGTAATTTTTAATTACTTTAGGAAGTTTTCTTTTTAGACAATAAAACGGGTTTTACTAAAGTGGGTCTTTTTAAAAATTATTGAAAATTGTTGGACTTGTGTTGAAAATTTTTCTTTAACCTAATATTATATTATAAATAGTATACTAAAGCAAAGGAGAGACGTTTTTCCCTGGTGGATTGTACGCCTCTCTCTCTCTCTCTCTCTCTCTCTCTCTCTCTCTCTCTCTCTCTCTTGCTTCCACTCCCTTTTTCTTTTCTTTTTCTTGTTGTATTCTCCAACACTGGTTCTTCCATCTTCTTCATTGGGAAGGTACAGCAACAGCCAGGATTAACCAGTCTTTTCGCAACCCATCCATAGAATCACTGGGTGAGTCACCTTCTCTTTATTCTCATCTCTTTAACGTAGCTAGATGCATAGAATCACATTGGCATATCTTATCTTAGTTCAACAATGCATATTTCTTTATTATCTGAAAGCAAAGAAAAAAAATACAGAAAACAAAACAAAAGGAAAAAATATTGTGTTCACAGATTAGCCATTTTATTTCCATTCAACGTTCTATTCTATTCTGCATGTTATTCCATTCAGTAGGTTTTGTGCTGGTTACATCCATCATTTTATATTTTTTTTCGTGTGTTATTTATTCAAATCAACGTCTTTTGTTATTCAGTTTAGCATTTTTTATTTTTTTCTTTGTTCAGCAAGTAGTCTAAGATGTCCTTAGTTTATATACTATCAAATTAGTGGGTATAGAATAGTCGGTTTTGGTTTGATGTGTCATTTAAGATTCTTTTGCATAGGTGGTTGATTTTCCATTTCATTTTGGTTGCAGTGTTAGCTTAATCAATTAGGATAGTATTAATGCTAGTTAGGTAGATGAATCAAACGTGTTTATAATATAGATTTTTGTTCAGCGTGTTTTGTTTATCAGCCATAATGTTTGTGAGTCAAATGAAAACTCATGATTAATTGGTTCCAGCCTTTCTTTTTGGTTGTTTTAGTTTTAGCTTATTAAGTTTTTTTTGTTCTTTTTAAGTTGTTTACTACATTAGACGCTAGTTGTTTTGGGTATGTATTAACATTAGTTGATTTTTATTATTTCACCTAAGATCAATTAATTAGGTAGCTAGTAGTATTATTCGATGTCTTACTATTTGTTAACATCGTACAACATATAGTATTGACTAGTTTCATTTAGTTGATTAGTGAGTTTCTTGATTTCTTGTATTAAGCATTAGTTTGTTACATTAATTCGTGAATTATAGTTAGTTAAATCGGTTTTGATATTTTGTCTTTTAGTGTTAGGTTGTCAGATTAAATTGTTTATAGTCCAGTTTATGTTTTGTTTAGTTAGTTAATGCAAATCTTGTTTTTGCTGAATGTTTTTAGTAATTAGTTATTAATTTCTTGTTTAGCTTCGTTGTACTGCTTTGTTTTTGTGTTTCTATGTTGCAGAGAAGTGGTGGAACATGCGATAAAGCTATTTTCATACCCTTGAAGAGCCCTCTGAGGTTTTTATAAGGTTCCCTCAAGGGATCCTCAGACCCTCAGAAAGACCCCTCAGGGAGCCCTCAGAAAGGCAAAAGTTCAAGAAAACATACATTACCTCAAGAAGGGACAAGAAGACTCGAAGCACTGAAGCCTTTTCTTTTCTTTTTAGATTAGGGTTTTATTTCATTTTATGAATTGGGTCTGTAATAAAACCATTTATTTATTTTATTTAAGCCCTTTGCGTAGGGCCGTACTCCCTTAGTTAATTATTTAATTAATTCTTTTTATTTTGGCAATAAAGAGTAGTTTAGATTATGTGTTTGAATACGAAGTATTTCCCGTTCCTTGAGATCGACCCGGACTCCACCACTCGTGCGAGCTGGGTTTTTTTTATTTTTGGTGTCTGGCTTTCACTGGATTTTCATTAAAAATATTGTTTTAAAAAGTGTTTTCATAAAACTCACACCACATCTCATCCAGGTTAAGGGCAAAACCTGAACTTCATTTCTATAAAATGAATCGTTCTTTCACGTTCTTCATTCCATATCTATCATTTCATTAGAGCAAATTTTTTCATACCCAGTAAGATCCTGCTAACTGGGGCATTTTTTTTTACGTAGCCCAAATTTGGTGTGTTTTTCTTTGCCACTAAGCTCGGCCCTATATCGACTTAGTAGCAAAGAGGGGCATTTGTAAACACCCCAAATTTTCACCCTCATCAAATGTTATATTTCATATATCATTGCATGCATTCGACATATCATTTTATTGCATTGCATGTCATTTCATCACATTATCGAGATCGAGAACTCTCATTTTCAAAATATTAAATCAATATTCAAGTTTTAAAAACCTTTCTTTCAAAATCAATTTCAAAATGTGGGTTTTAAATCGACATTTTTGCCATTTGCCAACCCCCAGAATCTTATGTTTCGAAACATTTTCCTCAAAAAACAATATGGATTCATTTGAAACTCAATTTTAATTGATTTCAATTCTCAGATGAGACCCATTTAGGTGGTGTCGCTTCTGGATTCCTTCATTTGTCCAATTTCTCAAAAATTCTAGAGTCCTAGTTGGATCAGGACTCTATCTTTCTATCTTTTTTAACCTTTTCAAAACTCCATTTTTTATTTTAAACCAGTTGTGGTCATATCGTTGCACATTTCTGTCATTTTGGTCAAAATTTTAGAGTCCTAGTTGGATCAGGACTCTTTTTTCAGAGTCCTAGTCGGATTAGAACTCTACCTTTTACTACCCTTTTTACCTATTTTTGAGAAAAACTATCAAAATCTTTTATTTTGGCCAAAATCCCAGAGTCCTAGTTGGAGTAGGACTCTTTTTCAAGAATCCCAGTCGGATTAGGACTCTTTTTCAGAGTTCCAGTCAGATTAGGACTCTATCTTTCATTGCTATTTTTACTTGTTTTCAACCAAATCTTTCAAAATCTTTCGAAATGAGTTAAAAACTCAGAGTTCTAGTCGAACCAGGACTCTATTCAGAGAGTTCTAGTCGAACCAGGACTCTATTCAGAGAGTCCTAGTTGGATAAGGACTCTGACCCTGATTTCAATTTTGAGAGAATCTTTCAAAAATCTTTCTATCTATCAAAATTGTTATACCTTTATCATGGAATTTCAAAATTTTGGGATTTTGTCCCAGAGTCCTAATTAAATCAGAACTCTATCCAAAGTTTGTTTTCTCACTTTATTTTCACTGGTTTTCAAAAGCTTTGTTTAAATCTCACCATTTACTTCTTAGAAAACCAAAATTTTTCAGAGTTCTAGTCGAATCAAGACTCCTCTTCAGAGTTCTAATCAGATCAGGACTCTGAACCAGACTTCAATTCTATCTTGTTTTCACTTGTTATTCAAAATCCTCTCATTTATTTTCTCAGAAAATCCAAAATTTTAAGAGTCCTAGTTTAATTAGAAATTCATCCCAAGAGTCCAAGTTGGATCAAGACTCTGCTTTGATTTTACTGTTTGTTATTATTTTCACTATTTTCACAAGTTCTTTCATCTGTTTTTCAGAAAATACCAAAAAAAATCTAGAGTTCCAGTCCTATCAGGACTCTGTCTCAGAGTCCTAATCCAGTTAGGAGTCTATTCTGAAGTTTGTTTTTACTTCCATTTTCATTCATTTCCATTTGTTTTTTTTAAAAATCAGGTTATTTTGCAGAGTCTCGGTTGATTCAGGACTCTATTTCGGAGTTTTGATTGAGTTAGGACTCTAACCCTGACTGTATTTTTTGACTTATTTTACCAGTTTTGATGAAATCTTTCAAAAAACTTCTTCATTTGACTTTCAAAATTCAAAAATCTCAGAGTTCTAGTTGGTTCAGGACTCTGATCTGGACTTTCAGTTCGTTTAGAACTCTGTTTTCAAAACCTTTGAATTTCACCTGTTGATTTTAACCCATTTTCAAAGCCATTTTCAGTCTTTATTTCGAATTTTTCAAAACTTCGATATGGGGCCTACTCAGTTGGCGCCATATCTGGAGGAGTTCTGACCCAATCAGAACTCTGTGCCATTGCAAAACTTTTAATTTCAAGTTTACTTTGAATATTTTTTGAGAAAACCTCTTATTTTCAAGTTTTAAAATTGCTTTTTGAAAAAATGAATGGGGCCCACTCGAGGTGGCGCCACATTTGATAAAGTCAGAGTTAGTCAGTGTCCTAGTTAGATTAGGGGTTTAGAAGAGTCAAAGTTGATTTAAAAAAAAATCCATCTTTACTTTGGTTTTTAACTATTGGTTTTTAAAGCTTTTAAATTCAAGTTTTAAAATACCAAATGTGGGCCCACACTAGGTGGTGCCACATTTGGACTTTTTAGGGTTTAATTAGGTGTTCATTAGGGTTTAGTTAGAGTCCAATTAGGTTAGAAGCCTCTAGAAAAATTGTTGCCCCTTAGTGGATTTATTAGAAAGAGTTCTAAAAAAAAGGAAACCTCTATAAAGGAAGGACTTCAAGAGGCTTTTGGAGGCTCTTTTTCTCTCTCAATTTTGTGGACTCTCTCTCCTCTTCATCACCTACTCCTTCCTCCATTGCAGCTGCAGCCCCCAAGGTAATTTTTGTATACTTTATTTTATGCTTTTTATTAGTTTTTTTGTGATTTTTTAATAGATTTCACCTTGGGAGCCTCTTGTTTCATGGATTTCACCATGGAATCCATCCAAGAACCTCAAAAATGACCCATGAAGATGATATATCTCAGTTTGAGGGTGATTTCCAGGATTCTAATTCATTAGAATCGATGAGAGGTATGTCTTCTATGTTCTTAACCGACGAAAGATGTGATTTACCCGTTAAATGGGCTAAATCCATCCTTTCAAAAGTAAAATCAATTTCAGCCATAGATTCCCTGTATTTTTTTTTATTTTCTTGTCATATTAATATTTATTTCATGTGTTCCAGCATTAAATTAAATTTCATTTTGTTGTTTAGGTATTTTTTATTGTTTTCATTATTAAATCATGTTCTTTTTAGTGTTTTATTGGATTTTCGCATATTCTGATTTTAGATCCGTAGAAACCATGCTATTTCGTGTTTAAATCTTTGTTATAAATTTTTTATTTTTTTATATGTAGTTTATGGATATGTCAGTGAGACCCTGTAAAAAAAATAGAGGTTTTGTAATTCGGGAACCTTGTTAGAAAAATACAAAGTCAAATCATGATTCCTGTTGGTTAAAATTGTTGCTCATATTCAAGTACAACTTGTAGTTGCGTTATTTTTGTCATCCGAGATCTGATTCAGGATCCATAAATTGCAGTAGTTTCATATTAGAGTCTATTATTTACTGTAAAGTTTTCATAATTTTATGTCACTAGTTGATATTTTTCCTCTGTCAGGGAGTCAGATCAACTTTTTGAAACTTGTTATGTCTTATTAAAACCTTAATTCAACTTGTATTGATCATATCCCTTTAACCGAAGATCCGATCAATGATTCGTAAAAAGGAAATTGTTTATTTGTCTATCTTCTATGCACTACCAAAATTTCAGAATTGTTTGATGAAGTCTGCTATTTTTCCTTGTATTTGAAACCAGAAGTGTCTGTTTTGATCAATTTTGTATTTGTTATATTCAAGTACAGATTGCCGGAACGATATCTCTCTAACCGGAGATGATTTTTCCTTTGTATTTGTCTAGATTGCGATGATAACAATAGGTGGTGATCGAATAGGCATTGTTATCTTGTACATTTCTTTTAACATCTGAGTTGATCATAGGCATTGTTATCCTGTACATTTGTGCATAATTTTCATTATGATGTCAAATTAATATATCATTCCTCATTAGATTGGTCTGGCATAGATGCATTCATATGTGACTTTCACCATTGCTTCAAAACAAAAATCCGCTACCTTAGCTCATTGCACCAGATATGCTAAAATATCATTATATTGTGAACATTAGCAGTTCAAGGCAGCGTAGCAGCATCGTCACCCACGGACCTGCCTACAGCATTTGGGCACTTGATGCTTTCCTCAAACTTCCACCCTCTTGCATTTTACATTAACCCTGTTACAATACATCTGCAACCACCCATGTCACTGTCTCCATTGGCACAAGTAGTAGTTCCTGTAGCCAGTTCGGCTCCCCTGCATACTCTATAGTGCATCTCCACTTACAGCAGCAACCATCTCCACAACACTCACTTGCACCTGTGCACCAACACATCCATTAACATTTTCACCCTTCCCTAGCACAATATTCACCTCCATCGCCCAACTGTTGTATCCTCCTCTCTATGCTCACTTCAGCCACTCTCTATATCCACAATCACCTCATTATATACCCACAACAGAGGCTACTTCACCTGGCACATCCACTTACTTTCCTCACCATACCTTCTGTAAAATGCACTATTCACTTCAACATCACCTCCATAGCCGCCCCTACTGTCACCTACATGCTGCATCCCCAACTTACAGTTCCTCATATAACTTCACCACCTATAGCTAACCATCTTGACGAATCTAGATGAATTTTGAAACCCCCATCGCACTCATTCGAGATGGTTCATCAAGAGAGATGATGGATGGTACAACTCTGATGGACAGGCCATTCATGGCTATTACGAGCAAATGACTCGGTTTCTCCAGTCATCAGAGTTAGGGGATTGTTATCATCACAAAAATTTCCCCCTCCCTCTGCGAGAGAGAGGAACGACTCTGCGAGTCAAACTCGACCAAAGTTTTGAAAATTAGTTTTGAAAATTACTTGCCTCCGTTTTGAAATTTTATGGGAAAATTCTGTGGAATGGGACCCGTCTGTCGGTACGAGGTTCAACCATTCCTGGCGCCTTTATCAAGGGTAATTGAACCAAGGATCAAATGTGTGCTTTAACTTGACTCAAATATCTAAATCATGTTTTATTTTCCTAGAATGCATAGAGAATCAGGCATGTGCTATGAAATTTTGAAAATAATGCACATTTGAGAAATATGATGTTTGCTTGGAAAGTTGAAATATGCTTGGAAAAAGATTGGAAAAGTGCTTGAAAAAGGAATTCCTGGAGAAAATCATTGAATTTTATTGGAAATCAGAAATTTGCATTGGAAAATGAATTCTCAGGAAAACTTGAACTTTGAGAAAATCGATTTTGAGATTTGGAATACTTTTCTAAGAAAATGGATTTGAGAATTCTGAGAAAAATCAATTTCATAAGTAATTCAAGGACTTTGGAAAAATCAATTTTGGGATTGGAAAATGAAATTAAGAATGTGGAAACCTTGGGAAATCATGATTTGAACTTGGGAAATACTTTGAAATACCATTTGAAAACTCAGAGTTTTTGAGAAAATCAAATCCTGAGAAAGACTTAGAAGATTTTGAGAAAATCGATTTCTTTGAATTGGAATTGGGAAAGAAGTTTGAAAATGATGCAATTTGAATGAATGAATATGAATTTGAAAGATATTTCTTTGAGAAATTGTGAAAATCCTTTTGAGTTTTGAGAAATGCAGTGCATCTTTGAAATTAGCCTAAGAGTGTAGGGTGAATGTGGCTAATACGAAGATCACAAATCTGGGTTTTCTTCGTATTCTGACTATGGCCATAAATATGAATCCCATCAAGTTTGTGAACTCCCTAAGAGCTTGTGCACGTGCCATTCGTGTCAACCATAGTGGATTTGTAAAAATATGCACATAAATGATACATCAGATATTAAAAATTTGCAGAAATTAAACTATATGCAATGTAGTCCTATTCTAAGCTGAAAAGTAACTCTTATTCCAGATATTACATTGCTCTTTACATTGAATTGAACAAAATAAAAGAAATAAAATAACTAAATCTTCTTCTTGAATATTCTTTCAAAATTAGAAAACATGTTAGCACATAAATGTAGGTTTATCTGGGTTAATCCAAAAATATTAGAAATTGTCAGATATTATCCAAATGTAAACCCTAATTCATACCCCCTTTGATATAAACATGATAAATAAGTAATAAAATTCAAAAATAAACTTAGAAATTCGAAATTAGAGTAAAAATGACCAAAATACCCCTGATGACCTTGAAATTAGGGTTTTCTAAGAGAATTTTTATAAAATTTGGAAATTTGAAAATCAAATGAAATAAAATTAAACACAATATGATGCAATATGATGATATGAATGAAAACTTAGAGAGGTAAAGATTGGAATTTCGAAATTGAGGTCAAAATGACCAAAATGCCCCTGATAATAAGACTATGGCCTTAAAATTAGGGTTTTCTGAAATAAATTTTGCAAAAAGTTGAAATGTGAAATGCAAATGATATTACAATTAACCCTAATATGATACTATATGCTTATTCACATGATAAAAACCCTAAAATGGCAAAAATATCACAAATTATCGAATTTAACTTGATTTTCGCATCTAAATTTAAAGATTAACTAACACATAAGGTAAATGAACTTGGAATTGAGCCGAATTTGGTAGACACCTATACTGACTCTAAAAACAGAATAGAACTCGAAAATCTATTTTTTGATATTTTTTTAATATGGAAATTAACTAAAAATCCTAAAAATCAAGATTTTGCCTAAAATGCTAAATTTAAATTGAATTTCGGGTACTAAACTACCATTGTAATCTTCTAAATTCTATGGAGTGATAGAGGATAGTTAGGCAAAGATTTTTTACTTTTATAGATTTGGGTTTTTACCTATGGTCAGAGCTGGACAGTTTCGGCAAGTCGGATCATAATCCGACGACTCTAGGACTTAGGGCAGACTGATAGGTTTTGGAAACAATTATGAGAAAAATAGCAAAATTTAGAGAAAATGATTCAAATTTTGGGAGAATGTCCCTGACAAACAGAGGACTAATTCCTATTTTTAAAGTTTTGGGATTAGATGAACGGTTTGGAAAAGAGCATAGGATTATTAGAGATCTAGATCTCCGTAATTCTCAGACATTGGAATTTAACAGACAAGGAATTTAATTCTGGGAAAAATACCTAGAGTATTACTAAAATTCTCAAATTTTAGGGAATGACAGAGTGAATAGTGAGGAATAACTTCACTGTCAAAAGTTTTGACATCCAACTTACAGATTGAAGCATCACAGCGGATTAGGGTCGGTCTAGACCCTGACAAGGAAAAATTGAGATTTTCACAGGTTTCAAAAAAAGTTGATTTTTAGCAGAGATCAAACCTCATTGTAAAAATCTGGAAAAATACTAAAAACAATAGATTTTAACAAGGATCCACTGTATTTTTTTTGAGGAGGATTTGGATCATCCATCTGGGAGATCTCAGATGTTCTTGTCTGCTAAAACAAAACCTGAAATTTCCAGAAGGGTAAAATTCTGATTTGGAGTCCGATTTATTTAGTGGGGTTACGAAAGTCAAATAGTTTCAGGTTTTTGGCAGAAGGTCAGGGACAACTAAAGGTATTCACAACAAAATTTTCTGAATTTATAAACGCAAATACCTACATGAAATAACAAACAGACTTTATGCATGAATGAAAACTTATACACTAATACGCAAAATTGATGAGACTAAGCAAAAATATCTATAAAGCAACAAAGCTAATTAAAACAAAATACCTAAAACATGCTATTTATATGAAATCCATACTTGAAACAAAGAAAATCGGGGGGGGGGGAGGGGTATGAATTTGGTTGATGTTGGTCATTGATGAAAGGGACCCGATCCATCGGGCGGATTACTTCGTCTACTTAGCCTTAATATTAAAGATAACCTTTTTCAGTAATGTAAACCCAATTCTAAACTGAATTTTACATTAGATTCACCATCTTAAAGAGAACATCCATGACATTTTTTTCTTTTTTTAAAAAAAAAAGTCAATATAACATAAGGAGTATTTGCTTACCTTGAATTGGGTGGAGATGGTTGAAGGTGTTGGCGTCAATTGAAAGGGGATGCAGCAGGTGGCTGTAGCAATGGAGCTGGACTTGCTGGACATCAAAGGTAGTTGTTGGTGATGCTGGAAGCAATGGTGATGGAGGGTTGAAGGGCTGCAACCAAGAGGTTGTTGAAGGTTGGTGGATGGTGCTGGAGTGATTACAACGGCGCTGCTGGCTGGAGCGAAGGAGGGCATCCCCCTTATACGTGTTGGGGCTTCAAGGGTGCTGGGAGTGGATGGTGCTGGAATCTGCTTCAAGGTGGTAGAGCTGCTACTTGGTGGCTTGAAGATGGCTGGGGTAGCTAGAACCAACTGCAACAAAGAAAACTAATGGAGAGAGAGAGGTAGAGAGGTGGTTAGGTTTAGCAAAGGGGAGATGTATTGCTAAGGTGAGAGAGGGAGGAGCTGCTAGAGGGAGATTCGTATGGTGTCCTCGAGAAATAGCAAAAAGAAGGCCTTTTATTATGGCTGGACCAAAGAAAGGGGAAAGAAAGAAAGGAGGGAAAAGAAGAAGGAAAGAAAAGGAAGAAAGAAAGGTTGGAAGAAAGAAAATGAAAGAAAGAAGAGAAGGAGGAAAGGAAGAAAGAGAGAAGAGAAGAGGAGAGGAGGGAGGCTTGGTCGACCAACGGGGAGAGGGAAGGAAGGAAGAAAGGAAAAAAGAAAGAAAGAAGAAGAAAGAAAGAAAAAGAAAGAAAGGAAGAAGAAAAGAAGGAAAAGAAGAAAGAAGGAAGAAAGGAAAGAAAAGAAAGAAGGAGAAGGAAAGAAGAGGAAGAGAGAAAAGGAAATAAGGAGAGAGAGGGGGGCTGGTCGACCCCTCTTGTGGGTCCCACCACTCATAAAAAAAATGTAATAAAATAAAGAATAAAATAAAATAAAAAGGGAATAAAAGAAACAATTTCTTTTTTTTTATTAAAAGGAAATGAAAATGGATAAGCCATCTCAGAGTGGGACCATTTTTCAATTTTGAAATTCATTTTGAAGATCATAGGGGTAGAATAGTCTTTTTAAAAAAATTCTGGATGAAACGAGCTATTTGTGACAGTTTTTGAAATGAGCTCAAAATTTGAAGTTTCATACCACGTTGCGAAGCAAATCCAGTTTAAAATTTGAAAATTTTAGTTTGAAAGAAATTTAGATTATTTTTCTCGAGAAAATATTTCCAAATTTAGAATCCCGGGGGTAAAAATGTCAATTTTGAAAACCGAGGGTTTGAAATTGATTTCTGAAAACTTTTAAAACTCAATCTGGATTGGAATTTATAAAACTGGAGTTCTAGACTTTGAAAATGAAATGAAATGAAATGTGATGAAATGCTGAGAAATGATATGAAATGATGAAAAATGACACAAAATGTTGTGCAAAATGCAGACCCTGAATGAAGAATTTTGGACATTGGACTTTCATTGACACTTGTACCAGTTCAAAAAGTGTTAAAATTGATAAAATTTGCAAAAATGGTTCAAGAAATGGTTTTCAGGCTCTATCGGGCCAGAGTGACACTAAAAATTGGGATTTGAACTGATTTGAACTAAAATGAACTGAATTGAGCTGGGTTTTAGGGTTTCAGAACTCAAGTGAACTAACAAGACACTGACTCAACTGAACTCCCTGAATAAATTTTCAAGAAAAACTGTCATTTTTAGAGAAATTGTACGAAATGGTCACTGGAGTGAAGTGAATTACCAATCAGAGCTGAGTAAGAGCTAGAACAAAGGTCAGTAATACTGAGATGAACTAAAAATGAAGCTCAAACACTAGCTCAACTGACTAGACTCTGCTTAATTTCAGCTAAAAGAACTGAATCGGCTAAAATGGGCTCCTAGACATTTGGAAATGGTTTTGAACTGAAACTGAAGCACTTGAACTCCTGGTGAGCTCAAGCTAGACTCAAAGGAATAGGATTGACTAAGAATGACTGACTTAGAGACAATTGGCTTAAATTTGAGTGAGAAATGAGCTCATTTCTGAAGAAATGATCCCATTTTGGCAGGAATGCTCAGAAATGAAAATGGTATGTTCTTCATGAGCTCAGATAAGCTAGAAATGATTAATATTCTAACTGTTCTGAACTAACCAATGAGCTTAGTTGACTCCGACTGACTGGGGTCTGGGATGACCTAGGGGTAAAATGATAATTTTTCTAATAAAAGTGGGTTAAATGGTAGTTTTCTGACTCAAACTTGGGGTTTGACTCCTACACTGACCTACCAGGGTCGACACTGCACCAGGGGGGTGTTTGAAATTGAATGAGGAAAATTTGGGGTGTTTACAGGGATAAGGACTACCATAATTATCCTAGGTGGTAGTTGTTTGGCACTTCTGCAGAAGTTGAATGCATCCATAGGCCTTGTATGCCTTTGGAGACTTACTCTCTTGGTCACTGGTCGTCTCCTTAGGATCGGACTCAGGCAGTCATTCAAGATAGCATAAAATATATGGCATAACAGACCCCCGAATCGATCTCGGTTGTTTCTACGTTTCGTGCCTTGTGCGTACCCATAATGGCCAATTAATAATCAGAACAGAAATATGATTGGCTCACATCACTTTTAGACTTGCACTTTGGTAAAGTTATGATAGTTATTTGCTTTTGAGCTTGGTTACCTGTTTTGTTTTACTACTTGTGATAGTTAATGATATGCAGAGTTAGCTTTGTGGGAACTGTATGATTAGTTCAGTTATAGCTGCTTATAATTAATTCTGTTATAATTTCTTGTGGATAGTATTTGCTCTCTGCTTGTGGAATCAATTTCATTATTGATTCATGTGATTCACAATTATGAGCATGCTTTATATTAATTGTTGTTTCTTCTGTTCTTTTGCACACCTACCAGTTTTTGCGATACTGACCCATTTTATGGGTGCAGTTGACGAGTAGGCTCTCTTCACAGTCAGTGGTGTGGTGCAACATGATCAAGGCCTCACTCTTTTTGTTGGCGTTTTGGCTGCTCGTTTGGGTTTTGTACTTTTTACTTTCAGGGGAGTAAGACCCCAAATCTTGTACAAGGATAAACTATTTATCAGAAAAATCTACCCTTTGGTTCACTAGTTTTGGCTAGAAATGGTTCTTTTGGGATTTTGTGCTAACGTGCTCAGAAAAATTGACTTGTTCCTTTTTAAAAGAAAATCTACTATTGCTAAAAGTTTTCGCTTGCAAACTCTGAATTTCAAAAGGATTTAAATAAATATACTCTTATTTCAAGTTGAACTTTTAGGGCGTTACAATTCATAGCACATAATTGTTTTAACATGTAATATTATAGTTTTATCTTATACAATTCATCATTGTTTGATGATGTTGTTACGACAATGAAGCCGTACATGATACTTCAAGTACAAGGTTTTGATGATGAACAAGTGAATCAACTGCATTTAAGCTAAGGCAATGAAGAAAGATGACAAGCATTGAAGAATTCGATGAAGAATCTTTGAAGACTAGTGTGCAAATGTTAAATTCATTAAAAGTCTTAGATTCTTGTAAGAGCCTTACTTAGAGTGCATATTTTGGTTGCATTTCACCTAAAAGGTCTTTAGAAAAAGTTTTCTAAAAGAACCCTTCATGAAAATCTTTTTAGAAAACTCTTTATTTAATTTTTCGTTTTTATTAGTCAACCAATAGACTCACCAGTCGACTAATCCTTTAGCGTCAAATTTTCTAAACAAAATGTCATTTTTGTCAAATTAGTCGACCGAAGGTTTTATCAGTCGACCAGACAGAATGTATGTTTTCTGGAAATTTAGCAGCAGTCGACTAATGATTTTATCAGTCGACCAGGCAGAACATGTAGTTTCAGAAAAATTTAGCAGCAGTCGACTGAAAGGTTTTTCAGTCTACTGATGATATTATCAGTCGACTAATTTTTTCTCTAGTCGACTAAGTTTTAAAACTTTAGATTTTCAAACGGCTTGATAAACACATTAGTCGACCGACGATAACTGTCAGTCTACTAATAGTTAATTATCAGTTGACTAACTACTGTTCCAGTCGACTAATTTTGTCGCTTTTTCTGAAACTTTTAAAAGGCATGTCTTTTCATTTTTCAAACATTTTGATCGTTCAAAATGGACTATTTTGACACCCTTTCATACCCTCAACATATGAAATCTTTCAACTATAAATATAAGTGCATTCTATATTCAAAAAACATCAAATTGAGTGCAATTACATTGAATTACTCTTTGCTTTTCACTCATATTCATTTTCTCACTCACTTGATATTTTTCACTTCAGTTTTTCACTCAAATTCCTTTGAGAGACAGTGAATTCGTGAGTTGAGTATTCCAACAACCTCAAAAGCCAATTGCATCTCATTTGCATTCATAAGAAGGGCTCGTAGGTTGTTTTGTAAGTTGTTACTTATTTCAACTTTCTGTAAAAGGAAGGACTCCTTGGTTTAAAGGAGTTGTTTGCTTTCAGTAGGTGTGTTATTGAAAGTGGGACCGGATTTGGTCTGTATGATCTTGTAGTTACACAAGGTTGATAGTGGAAATCTTAAGCGGGTTTTGCTTGGGGACTGGATGTAGGTCGGGAAAGACCGAACCAGGATAAATTATTGTGTTCTTTGTGTGTTTGCTTTGCGAATTGCAAAATCCGTCAAAATTCCGAAGACGATATTTAAAAGCACTATTCACCCCCCTCTAGTGCTCGTTGCCTCGATCCTACTGCACTTTTAGATGTCTTATGCAGCTCATAGAGACATAAATGCTTCATATGTGATTTTGTGGTTGTATTTTGTGAAATTCATTATTGTTTCATGTGTTATGTATGATATGATATGTATCTAACTTTGGGTCCGGCCGATACGGGTTATGATATGATACTTACAACCTTGATTTACATGGTTCAACAAAACTGCCTACATCCACATGGAGAGTATCGGGAGGCTTTACTATTAATAACCAAGTCATATGCCAATACAAAAGAGAATAAGCAATACCACAAACAAGAATAATTGCGCCAATTCTTGGTCCTCCAAGAGGATCAATGCATGGAACTAAGGCCATGTACTCGTAACACGAAGTAAGTTCAGCCAAGCCCTAAACTTTACTTCATTCATCATTTTGCTCCTTTTAACCATAGTCGATTTACTCGATATACTGACTAACGCCTTGTGCAAGTTGTGCTGAATCAACAAATCCTTTATCCTTCTTTGTCATAAACCACAACTCTCTTTGCCATCAAATTGCTCCACCTCAAATTGAACACTCATTAACTTTGAGGTCATCGTGGATCTTTCTTCAAACCACTTGCTCTATGAGCCAAGGGATCTGATACCACTTATTGTGGTTTTGGGGCCTGTGCCCAAGATCACACAAGGTCGGATTCGAGGTCGATGTGAATAGGGAACTTACACAAATAAAATAAATCCAACAAAGAAGTAAACCATGCACAATAAATAGAAATATTTACATGGTTTGGAAAAACTGCCTACATCCATGATGAGAGTACTAAGAGAGCCTTTACTATTAATAACCAAGCCATATGACAATACAAGAGAGAGAATGTAATGACCCCAACTCATGCCCCTCGAAAATGCAGTTTTTTTTTAAACAAATGCGAAAATATTCTCAGAGATCCGAGGCCTTTACAGTTCAACTCCCAATTGGATAACCACACACACCACAATAGAGCTTACACTTATCATCCATACTAAACCAAACCATTATTCATTTATTTGGAAGAAGAAATGCTTAAGCAATAATTGCAAGAGACATCAGAGTTATTTAAATGACATAAAAGTAAATAACAAAAAACTGAGCCACATTATCCCTCTGTGAACCGTCCAGCAAGAATGTGACACTCGTAACTCTCCCAGAAACCAGTCACTTCATTGATCACTTGCGACTGCGAAAAATCATAGAAGTAGGGTGTCAGAACCGAAATCATGAACACAGGTACTTCTAATGAAATAAGTGAGCTAAATAATACAGATAAGATCTAATGCAATAATTTAGAGAAAATGCAATGATGACAATTACATAATTCAATTTAAGCATTCATGCAATAAGGAACAATTTCTAAGCATGAAGAATAATTTAAGTAATAGCAGAGATCACAATTTAAGTAAGCAAGACATTAGAGATTAAACATCATGCATCCACCAACATGTAACAATTAAGAGAACATATAGCATATGCATGTTCTAATGCATAGCAAGAATATGCATGATTTATATGCAATGCATGAACACTTTATTATTTTTTTTAAGGTTTACCTTTTTTATATACATGCCCTATTAAATGCATATAATTTAAGTTCATCTTTTTAATTATCGTTGCCCGCAGATACACCAAACAGGTAAAATCCTCGAGGTCAAGTTAGGTTAACACACAATTTGTATTTTATTACTGGGTTTCAAACTTATCCCTCGACCAATATCAGGAAACAATACCGTCCATCAGAATATTAGACCTGCACATCTAATGTCGAGGACACAAGGGACACCCCACACCCACAAGTGTCATTTCTTTGGTACCAAAACAACAGTTGTGTCAAACACACCACCCTCAGGTCAAGTGGTGGACTCTCCCTAAAATCATGGTCAGGAGAAAGAACCTCAATATCGGGTTCAGGAGATAAAATAAAGTACATGAAGTTTTTGTATCCTCACAGTCTCCCCAAGACTGGATCTCTAAGATCCTCATTCTTCTGATGAAAAATCCTAGAACGTATATTACATTGTCCTTATTCATTATCTTTTTATTAAAAGCCAATTATTGAGTTTTGCAATTCAGCATGCAGAAACAAGGCAAAAGCTCACATTTATCCATGCAAGAACCATCACAGGACTCCCGCCCATAGAAACACATAGAACAGTACAATATAGTGCAATAAATATAAATGTAATTTTTGTGATGCATTTAAGCAATTAAGAAAGAGCAAACCAAAGCTCAAGGTTCTCCAGGCCTATGATGATTCATTTAAACCATCGATGCATCATACACAAAAACCATAACAACTTGCAATGTATGCAATGATATCAACATGCTTCCAAATGCATATTTATATATGTCAATTTAACCATGTGCATGATATGTCACATTCATATGCATGTGTTCGCCATTCATGTTCATGTGCCTTTACGAAATCATTCCACATACATGCATTCACTCATGAATCATCTCAATTGGGACAAGTGAACAACTCATGCATTTATGTACATGCGAAACACACATCAATGCATGTATGCACCTGCATTTGAAACAAACTTCATATAGTATGATGCTTAAGCACATCACATCAAGTCAAAGCCATATGCAATTTGTTGAGTCAATGAACTTGAAAACAATTTTGCAAAACCTAATCATCACCTAGGCATTGATCTTAATTGTGCCTAAAAAAAACAGTTTTATAAGTATCGATCAAGTCATTCAAACTATATCCAGCATGAATCCAATTCAAGAACAGAAAACACAGATTAAGGTATATATATACAAGCATAAATTTTGATCATAAGAAACAGAAATAAATATCAATCATAGCCCAATATGAGTCTATTTTTGTATAAAACCCCATACACAGAATTTTTATGTGTAAAGAACCAAAAACACCCATATAAAAGAGAATATATGAATCCTCATCCATGTAATCTAGAGTAAACACATAGAATCACTCTTTAACCATGGATTTGCACTAAATTGGTGGTTCTACCGAAGAGGGGAAAAGTCAATACTTAAACAATTAGATATGCAAATCATGGTACAAGCAACTCATGTTCAACTGCCTTTTATCATAGGCAGCATGGAACATACCTTGAATAGGATGGGCAGACCCTGGTCAAAACAAAGGAGTCTACCCAGAAAGGTCTGGACAGACTTGTCCGCACCCCTAGAGCAAAGCATGTGAGAGGGCTGAGGTGCATAAACTCATCACACCCCTCCCAATAATCAGTCTGTGACCCCCGCAACAATAGTATTTTAGCCAACTGTGTGAGGCCTAACAACATACAATGTATATTAAATAAATTACACAGGACATGCTCATGATACAAAGACAATTACTGTAACAGAATTATAAATCTCATTCAATCAAAGTTACAGACTAAAATATACATGTAACATACAACCACTACCAACTTACAGGTTTACATTCGAGCCTACATAAAATTTGATGTATTGAGGTGAGACACCCATCAATATGTGTGCGCCAGTGTGAACTTTCAAGAGAACAAACAAAATACATATTCAGACTTTTAGCAATTCTGGTGTAACGAGACAGTAGAAGAATGTAACGTGTACAATTGAGGTTTCTTAGTAAAGTGTGACTGATTACGAGTTGAAATCTAAAAGCATTCACATATACGAAATTCATTTTTTCCTTATATATAGATATATGTATATATATATACATATATCGTGGCAGTCATGAATCTGAAAGCAAACCCCTTACGAATTTGGGGTTTCGGTTTGGGGGTTCATCGTGAAATCCTGAGTCCAAGGACTTGGGATTTTCGGCACTGACACCCTATACTCGATCCACTGAGTTTTTTTTTGTTTTTTGTTTTAAACAGAAACAACCAACAGACATTTGCAGAGCTGAAATCAACCCTCCCTATGCTATTCGAGTTAGGGCTTCCCTGCGACCCACCTCAACATACTCGAACATCGTCAATACACAAAAGAAAATACAGAGATCCTAACTGTTTCGGCGAAGAGGAAGAGAGACTGCCGCAGTTAGGAAGGTCGTCGGTTGCTCCTACTGTCGTACGCTGTAAACACCTTAAATTTTCACCCTCATCCAATGTTTACATTTCATATGTCATTGCATATCACTCCATGTATTTGACATGTCATTTCATTGCATTGCATGTCATTGCATTGCATAGCATTGCATGTCATTGCATCTCATTATCGAGATCCAGAACTCCTATTTTCAAAATATTAAAACCAAATTCAAGTTTTAAAAACCTTTCTTTCGAAATTAATTTCAAAACCTGGGTTTAAAATCGACATTTTTTTTTTCATTTGCCAACCCCCAGGACACTTATATTTTAAATGTTTTTCTCAGAAAACAATTCGAATTCGTTTTAAACTCAATTTTAATTGATTTTAATTCTCAGATAAAACCCATTTAGGTGGTGTCGCTTCTGGATTCCTTCATTTGTTAAATTTCTCAAAAATTCTAGAGTCCTAGTTGGACCAAGACTATCTTTTTATCTTTTTGAATCTTTCAAAACTTCATTCTGATTTTAAACCAGTTGTGATCATATCCCTTGCCCATTTCTGTCATTTTGGCCAAAATCCTAGTGTCCTAGTTGGATCAGGACTCTTTCTTCAGAGTCTTAGTCGGATCAGAACTCTACCTTTTACTACCCTTTTACCGGTTTTTGAGAAAATCTTTTAAAATCTTTCATTTTGGCCAAAATCCCAGAGTCCTAGTTGGATTAGGACTTTTTTTCAAGAATCCCAGTCGGATTATGACTCTTCTTTAAAGTTTCAGTCAGATTAGGATTCTATCTTTCGTGGCTATTTTAGCTATTTTCAATCAAATCTTTTAAAATATTTAGAAATGAGTCAAAAACTCAGAGTTTTAGTTGAACCAGGACTCTATTCAAAGAGTCGCAGTTGGATCAGGACTCTGACCCTTATTTCAATTTTGAGAAAATCCTTTCCAAAATCTCTTTATTTTTCCAAACTTCAAAATTGTTACACCTTTATTAGAGAATTTCAAAATTCTTGGATTTTACCCCAGAGTCCTGGTTGAATTAGGACTCTATCCAGTGTTCATTTTCTCACTTCATTTTCACTAGTTTTCAAAAGTTCCTTTTAAAATCTCTTCATTTACATTTTAGAAAACCAAAAATTCTCAAAGTTCTAGTCGAATTAAGACTTCCTCAGAGTCCTGGTCAGATCAGGACTCTGAACTCGACTTTAATTTTATCTTATTTTCACCTATTTTTCAAAATCCTTTCATTTGTTTTCTCAGAAAATCCAAAATTCTGAGAGTCCTAGTCCAATTAGGACTCTGTCCTCAGAGTCCTAGTGGGATCAGAACTCTGTTTTGATTTCAATACTTGTTGCTGTTTTCATTTTTTTCACAAATTCTTTCATCTGATTTTCAGAAAATACAAAAAAAATCTAGAGTTTTAGTCCGATCAGGACTCTATCCCAGAGTCTATTCTAAAGTTTGTTTTCACTTCCATTTTCATTCATTTTCATTTGTTTTTCAAAAATTAGGTCATTTTGCAGAGTTTTAATTGGTTTAGGACTCTATTTTAGAGTTTCAGTTGAGATAAGACTCTAACCCTAACTGCATTTTCTGACTTATTTTTCCAGTTTTGATGAAATCTTTCAAAAAACTTCTTCATTTGACTTTCAAAAATCTAAAATCTCAGAGTTCTAATTGGTTCAGGACTCTGATCTAGAGTTTTAGTTTGCTTAGAACTCTGTTTTCAAAACCTTTGAATTTCACCTATTGATTTGAACCCCTTTTCAAAGCCATTTTCAGTCTTTATTTCAAAAAAAAATTAAAACTTTAATGTGGGCCCACTCAGTTGGTGCCATATCTAGAGGAGTTCTGACCCAGTCAGAACTCTGTGCCATTTCAAAACTTTCAATTTCAAGTTTACTTTGAATATCTTTTGAGAAAACCTCTTATTTTCAAGTTTTAAAATCGCTTTTTGAAAAACCAAATGGGGCCCACTCGAGGTGGCACCACATTTGATAAAGTCAGGGTTAGTCAGTGTCCTAGTTAGGTTAGGAATCTAGAAGAGTCCAAATTTGATTTTAAAAGTCATATTTTTACTTTAGATTTTAACCTTGATTTAAAAGTTTTAAATTAAGGTTTTTGAAAAAACCCAAGTAGCGCCATATTTGGGAAGTTCCCAAAAACATTTAGAAGTTTAATTAGGGTTAGTTAGGGTCACTTTAGGGTTAGAAAGCCACCAAAAATCGTCCTCCCCATTTATCCTATCTTGATAAACTCTAAAAAATTTAAAACTCTCCAAATTAGCCCTAATTATATGGATTTTCAAAAATCTATAAAAAGGGGTCGTTAAAGGGGTCAATGGAGGCTCTTTTTCTCTCCCAATTTCGTGGCCTCTCTCTCCTCTCCAGCACCTCCTCCTTCCTCCATTGCAGCTGCAGCCCCCAAGGTAATTTTTTATACTTTATTTTGTACTTTTTTATTAGTTTTTTATGATTTTTCAATAGATTTCACCATGGAAACCCTTGTATTCATGGATTTAACTATGGATTTCATCCAAGAACCCCAAAGTCGACCCAAGAAGATGATCTAACTCAGTTTAAGAGTGTTTTCCAGGATTCTAATCCGTTAAAATTGATGAGAGGTATGTTTTCTATATTCTTAACCAATGAAATATGAGATTTACCCATTAAATGGGCTAAATCTATATTTTAGCCATTAAAAGGTAAAATCAATTTTAGCCATAAATTCCCTGTATTTTTTTTATTTTCTTGTTATAATGATGTTTGCTTTACATGTTATAGCATTAAATTAAAATTTTTTATGTTGTTTATGTGTTTTTTTTGTTATTTTCCATGTTTGAGTCATAGTTTTTATTGTTTTATTAGATTTTCATGTGTTTTGATTCTAGGTCTGTAGAAATCATGTTATTTTGTGTTTAAATCTCTATTAGAAAATTCTGATTTTTTTTATATTTAGTCTACAGATTTGTCAGTAAGTCTCTATAAAAAAATAGAGTTTTGGGGATTCGGGAACCCTGTTAGAAAAATACAAAGTTGAATCGTGATTCCTGCTTATTAAAATAGTTATTCATATTCAAGTATAACTTGTAGTTGCGTTATTTTTGTCATCCAAGATCTTACTTGGGATCCATAAATTGCAGTAGCTTTATATTAGAGTCTATTATTTACTGTAAATTTCTTATAATTTTCTGTCACTGTTTGATATTTTTCCTCTATCAGAGAGTCAGATCAACTTTTTAGAACTCGTTATGTTTTATTAAAACCCTAATTCAACTTATGTTGATCGTATGTCCCTAACCGGAGATATGATCAATAATCTATAAAAAGTAAAGTTCATTATCTACATGTCTGTTATTTACTTCTGAAATCTCAGAAATTTTTGATGTGTTTTGCTATTTTTTTCTGTATTTGAAATTGGAAGTGCCTGTTTTGATCAATTTTATATTCGTTATATTCAAGTACGTATTGCCAGAATGATATCTCACTAACTAGAGATGGTTTTTCCGATCTGTAAAAGGGAGAATCTTTGTTTTTTGTCTATTATTGCTCTGTAGAATTTTATGAATTTTCATGGTGATTTGGCCCCTAATTTGGGTCTAACACTGAAACAAATACGTGCTTGTGGGCAAAAATAGCAAATTTTAGGGTTTCATGCAATTTTCATATTAAAATCATGTCAAAATTTGATCTTTATGTTTCTAGATTAATTTTAGGGTTACAAGGAGTGTAGGTATCTATTTTTATTAATTTTGAATCTCATTTGATGCTTGGATGAGTTAAATGGCAAAACAGGGTACCCGTAGGATCCCAAAACATTGACAAAATCATGATTTTCATGACATTTTAGATTTTTTTATAGAAGTTCATGTTTTTAGGGTTTGTGTATATTTTTAATCATGTTAGAGTGTTTTCCATTCCATTTTATGTTTATTTGATTTCATTCAAACCCCAAATCTCAAGTTTTTACCGAAATATTTTTGGAAAACCCTAATTTCAAGGCCATAGTCTTGCTATCAGGGGCATTTTGGTTATTTGACCTCAATTTCAAAATCCCTAACTTAGATTTTCTTATTTTCAATCATATCATATCATCTTGTGTTTGATTTATTCTCGTTTGAATTTCAAAATCTCATTTTATAACATATTTTTCTGAAAAACCTTGATTTCAATGCCATAGTCTTGCTATCAGGGGCATTTTGGTTATTTTGACCCCAATTTTGAATTTTCAAATCTCATTTTCATATTTTCAATACAATTTCGTTATTTATGTTTATATCAGGGAAGTATGAACTGGGTTTATATTTGGATAATATCCGATAATTTTCCAATGTTTTTGAATAAATCTAGATAAACCTACATTTCTGTGCTAACATATTTTCTAGTTTTGCAGGATTATTCAAGTGGAGGACTTAGTTTTTCATTTTATTTCTCTTTTATTCAATTCAATGTAAATATCAAATGTAATATTTGGAATAAGATTTACATTTTCTGCTTAGAATAGGGAGCATTGCATATAATTTAATTCTGCAAATATTAAAATCTGATGTATCTCAATTCATGCATATTTTTATAAACCCACCATGGTCTGCACGAATGGCATGTTGTTATCGTCGCGAAATTTTTCCCCCGTCTTCCCTTCCTTGCGGAAGAGAGAGAGGGGAAACGCTTTCGCGCTTCAAACTTGACCGAATTTTGGAAATGGTTTTGAAATACTCGCCTCCGTTTTAAAAATTGCGGGAAAATCCATGGGATGGGGCTCGACCTGTCGGTACGAGGTTCGACCGTTCCTGCCGCCTTTAACAGGGGTAATCGAACCAAGGACCAAAATTGTGCTTGACTTAATTAAATCATCGAAATTATGTTCTATCCTATATGCACAGAGAATTCAGGCATGTGCTATGAGATTTGAAAGATGTAAGTTGGAAACATGATGTATGCTTGGGAAAACATGATGCATGCTTGGAAAATATTGGGAGTTGAAAAGATTTTCTCAGGAAAAAGCTGAAAGTCAATTTCTCAGGAAACTCAGATGAAAAAGATTTGAAATCTCAGGAAAGTTCATAAAGACTTGGGAAAATTATGAATGGTTGAAAATCCTGGGAAAATGGAAGTGATTCTTGAGAAAAGATGAACTTTCTGAAAAGGGAAACACTTCTTAGGAAAACTTGGACTTTGAGAGTTTTCTTAGGAAAATGATGGAAGATTTATAGGAAAACTCATTGGAGAAGGAAATTCAAAACTCGAGGAATCGAAATCTTGGGAATTTTACCTTTTGAAATACTTGGAAATCGATTTTGGATCTTGGAGAAAGATTGGAAAACTCTTTTGAATCTCTTAAGAAAATGTCATTTTCCAGGGAAAACTGTGGAAAACTTGTCTTTGGAAAACCGATTTTAAGAAATCCTTAGAGTTTCTTGAGAAACCGATTTTCAGGGAAAACTATGAAAACTTGACTTTGGGAAAATCAACTTAAGAGTTTCTTGAGAAATCGATTTCTTGAGAATGAAGTTTTCTTAAGAAAATCGTGGGAAAACCAATGATTTCATGATGCGAATGACATGAGTAAATGAATGCACTTTGAAAGATTCTCTAAGAAATTTGTTGGAAAATGTGCATTAAGTCAAAATAAAGCCTTCACATATTCTGACTGTGGCCATGAATATGTTTAGAACTTAATTGATTTAATGCACAACGCTTTGAAAACATTGGAAATATGATGTGCATTTTTAAGATAGCCTAAGAGTGTAGGCTCAATGTGACTAGTAGAAAGATGATGGATCTGGGTCTCGTCCATATTCCGACTAGGGCCGTAAATATGGATCCCACCGAGTCCATCAACTCCCTAAGAGTTGGTGTACGTGTCATTCGTGAACATCCATAGTGCTTTTGAAATAAGATGTATGCATCACATAAGCAGGATATTTGCATAAATTCAAACTATATGATATGCATCCTAGTCTAAGCAGGAAATTAAATCTCTTATTCCAAAATTTACATTATTACATCACTAAATAAAGGAAATAAAAGAATTTTGCAGACTTCAGCTCCTTCTTTGGAATGTCCTTGCCAAGCTTGAAATAAAGTTAGCTCAAATATGTGGGTTTTTCCAAGATTTTCCAATAATATTATGAAATTATTGGATTTAATTGGATATAAACCCTATTCTCATGCTTCCTTGATGTTTTGAAATGATGTAAATGCAGGGAATTCAGTGGAAAACAGTTTGAAATTCGGAATTTGTGGTCAAAATGACCAAAATACCCCTAATTATAAAGTTATACCTTTAAAATCAAGGTTTTTTGAAGGAAAACTTGGTAAAATTGAGATTTCGAAATTCGAATTGACTCAAATGATGATGAGATGCAGTAAGGGACATGATGAAATGCTGCTAAACGCATTAGGACTGTAAAATCAGAGTTTGGCATTTTGCAATTTATCCAAAATAACGAATTTCGCTTGTTTTTCGCTTGGATCTGGGTCCTGCGGGACCCTGTTTTGGTATTATGAATGATCCGAACCTCAAATGGATTCCAAATTGCACCAAATTCGGTATGAAGCATCTACCTACTCTGATAAACGGCCTAGAATGCTAAAAATTCTGAAATGATATGATTTAAATGCCAAAATTCAAAGAAAGTCCTAAAATGGTGGATTTTGCCTATGGATCCGAACCAAATGCAATGCCTAATATGATAATGCAAGATTTACACCATGGAAACTTCTGATATTTTGCAGACTGCTAAAAGACCCGAAATTGAACATTTTTGGTTTTTATAGTATGGGGATTTGAGCCATGGTGAGTTCAATAACAGAGATTTAGTTCTGATAGAGGTAAAAATCACACTAATCTGATGAAAAATGCTAAAGAAATACAAAACGGCCATGGAAATTTATGAAATTAATCAGAGTTATGAACGACACCTACATAAACAACTTTTATGTTTATGACTTTGGCATTTGAGCAACGGAAACACAGATAAAAATATAGCTATTTCTGCCTAAACTAACAGAACAGACAAATGTAGCAAAACAGGGGGCTGACAACAAAATCCGAAGCAGGGGTCAACACTGTTTTAAAAATTACAGGCTTTCAGATTCAAACATAGGACATCTCGGACACCACTTTCATTTTTTACAGTTTCGGATTTGGAGAAACACACAAAGAGAAACCATAGACCTAAGTCGATCCAAGATCTCAGAGGCCCAAATTAGGCTCTGACACGTGTCCCGAACTCTCGGATTTTTGTCAGACATACAAAAAATCATAAAAATCTAAAAAAATCATATTAAAAACTAGACATTCTTCCGAGTTCACAACATTTTTATGATCTAAAATCGGATCTCCCATGAGGGATATCTTGATTTTACAAGTCGGAAAATGATTTTCCGAACGTATCCCGGGTAACAAAACCCGACTTGCCATTTTGAATGTTTACCACAGTAAACAAATTTAAATGGCTCCGAATTTTTGGAAACATTTTAGGGACACCTAAGGGCGCATTCCGTGATTTTTATGGGATTTTTAATAAAAAACAAATGCATGAAATGACGTGTGGACTGACTGACAAAAACAGAGACCTACTGAAAATAAGCAGAATTGAAATAAAGGCTAAATTAATCGTAATTAATTCATGAAATATGCTAAATGAATGAAATAAAATGCAAATTAAATCTAGCTAACTACATGCATGTTAAAAATCATCAAGGAAGCATAATGAAACATTTTTATGTATGTCGTTTTATGAGAATAGCTCAATCCATCCCTCGGATGAGCTCTTTCTTCAAACGACCCCCGATTCGAATTATGGAATCCAATCAATGGGAAAAGAAGTGCACCTTGTTTCGTTACGCAGCGTAGGAGCTCTTGAAAGGGGCAGCTATCACGAGCTTCCTTCGTTCTTCGCTCCAGGCTTCAGATGTTTCACAAAAATCGACCTCTGTTGGAATCAAATTGGCCACAGCACGAGCTCTACTTCACCTTCTTCAATGCGCCAAAGGGGGCACAATTTCCACAGTTCAAAATCTGATTCTAGGAAGGCTAGGTCGGATTTTCCAAGTTCACAAGAGCTAAAAAAAATGATCTCCCTAGGCTGGGCGTGAACCCTTGTTTTTATAAATTTTCTGAAAATTTTTGAAATTCAAACAGGCTGGATCTGAGCCCTCCATGTGGCGCCATCTCAGGGGGTGTCATCTGAGGGGTTTGAAATTCGAATTTGTCTTTTGCAGGGAACCCTCAGGTGGCGCCACCTCAAAAGGTGTTTTGATTTTGAGAAAAATAAAAGAAAATGGAAATTTTGTGGGTGAGACACCTCAGCAAGGGCATTTGGAATTTTTTAAAAGTTTGCTTGATTCTCTCTGCAGGGAACTCCCAGAAGGCGCCACCTCAGAGGGTGCTCTCTTGGAGTTTGAATTTCAAATTCACTTTTTGTAGGGAGTCCTCAGGTGGCGCCACCTCATGGTGGGCTACCTTTATTAAAAATAAAATAAAAAATAAAAATGGAGCCAAGTGGAGTCCTGGAATGGCGCCACCTCAAAAGGTGTTTGACACATGTCAGAAGGTCAGAGCAGTGGGCTCAGAAGGCGCCACCTCATAGGAATTTGAATTTTGCTTTTCTGGTGAAAGGAGATCTGGACATGTGGCGGTCCAGGATGGTTCCAAGTGTCAGCTTGCTGGAGAGGTTCTTCAGATGGCCCCACCTCAGAGGAGAATTCGAATTTCAAATGGAGGTTGGCCCTGGAGGAATGGAGGATGGACATGTGGCGCCACCTCAGGGTGGCTCCTACAATGCCATGTGGCAAGAGGGAGGAAAAAGAGGACAGTGACATGTGTCTCCTACTTTTCTGAAAAAAATAGGGAGAGGACATGTGTCCTCTACTTTTTCTGAAGAACTGAGAAGGAGACATGTGTCACCTTCTTTTCTGAAAGAAGCAGAAGATGACACGTGGCAGAGGGATGAGAAGGAGGGAAGGGACATGTGGCGCTCTCATAGGCCATCTGGGAAATCAGAGCTCCGGATTTTCGCCACCTAGTGCCTTGTTTGAATTTTGAATGGTTTGCTTTTTCTGAAGAAGGCCAGGAGTGACATGTGTCTCCTACTTTTCTGAAAGAAGTAGGGAGAAGACATGTGTCCTCTACTTTTTCTGAAAGAAGCAGAGAATGACACGTGGCAGAGGGGAGAGAAGGTGGGCCAGGCCATGTGGCGCCATCTCAGACAGGATGAAAAAGGTAGGAGTTCAGGATTTGCGCCACCTATGAGGAGATTTGAAACTTTGAATTCTAGTTTTTCTGAAGAGAGCAGGAAATGACACATGGCACTTGCTTTTTCTGAGGAAATGAGAGCTTGCCACGTGTCCTCTGCAGGAGACACACTCCAGATAGCGCCACCTCAGAGGAGACAAGCCTACCTTTTTTGTAGGAATTTAGGAGTGACACATGTCTCCTACTTTTCTGAAAAAAATAGGGAGAGACATGTGTCAGGTTACTTTTCTAGAAGGAGGGAGAGGTTGACATGTGTCCTCTGCAGGAGACACACTTTAAGTGGCGCCACCTCAGAGGAGACAAGCTCCACTTTTTCTAGACAGGACAACCTATGACACTTGGCATCTCCTGGTAATCTTGGAATGACACATGGCGCAGGATGGATAGGGTGACACATGGCAGATAAAATGGGATGACATGTGGCGGCTTCTTAAGGTAGCCCCACACTGACACTTGGCATGGAAATGGGAGGAGAGAGAAATGACAAGTGGCACCAATCCAGGGGACAAGGCTCCTATATTTTTGGGTTTTTCAAAATTCAAATTTTCAAAAGAAAAGCTTGTGTGACACCACCTCAGTGTGGGTCCCACATTGCTTATTTACTGAAATAAGGATAAAATAACAAAACCTCTTTTTTGGAATTTTCATAAAATCTGGAATAATTGGTAAAATAAAAATTTTTGGAAAGAGTTGGCCCTTGTGGGGCGTTTTTGTAAAAAGGAGATATTTGAAATTGTTGACAAAATGGCAAAATCTGAGATGAATTGGCTGAAATCCATATTGAAAACTATCCAGATTGTTTTCCTGAGGAAATATTTTGAAATTCAGAGTCCTGGGGGTAAAATGGGAAAAATTGATGATTTTGAAGACTCAGGGTTTTGAAATCAATTTTGAAAAGAGTTGAAATTCTAATCTGGATTGAAAATTTTGAAATCGAGAGTTCTGGACCTCGAAATGACATGCTGTGCAGTGCAGTGATTTGAAATGCTCATGCAATGATATGCAATGTCATGTCTTATGAAATGCAATCTTGAATCAAGACTTGGAGATGTCTGTCTCCTGTCAGGAATAAAATTTTGAACATCTGAGTTAAAATTAGAGAAATTTTGAGAGTTGCAGATGAAATTTGGACTTTTGCAAGGTCCGGCTCAGAAAATGACCATTTTGCCCTCCAGCGATTTCAGAGGTTGAATGAGGATGTTTGGTGGAGATGTAGGGGAGGTGAGTGAAAATTTGGGGTGTTTACAGATGCCCCTCTTTGCTACTAAGCCGGCGTGTGGCCGAGCTTAGTGGCAAAGAAAAACACACCAAATTTGGGCTATATATAAAAAAATGCCTCAGTTAGAAGGATCTGACTGGGTGTGAAGAAATTAGCCCGAGGAAGATGGTAGATATGAAGCGAAGAATGGAGAGGAAAGATTTGCTTTGTGAAAGCAAAGTTCAGGTTTTATGCCCTTACCCTGGATGGGACAGAAAATGCTTCGTATGGAACGAAGCTCAGGTTTGACCCTTTAACCTGATTGGGGGATGAAATATCTCATTGAAATGAGACTCAGGTTTGTACCCTTAACCTGATTGGGCGGAAGATGAAATACCTCTTTGATTGAGGCTCAGGTTTATACCCTTATCCTGATCGGCCGGAAAATGAAATACCTCTTTGATTGAGGCTCAGGTTTGTACCCTTGTCCTGATCGAGCGGAAAATGAAATACCTCTTTGAGTGAGGCTCAGGTTTGTACCCTTATCCTGATCGGGTGGAAAATGAAATACCTCATTGGATGAGGCTCAGATTTATACCCTTATTCTGATTGGGCGGAAAATGAAATACCTCTTCGGATGAGGCTCAGGTTTATACCCTTATCCTGATCGGGCGGAAAATGAAATACCTCTTCGATGGAGGCTCAGGTTTATACCCTTATCCTGATCGGGCGGAAAATGAAATACCTCGTTGGTTGAGGCTCAGGTTTGTACCCTTATCCTGATCGGGCGGAAAATGGAATACCTCTTTGAATGAGGCTCAGGTTTGTACCCTTATCCTGATCGGGTGGAAAATGAAATACCTCATTGGTTGAGGCTCAGGTTTGTACCCTTATCCTGATCGGGCGGAAAATGAAATACCTCTTCGGATGAGGCTCAGGTTTATACCCTTATCCTGATCGGGCGGAAAATGAAATACCTCTTCGATGGAGGCTCAGGTTTATACCCTTATCCTGATCGGGCGGAAAATGGAATACCTCGTCGATGGAGGCTCAGGTTTGTACCCTTATCCTGATCGGGCGGAAAATGAAATGGAATCCTCGAAGGAAGAGACCATGATGGAACCTTTGGATTTTGCACAGTAAATCCGACAGGGGTTTTGCAAAAGGAAGGAAAATGGGGTCCCTAAAGCTTGAAAAGGGATTGATTTTGGGCGTCTCATTGCTGAGACTAAAATCAGCTTTTGAAATTGCCTTTTGCGAGAAAATGATTGGTGGTTCGACCTCGAACCGAAATGGGACTGTCTATGGTGGGACAGTGGGGACACAGGGAAGTGTGCAATCTGAGAGTTCATGCTCTCAAAGAAGGGAAGGAATCAAGTCCTTAGGAGGGATTTAAAATTGGTGTCAGGATGTATCAAAAATGGACATCAAGCTCTCACTTCACGTCAAGATAGCTAGAAAATATTGTCAACATGTTGGGAATTTTATTGTTGATTCAAAGTTTTTGAAAATGTTGCACATTGTTGCAAAGATATTCTTTCTTTTCTACCCAAAGCATTACCTCCACACAAGGTTCACTTTGTAGAATCGAGACTTGAAAACCCAAATTGTTTACAATTGACCTTCTTCAAGGAAGCTATCAATTTCCTTGATATGAGTAGGAAAGAAAATTTGATGTTATGAAAGCAATTGATGAAAGAGAATTGATAATAGAATTTCACAAATTTAAAGAGGATTCTTGATAAATTTGGCAGTTTGATATCCTGAGGGCTTCTCTCATGATAATCTTTCTGCACTCTTTTGGCTCTCTGGGTTTTTTGCTACATTCTCCTTTATTTTGGAGATGTTCTAACTTTTTCTCTCTTTCTTTTTCCTCTCTTTCTCTCTTTTGGGAAGGGTACGTCACAAACTCCTTCAACTTGGAGATGTTTCGATCCTTCTTGGATGATGGGTTCGGAGATCTTTGGGCGATAGCTGAAATTAAATATCTTTTAGGGATTGTCGAGAGGTTCATCGCATCTGCCTTCATCTCGATAGTGCTTTGGACTTTCCCTGAAAGGATCCGTCACAAACTCTGTCATCTTGGAGATGTTTCGAATCTTCTTTGGCGCCGGGGGTCTACTCGCCTAATTCGCCTTCATCTTGACGACAGGTGAGAGATCCCTTTTGCGGATATTTAATTGCGGCTTAGGTGATTTTGAGGAAACGGGGCTTGGGCAAATGTTCTCTTTTCTAGCGCTCAGGATATTTCCACTACCTTGTCTTTACAAGAATAATCCTTAAAGTTGTTCCATAACTGCGATCAATATCAATCATCTATGACTTTTTAATAACATTGAATCTTCTTTTCTGGCCATATCGAGGACTTATCCTTCCTCCTTTTGGTTGGCCAATAGAAAGAATTTGGAGTTTGAATCCCTTTTCGCAAAAGCTTCACTCTTTTGGAAGTGATGCTGAAGGTAAATTGAGATAGAGATTAGTGCAATAAAAGATTCTGAAATCAACAATTGATTGACAAATTTGACAAAATTTTCTTGAAATCCTTGGTGAAAGTGAGTATTTGAAATCCGGCTCAATACATCCGTGACGAAAATTCTCCTCTCTTTTTCCCCAAAAAGAGAGACTCAGGCTTGGCCCTTACCTGAATGGGAATTGGGAAATACTCCTCTCTTCCCTGAAGAGGAGGTGTTTGCAAAACGAACTTTCGAAGAGAAATTGAGCTTTCGTCAAAGCTCCCTAATATTAGGCTTCTCTTATGGAAAGGGGGCCGATAATAGTGAGGTCTGAAAATTGGGTCTTGAAAGAAATGAGTCCATCACACTCTCCCTGCAAAGAGGGTCCTTCATGATGAAGATGGCCTAGTATGAAATTGGGAGGGGTCACAAGAAAAACGAGTCTCCGTCGAGCCTCTCCCTTAAAAAGGGTTCCTCGTGTGAAATTGGAAATTGTTTTGGAAACGGTTCACAAAGACGCGAGTCCCTTCAAACTCTCCCTAAAAAGGGGCTAAGTGAACGAATTGGATAGCATGCGAAAAGAACGAGCTCCCTCGAACTCTCCCTAAAAAGGGTCTCTCGCAAGAGAAAATGATTGAAATTGGATATTGAGATTGATTGACCCAAAGGTCGAAATGGAAAATTGGAAAATTGGTTGCTGGAAATTGAATGACCCGAAGGTCGAAATTGGATGACCTGATGGTCGGAATTGAGAATTGATTTGACCACAAAGGTCGAAATTGAGAATTGGTTGACCGAAAGGTCAAAATTGTGTGACCTGAAGGTCGAAATTGAGAATTGAGTGACCTAAAGGTCGAAATTGAGAAATGAAGGTCAAAGATTGGAAATTGATTTACCCGAAGGTCGAAATTTGGAAATTGGTTGACCCGAAGGTCGAAAATTGGAAATTGAAGGTCGAGAATTGGAAATTGATAGAACCGAAGGTCGAGAATTGGAAATTGATTGACCCGAAGGTCGAAAATTGGAAATTGAAGGTCGAGAATTGGAAATTGATAGACCCGAAGGTCGAGAATTGGAAATTGATTGACCCAAAGGTCGAGAATTGGAAATTGATTGACCCGAAGGTCGAAATTGAGATTGGTAATTGAAATTGAGAATTGAAAATTGGGTGACCCAGAGGTCGAAATTGGAGAATTGCCTGATTTGAAGATTTAAATTGGAATTTGGAGAGCAAAATATCAAATTTGAGCAATTGACAGACCCTGATGATTGAAATGACTTGGATCAATAAAAGAGAATGATGAGTTCGAGTCAGAGCTCGAATAAAATATAGAGATCATGAGTCGAAACCCGAATCAACAGAGGAAAATGGAAGGCTCGAATCAGAGCTCAAATAAGATAATGAGATCACGAGTCGGAACCCGGATCAACAAAGGAAAATGAAGGACTCGAATTAGAGCTTGGATAAGATAAAGAGATCTCGAGTTGGAACCCGGATCAACAAAAGAAAATGAAGAACTTGATTCAGGGTTCGAGTAAGGTAATGAGATCACGAGTCGGAACCCGGATCAACAAAAGAGAATGACAAGCTCGAAGAGATCTCGAGTCGGAACCTGGATCAACAAAGAAAAATGATTTGTTCGAGTCAAGGCTCGAATAAAGTAGAGAGATCACGAGTCGGAACCCGGATCAACAAAGGAAAATGATTGGTTCGAGTCAAGGCTCGGATAAAGTAGAGAGATCACGAGTCGGAACCCGGATCAACAAAGGAAAATGATTTGTTCGAGTCAAGGCTCGAGTAAAGTAGAGAGATCACGAGTCGGAACCCGGATCAACAAAGGAAAATGATTTGAATAAAAACCCGAGTCGGAACTCGGTTTTCCAAAAAATTGAAAATGTGCCAGCTTGAATGCTGGATTTTGAAATAATACCAGTTCGAGTGCTGGGTTTTGGTTCAGTATTGGCGATGATCTTTGGATCATTAGGAATTGTGATGGGACTGTTTGTTGAGATCCCAATACCGACCGGATTGTTATTAATGCAATTGAATGCAAATGAATATGAGTTGATGCATATGAATGCACAAGTGCATGAAATGAGGAATTTGTTTATCCTGCCTGCATATAGAACAAAATTTTAAAATGCCCCAGTGTAACTGAGAAAGAAAGTTGGATCATTATTTGAAGGAAACATGAAGGATTACAAGAGAAGGATAAATGTTTCAAGTATAAAACTTTTTCAAGTGTCGAGCATTAATAGGATCTGGCAATTCTACTCCATCGGCATTGATGAGCCGATATGAGTTGCGGGGTAATGCTTCTTTGACAACATAGGGACCTTCCCAATTTGGCGACCATTTGCCGCCAGGACGATGCTTGAGATAAGCTGTGGATCGAAGTACTAAATCATTGACTTTGAATCTTCTTTCGATGATAGACTTCGCATATTGCCTTGCTACTCTCTGGCGATAGGATTGAGCATGCTCTGCTGCTTTTAGCCTTCTCTCGTCGAGTAAGTCTAGCTGGACTAGTCACTGCTGCTGGTATTGATCAAGAGGTAATTGCAGAAGTGAAGCAAATTTCAAAGCGGGCTTCTGAACATGTAGCGGCAATACTACTTCTGTTCCATAGACCAGTTCTGATGGAGTAGCATTCGTTGGAGTTCGAATAGTGGTCTGGTAGGCCCATAGTGCATCGTGGATCTTCTCATGCCAGTCACGGCCTGTTTCCACAGTTCGCTCCAGGATACGAATTAAAATCTTGTTGGTGGCCTCTGCCTGACCATTCCCTTGAGGATAATATGGAGCAAAAAAATGGTGATAGATCTTGAATTTTGAGCAGAATGTCTTCATCTTTTCATTCTTGAAATGACTGTCGTTGTCTGACACAATGTCATGTGGGATGCCGAAACGGAAAAGGATGTTTTTGTGAATAAAAGAGACCACGTGTCGGCCTTCTACTGTGTGGAGGCTGATGGCTTCTACCCACTTGGTGAAATATTCTGTTGCGGCAAGGAAATATTTGTGGCCATTTGAAGCTGAAGGAGTGATGGGACCTACGACATCGAAGGCCCACATGGAGAACGGCCATGGAGAAACAACAGACTGTAAATAAGTTGTCGGAGCATGAATAGAAGGTGCATGTATCTGACATTGCACACACTTCTTCACATAATGATAACAGTCTTGTTGCATAGTCTTCCAGTAGTACCCTGCTCTTATGATTTGCTTGACAAGGGTTTGGTAGCCGACGTGGCCGCCACAAATGCCTTCATGTGCTTTTCGCACGACTTCTTTGGCTTCGTCTTCATCTAAACATCTGGAATACTCTAAACTGAATCCATGACGATAGAGGACATTGGCCAAAATAAAGTATCGAGTAGACATACGCTGGACTGCTCGCTGCTCTTTCTTTGAGAGTTCTGGAGGAAATTCACCAGTTTCTATGAAAGTTTTGATGTTGTAATACCAAGGCTTCTTCCTTTGCTCAGCCTGGTTTACCTGTTCCGCTGGAATGGAAGCAGGTTGGTCAAGTCTGCCAATTTCAAAAGAGCGACAAGATTCTCCATTCTTGAATGCCATAATGGAGCCTAAACTGGCTAGGCTATCGGCCACTTGATTAAAATCTCTCTTGATGTGAAATAACTGAAATTCTTCGAACTTGCTGACGAGAGCTGAAACAATTTTCTGATAGGGAAATAACTTCTAATCTTTGACTTGCCATTCGGCTCGAACTTGATTGACAACAAGTAATGAGTCGCCGTAGGCATGCACTCTCTTAACATTGAAGTCTAGTAGAATCCTTAGACCTTGAATCAGGGCTTCGTATTCAGCCATATTGTGAGTGCATTGAAAGTCTAATTTGAGAGAAAATGGAATCATCTCCTTCTCAGGAGTGATTAATAAAATTCCGATGCCTATTCCGGCCATGTTCTTAGAACCGTCGAAAAATAAATTCCAGACTGGAAATTGCTGGATATTGCAAATTTGCTCATCAGGGAAGTCATCTTCGGCTTTCACTTCTTCGGTCAGAGGAAAATCCGCCAATTGATCTGCAATTGCTTGGCCTTTGATTGATTGTTGCGAGACGTATTCTAAGTCATACTGCATCAGTAAGACTTGCCATTTGGCGACTCGTCCGCTGAGGAAAGGTTGTTCTAAGATATACTTGAGGGGATTGAGTTTAGACAAAATTTTGACTTCTGATGCCAACAGGTAGTGTCTTAGCTTCTGACACATCCATATCAGAGCTAGGCAGGTCTTCTCTATTTGAGAGTATCTCTTTTCATAATCTATGAAAGTCTTACTCACGTAATAAATGGCGTGCTCTATCAGGCTGCCTTCTTTGTATTGTGCCAAGAACCCACCGCATGCGACTTGATTAACTGAGATGTATAATAAAAGAGGTTTTCCCAATTCTGGCGGCTTCAGGATGGGAGGATTGAGAAGATACTTCTTGATTCGATCAAACGATTGCTGGCATTCTGGTCCCCATTTGAACTTAACTCCTTTTCTGAGTAAGTGGTTGAAGGGCTCACATCTCATCGCCAAATTGGAAATGAATCGCCGGATTGACTGCATACGTCCTTGAAGGCTACGTAGTTCTTTGAGATTCTTCGGGGGAGGCATATCAATGATAGCCTTTGCTTTGGCCGGGTCAACTTCAATTCCCTTTTTGCTTACCAGAAAACCCAACAGTTTGCTTGATTCGACTCCAAAGACACATTTTTGCGGGTTAAGCCTTAACTTGTAGAGAATGAGTCTCTTAAAGACTTGATCAAGGGCTTCGAGGTGATCTTCTCCCTCTTTAGATTTCACGAGAATATCATCAACATACGCATCCATGATTTTGCGCATTTGATCGTGAAAGATAACAGCCATTGCCCGTTGATATGTTGCTCCAGCATTCTTGAGCCCAAAAGGCATGACTGTATAGCAAAAAGTGCCCCAAGGCGTGGTGAAAGAAGTTTTGGATTGGTCGCGGGCGGCCAACTTGATCTGATTGTAGCTGGAATATCCGTCCATGAAAGAGAACATGGCATGTCCTGTCGTGCTATCGACTAGAAGATCGATGCTTGGAAGTGGATAGTCATCCTTCGGAGTTGCCTTATGAGGTCTCTGAAGTCTATGCAGATCCTTACTTTGCCACTTTTCTTTGGGACGACGACAATATTGGCTAACCAATCTGGGTAGTCAATAGCTTGAATAAATCCTGCTTTGAGCAGATCTTCAAGTCCTTCTTTGACTTGTTGTTCTATTCTGGGATCCATTTTTCTCAGCTTCTGCTTGACTGGCTTAGCATCCGGCTTTAAGACAAGACGGTGTTCGACTAATTTGGGGTTTAAGCCTGGCATGTCTTCATATGTCCATGCGAACACTTCTTCTTGCCGCTTGAGAAAATCTGTAAGCCTTTTCTTTTCTTCTAAACTCAGACTGGTTCCGATCTGGAGGATTTTTGGATCTTCCTCTGAACCGATATTGACACCTTCAGTTGGATCTTATACTAGAGGAGATGGTTCATCCTGCTTCTGAACTGCGGCGAACTCCGGTAATTCCTGAAGGGACTGATCGTATTTAGCACAATCATCTGACTGCTTTGCAATCTTATCATTTTCGGTGCTTGCTTTGATTCTGTGAATTGCTGTCGACTTCTGAAAGGCCTTGGGATTGAGAACGAGCTTCTTGATTGTCCGAGAAGTCATTCTGAAATTTTGGAGAAGAAATCTGGTTCAGACAAATCGGCCTATAGTAAGACAAGCAATCATTTGAAGAGAACCATGCATAAAATGGCATTGAATTATGAAATGATGAGATAGACAAAAAGGGAGTAGATGGCATCCGGATAGACAAAGAAACTTGGAATTTTATTGATTGAATTGATCAATGACATTGGTAAAATGAGACACTTATTTGGAAAAGAATAGAAAGGAGATAACAAATGATCTTCATTGTGCCCCTTTGACAAAAACAGTCTTCCTTGATGAGCTTCCTCCGGAGAACCCTAGTCCTGCTCTGTGGGGACGATGTTTCTGGATCATTGGCTCGATGCGGCCATCTTCGTTCTTGCCGAGTCCCTTGAAGGGTTGATAACCATGCTTCAGGAGTAAATCGAATCCCTTTCTTGACTTCATGAATTGAGGAAACAAGGGATGATCCTTAATGGTGCTGTAGTCGATTCGACCTCCAACCTTGAAGAATTGAGGACCTTTCCATCGTGTCGTGGCTACTGTGTGCAGAGATGGCTCTGATGGTGCCTGAAGTATTTCTCGATTCTCCCCGAGATTGATCTCTTCACTTTCCCTGATGCTGGGAATATCTGCATTGAATGATGGCCGGGGAATCATGGGCTGCGGGAGCCTTTCTTCTGGGTCTTCTCCCAGTATTGTGGTAATCATTCCACCTTTTGACCACTTCACACATTGATGGAGGGTAGAAGGCACTGCATTAGCGTTGTGAATCCATGTCCTTCCGAGCAACAAGTTGTAGGTTGGTGGTACATTAACCACGTGGAAAAGGACGGAGTGCACCGAATAGTTGATGAACACCTCTAGGAATATCTTGCCCTTGGCCATTTGACCATGATTGTCAAACCCATAGATAGTGATGGGATCTGGAATGTATTTTTCATCCTTGATCCCTAATGCTTTTGCGGTCATTTCAGGGCAAATATTGAGGCTACTGCCTCCATCGACCAGCACATGGGGAACTGTCATTCCTCTGACTCGAACGACAATGTATAAGGCATTATTATGAAAGGAATGAGGCTTTGGAAGGTCCTCATCTGAGAAGGTGATTGGTGCATTGGTCATGGCAGAGTTCACAATCTGTGCCATGTCTTCTGGAGTGGTACTGGGCTTAACTTTGATTTTCCTGAGCAGATCATCCAGTACTTGTCGGTGCTTGCTAGAATTCTTGGCCAAGTCAAGGATGGAGACATTGGATAAAGCAGTCAGAGGCTTCTGACTTGAATTCTCTGGCCTTGGTCTAACGATTTGCTTGAAGAAGTCAGGAGTTCCTTTTGATTTGGGAACTGACTTCACAGGTGCTTCTGCAACTTTCATTTTACCGAATGCTTAAATTAAGTCCATCTTCTTAGAATCTGGAGCTGTTTGTCGTAGCACCGTCACCTGATGCTGAACTTGGAGATCTTGCGCAGAACATGGCTTGATATGTTCATGCGGTAGAAAGGGTTGTGCAGACACTACTGCTGTGGTGTGTGAAGGGAAGGGGTGATTGAGAATGTCCATTTTCTCTTCTTCTTCTCCTTTTACCAATAGATTCTTTTCAATGAGATCTTGCATGATGTTTTTTAGAACAAAGCAGTTCTCGGTATTGTGTCCCACTGTCCTGTGGAACTTGCAGAACTGATCTTTACATTTTCCCATGGGCACAGGGGGATCGGCCAATCTGGGCAATTTGACCATCTCTTTCGATAGCATGTACTCGAGCACATCCTCGAGTGATTGGTCAAGAGGAGTAAACTTTCTGTCGTAACTCCATCCTTCATGTTTGGTCTTCTCACGCAGTTTTGGCCCTTGATCCTGCTGAGGAGGCTTGCTGAACTGGGGAGCAGGCTTTGCTTTCTGATCCTTGTTGTTCGAACTGCCTGAGCTGTAGCAGTAATCTTTCTTCTGCCCTTTGTGCTGATTACGGCCTTTGTTGTTGTTGTTAGCAGAATAAGTGAAGTGAGTTTTCTTTTTCTGCTCACCATGGGAGTTGTTCTTGGAAAAGGTGAAGCCTTCATAGACTCCATTTTCCACACTTAGTTCGAGCCATTCGGCTCGTTCAATCAGCTCAATGAAGGTCCTGGACGGTGCTGCGAGAAATTGTTGAGGATTAAGGACAATGCATGCCTTTCCGAGATAGGATCTCTCATCTTATTACAGGCTGATCTCCATCTGTGAATGAAGTCCCGTGCTTTTTCATTCTCATTCTGCCTTAAATTGCAGAGATGACTCAGTGTAGGCAGCGCTTCCGTGTTGAACAAGAAGCGTTCAATAAAGAGATTCACAACTTTGTCGAACTCCTTGAGCTCGATGGGGTTGATATGCTCAGCATACCATTTGGCTGCAACTCCTTCCAAGCTGCGGGGGAAGCATAGAAACAATGCTCGGTTATCCCTCTTAAACCGAGAGCATTCAGCAAAGAAAGTGGCAAGGTGCGCTTTTGGGTCGACGAAACCATCGAATTTGATGAATTTACGGGGAAGATTCTCCAGATCATCATCCCCTTCTAAGTCGTCATAGAAATCCTCACTGGTGAAGACTTTCTTGCCCTTGTCGTGGGCTTGCAGATCTTTGACAACTCGGGCCATTTCTTTAAACTGTGCTTGCAAAGGCTCTTTTTTATCTCTGCTCTTTGATCTGCGGCTTTTACTTTGGCCACGCTTCTGAAATGTCGGAGGCACCTCATATTCTTCATCTGTGTTTTCAGTTGAATCTGATTCATCTGAAATCTCTTCTGGCTGGATCTGTTTCTTGGGAGCCTTCTTACCCCTGCAACCATGGAACCTTTCTCTGAATGGATTTCTTTCTGAGCTGGTCCCGGGCTGCTCATTCATCATTTTGTTCATCATTTTTCTGAACATGGCATACATTTGAGGGTCTATGCCGTCATCTTCTTGCTGCTGCTCTTGACTCTTCTCGGATCGAGGGGAACCCATTTCTTCTTCCGAGGCTGATGAGTACTGGGATGCTGTGGTTCTTTTGCCTGATCTTGTCTCAACCATCAAATGGTATGGATGCTTTCTGCAGGGCAAAGACCTGATTAGATTTTGAAGGAATTAGCTTTTGGGAGAAATATTTGCTGAAAATATGGTAGACAACTTGGAAAAGATGTCCCATTACTAGGGACTGAGTCGTCGTGGGAATCACGACAATTGTGTTGCCATTCCTTCTGCAAAAGAAATAAACAACAAAAATATGCCTTGTTACCTAGGCGAGGTCGTCAAATCACAATGGAAGGAAAGAGAATTTTATTAAAATGAGAAGAATAAGATTTTATTGATCTTGACAAAGAGGTGGGGGACAAACAATTTGCCACCATTCACGATAGTCGACAGACACTCTAGGACCTGGAAAGATTTTAAGAGAGACAAAGGAATCCCAGCCGTAGCGGGCAGAATGATATGCCCCGGACCATTGTGCGGAAGTGAGATCAAACTCTGCCATAACTCTTGATAACAGTCGGGCTTCGACATACTGCTGCCTCTGGGAGAACTGCCGAACACATCTCTCTGGTTGGTAGTAAGTGCAGAAGAATGGTCCTAGCAACTTGAACCGCTTGCCATAAGCGTAGGTATATCTGGGAGGAGATATTTGCCGATCAAAATAGTCCCAAACAACGTCATCCTCTTGAATGTTGTTGATCATAGACCGATACTGCGCCACTGGAAGGAGTTCTTGACCATTGTATCTGAAAGAGCTTGCTCGGGCTGGAACATGCTGGAAAAACCAGGACTGAAGTGCGTAGATGCATCCTTCAACTAAAATGGATTCTCCAAGTGAGAATCGAGTCAGACCTCGATATAGGAAGGCGAGCGCTGCCATGGCTATAGAGAGGCGATTGGTTTGCCGACTTCCCCATCTCCTCATAAGCTGAATTATCCTGATGTCCATGTAGTTCTGTCCATCTGGGAAAAGGGACAGTCCTACAGTGCATAGAACCATTGCATTCTGAATCTTTTCTTTGGCTGTTCTTGAAAGCGAGCTGACTTCGACGAAGGTCCCGTACTGGCGGTACAACTCAAGTAGGTCAACATATTCATCTCCTTCTAACTGGATCAGGGGCCAAGATCGGCGGCCTGTCATACGAGCTAAGGAGTCTCGGGGGTCCAAACCCTTGACATTGATAAGGAATTGATGCTCTAATGGGTCGCTTGGTCGACCAGCTGGTTCTGGCAACCCCATGATTTCTGAAAATTCATCCATTAAGACGGTCATTTCTCCCCATGGGAACCAGAAGGTACACGTTCGAGGATTCCATCGCTCTGCCATTGCATGGATTAGGTTGCCATTGATGGTCTGCTTTCCGACTGCTGATGCCAGCTCTAATCCGCACTCGCTCAAATGGTCCGGGAACATTCAGGAAAAGCTCTTTAGCCAGGAATAGTACCACCGGGGAATGAAAGTTCTGGTGCTAAGGGCTCGATGTTCAGGACGACCTTGTCGCACCTCGAAGGAGATGTGACCTTCAGGAAAGATAGGATCGACTTGACGGGATGCCATCGAACTGAAAACAGAGAAAGACTCAGAATGAGACTTAGGAAAATGTGAGAAATTTTGAAAAAATTTTGCAAGCAGGATGAAAATGCAGCTAGAAATTCGAGATCCAGTAGAAAGGTAGAATGAAAAATCGCCTGGAGTTTTGAAAGAAATTGAATATTTGGAAAAAAAATCATCCAGGGTTTGAGAAAAAGATCTTGTGGGAAAATAAGGATGCTTTGAAAAAGACCTAATGAGTTAAAAAAAAACCTTGGCAAATATAAAGAATGGAGAAAATCATACAATCACGTCCTGCACAAACATTTATGCACATTCAGCACTCCCTAAAAGGCTGACTCTAGATGCATCATTTTGAAAACAGTTGTAGGACCTTAATCCTAACTCTAAGTTCAGATCATCTTTGTCCAATCCAGTTATGCCGATATACCCGAATCGAAATCCGAGGTACGTGGCATAGAATTTCAACTCCGGTTCTAAGGTAAGGTTTTCCAACATCCTTGAGCGCCTACCGATATACTTCGGACTGTGGCCCGCGGTACGTAGTAGGGGGGTGTTAACCCAAATAGTTGGCCCAGTTGTGAGGCTCTGTCCCGAACTATGGTTCTGGAAGAGAGCCCAGCAACGTGAAGACCGGGTAATGATAGGTAATTGAGGTTTTGAAAAAATGATCACATGCAAGAAATAGAGGGCTCTAAATCCTAGAGAGATAGACTTTTGAAAACTTTGAAGAAGCATACATTGTTTGCATTCAGATCCTAAATTGAGGAGAGTTGTATTTAGACCTAAGTCTATGTGAGCATGAAAATTTCTCCTCAATATGGTCCTACCAAACCATGCCTAAGCTATATGCAATCAATGTCAGCTAGGTCAGAATCTAGGCTCCTAGGCTCACATGATAGAAAGTAAAGAGCTGACATTTTGTGAACACGGTTTCAATAATTGAACTAATTCAAACACACTTTTGATCAGGCAAGGACAGGTCCCATCTCGGTCGCCAAACCTGTTATCGTCGCGAAATTTTTCCCCCGTCTTCCCTTCCTTGCGAAAGAGAGAGAGGGGAAACGCTTTCGCGCTTCAAACTTGACCGGATTTTGGAAATGGTTTTGAAAATTGCGGGAAAATCCATGGGATGGGGCTCGACCTGTCGGTACGAGGTTCGACCGTTCCTGCCGCCTTTAACAGGGGTAATCGAACCAAGGACCAAAATTGTGCTTGACTTAATTAAATCATCGAAATTATGTTCTATCCTATATGCACAGAGAATTCAGGCATGTGCTATGAGATTTGAAAGATGTAAGTTGGAAACATGATGTATGCTTGGGAAAACATGATGCATGCTTGGAAAATATTGGGAGTTGAAAAGATTTTCTCAGGAAAAAGCTGAAAGTCAATTTCTCAGGAAACTCAGATGAAAAAGATTTGAAATCTCTGGAAAGTTCATAAAGACTTGGGAAAATTATGAATGGTTGAAAATCCTGGGAAAATGGAAGTGATTCTTGAGAAAAGATGAACTTTCTGAAAAGGGAAACACTTCTTAGGAAAACTTGGACTTTGAGAGTTTTCTTAGGAAAATGATGGAAGATTTATAGGAAAACTCATTGGAGAAGGAAATTCAAAACTTGAGGAATCGAAATCCTGGGAATTTTACCTTTTGAAATACTTGGAAATCGATTTTGGATCTTGGAGAAAGATTGGAAAACTCTTTTGAATCTCTTAAGAAAATGTCATTTTCTAGGGAAAACTGTGGAAAACTTGTCTTTGGAAAACCGATTTTAAGAAATCCTTAGAGTTTCTTGAGAAACCGATTTTCAGGGAAAACTATGAAAACTTGACTTTGGGAAAATCAACTTAAGAGTTTCTTGAGAAATCGATTTCTTGAGAATGAAGTTTTCTTAAGAAAATCGTGGGAAAACCAATGATTTCATGATGCGAATGACATGAGTAAATGAATGCACTTTGAAAGATTCTCTAAGAAATTTGTTGGAAAATGTGCATTAAGTCAAAATAAAGCCTTCACATATTCTGACTGTGGCCATGAATATGTTTAGAACTTAATTGATTTAATGCACAACGCTTTGAAAACATTGGAAATATGATGTGCATTTTTAAGATAGCCTAAGAGTGTAGGCTCAATGTGACTAGTAGAAAGATGATGGATCTGGGTCTCGTCCATATTCCGACTAGGGCCGTAAATATGGATCCCACCGAGTCCATCAACTCCCTAAGAGTTGGTGTATTCGTGAACATCCATAGTGCTTTTGAAATAAGATGTATGCATCACATAAGCAGGATATTTGCATAAATTCAAACTATATGATATGCATCCTAGTCTAAGCAGAAAATTAAATCTCTTATTCCAAAATTTACATTATTACATCACTAAATAAAGGAAATAAAAAAAATTTGCAGACTTCAGCTCCTTCTTTGGAATGTCCCTGCCAAGCTTGAAATAAAGTTAGCTCAAATATGTGGGTTTTTCCAAGATTTTCCAATAATATTATGAAATTATTGGATTTAATTGGATATAAACCCTATTCTCATGCTTCCTTGATGTTTTGAAATGATGTAAATGCAGGGAATTCAGTGGAAAACAGTTTGAAATTCGGAATTTGTGGTCAAAATGACCAAAATACCCCTAATTATAAAGTTATACCTTTAAAATCAAGGTTTTTTGAAGGAAAACTTGGTAAAATTGAGATTTCGAAATTCGAATTGACTCAAATGATGATGAGATGCAGTAAGGGACATGATGACATGCTGCTAAACGCATTAGGACTGTAAAATCAGAGTTTGGCATTTTGCAATTTATCCAAAATAACGAATTTCGCTTGTTTTTCGCTTGGATCTGGGTCCTGCGGGACCCTGTTTTGGTATTATGAATGATCCGAACCTCAAATGGATTCCAAATTGCACCAAATTCGGTATGAAGCATCTACCTACTTTGATAAACAGCCTAGAATGCTAAAAATTATGAAATGATATGATTTAAATGCCAAAATTCAAAGAAAGTCCTAAAATGGTGGATTTTGCCTATGGATCCGAACCAAATGCAATGCCTAATATGCTAATGCAAGATTTACACCATGGAAACTTCTGATATTTTGCAAACTGCTAAAATACCCAAAATGGAACATTTTTGGTTTTTATAGTATCGGGATTTGAGCCATGGTGAGTTCAATAACAGAGATTTAGTTCTGATAGAGGTAAAAATCATACTAATCTGATGAAAAATGCTAAAGAAATACAAAACGGCCATGGAAATTTATGAAATTAATCAGAGTTATGAACGACACCTACACGAACAACTTTTATGTTTATGACTTTGGCATTTGATCAACGGAAACACAGATAAAAATATAGCTATTTCTGCCTAAACTAACAGAACAGACAAATGTAGCAAAACAGGGGGCTGACAATAAAAATCCGAAGCAGGGGTCAACACTGTTCTAAAAATTACAGGCTTTCATATTCAAACAGCGGACATCTCGGACACCACTTTCATATTTTACAGTTTTGGATTTGGAGCAACACACAAAGAGAAACTATAGCCCTAAGTCGATCCAAGATCTCAGAGGCCCAAATTAGGCTCTGACACGTGTCCTGAACTCTCAGATTTTTGTCAGACATACAAAAAATCATAAAAATCTAGAAAAATCATATTAAAACCTAGACATTCTCCCGGGTTCATAACATTTTTATGATCGAAAATCGGATCTCCCATGAGGGATATCTCGATTTTACAAGTCAGCAAATGATTTTCAGAACGTATCCCGGGTAACAAAACCCGACTTGTCATTTTGAATGTTTACCGTAGTAAACAAATTCAAATGGCTCCGAATTTTTGGAAAACGTTTAGGGACACCTGAAGACGCATTCCGTGATTTTTTTGAGATTTTTAATAAAAAACAAATGCATGAAATGACGTGTGGACTGACTGACAAAAACAGAGACCTACTGAAAATAAGCAGAATTGAAATAAAGGCTAAATTAATCCTAATTAATTCATGAAATATGCTAAATAAATGAAATAAAATGCAAATTAAATCTAGCTAACTACATGCATGTTAAAAATCATCAAGGAAGCATAATGAAACATTTTTATGTATGTCGTTTTATGAGAATAGCTCAATCCATCCCTCGGATGAGCTCTTTCTTCAAACGACCCCCGATTCGAATTATGGAATCCAATCAATGGGAAAAGAAGTGCACCTTGTTTCGTTACGCAGCGTAGGAGCTCTTGAAAGGGGCAGCTATCACGAGCTTCCTTCGTTCTTCGCTCCAGGCTTCAGATGTTTCACAAAAATCGACCTCTGTTGGAATCAAATTGGCCACAGCACGAGCTCTACTTCACCTTCTTCAATGCGCCAAAGGGGGCACAATTTCCACAGTTCAAAATCTGATTCTAGGAAGGCTAGGTCGGATTTTCCAAGTTCACAAGAGCTAAAAAAAATGATCTCCCTAGGCTGGGCGTGAACCCTTGTTTTTATAAATTTTCTGAAAATTTTTGAAATTCAAACAGGCTGGATCTGAGCCCTCCATGTGGCGCCATCTCAGGGGGTGTCATCTGAGGGGTTTGAAATTCGAATTTGTCTTTTGCAGGGAACCCTCAGGTGGCGCCACCTCAAAAGGTGTTTTGATTTTGAGAAAAATAAAAGAAAATGGAAATTTTGTGGGTGAGACACCTCAGCAAGGGCATTTGGAATTTTTTAAAAGTTTGCTTGATTCTCTCTGCAGGGAACTCCCAGAAGGCGCCACCTCAGAGGGTGCTCTCTTGGAGTTTGAATTTCAAATTCACTTTTTGTAGGGAGTCCTCAGGTGGCGCCACCTCATGGTGGGCTACCTTTATTAAAAATAAAATAAAAAATAAAAATGGAGCCAAGTGGAGTCCTGGAATGGCGCCACCTCAAAAGGTGTTTGACACATGTCAGAAGGTCAGAGCAGTGGGCTCAGAAGGCGCCACCTCATAGGAATTTGAATTTTGCTTTTCTGGTGAAAGGAGATCTGGACATGTGGCGGTCCAGGATGGTTCCAAGTGTCAGCTTGCTGGAGAGGTTCTTCAGATGGCCCCACCTCAGAGGAGAATTCGAATTTCAAATGGAGGTTGGCCCTGGAGGAATGGAGGATGGACATGTGGCGCCACCTCAGGGTGGCTCCTACAATGCCATGTGGCAAGAGGGAGGAAAAAGAGGACAGTGACATGTGTCTCCTACTTTTCTGAAAAAAATAGGGAGAGGACATGTGTCCTCTACTTTTTCTGAAGAACTGAGAAGGAGACATGTGTCACCTTCTTTTCTGAAAGAAGCAGAAGATGACACGTGGCAGAGGGATGAGAAGGAGGGAAGGGACATGTGGCGCTCTCATAGGCCATCTGGGAAATCAGAGCTCCGGATTTTCGCCACCTAGTGCCTTGTTTGAATTTTGAATGGTTTGCTTTTTCTGAAGAAGGCCAGGAGTGACATGTGTCTCCTACTTTTCTGAAAGAAGTAGGGAGAAGACATGTGTCCTCTACTTTTTCTGAAAGAAGCAGAGAATGACACGTGGCAGAGGGGAGAGAAGGTGGGCCAGGCCATGTGGCGCCATCTCAGACAGGATGAAAAAGGTAGGAGTTCAGGATTTGCGCCACCTATGAGGAGATTTGAAACTTTGAATTCTAGTTTTTCTGAAGAGAGCAGGAAATGACACATGGCACTTGCTTTTTCTGAGGAAATGAGAGCTTGCCACGTGTCCTCTGCAGGAGACACACTCCAGATAGCGCCACCTCAGAGGAGACAAGCCTACCTTTTTTGTAGGAATTTAGGAGTGACACATGTCTCCTACTTTTCTGAAAAAAATAGGGAGAGACATGTGTCAGGTTACTTTTCTAGAAGGAGGGAGAGGTTGACACGTGTCCTCTGCAGGAGACACACTTTAAGTGGCGCCACCTCAGAGGAGACAAGCTCCACTTTTTCTAGACAGGACAACCTATGACACTTGGCATCTCCTGGTAATCTTGGAATGACACATGGCGCAGGATGGATAGGGTGACACATGGCAGATAAAATGGGATGACATGTGGCGGCTTCTTAAGGTAGCCCCACACTGACACTTGGCATGGAAATGGGAGGAGAGAGAAATGACAAGTGGCACCAATCCAGGGGACAAGGCTCCTATATTTTTGGGTTTTTCAAAATTCAAATTTTCAAAAGAAAAGCTTGTGTGACACCACCTCAGTGTGGGTCCCACATTGCTTATTTACTGAAATAAGGATAAAATAACAAAACCTCTTTTTTGGAATTTTCATAAAATCTGGAATAATTGGTAAAATAAAAAATTTTGGAAAGAGTTGGCCCTTGTGGGGCGATTTTGTAAAAAGGAGATATTTGAAATTGTTGACAAAATGGCAAAATCTGAGATGAATTGGCTGAAATCCATATTGAAAACTATCCAGATTGTTTTCCTGAGGAAATATTTTGAAATTCAGAGTCCTGGGGGTAAAATGGGAAAAATTGATGATTTTGAAGACCCAGGGTTTTGAAATCAATTTTGATAAGAGTTGAAATTCTAATCTGGATTGAAAATTTTGAAATCGAGAGTTCTGGACCTCGAAATGACATGCTGTGCAGTGCAGTGATTTGAAATGCTCATGCAATGATATGCAATGTCATGTCTTATGAAATGCAATCTTGAATCAAGACTTGGAGATGTCTGTCTCCTGTCAGGAATAAAATTTTGAACATCTGAGTTAAAATTAGTGAAATTTTGAGAGTTGCAGATGAAAATTGGACTTTTGCAAGGTCCGGCTCAGAAAATGACCATTTTGCCCTCCAGCGATTTCAGAGGTTGAATGAGGATGTTTGGTGGAGATGTAGGGGAGGTGAGTGAAAATTTGGGGTGTTTACACATGTGCACTAGCTTCTAGGGAGTTGGTGAACTCGATCGAGTTTGTATTTTTTGCCATAGTTAGAATACGAATGGAATCCAGTTTTACCATCTTCTTTTAAGCCACATTCAGCCTACACTCTTAGGCTAACTTCAAAATGTACTGTATTTCTCAAAAATACAAAAAGATTTTCTCAATTATTCAAAACAATGTCTCTCAAATCCATATTCATTCATTTAATTCAATTTGAAAATTCCAATTCCAATTCAGAGAAATCGATTTTCTAAAAAATTTCTAAGCCTCATTCAGAAATTGATTTTCTCAAAACCCTAAGCTTTCATGTGGTATTTCAAATATTCCTCAAGTTCAAATCATGATTTTCCAAGTCATAATATCTTCAATTTCAAAGTTTGAATTCAGAGAAATCAAGTTTTCTCAAAGTTATTTGAAATTCTTCAAAAATCGATTTTCACAAAACCCTTGTATTTCTTTAGAAATTGATTTTTTTTCTTCAAAAACTCTCTCCCAATCATGATTCACGATTTTCAAAGTATTATATTTTTTAAGAGTTTTCCAAGTATTTCAAATATTTAAGGCAAACATCATGTTTTCAATCTGCATTTTCAGAAAATTTATAGCACATGCCTGATTCTTTGTGCATTTGGAAATAGAACATGATTTAGATAAGTTGAGCAAAGCAAAGCACTAGATTGATCCTTGGTTCAATTACCCCTAGTAAAGGTGCCAGAAACGGTTGAACCTCGTACCGGCAGGCGAATCCCATTCTACAAATTTTTTTCGCATTTTTAAAACGGAGGTGAGTTATTTTTAAAATCTTTTTCAAAGGTCAGTTTGACTTGCAAAAGTAAAATTTTGCAATGATAACACACGCGAAAATGAGAGAGAGAGAGAGAGATGTGAGACAAAGAGAGTGGAGAAATGAGAGGGAGAACGAGAGGGGGAGGAGAAGAGATTCAAGACCCCCTTTTTGTAGGAGGGCGAACCCCAAAAAAAAAGGGCCAATACCCCCACCCCGGCGATTGTGCAAGCACCCCTCTCACCATCGGCTTGCGTTAGGGTTTTGAATGAACCCTAACGCCCATTTTATCAGGCCAACACATCTTTAGTGTTGTGCCCTTTTTTTTTATATAACTTGTTAGTTACGCAGGGCGCAGCTCGGGTCCGGATCCGAGACCCGCGATTCTACCGTGATTTGGATCAGCGGATCCTTTGCTTATTAGGGTCCGTGATTTGGATCCATAGGTCTCTAGCGGTGTAGACCCGCAACAGCTTTGTGGAGTGGATCCGAAGGTTGGATCCAAATGGATCCAACTGTGGATCCACCCGTTAGGTTTATTTTATGTTATATATATATAATTCTATATAGTATATAATATGTATATATATGGTTCCTTTGTGGATCCTGGATCCAAAACGTGGATCTCAGCTCCAATTCAGAAAAATACATATTATTTTAAGATAAATTTAAATAATTAATATAAAAATCAAGTTTATTATAGAGAATAAGTGATCATGCATATAATTCAGGGTTTATTAACATTTAAATATGCATGATTTTATGAAATAATGTTTCAAAAACCCAATTTTATGTTAGTTTTTGAGTAAATGTGCTAAAATAATTTAAAATTAGAAAATGAATAAAAAAATAGTTTTATTTTACATTCTTATGCCTATTTTTAGTTTTAGTTGGTTTTAGTTTTTATTAAAAAGAAAAAAAATTAGAAAAATAGTTTTATTCATTTTAAGTGTTGTGTTTTTTTTTAGAAAAGAAAAGAAAAAATATAGTAGATTAGTTTTGAAGTTCTTTTATAAAGAGTTTTGTTTTTGAAAATTTTCACAGTTTTCTTTACTTTTGAAAAGAATAAAAATAAAAATAATAAAAAAAATAAAAAATAAAAAATAAAAAAAATAAATATACAAACCGGGTGGAACCGGTTTGTATTTATAAAAAGAAGAAAGTAAAAACCAAACCGGTTGGAACCGGTTTGGAAGTTTTGAAAATAAAAAGGGGTTGTTTCAAACCGGTTCCAACCGGTGTAAACCCTTTTAAAAAGGGGCGTACAACAGATCGGAGGGGGCTCCAATTTTGTGCGCCAGAATGCTTTTCCCCTCTGATTTTCCCATCTTCCTTCTGTTTTTCCTAATTGCCGGATTCCCTCATCTTCTTCTTCTTCTTCTTCTTCTTCTTCTTCTTCTTCTTCTTCTTCTTCTTCTTTTTCCAGCAGCAGCAGCAGCCGATCATCCTCATCCGGTAGCAAGGAATTTTCCAGTCGATTGTGGCGCCTGAAGTGGAAGCCACATCTTTTTCCGGTAAGTCAGTCTTCTTCTTCTTCTTCCTCCGATCTTCGGTTCGTCACCTTCATCCTCATCTTTCTTTCTTTTCAATCGTTCTTGTTTACCATTGTTTACAAAAAAAAAAACGAAAAAAAATATAATAAATAAATAGATCATTTGATTTTTGTTTACAGCAAAGAAAAATGAAAAAAATATATGCATCAGATTCGATTTCTTCTTTCCTGGTGTTTTTCTCATCTGTCGGTTTTTGATTTGTCTTGATTCAGCAAATTTGTTTTTTTTCTGCAACAAATTCTGTTATATCGTGCATTTTTTTCCTGTGATTTTCTGTATGCAATCTGTGTGAGTTTCAATTTTTTTTTTCAAATTCTTTGTTGTTTTTAGCTTGTTTATGCTGCATTTTTGCTATAGTATACATTAGATTGATCTCAATTTCTATTATGCAAATTTTTTTCATGTTTTCATTTCAGCAATTCTTTGTTTGATTCCATTGTCTCATGAATTTTTTTTCTGGTTTTATTCATTCTTTGATTTTTCATTTCTTGATTTCCTTGTATATCTTTTAGATTTCATCGTAGTTGTTTAGATCATCTCATTTCCTGTTTTAATTTTTTAGTTTAGATCTGCAAGTGTATTTCCAGTATAATCTGTAGTATCGTAGATTTAAATTCTGTTTTACAATTCAGTTTTTGAAACCGATTCCTTGTTCTCCAGTTTCCATTTCATATGCTGTTTTTCTTGAATTTTCAGTAATTTTACAATACTTTTCATTGCATTAAATTTCTGTGTTTCTTTTATTATTCAGTCATTTTCCTGATTTGTTTTTTTTATTTCCTGTCTCTTTCATTTCTAATTCTGTTTGTTTTTTCATTTTATTGAATCTCTTGTTATTTCATTACATGCATTGTCTAATTTTTTAATACATTTCAATTCATTTTTTAGTATATAGTTAAGTTTCTGTATTTTTGATATTGCATTTCCCTATGCTAATTAGGTAATAGTTGTTGATTGAATTGTCTGTGTTGTTAATTTAGTCAGTTAATTGAATTCTCTATTTTGTGAAAATTGCTTAGTTGTCTTTTATATTACTCTTAGTTTTAGAATTACTCAGTTAATTAACATTAGTTTAATATAGTTTTAATGGTCATTAGTTTCTTTTGATGCTATATTTCAATGTTCTTAGCATTTAGCTAGTTTAATATTGTTTTTACTTCTATTTCTGGTACTGCTCGTGTTCCTTTGAATTGTGCAGGATAGCACAGGAGTGGAGTGGAAGCGATTACGTGACACGAAGTACGAAGAATAAAGTCTGTTTGCTTTTATTTTTAGAATTAGGAATTTTAATTGGGTTTGTAAATATTGCACTTTATGCCCTCTGCGAAGGGTATTCATTTGTTGTAATAGCTAGTTGTGTTTACTTTTCTGAACATTTTACATTTCCATAATTCGGCAATAAAGATTAGTTTAGACTTGTGTACTTGAATACGATATATTCCCGTTCCCTGAGTTCGACCCGGTCTCATCCATTAGTGAGAACCGGTTTTTATTATTTGATGTCTAGTTTTCACATGCTTTTCATATAAAAATCTTTTCAAAATTTACAACGATTGCAAGAAGACACCAAATTTTTGGCGCCGTTGCCGGGGAACGGCGTAATATTAGTATTCACTTTATTGCCTAGTGTTTGCTTTGCATTTAGGTTTAGAACCACGTATGTGCATATCTTAGAGAAGAGCTTACTTTTCTGCACAGCCCACCTATTAGGATTCCCTTAGAGGTGACTGTGTACGATTGGTACCGTACACATAGATTTTATATTTCTTTGCATAATCTCTGTTATGTGTAATTGCGTGGTGTTTGTTTAGTTTTTGTTGTTTTTAGTTTACTCGCTTTGTGGTTTGCGTGGTTTGGCCGCTTAGTGCGTTAGTTAGGTAGAAAACCCAAAGTTAGGACGTGAGCTACACCGGTCTACTCTAAGGTGTATGCAAGGGCGACGCTCACTTGACCCTGAGCTGGTAGAGCCGATTGAGGACCCCGAGTCCCTTATTAGGAGAGCCCAGAGATCTGCAACCATGGCTGAGAATCAGCAGATTACTCGTCCCCTTAGGGAGTACTTCATGCCTAACACCTATACTCCCGCCTCCTGCATCACAAGACCTGATGTAGGAGCAAATCAATTTGAGATTAAGGCCAGTGTAATCCAAATGTTACCTTCATTTTATGGCCTTAGCAATGAAGATCCATATCGTCATCTCGACGAATTCTTAGAGATTTGTTCTACAGTGAGAATAAACAACTTTGGAGATGATGCTATGAGGTTGACCCTGTTTCCCTTCTCTCTGAAGGATAAAGCCAAACACTGGCTGAAGGCATTAGATACAGTTAGAATTACCACGTGGGAACATATGCAAAGAGAATTTTTAAAGAAATATTTCCCAATCGGTAAGACGAATCAGTATCGAAAAGCCATCACCAGTTTTACGCAAATAGAGGGGGAACTGTTTCATGAGACTTGGGAGAGGATGAAGGATCTTCTCCGCAAGTGTCCCCACCACCAGGTGCCTCGATGGCAACTGGTGCAATATTTCTATGACGGTCTTACTGAGAAGAATCGTCAAATGGTTGATGCCGCATGTGGGGGCACTTTCATGCTCAAGAGTGAGGATGAAGCGTGGTTGCTCTTTGAGACATTAAGCGAGAATTCGATGCACCACGCGACAGCTTCACGGTCTGATAGAGTTACACCTGTACATGATAGTGCTAAGAAGGCAGGTATTTTCGAAATAGGGATGAACCTTGAGTTAAGCAACAAGGTAGACCAACTATCCCAGAAATTAGATCAATTATTGTTGGGTCCCTCTCCTGCCATGCAGGTGTGTGCGTTGTGTGCGAGTCTTGCACACCATGTTCTCCAATGTTCAGCTGCGCCACAGTATCCTGAGTTTGTCCAAGAGCAAGCTCAGATAGCTCAAAACTTCGCTAGGCCCGCACCCAATCCATTTGCCAATACTTACAACCCGGGCTGGCGAAACCATCCAAATTTCTCATGGCGTAACTCACAGGTTCAAGCCCCTAACCCTTCCCATAGTCAATCCAGACAAGGTGGTTATACACCTGGATTTCAAAGATCCAATGACCCTCCAGCCCAACCTGCTTATACTCAACCCCATTTTCAGGAGCCTTCATCTAGTCAATCTTTTGAGGATAAGATTTTGCAAGCTTTGAGCTCACATACCCAGTCGATTGCAAAGTTAGAAACTCAAATGGGGCAGCTCGCTGAAGCACTTAGCAGGAGAACTGAGGGAGCATTGCCTAGTCAGCCTATAGTTAACCCTAGGGGTAAAGAACCTCTGCAGAGTTTGCATATGACAGATACACATCAAGAGCAAGCTCAGGCAGTAGTAACCCTTAGAAGTGGGAAGCAGTACCATTCGAGGGAGGCTGCAGAAGAAAGAGAGAAGATAAGTAAGAAGCAGCCTGTCCCTAATGTTGTACCCCAGGAAAGCGAGAAGGTTCTTCCATTTGAGCCTTCCACAACCCATATTCCTAAAGCCCCCTTTCCTGAGGCGTTAGAAAAATCGAGAGCATTAGGTAAGTCGGGAGTAAACATGCAAGAGATGCTTGAGATATTCAAGCACGTCCATATAAACCTTCCCTTACTAGATGCCATCCAGCAAGTCCCTGCATATGCAAAGTTCCTCAAAGAGCTTTGTACGCAGAAAAGGAAGTTGAGGTCCCATGCGCAGAAGAAAATATATTTGACAGAGCAGATCAGTGCAGTATTGCAACACCAGACTCCACCCAAACTTAAGGACCTAGGGACCCCTATCATATCATGTGTCATAGGAAACATTACTGTTGAGCGTGCTTTGCTTGACCTTGGGGCAAGTGTTAACATTTTGCCGGGTTTCTTCTATGACAAATTTGGATTGAAAGAGATGAAATCTACACCTATGACGCTTCAATTAGCAGATAGATCGATTAAGGTCCCGAGAGGGATACTTGAAGATGTGTTAGTCAAGGTGGAGGATTGTTATTTCTTTGTCGACTTCGTGATATTAGATATGGAGGGAGTTGATAGCATCAGACAGACTCCTATTATTCTTGGTCGCCCTTTCCTAGCTACCGCCAATGCGTGCATTAATTGCCGCACTGGTGAAATGGATGTTTCATTTGAAAATAGGAAAATGAGGATGAACATTTTTTGTGCATCGATGGAGTCTGATACTGAAGAAGCTTCTTTTGAGGTTGATATCATTCAAGATATTATAGAAGCTGAACATGATTGGTTGTTGAGTGATCCACCTCAAGAGGAGATTGATGAATCATTCAAAGAGGATCGCCTTGATATGATAGATAGTGAGGCAGATAATGTCAATGGGATTTGGCATCCTGAACCACTTCCAGAATTAGCTGAGAAGCCCGCAAAGCCATCAATAGAGAGTCCCCCAGAGTTGGAGTTGAAGCCTTTACCAGCTTCACTCAAGTATGTCTTTTTAGGAAAAGAGCAGACTCTCTCAGTTATTATTTCTGCAAACCTGACAGATTCACAGGAGCATTAGTTGTTACAGGTTTTGCATGAGCACAAGGAAGCTATTGGATGGTCTGTGGCGGATTTAAAGGGGATTGACCCCTCCTTTTGTATGCATCGGATCATTATGGATGAGGGAGCTAAACCTTCAAGAGAATCACAAAGGAGATTAAATCCTCACATGAAAGAAGTGGTGAAGAAGGAAGTAGTTAAATTGTTAGATGCTGGGATTATTTATCCTATCTCCGATAGTCAGTGGGTGAGTCCTACCCAGGTTGTTCCCAAAAAGTCTGGGCTCACTGTGGAAAAGAATGAGAAAGGAGAGAGCATTCCCATGAGGATTACTACGGGATGGCGAGTATGTATTGACTATAGGAAGTTGAACAGTGCAACTAGGAAAGATCATTTCCCGTTACCGTTCATCGACCAAATTTTAGAAAGACTTGCAGGCCAGCAATATTATTGCTTTTTAGATGGATATTCCGGATATAACCAGGTGGCCGTTCATCCCGAGGATCAGGATAAGACGACATTTACCTGTCCCTATGGTACATTTGCATATAGGAGGATGCCGTTTGGGCTTTGTAATGCCCCGGCTACATTTCAGAGATGTATGATGGCGATTTTCTCTGACATGATGGATGATGTCCTTGAGATTTTCATGGACGATTTCTCGGTTTATGGCTCTTCTTTTGATAATTGTCTCCAAAAATTATCTCGTGTACTTCAGCGCTGTAGGGAGACAAATCTAGTGTTGAGTTGGGAAAAGAGTCATTTCATGGTACAGCAGGGGATTGTTCTTGGACATATTGTGTCTGAGAAAGGTATTGAGGTCGATAAGGCAAAAGTGGAGACCATTGTCAAATTAGCTCCACCGACCTCTGTGAGGCAAGTGCGTTCATTTTTAGGGCATGCAGGTTTCTATAGACGGTTCATTAAGGATTTTAGTCAGATTTCTAGACCGTTGTGTAACCTGCTGTCGAAAGATCAGTCGTTTGTGTTTGATGATGCCTGTCTGAAGGCATTTTTAGCCCTAAAGGAAGCATTGACCACTGCTCCTATTCTCAGATCTCCTGAGTGGTCAGTGCCTTTTGAGATTATGTGTGACGCTTCAGATTATGCGGTTGGAGCTATTTTAGGACAGAAAATTGAGAAATGATCTCATGCTATTCATTATGCTAGTAGGACTCTTTCTGACACACAAATGCATTATACTACCACTGAGAAGGAGTTACTAGCCGTTGTATTTGCACTTGAGAAGTTTCGATCATATTTGTTAGGCTCCAAAGTTATCATTTACTCAGATCATGCTGCATTAAGATATTTGATGAGTAAAAAGGATGCTAAACCGTGTCTCATTCATTGGATTCTTCTGTTACAAGAATTTGATATTGAGATTCGAGATAAGAGTGGATGTAAGAATCTTGTAGCAGATCATCTGTCTAGACTGACTATAGATTCATCTATTGATCAAGGACAGATTGTTGATTCTTTTCCGGATGAGCAGTTATTTCATGTCAAGCGTTTACCTTGGTTCGCGGATATTGTAAATTTTCTGGTTACTAGAGAGTATCCTGCGCACTGGAACCGGAATGAAAAAGATAGATTTTTTGCGCAGGTGAAACATTATTTTTGGGAGGAACCAGAATTATTTAGATCTTGCCCGGACCAGATGATTCGGAGATGTGTGCCCGAAGAAGAGTATCATTCCATTTTATCCTTTTGTCATTCTTTAGCTTGTGGAGGTCATTTTTCTAGTCGGAAGACCGCTGCAAAGGTTCTTCAGTCTGGATTTTGGTGGCCCACACTTCATAGAGATGCTCACGAATTCTGTAGGAAGTGTTTGCGATGTCAGCAAACAGGTCGCATTACCAAGCGCGACATGATGCCTCTTTTACCTATTCTGATTGTGGAAATTTTTGATGTTTGGGGCATTGATTTCATGGGTCCTTTTCCGACATCATTTGGATTTACATATATTTTAGTGGCGGTTGATTATGTTTCAAAATGGATCGAGGCTGTGGCCACCCGGACCAACGATCATAAAGAGGTGCTTCGGTTTATTAAGCACAACATTTTTAGTCGGTTCGGAGTTCCTAGAGCGATCATCAGTGATGGTGGTACACATTTTCGTAATGTGCAGGTAGCTTCCTTACTTAGGAAATATTTTGTGCATCATCGGATTACTACACCTTACCACCCACAAAGCAGTGGCCAAGTTGAGGTATCTAACAGGGAGATAAAGAGGATTCTTGAAAAGACAGTCAGACCAGACCGCAAGGATTGGTCTCAGCGCCTTGATGATGCCTTGTGGGCTTATAGGACTGCTTTCAAGACCCCGATTGGTATGTCACCATTTCGATTAGTTTTCGGTAAACCTTGCCATCTTCCTGTTGAGTTAGAACATCGAGCATATTGGGCTATAAAAAAATTCAATTTCAACATGACCCAAGCTGGAGTCGAGAGAAAATTACAGTTGAGTGAGCTAGAGGAATTGCGTAATGAAACCTATGAGAGTGCAAAGATTTACAAAGCTCGAACTAAGCATTTTCATGATCGATATATTGTTAGGAAACAGTTCGAGCCTGGGCAAAAGGTATGGCTTTATCATTCACGTCTTCATCTTTTTCCAGGTAAGTTGAAGTCAAGATGGAATGGTCCATTTGTTGTGCATAGGGTGTTTCCATATGGAGCGATAGATCTTTTTGACCCTCGTACGGGTGCTATTTTTAAAGTAAATGGGCAACGACTGAAGCCTTATATCTCAGATATTGTGACAGGACAAGACATTGAGGATGTTGATCTTTTAGAAGTTTAGGACTCACACATGTTTGTATATATTTTAAAAATTTTGTAAATATTCATAGAAAAACAATTTTTTTTAAGAGTACTTTCATATAGTTCATGTGCATAATTCATAAACCATAATCATGGTAGGCATATTTTCACATTTTAGATTTCATTGAGTTTACTTTCTTTCCCTCATTGATTTTATCTCATGTGCATTCACTTAGTTTCACATAAGCATGGGGGAATGCCACTGGGACAGTGTAATTCAAGCATGGGGGAGGGTGTAGTAGCTCACCAGAATATTTTTGTCTACGTTCTTGCACATGTTTACACATCTCTCATAAAAAGTAGATTTTTAAAGAAAGAGTTTGAACTTATATGAATGTTATTTCAAATCTGATGTTTTTAGAGGATTTTTAAGCCCCACGAAATTTTTTTTTCTGACATAGATCTAAAAATTATGGTTGTTTATGTGGATTTCGAGGAAATGATGATAGATACATGTTAGAATTTATTTTGAGTCATAAATATGAATATGCACAGTTCTATTTTTGAAAAACTAAGCAAATGAACAAAAGCATAAAAATGAGCTCAAAAAAAAAAAAAGTGAGAAAAAGCATGCGTTAGGTTGTTTGGATAATTCCACAATCCTTAATAGATGGAACTTAGATGTAAGTTGAAACTTTTAAGTCCATTTGCATAAGGGAGAGTGGAAAACTTCGTGATCCTAAGTAACTGAGAACAGATACAAGTTGAAATGTTTGACTCTCATGTTATAAGGGTGAATGAAGGAAGTCACTTTTATGTCTTAGTTGATATCTTTTGGTATGAAGAAAAAAAATATAGAAGATATTGGCATTGCACAAGGTATAAAAGCAGACCACACGCAAGCTATAAGAGAAAAATAAGTGCGAAAAAAGAAAAAGCGTGAAAAGAAAAAAAGAAAGGAAAGAGCTTAAAAAGAAAAGTTCAATGCTTAGAAGTGTGATTGAGAAAACCTGTGCAGAAAACATATGAGTGAGGATAAGTAAATAATAATATGTTTTTATTGGATTTTCTAAGAATAAAACATAAATAATTATGATTTTTAGAAAAGTGAAAGAAATTCTTTTTCTATGGTGGTACATAAAAGACTCTAATTATATTTTGATTTTGAAATAACAGGAAATATTTGTAAAAATAAAGTCTTTGATTACCTACTGATTATGAGGATGTGTAATATTATGCATACATGACAGAGATGTTTGTGGGTAGCATCACTGCAAACCCTCACGAGACCTTACTCGTCCACTGGGGTAACCCAGGGGGTGAAAGGGCTTGTTGCATGAGCTAAATGCAACCGTGATTCCTACGAAAGTGAGTTAGGTGATAGTTTGATTTCTTGCATTTTTCTAGTTTGCTCGAGGACTAGCAAAACATAAGCATGGGGGTATTTGATCATGCATATAATTCAGGGTTTATTAACATTTAAATATACATGATTTTATGAAATAATGTTTCAAAAACCCAATTTTATGTTAGTTTTTGAGTAAATGTGCTAAAATAATTTAAAATTAGAAAATGAATAAAAAAATAGTTTTATTTTACATTCTTATGCCTATTTTTAGTTTTAGTTGGTTTTAGTTTTTATTAAAAAGAAAAAAAATTAGAAAAATAGTTTTATTCATTTTAAGTGTTGTGTTTTTTTTTAGAAAAGAAAAGAAAAAATATAGTAGATTAGTTTTGAAGTTCTTTTATAAAGAGTTTTGTTTTTGAAAATTTTCACAGTTTTCTTTACTTTTGAAAAGAATAAAAATAAAAATAATAAAAAAAATAAAAAATAAAAAATAAAAAAAATAAATATACAAACCGGGTGGAACCGGTTTGTATTTATAAAAAGAAGAAAGTAAAAACCAAACCGGTTGGAACCGGTTTGGAAGTTTTGAAAATAAAAAGGGGTTGTTTCAAACCGGTTCCAACCGGTGTAAACCCTTTTAAAAAGGGGCGTACAACAGATCGGAGGGGGCTCCAATTTTGTGCGCCAGAATGCTTTTCCCCCTCTGATTTTCCCATCTTCCTTCTGTTTTTCCTAATTGCCGGATTCCCTCTTCTTCTTCTTCTTCTTCTTCTTCTTCTTCTTTTTCCAGCAGCAGCAGCAGCCGATCATCCTCATCCGGTAGCAAGGAATTTTCCAGTCGATTGCGGCGCCTGAAGTGGAAGCCACATCTTTTTCCGGTAAGTCAGTCTTCTTCTTCTTCTTCCTCCGATCTTCGGTTCCTCACCTTCATCCTCATCTTTCTTTCTTTTCAATCGTTCTTGTTTACCATTGTTTACAAAAAAAAAAATGAAAAAAAATATAATAAATAAATAGATCATTTGATTTTTGTTTACAGCAAAGAAAAATGAAAAAAATATATGCATCAGATTCGATTTCTTCTTTCCTGGTGTTTTTCTCATCTGTCGGTTTTTGATTTGTCTTGATTCAGCAAATTTGTTTTTTTTCTGCAACAAATTCTGTTATATCGTGCATTTTTTTTCTGTGATTTTCTGTATGCAATCTGTGTGAGTTTCAATTTTTTTTTTCAAATTCTTTGTTGTTTTTAGCTTGTTTATGCTGCATTTTTGCTATAGTATACATTAGATTGATCTCAATTTCTATTATGCAAATTTTTTTCATGTTTTCATTTCAGCAATTCTTTGTTTGATTCCATTGTCTCATGAATTTTTTTTCTGGTTTTATTCATTCTTTGATTTTTCATTTCTTGATTTCCTTGTATATCTTTTAGATTTCATCGTAGTTGTTTAGATCATCTCATTTCCTGTTTTAATTTTTTAGTTTAGATCTGCAAGTGTATTTCCAGTATAATCTGTAGTATCGTAGATTTAAATTCTGTTTTACAATTCAGTTTTTGAAACCGATTCCTTGTTCTCCAGTTTCCATTTTATATGTTGTTTTTCTTGAATTTTCAGTAATTTTACAATACTTTTCATTGCATTAAATTTCTGTGTTTCTTTTATTATTCAGTCATTTTCCTGTTTTGTTTTTTTTAATTCCTGTCTCTTTCATTTCTAATTTTGTTTGTTTTTTCATTTTATTGAATCTCTTGTTATTTCATTACATGCATTGTCTAATTTTTTAATACATTTCAATTCATTTTTTAGTATATAGTTAAGTTTCTGTATTTTTGATATTGCATTTCCCTATGCTAATTAGGTAATAGTTGTTGATTGAATTGTCTGTGTTGTTAATTTGGTCAGTTAATTGAATTCTCTATTTTGTGAAAATTGCTTAGTTGTCTTTTATATTACTCTTAGTTTTAGAATTACTCAGTTAATTAACATTAGTTTAATATAGTTTTAATGGTCATTAGTTTCTTTTGATGCTATATTTCAATGTTCTTAGCATTTAGCTAGTTTAATATTGTTTTTACTTCTATTTCTGGTACTGCTCGTGTTCCTTTGAATTGTGCAGGATAGCACAGGAGTGGAGTGAAAGCGATTACGTGACACGAAGTACGAAGAATAAAGTCTGTTTGCTTTTATTTTTAGAATTAGGAATTTTAATTGGGTTTGTAAATATTGCACTTTATGCCCTCTGCGAAGGGTATTCATTTGTTGTAATAGCTAGTTGTGTTTACTTTTCTGAACATTTTACATTTCCATAATTCGGCAATAAAGATTAGTTTAGACTTGTGTACTTGAATACGATATATTCCCGTTCCCTGAGTTCGACCCGGTCTCATCCATTAGTGAGAACCGGTTTTTATTATTTGATGTCTGGTTTTCACATGCTTTTCATATAAAAATCTTTTCAAAATTTACAACGATTGCAAGAAGACACCAATAAGCAAAACCACAAATGAGAACCACACCAATCCTTCGATCCTCCAAGAGCAATGATGCGTGCAGCGAATGCTTGTTGAAATGTAATCATATTTTTCGTTGTATATGTACATATATCCTTATATATATACTATGTATATATGTATATGTACCTCTCTCTATATATATAGATATGTATATATATATGTCTTTAGCTTATAGTACCCAAAAAGGGTATTTCTGAAAATTCACATTTTACGCATATTCCATTTGGAATATGATTGTAATTTTCTTTTTCTTTTTCTTTTTTCCTTTTTTTTTTTGTGGTTTGCGCCACCTAGGGAGGCTTCCCAAAAGGGTCGTTGGGGGCTCCCAACAACTCCTTTGGGAGCCCCCTATGTGGCTCCTCTAAAAGTGTATAAATAGGGGTCTTCTCCTTATATTTTGTTATGGCTTGAGTGACTCAAGCTACTCCTTTTCTTTCAATATATTTTTGTTACATGCATTTGTGCATGTTTGCATTATTTTATGCCTTTGTGCGTATTTGTTCAAGAGTGGTTTGAGTGCATTTGTGCACACCTTTTGTGAAGTATTAGTGCTTGTATGCATATTGTCTCTTTGTAGACATTTTTACATGGTATCAGAGCTTGGATTAAAGAAGGAAGGACATGTGGTTGAGTGTCTCGAAAAGCATGCCTTCATGTTTTTTATGATTGACGTGAAAACTTATCTTCATCCAATATTTTTGAAGTTTCCTACATCAAGATCTAAAATCTTATTACGGTACATGATTTTTTCTCTATTCTCTTCTCTCTAATAGGCGAAAAAGACTCCCATTTCTCTTTTGGCTTCAAGTTGAATGGCTCAAACTATCATGTTTGGGTCGGGAACATAGAAGCTCACATAAAAGGTAAAGGTCTTTGGGGATACGTTCTTGGTTCTATATTGAAACTTGAACCAAAGATTACTTTGGTAGAGAAAGGTGAAATTAAAATCCTTGAAGGAGAAGAAAGAAGTAGAGCCCTTGAAGAATATTTCAAGAAACATAAGGAATGGAAAATGAATTTTTTAAGATTCTTTCTTGGATTTTTTCATCGGTTGAAACTAAGATCAATGCCAATATTATTAAATTCAAGAAAGCATCGGAAGCTTGGCATTATCTTGAGAAAATATACACATTAAGAGACTTGTCTCACAAGTACTATCTCTAAAAAAGGGCTTTGACCCTTCAACAAAATGAAATATCTATAAGGGAATATTTTGCAGAATTATCATTCATATGGGATGAACTTGTCATGCTTGAGCCTAAATGAAGTGGAGAAGCCATTGAGCTTAGGTACAAACAATTGGAAGAGGACTATTTTTTAATTTTTTGAATGGGCTTAGACCTGAGTTCGAGCGAATTTGGTTCACTCTTCTCTCCTCTTGTGTTTCCCCCTTTCTTGAAGATGTCATTACAAAGCTTAGTGAGGAGGAAACGCGTATGAATACTTGCAAAAATAATCCGAGTGTTCTTGCAACTTCAACTAATAAAGAAAGTGATGTTAATGTTGTTTCAAGACCGAGGAACAATGTTCGAACTATTAAGCCTCCTCACTTCAAAAATCAAAATCAAGGATCAAGTGGTCAAGGAGGAAGAAAGGACTACAACAAAATTGTGTGTCATTTCTGTAAGGAACCCGGGCACATCAAACCTGTTTGCCCTAAATGAAAGAAGTTGCTTGCCATGGCCACCACATCTCAAAAGGAAGAAAATGTGACTCCCTCGAATGAAGCTCTTTCTCTATATCAGATCGTGAAAGCACTTCAACCACTTTTTAAGAAAGCTATTTCTGGAGTCGCTACATCTACCTATTCTTCTCCTGGTAAGACCTCTTGGCTCTTAGATTCGGGTGTCTCTTTTCATATGTCCCCCAACATATGTTCTTTATCCAATTTTTTAAAGAATTTATCACCATCTTTTGTTTCAACTGCCGATAGCACTTCTCTTGAAATTAAAGGAGCTAAAAATTTTAAAGAAAAAAAAATTATTCCTAAAATTAGATTTATTCTAAAACTAAATTTAAACTTGCTTTCTGTCTCTCGACTCTCGAACCATAGATGTGATATAAAATTCTCATCTGATAAATGTTGGAAACAAGATTGTCGGTCCGGGAAATTGATTGGAGAAGGCTCTAGAAAATGAGATCTTTACTATGTGGACTTTCTTCAAATTTCAAAAAATTCTTTTTGTAATATGCTACATCACAAAGACATTAATGTATGGCACAAAAGACTTGGTCACCCCAATGTCACAAAAATTTTGTATCTTTTGTTTGCCAAGCACTTATGTAAATAAAATTTTGTTTTTTAATGATTGCATACTTGGAAAAATGAGAAGTTTGCCATATTATCAAAGATCCATGTTTACTACAAAACCTTTTGAACTTATTTATTCAGATGTTTGGGGACCGACACCCATTATTTCAAAAGGAGAGGGTTCTCTTATTATGTGATATTTGTGGATGATTTCTCTAGATTTACTTGGATATATTTCCTCAAATATAAACACGAGGTTTTTGCAACATTTAAATCTTATCATATCAAGAAGGGCAGTTGGCCCAGATGGTATACCTATCGAGGCTTGGAAATGCTTGGGAGAAAAAGGTTTGGAATGGTTGACAAATCTTTTTAACTTGATTTGGCGAACAAATAAGATGCCTAATGAGTGGAGGAAGAGTACTTTGGTGCCTTTATATAAGAATAAGGGTGATATACAAGATTGCACAAACTATCGTGGTATAAAACTCATTAGTCATACTATGAAACTTTGGGAGAGGGTGATTGAGTCTAGGTTGAGGAAGGTTGTCATGATATCGGAGAATCAATTTGGTTTTATGCCTGGAAGATCAACTATGAAAGCTATACATCTTCTTAGACAACTTATTGAAAGATATAGAGAGAGGAACAAAGATTTGCATATGGTTTTTATTGATTTAGAGAAGGCATATGATAGAGTACCTAGGGACGTTCTCCTGTGGACAATGATGAAGAAAGGTGTTTCTCTCAAGTACATTAGTATAATTAAAGATATGTATGAAGGAGTAGTAACCAATGTCCGCACTTGTGGAGGGGTGACAACCAATTTTCCAATAACGGTTTGGTTACATCAAGGATCTGCTTTAAGCCCTTTCCTATTTGCGATAGTGATGGATGAGCTTACGAGATCAATTCAAGAAAATGTACCGTGGTGTATGTTGTTTGCTGATGATATTGTTTTGATTGATGAGTCTAGAGCTGGGGCTAATGCTAAGTTAGAATTATGGAGACAGACATTGGAAGCTAGAGGTTTTAAGTTGAGTAAGAGTAAGACTGAATATATGGAATGTCGATTTAGTAAGCAACGAAGTAGTGATGGGAGTGTAGTGAAGCTTGGTGAGCAAGAAATACCGGTGAATGATTATTTCAAATATTTGGGATCCATCATTCAAAAGTATGGAGAAATTGATGGAGATGTAAATCATTGGATAAAGGTTGGGTGGATGAAATGGAAAAGTGCAACTGGAGTGTTGTGCGATCGTAGAATGCCATTGCGGTTGAAGGGAAAGTTTTATAGGACGGCTATTAGACCCGCTTTACTATATGGTACGGAATGTTGGGCTGCCAAAAGACATCATATTCAAAAAATGAGTGTAGCTGAGATGCGGATGCTTAGATGGATGTGTGGAAATACAATAAAAGATAAGATTCGGAACGAGGAGATACGTAAGAAGGTAGGTGTTGCACCCATTGAAAATAAGATGCGAGAGAATCGTTTATGGTGGTTTGGACATATTCGACGAAGGCCTAATGATGCTCCAGTTAGAAGGTTGGAGAAATGGGAAAATATATTAGTTAAAAGAGGTCGGGGTAGGCCTAGGAAGACTTGGATGGAGATGATAGGAAAGGATATGAATGCTTTGAACCTCACCGAGGACATGACATTGGATAGAAATGATTGGAGGAAAAGGATTTATGTGGAAGACCCAAAATGATTTTCTTTTTTGGTTCATATCGCTGACCCCAATTGTTTTGGGATGAAGGCGTAGTTGTTGTTGTTGTTGTTGTAAATCTTATCATATGATGATTAAGAATTAATTTGACGAAAAATTTAAAATTCTTAGAACTGATTATGGGGGAAATATCTTTCAAATGATTTTAAAAGTTATCTTGAGAAATATGGGATAATTCATCAAAAATCCTATCCCCAAACACCTCAACAAAATGGTTTAGCCGAAAGGAAATATAGGCACATTATTGAGACAACCAGAACCTTGCACATTTCCCAAAACATCCCAAAAAGATTTTGGGCCGAAGCTGCCCTTGCATCTGTCTATCTTATCAACCGTCTTTCATCCAAAAACTTGGATAAAATTTGACCATTTGAAATTTTGTATAAAAGAGATCTTGATTATAGTAGGTTAAGGATTTTTGGGTGCAAATATTTTATTTTGACAGATAAAAATGATAACTTTTCTCCTAAAGCCATTCCATGTGCCTTCCTTGGGTATTCCGAGACTCAAAAAGGATTTTGGTGCTACGATATCAAGAATGATAAGTTATATATGTCTAGAAATGTAAGCTTTCTAGAAAATGTTAGTGTATTTGAAAATTTTGCATCTCATGAGGAAAATATGGATTATTCTTTTTTATTTGATCTTTTGTCAAGGGATGGTGACATCAGTGATGAGGAATCCACACCAAGTGAAAATGAAGTAGAAGAGGATGTCAATCCTCCTCAGCCTTTTATCTATAATGAAGTTGATGATAGATCTTCTGGGGAACCTGACATAGAGACCAAAGCAGTTTTAAAAGTGCTATAGAAAAATATAGTGAGCGTAGTGAAACAATCACTTTGGGTGAAAGTTCTCAAAGAACTGAGAGAAATAGGAGACCTCCTTCTAGATTCATATCTTATGACTCATTTTCTCCCAAACATAGAGCGTGCCTTAGTGGCATACACTCATACGTTGAGCCCAAAAATTTTGAAGAAGTCAAAAAGATGAATGAATGGGTAGAAGCCATGGAAAATGAACTAAAAGCTCTTAGGAAAGCTAGAACATGGGAGTTTCAGGATCTTCCTAAAAGAAAGAAAAGTATAGGATGTAGGTGGGTTTTTAAAGTCAAGACCAAAAGTGATGGAACTCTTGAAAGATATAAGGATCATCTAGTTGCTAAGAGATATGGACAAGAATATGGGGTAGACTATGATAAAACGCTTGCCCCCGTTGCTCAAATGGTTATAGTTAGATGCCTTATTATCATTGCATCAATTAAAAAATAGAACATTTATCAAATGGACGTTAAAAATGCTTTCTTAAATGGAGATTTAAATGAAGAAGTTTATATGACTGCTCCTCCTAGAATGGATTGCTCTAATAGTAAAGTTCTCTGTTTACGAAAAGCTCTTTATGATCTAAAACAAGCTCCCAAAAGCTTGGTATGACTAATTTAATAGTTTAATGATAGAAAATTGATTTGTCTCATGCTATACTGACACTTCCTTATTTGTAAAGAAATCTGATGCAGGAAGTGTAATCTTGTTGTTATATGTTGATGACATGTTAATTATAGGTGATGATATCAAGGAAATTAAAAAAATTAAGTCTGCGCTAACTGAAAATTTTGAAATGTCAGACTTAGGTTTTCTGACATACTTTCTAGGCATTGAAGCTGCTTTCTCTCATAGAGGATATTTTTTATCCCAAACTAAGCTTGCTTGTGAGATAATTGAAAGGTCAGGCATTACTGATGACAAAATTTGTGAAACACCTGAAGTTGTTGGATCCAAGATGAGGATTGATGATGGGATTATTTTGGATAATCCTACTAATTACAGACAGCTGGTTGGGTCATTGATGTATCTTAGCATCACTAGGCCTGATATATCTCATGCAGTTCACATTGCAAGTCAATTCCAACATGCTCCTACATCGGTTCACATGAGTGCAGTCCTTCGAATCATCCGATATATAAAGGGAACAACACATAAGGGAGTATTTCTTTTTTTATCCTCTGAATTAAATTTAATTGCGTATACTGACTCTGATTGGGGAGGTGACCCTAATAATGGTCACTCCACCACTAGTTTTTGTATATTTTTAGGTGAATTATTGGTCTCTTGGAGGTGCAAGAAGCAACAAAAGGTATCATTGTCCTCTACCGAAGCTGAGTATAGAGTCATGGCATCTACAACCATGGAAATAATATGGATTCGGCGTCTGCTACAAGATATGGGAGTTTATATTCAAGAACCAACAAAGCTATGTTGTGACAATAAGAGTGTGATATACATTGCCAAGAATCATACCTTTCATGAGCGCACAAAGCACATAGAGATGGACTGCCATTATATTTGAGAAGAATATTTGAAGAAGGTCATCGATCTTCCATATGTGACATCTGAATATCAACTAGAAAACTTCTTTACTAAGGCACTTTCCTCCCCGAGATTTAATTTTCTTTTGGGCAAACTTGCGGTCATCACACTGTAAGTTTGAGGGGGGGGGGGGGGGTGTTAAAATGTAATCATATTTTTTGTTGTATATATACATATATCTGTATATATAGAGAGAGATACATATACATATATACTATGTGTATGTACCTCTCTCTCTCTCTCTCTCTCTCTCTCTCTCTCTCTCTCTCTATATATATATATATATATATATATATATATATATATATATATATATATATATAGCTTATAATACCCAAAAAGGGTATTTTTATAAATTCATATTTTATGCATATCCCATTTGGAATATGATTGTAATTTTCTTTTTTTTGTGGTTTGCGCCACCTAGGGAGGCTGCCCAAAAGAGTCATTGGGGGCTCCCAACGACTCCTTTGGGAGCCCCCTATGTGGCTCCTCTAAAGGTGTATAAATAGGGGTCTTCCCCTTATATTTTTTTATGGCTTGAGTGTGACTCAAGCTACTCCTTTTCATTCAATATATTCTTGTTACATGCTGTGAACACCCCAAATTTTTCAAAAAAATCAAAAAAATCCTTTTTTGCCCCTGACTCACATCTTCTGAATAATTGGGTCAACATCTGATAAAAAATCTATTCATTTCTCGGATTCCCTGGAATCCAGATTCAATTTTTATTTCTGACCCAACTTTTAATCCAAATCGGATATCCGGGTTCAATTTTGATCTTGGATCTCTTATTTTACAAAAAAAAAAAAAAATCTTTGAATTTTCTCAGATGTTTTATCTTGATTCAATCTCAATTCGAGATCCAAAATCCATATTTTCTCAAAATCTTATATCCAAATCTATTTCGGGGGTCATTTTCTGAAATAAATCATGTATTTTATGAAAAGCCCTATTTCAGAAAAACTTACAATTTCAAAGCGAATATTTTATAAAAATCCTTCAAAAAACCCCATTTCTGGACCTCATTTCCTAAAAAGTCCCTCATATTTTCCTAATGATTTTGAAAATCCCTCTCAAAAATATAAAAAAGGGGGGTTTCAAAATGTATACATATATATATATATATATATATATATTAGTTTAAACATTTTTTTGAAAAAGCCTTGTAAATGAAAAACCTCCTTTTGAATTTCCCAAAACTTCAAAAGCCCTCTTTTCGAAAATTTTTAAAAGAGAGGGGGACCCGTTTTGAAATCTTTCTAACGGTCTTCACCTATATAAACAGACCATCAGGGGTCGATACCTTCATCGCCTTCACCCCTCCATTTACGCTTCTTCTTCCTCTTCTTTCCCATTTTCTTCCTTTGCCTTCTTCCTTTTTCCTACTTTTCTCTTTTCCTTTTGTTTAAAAGGTCTGATCAGGTCTGCACGGCGCGCAGAGGAGATCCCTCTCCCTCTTGATCAACCTCGAAGGTTCTCCTCCCTCTTTCAGAATTTTTGCAACCAGCCACGGTAAATACTCTTCTTCCTCTTTTGCTCCTTTGCTTCTTCTTTCCTTTGTTTTGTTTTCTGTTTTGGGCTTCCGTTAACGCTTTGGTGACGTTGAGTTGCCTATGGCAATCTCAACCCACCTCGTGCAACAACAATCGGAATGTTTCATATTCTAACACACTTTTCCCTCTCGATTCATTATATTTAGTTTTGCTTTTCAATGGTAATAGGCATTTAATTTCCCTCTATTGTATTTCTTCTCTTTCTATGTTAATTTTGATGAATTTATTTTTATCATTACATTTCAATTTGTCATTCACGCACTAAATATCCTCCGTAAGAGCATCCAGTTCGTTGAAACCTACCATTCCTCGCTCTATTCTATGCATCCATATTTGGATCAGACTCATCGGCATGTGTTGTGTCTTGATGTTGCATATGCTTCTTTAAAGGTTTATTTCAGTCAATTTGAGTCAGCAACATTTGTGATCTTCCAGGTTATGTAGGTTCCCCTTTTCTCACATCAATTTGTATGTTACAGTTGATTCCCTGTAGTAGTATCACCATAGACTTCAGCAGGATGCCAGTCATTCGATTCATTCTATCAAGTTGATTTGATATCATCTTCTATTATATTCTTTTTCTTTTCTTCATTCTTCTTTTCTCTCTTTCTTTTTCCATTTTTGTCTTTCAATTTGCTTTTGATTTCTATATTTACGTCTGATTTCCTATTTCCCTTTTTGATCGTCTATTACATCCGATCCCTTGTTTTAATAGCATTTGATCGTTCTGTTTTCTTTCTTTTTCTTTTTTTTCCCTTTCACTCTTTAATGCATCATGTTAGGTACATTTACTTATGTGGATTCTTGTATAGATTTGTAATGCATTTCATTTTTGCTACGTTACATCATTGCTTCATTGTGTTATTGATCTTCCTTGCATCCCATACTATTTGGTAGACCACTGAGTAATATCCACCAACATTGCCATGATATGATTGCTCTCAACCAACAATCAAAGAGAGCGTAGCCATTTGGAAATTAACCCCTCTCTGTATCTCCCTTAAAATATTTCTGGTGGAACCTTTGTACATTCTGCTTGATCTGTGAATTAATATGGGAGCCTTGGCCCCTTTTGCATAAGAAAAGTTGTGGTGCTAAACAAAATCATGACACGATGGCTCCAAAATCCTACGCTTGTTGCTATGACATTAGTCGTCTCTCTTGCATTCGTACATGGAGTAATTGCAGAGAATGTGAAGCCAATGGTTGGAGGAATAACCATATCAAGGGATCCTGCGATTTATAAATTTCTTGAAGATCATACAACATGTTGTGGGCAATTCGTCTCTTGTTCCATGTTCTTTTTTTTTAACTGTCCTCAGCTTCATCATTGTGTTCCACCCTTATAAAGGGAAGTCGATTCCAGTTATAGGCTCGTTTCAAAGCATCACACTTCCTAGGTCCTATGTGATTGCAAATTTTTCTCTATCCTTGTTGAATCCTATGGCGGTGGGCTACAACTACTGAAAGTTCTCATGACATGCACGATGCCCACAGTAATATGAATTACATTTGTCCAACTGTAAAGATCGGTGCCCCCTTATAGTAGTGCATTCCTAGCCCTCAATTTCACTCTCTGTTGGTCGATTTGCCAAATGTTGACGGCCGACTCTAGAATAGGCTATGAAGAGGGAGACTCCAGGGGCGATCATGGTTTGGCCCTTGCATCAGAATTGAACACAAACTTCCCACTGTATAGGTTGAGCAATGAAGCTTGTAAATATCCTAGTGTCACCTAGATGGAACTAGGAAAATGATACTGCCACAAAAAAAAAACTTAAAAGACTCCAGTCATTGCCAAGTTAATAGTATGAGACCTTGCCTTCACCGCCCTTCCTGTATCTCAGGTCGCAGGTATGTTTTACCATCCGATCTTATGCATTTTACATTTCATTTCAATATAAGGCATGTAGTCTTTCATTATGAATATGTATTCCCCAGCAAAACCACTTGATTGCACTCTGCTGAAAGGAATGTGTGTTCTAGGTAAAGTGCTAATTGGGTAAGTGTTTCCTGTGCTTCTTGATATTGGGTGTAAATCAGTAGCCAATGGTAGATAATCTCTATCGTGGTCCAAAGCAAGATTTTATTGATTCTTTATGTGTTGGTGGATCATCTCCATAAACCTGAAAGCTTCTAAAATTGTTGATGGGACTTCAATGCCTTAGACCTTAATGTTTTATATAAAGACAGGTGAGTTCATAAAAAGCACTGGTTGTGGCATTTGCTTCCTTAGTCTTCTTTTAGTTCTTTATATGTTTAGCCTGGTATAGAGTTGTTCATCCAAATTTTTCATTTTAAAGTCAACCAGACTTAACTGATACATTGTTAGGCAATATTGTTGAGAAACTCTGTTTTGATGTCACATAATATGATACACTGTCTTATTTAATTTCATATGATATGATAATGTCTTCTTGAAAAATGTTATATAATGACTGTATATGTTTTGCCATATATCTAACGAGTATTTGATGCAAGGATATCTCACTCAAAAAGGATGGAGACCTCTTGTTCAAGTACAACTATGATGCAATCATACTCCTTGAAGAAAAATTTTGTTGAGCCATGTACTCCTAAAGACCTTCTAAAGAGATCGGCTTCCTCAAGTTGAAGATTTTTTTCTTATTTAGAGTCATTTGTAACAGAACCTTCAGAAGGATGCATATTGCATATTACATACTCATTCATAAAAGCTATTTCATAAAAGTATACGATAGTTTCAAAAAGCTGCTTTTTGAAAACAAATAATTGTACCTTCTTACAACCCTTTATGAAAAAGGTATTTTGACATTATTTCAAAATGTAATAATTGTACCTTATATCATATACAAGACAACATGAAAAGAAATGATTTCAAATATAGGAAAAAGACAAAACATGAAATCGACTACACAAAGAAAACAAATATAATATGTTTTGAAAAGACTCTAGTTACCCTCTTTAAAGAAATGATTTCAAATATAGGAAAAAGACAAAACATGAAATCGGCTACACAAAGAAAACAAATATAATATGTTTTGAAAAGACTCTAGTTACCTTCTTTAAAGAAATGATTTCAAATATAGGAAAAAGACAAAACATGAAATCGACTACACAAAGAAAACAAATATAATATGTTTTGAAAAGACTCTAGTTACCCTCTTTAAAGAAATGATTTCAAATATAGGAAAAAGACAAAACATGAAATCGGCTACACAAAGAAACCAAATATAATATGTTTTGAAAAGACTCTAGTTACCTTTTTACAAACTCATAGAATGTCGACTTACTTAAAGTCATCATTCTCTTTGTATAGCATTAAATACCTTTTGTAAAGAATCCTTGTTAAATATCCTTCTCAAGAATGTTGACTTACTTGTAGTCTTCATTCTCTCTGTAGACTTTGAAAAACACAACATAAAGAAAACACTTGACATGACTATGTACAAATAAATATCTCAAAGCACTCATTGTACTTACACTCATTTAAAGTAAAGAAGTACCTATGTACCACAAATCATTAATTAGGATAAAGACAAAACCACATGACAACTTACAATCCAACGTTCAATGTACTATTGTAAGAAATAAACTTTTTACATAAAATATGTATTACCTAAAATATTACAACGACTAGTGTACCCTATATTTTACTTTTATGGAAAGAAGACTTTCTCGAATTCCTCTAAAGATGTTTTTTGAAATGACATGATATTTCACATCTCTAAAAGGCTACGATTTCAAAAAGCCAACGACTATTTTTTTAAGCTATAAAAACACACTAAAATGAACTATTCAAGCATAGAAGGGAATGGAATAGACAAGTGAGCTTACAACGAGAAAAATACTTATTCGATATTTGAAAAAGAGCCTAGAAAAAGAAAGAGAAAAAGTCAAAAATAACTCTTTGACAAAGAGTATCTTCTGAGTGACAAACAAAACATTCTGAGAATCCTTCATTCGTGCATTCATATCATCCTGAAGGTTCTATAGGAAGTATTGTAACTTTCTGTTATTCACTGTATTCCTTCTTTGTTGAAAGAAGTAGACCTTTGTGAAAGAGGGTGTTGCCCTTCTCTGTTGAGAGAAGAAGACCTCTGTGAAAGAGGGTGTTGTCCTTCTCTGTTGAGAGAAGAAGACCTCTGTGGAAGAGGGTGTGCCCCTTCTCTGTTGAGAGAAGAAGACCTCTAAGGAAGAGGGTGTTGTACTATTTATTCGGTGACTCGGATGTTATAGTGGAAAGCTCAAGTGGCTTGCTTGGGGACTGGATGTAGGTCAGGGTTTTGACCGAACCAGTATAAATCCTGTGTTTATTGTGTTGTGCCTTATTGCTTTATTTTTTATTATATTAACTTGCATCGTATTTCACAATTCACCCCCCTCTAGTGGAATTTCATTTGGTATCAGAGCAGGTTTGCTGGTTTCGACATAACAAGTCTTCCAGCACATATGGCATCTACCTCTTATGCTCATGATATTGAAGGTCAACACGCATCTCGTCCTCCTTTCTTCAACGGCTTCAACTATGGATACTGGAAGTGCAGAATGACTATATTTCTCAAATTCATAGATTTTGCTGTATGGAAAATTGTTGAGCATCCATACACATCTCCTTCCACAGACTATAACTTATGGTCTGATGAAGAAAAGAAAATGACGAACCTAAATGCAAAGGCTATGAATGCCTTATATTGTGCCATCGATCAGAATGAATTCAATAGAATATCTATATGTGAATCTGCATATGATATTTGGCATTCTTTGGAGGTTATTCATGAAGGAACCAACAAACTGAAAGAAGCCAAAATCTCATCTCTTGTCAGAAAATATGAGATGTTTAAAATGAACAAAGATGAACCCATCACAGAGATGTTCACAAGATTCACCAACATCACCAACGATCTGAAATCTCTGGGTGTAACCCACTCTCAGACAGAAAATGTGAAGAAAATCTTGAGATCTCTCACAACTGATTGGGAGAAAAGGACTACTGCTATTGAAGAAGCTCAAGATTTATCCAAACTTTCCCTGGACGATCTAATAGAAAATCTTATGGCATATGAAGTCCACATGAAGGAAAGAAGGGAAGAAGAACAACCTTTAAAGAAAACTCTAGCCTTCCCAGCCCTTTCTGAGGATGAAGACTCAGAAAAAGAAACTGAGATTGCGCTACTCACCAGAAAATTTCAGCACTTTATGAGAAGGAACCGACTTCCAAATAAGCACAAAGAAAAAAAAGACCCAAAAGAAGATTCTATGTGCTACCAGTGTAATAAGCCAGGTCACCTGAGACGTGACTGTCCTCTTCTCAAAAGAAAATCCAAGACTGAGGAACCAAATAAAAGGTTCTTCAAGAAAAAGGCTTTGCATGCTCAATGGGATGATTCAGAACCATCCACCAGTGAAGAGTCAAATGATGATGAAGCAGAAACCGCCAACATGTGCTTCATGGCAGAAAGCTCTGTAAGTGAATCTCTTGATTTCTCCTTTGAAGATCTTCAAAATGCTTTTCAGGAACTTTTTGAAGAATCAAGGAAAACGATTCTAAAAATTAAACAGTTGAAATCTGAGAATCTAGAGCTCCTTTTGAAAAATGAAAAACTCAGTATTGAAAATTTTGAGTTACAAAAGAAAAATCTTCTTATTACTTCTGAAATCTCATCTACTAGCTTCAAGACTAAAAATCTGCAAGTAGAAATTTCAGAATTAAAAAGTAAAACTGAGAACCTTATGAAAACGGTTTTCAAGTTTACTAAAGGAAAAGAGAACTTGGATAAACTCCTATCTTCTCAAAAAGTCTCTTTCTACAAGAATGGTATTGGCTACTCTCATTTCAACAAGCCTTCTTGTATGAATCAAAAGACCACTTTTGTGAAAAGTTCGTCTGAACCAAATAAGGAGTATTATAATTTTAATTTTTTTAACTCCTCTAAGGCTGTAGACAAACCCAAATCCAAATGGATATGGGTTCTAAAGTCTAACAAAAAGGGACCCGATTGGGTACCAAAAAAAAAATTTACTTAATGATTTGCAGGCTCCAAACAAGAAGAACAGATGGATTCTAGACAGTGGATGTTCAAAACACATGACTGGACATTCAGACCTCTTTGTTGTTCTTCATAAAAAGGAAGGAGGAACCGTCACCTTTGGAGATAACAACAAAGGTTTGATAATAGGTATTGGTAATATTGGAAATATAGATAAACCTCTTATCAAAGACGTTCTCCTGGTTAAAGGCTTAAAACATAACCTTCTAAGTATTAGTCAAATGTGTGATACAGGTTATAATGTTAGCTTTAATCATAATGCTTGTCTTATAGCAGACACCAACGAAAATATTATCTTAAAAGGTATAAGAAAAAATAATATATATGAACTATACCTAGAAAACATCACAAAACATTGCCTCATAGCTAATAATGACTCTCAACATCTATGGCACATGAGAATGGGTCATGTCAATTCTAAGTACATGTCTAAATTTGCTAAAGATAAGTTAGTACGTGGGTTACTCAAAATATCTTTTAAAAAGGATTACTTTTGTGATGCATGTCAATTAGGAAAACTGTCTAAATCATCCTTTAAATCAAAAAATATCATTTCAAGCAAAAGACCTCTAGAGCTTCTCCACCTGGATCTCTTTGGTCCTTCTAGAGTAGCTAGTCATAATCACAATAAATATGTTTTTGTCATTGTAGACGACTACTCAAGATTTACTTGGGTAATATTTTTGAAAAACAAAAGTGATACGTTTTGTCAATTTGAAATTTTATGTAAAAAATTACAAAATGAAAAATTTTGTTCTATTGTTAAAATCCGTAGTGACCATGGAGGAGAATTTGAAAATGAACTTTTTGAAATTTTTTGTAACTTGCATGGTATTTCTCATAACTTTTCCTTTCCTAGAGCTGCACCTCAAAATGGTGTAATAGAAAGAAATAATAGAACCTTCAGGAATCTGCTAGAACTATGCTCCAACACAATAATCTTGCTAAATCTTTTTGGGCAGAAGCTGTTAATATTGCATGCTACATAACAAATAGAGTTCTCATTAGACCCTTATTAAATAAAACTCCCTATGAACTATTCTATGACAGAACTCCAAGAATAGACTATTTCAAAGTCTTTGGTTGTAAATGCTTTATCCTAAACACAAAAGATAGCCTAGATAAATTTGATGCTAAATCTATTGAAGGCATATTTTTAGGATATTCAAGTCATAGTAAAGCATACAGGGTTTTCAATAAGAGTTCTAAGTCTATTGAAGAATCTATGCATGTTAGTTTTTGTGAATCTATTGATCAATTTGTTCATAAGCAAACTAACGATGATGATGTTGAAAGTACAAATTTATTTTTAGATAACACAGCTAAGTTTAATGAAGATGATCATCAAAGAACATTTCTCGATATCAATGATCATCCTCAAAAGCAGATTTTGGGAGAACTGACAAAGGGGGTTCAGACTAGAGCTCAGCTAGAACGGATTGCAAATATGGCATTCATTTCTCAACTTGAACCAAAGAAGATTGATGAAGCCATCATCGATGAGTTCTGGATGCTAGTCATGACTGAAGAACTGAATCAATTCCAAAGGAATGAAGTTTGGGATCCTGTACCAAGACCAAAGGATCATCCAATCATTGGGACAAGATGGATCTTCAGAAACAAGCTAGATGAAACAGGTAATGTTATAAGAAACAAAGCAAGACTAGTGGCTCAAGGATACAACCAGGAGGAAGGTATTGATTTTGATGAAACGTTTGCTCCTGTTGCTAGACTTGAATCTATTAGAATGTTTTTAGCATATGCAAGCTATATGGATTTCAAATTATATCAAATGGATGTTAAAAGTGCCTTTTTAAATGGTTTTATAAATGAAGAAGTTTATGTAAAACAACCTCCAGGATTTGAAAATGAATAATATCTAGATCATGTTTTCAAACTCAAACGTGCTTTGTATGGATTAAAACAAGCACCTCGTGCTTGGTATGATAGACTTAAAACCTTTTTGTTAAAAACTGGCTTTTCTGTAGGCAAAGCAGATTCTACATTATTTGTAAAAATAGTGAATAATCATACCCTAATTTTTCAAATATATGTAGACGATATCATCTTTGGATCTTCTAACAGCACTCTTTGTGAAGAATTCTCTAAGTCCATGCAGAAAGAATTTGAAATGAGTATGGTGGGAGAACTCACCTACTTTCTTATAAAATTCTATTTACTTTACTTTTTTCAAAACCCTGGATGTTTATCTCACAAAAATTCTTTTATTTTCTTAAAAATCCAGGATTGTATATTTCTCATTTCTTTATTCCTTCAAAATTTTCTAAAACCCTGGACATTCTTTTAAAATCTTCCTCTATCTTTCAAAAGTCCAGGTGTATTTTTCTTTTTTCTCTTCTGATTTATTCAATTCTTTTGATCCTGCCTGCAATTTTTTAAAATATTCAAATCTTGTCATCCATCTTTAAAATGCTCTTCCTTGTATATTCTATCTTCTTCATATATAATCATTTTTATTAGGGGATCTCTTTTCAAATCTTTTAAACTTTTCCTTCACTATCTCTCTTCCTTTCAAAAATTCTTCGATCTGAACCCTTATTTTATTCTTCAGAAAACATCGATTTTTCCATCATGGTTCAAACGAGAGCAGGAAAGAGGGCAGCTTAACAGCACGATGACAGTGAAGCGGAGGAAGTAAACTCTCCCAGATTGTCCCAGATGAAAGTGCAGTAGGATCGAGGCAACGAGCACTAGAGGGGGGGTGAATAGTGCTTTTAAAAATCGTCTGTGGAATATTAACAGATTTTGCAATTTGAAAAACAATCACACAAAGGAACACAAGAATTTATTTTGATTCGGTCTTTCCCGACCTACATCCAGTCTCCAAGCAAAACCCGCTTGAGATTTCCACTATCAACCTTGTGTAACTACAAGATCATACAGACCAAATCTGGTCCCACTTTCAGTAACACACCTACTGAAAGCAAACAACTCCTTTAAACCAATGAGTCCTTCCTTTTACAGAAAATAAGTAACAACTTACAATACAACCTATGAGCCTTTCTTTTGAATGCAAATGAGATGCAATTGGCTTTTGAGGTTATTGAAATACTCTACTCACGAATTCACTATCTCTCAAAGGAATTTGAGTGAAAACTGAAGTGAAAATATCACGTGAGTGAGAAAACAAATAATTGAATGAATAGGAGTGAAAAGCAAGAAGTAATTCAATTGGATTTGATTTGAAGTAAGTGATTTTGAGTGTAAAATGCACTCATATTTATAATTGAAAGTTTCCATACGTTGAGGGTATGAAAGGGTGTCAAAACAATTCATTTTGAACGATCAAAATGTTTGAAAAATAAAAAGGCACGCCTTTTTGAAGTTTCAGGAAAAACGGCAAAATTAGTCGACTAGAACAGTAGTTAGTCGACTAATAGTTAGTTATTAGTAGACTAACAGTTATCGTCGGTCGACTGATCTGTTTATCGAGCCGTTTGAAAATCTGAACTTTTGAAACTTAGTCGACTAGAGATAAAATTAGTCGACTGATAATATCATTAGTAGACTGAAAAACCTTTCAGTCGACTGCTGCTAAAATCTTTTGAAAAACATACATTCTGTCTGGTCGACTGATAAAAGCATTAGTCGACTGCTGCTAATTTTCTAGAAAACAGATAGTTTGTCCAGTCGACTGTTAAAACCTTCGGTCGACTAATTTGACAAAAATGATTTTTTAGAAAATATGGCGCGAAAGGATTAGTCGACTGGTGAGTCTATTGGTCGACTAATAAACATGAAAATTTAAGAAAAGTGTTTTCTAAAAAGATTTTCATGAAGGGTTCTTTTATAAAAGTTTTTCTAAAGACTTTTTAGGTGAAATGCAATCTAAATATGCACTCTAAATAAGGCTCTTACAAGAATCTAAGACTTTTAATGAATTTAACATTTGCACACTAGTCTTCAAAGATTCTTCATCGAATTCTTCAATGTCTTTATTGCCTTAGCTGAAATGCAGTTGATTTCACTTGGTCATCATCAAAACCTTGTACTTGAAGTATCATGTACGGATTCATTGTTGTAACAATCTCCCCTTTTTTTATGATGACAAACTTAATCAAAGATGAAGCATTTAGATGCATAGATGGAGATTTTACTCCCCCTATCAATATGCTGCAAAACATTAAAAGTTAGCCCATTTAAAGCACATATATCACATATTGATTGGTTTGTATTTCCATTCATCATTACTTCATGCATTTAAAAAAACTTTTTCATAAATGCAATTTTCAATGCTATCTTTTTCTCCCCCTTTGTCATAATAAAAAAATATAAGGGCAGAAATAGCATAAGCAAAATGTAAATACAAGTTTAAAATATTACAACTCATAAAGTATTAAAGTTCAGTAAAGACAGAAAATAAAGATCAGAAAAGTGAGTTGAGCAAGTCCTTGATTGCAGTAACATCTTTCTGAATCGAAGAAAGTTGTTGAGTCACATCTTCACGAAAAGTGCGTTGATGCATCTCCAATGCTTCCAGTCACTGCAAAACTTCATCATTGTCTTGACTTGTAGAAAATTTCTTTCTTTTTGCATGAGATGAATGTGTCGCAGAAGGTGAAGGTTCAGAAATTGATGGTTCAGTAGGATCAGATGGTTCAGTTTGATCAACATTTAAAGGAGGCAGATATTTAATTTTCATTCTTTTAAAAATTGTTTGATCAAAGAACTCTTTTTGCTCAATATATTTTTCATTTGTTAAAGGAACTTTGAAATGTCTGAAAATACGAGTTAGAAGACAACCATAAGGAAGAAATGGTTTTTGTTTCCACAAATTTGTAAAATACACATTGACCCAATTTACAGAAATATTTCCAAATAAAACATAAAGAGCCATAGAAAGATCTGTAGAATAGTAATTAAAAGAACTAGTTTTAGGTATAACACTGTGGGCAAGAATTCGTCCACCAATGCGTGCACGAGTTTGAAGATTAGTATTTTTGAAAGGAGGGCAGTGAGGTGCTGTTATCATCGCAAAAAATGTTTTCCCTCCCTTGCGGGAGAGAAACGAATTTCGCGAGTCAAACTCGATCAAAGTTTTGAAAATGGTTTTTGAAAATTAACTCGCCTCCGTTTTGAAAATTTGCGGGAAAAATTCGGGGAATGGGATCCGCCTGTCGATACAAGGTTCAATTATGTGCTTTAACTCGACTCAAACTATCTTGGTTCAATTACCCCTGGTGGTTTTTGAAATATGATCACATGCAAGCAAAGAGAGGGCTCTAAAACCAAAAGAGATAGAGATTTTGAAATTTTTTGAAGAAGCAAGCATTGTTTTCATACAAGTCCTAGATTGAGGAGTGTTGTATTTCAGACCTAGGTCTAAGTGAGCATGCATAATTCTCCTCAATATGGTCCTACCAAACCATGCCTAGTCTACATGCAATCCATGTCAGCTAGGTTCAAGTCTAGGCTCGTAGGTTCACATAATATCAGAAAATAAAAGCTGACATTTTGTATAACATGATTTTGATAATTGAGCTAAGTCAAAGCACATAATTGATCAGACGAAGACAGTTCCCATGTCGGTCGCCAAACCTGTTATCATCGCAAAAAAAATTTTCCTCCCTTGCGAGAGAGAAACGAATTTCGTGAGTCAAACTCGACCAAAGTTTTGAAAATGGTTTTTGAAAATTAACTCGCCTCCGTTTTGAAAATTTGCGGGAAAATTCCGTGGAATGGGATCCGCCTGTCGGTACAAGGTTCAACCGTTCCTGGCACCTTTACCAGGGGTAATTGAACCAAGAACCAATTATGTGCTTTAACTCGACTCAAATAGCTAAATTATGCTCTATTTTTCCTAGAATGCACAAAGAATCAGGCTTGTGCTATGAAATTTTGAAAGTAATGCAAGTTTGAGAAAATACGATGTTTGCTTTGGAGAATTGAAATATGCTTGAAAATTAATTGGAAAAGTACTTGAAAATTGAATTCTTGAGAAAATCATTGAATTTCATTGGAAATCAGAAATTTGCATTGGAAAGTGATTTCTCAGGAAAATTTGAACTTTAGAAAATTGATTTTGAAATTTGGAATTGCTTTTCTAAGGAAATGGATTTGAAAATTCTGAGAAAATCAGGAAGTTCATTGGAAAAGGGATTTCTGAAAGGGAAAATGAATTCTCAGGAAAACGGGAATTCTGAGAAAATGGATTTCTGAAAACTTGGGATTTTGAAATTTGAGAATGTTAAAACATAGGAAAATCTTGATTTGAACTTGGAAAATACTTTGAAATCTCATTTGAAAATTTAGAATTCTGGGAAAATCCAATCCTGAGAAAGACTTGGTAAATCCTTGAGAAAATTGATTTTTCTGAAATTGAAATTGGAAAATGAATTTGAAAATAATGTAATTTGAATGATATGAATGAATGAATATGAATTTGAAAAGGGAATTTCATTGAGGAATTGGGAAATCTTTTTAAAATTTTGAGAAATGCAGTGCATTTTGAAGTTAGCCTAAGAGTGTAGGCTGAATGTGGCTAATATAAAGATCATAAATCTTGGTTTTCTTCGTATTCTGACTATGGTCATTAATACGAATCTCACCAAGTTTATAAACTTTATAAGAGCTTGTGCACGTGTCATTCGTGTCAACCATAGTGAATTTGAAATAATGTGCATGAATGATACATCACATATTGAAATTTTGCAGAAATTACACTATATGCAATGCAGCCCTATTCTAAGCAGAAAAGTAACTCTTATTCCAAATATTACATTGATTTTTTACATTGAATTGAAATAAAAGAAATAAAAGCTAAATCTTCTTCTTGAATGTTCCTGCAAAACTAGAAAATAAGGTTAGCACAAAAATGTAGGTTTTTCTGAATTTATCCGAAAATATAGGAAATTATCGGATATTATTCAGATATAAACCCAATATCATACCCCATTTGATATAAACATGATAAATAATGAATAAATTTCGAAAATAAACTTGAAAATTCGAAATTTGGGTCAAAATGACCAAAATACTCCTGATGACCTTGAAATCAGAGTTTTCTAAAAGAAATTTTGTAATTTTTGAAAATTTGGAAAATCAAATGAAATAAATCAAACATAATATGATAAAATATGATTATATGCATGAAATTTTGGAGAATTAGAAATTGAAATTTCGAAATTTAGGTCAAAATGACCAAAATACCCTCGATAACAAGACTATGGCCTTGAAACCAGGGTTTTCTGAAATAAATTTTGCAAAAATGAAAAATGTGAAATGAAAATGACATTGAAATTAACACTAATATAATTCTATATGCTCATGTACATGATAAAAACCTTAAAATGACGAAAATATCATAAAATATCAAATTTAACATGATTTTCGCGTGAATTTCGCTTCTGAACTTAAAGATAAACTAACACATGGAGCAAATGAACTTGGAATTAAGCGAAATTTGTTATGGACACCTAAACTAACCCTAAAAACAGAATGGATTTCGAAAATCTAATTTTTTTTGTATTTTTAAATATGGAAATTTAAGTAAAAACCCTAAATTTTGTGATTTTTGCCTAAAATGTGGATTCTAAAGGGGATTTAGGATATCAAACTTCCATAAAAAATTCCCAAATTTTATGGGGTGACAGAGGACAGTACTTCAAAGATTTTGGCATTTTACACTTTCTGGTTTTGACCTATGGTCGGAGCTGTACATCTCCGGCAAGTCGGATCGGAATCCGGCGACTCTAGGATTTGTTGGAAACAGACATGTTTCGGTAGAAAATGTGGGAAAAATAATATACAGATGGGAAAAAATCTGAAATTGTGGGAACATATTCCTGACAAACAGGGGAAAGTTTAATATTTTGACTCCAATGGGATTAGGGTTACGGTTTGGAAAAGGCCACACTGTTATCAGAGACCTAAATCTCTGAAATTTCTGGATATTGGAATCTGTCAGACAGAAAAGAAAATTTCAGAAAAAATAGTAAAACAGTTCCAAAAATCTCCAACTTTTGGTAAAATACTGACTCAGTGTTTGATTTATTTGATGAAGTTATAAAATTCAAATCAGTCCGGGTTTTTTGAAGGGGATTACAGATAAATAAACCTAACTACCATAAAATTTTCGAGATTTTTAAAAGAGAATTCATACATGAAATAACTATGGGTCTGGACATTCAGAATCAAATCTATAAAATGTCGAGATTCTAATGAAACTCACCTAAATATGTGAAACAAATACGAATCGATGCCATAAATCTTAAATATGATGCTTGAAAAGTAAAATCTATATGAAATCTACAAATAAAATAACAAAAATCAGGGAGGTAAACTTTCACTTTAATGTGGCTATTGAAAATAAGGGATCCGGTCCATGAATCAGACGGATCTTCTTCTTTTACATAGCATTCCATGAGATATATAGATATAAATAAAAAAGAAGAGAGAAAGGTAAGATTTAATGAAACTTTTTTTTTTTTATGAAGGAGATCTTACCTTGGGGGGAAAGGTTGTCCTTGATCCGTATGCAAAGGCGTCGCTTGGAGAATGCCGGTGGGAGTTCTTGGAGAGGAGGCTGATCTAGAGGTAACCTGTTGCCTTGTTGAAGAGGAGCTGCTACAGTTTGGAAGTGTTGGAGAGGTAGCAGTGGCTGCAACAGTTGAAGTGGTTGATGGTTGAAGGCTGGCTGTTGTCCAAGTGAAGGAAGCTGGAGGTGATGTGCGTTGGCTGCAGGAAACTTCAAAAGGTGGTTGCTGCTACACGTTTGAAGGAGATGGTGGTATTGCTGCCAATGGTGCTGGCTGAAGGTTGAAGAGAGGTTGCAAGGGATGGGCTGAGAGAGGCTGCAGCAGCATGGTGAGGATGGTGCTTCAAAGTGGCTTCAATGGCTGGGAGTTGCTGCCAAGGATAGCTGCAGCCAAGAGAGAGAGAGAGAGAGAGAGAGAGAGAGAGTTGGATATGCGTTGAATGAAAGATCCCCCAGCCGTATGCCTTTTTGTTTTTTTTGTTTTCTTAACTTAGGGAGAGATAAACTCTTTCCTAAGTTTTCTTTTTGATTAATGAAAGAAAGGAATTCACGTAAATGGGTTGGGCAAGAGGGAAAGAAGGAAGGAAGGAAGAAGGAAAGAAGAGGAAGAAGAAAAAGAAGAAAAAAAAAGAAAAGGGAAAAAGAAAGGAAAGAAAGAAAAGGAGGGAAAAAGGAAAAGGAAAAAAAAATGAGAAAAAAAATGGAAAGTGGGGCTGGAGGCTTGGGCGACCACCTTGTGGGTCCCACCTCTCTAAAACGCAAAAATAAATAAAAAAAACAAAATTGAACAAATAAAAAGAAAATTGAAAGGAATAAAAGAATATTTTTTTTAATAAAACAGAAATGTAAATGAGTGGGCCATCTCAGAGCAGGTCCAAATTCTACTTTTGAAATTCATTTTGACGATTAGAGGGGTAAAATAGTCTTTTCGGAAAAGTTCCAGACGAAATGAGTTATTTTTGGCAGTTTTTAAAACGAGCTCGGATTTTGAAGTTCAATACCTCGTTGCGAAGCAAATCGAATGTAGAATTTAAAAATTTAATTTTGGAAGAAATTCATATTTTTTTCTCGAGAAAATACTTCCAAATTTATTTTTAGTCGAAACGAGCTATTTTTGGCAGTTTTTGAAACGAGCTCGGATTTTGATGTTCAATACCCCGTTGCGAAGCAAATCTAGTGTAGAATTCAAAAATTTGAGTTTGAAATAAATCCAGATTATTTTTCTTGAGAAAATATTTCCAAATTTAGACTCCCGGGGGTAAAAATGTTAATTTTGGAAACCCGGGGTTTGAAATTGATTTCTGAAAACTTTTAAAACTCAATCTGGACTTCGAAAATGAAATGAAATGAAATGTGATGAAATGTTATGAAATGCTGAGAAATGACATGCGAAATGCAGACCCTGAATGAAGAATTTTGGATGTTAGACCCCGATTGACAGTTGTATCGATTCAAAAGTGTTAAAATTGATAAAATTTGCAAAATAGCTCAAGAAATGGTTTTTGGGACTCTACTGGGCTAGAGTGACACTGAAAATTGGGGTTCGAGCTGAATTGAACTAAGATGAGCTAGATTGAGCTGGGTTTTAGAGTTTCAAAACTCAAATGAACTGACCAGGCATTGACTCAACTGATCTTTCTGACTGAATTTTCAAGAAAAGCTGTCATTTTTAGAGAAATGGTACGGAATGGTCACTGGAGTGAAGTGAATAACGAACTTGAGCTGACTTTGAGCTAAAAAAAAAAGGTCAATAATACTGACATGAACTAAAATCGAAGCTCGAACACTAGCTCAATTGGCTGAACTCAACTCAATTTCAGCTGAAAGAGCTGAAATGGACTAAAATGGGCTCCTGGACACTTGGAAATGGTTTTGAACTGAAACTGGAGTGCTTGAATTCTGGTGAGCTCAAGTTAGACTCTGGGAAGTATGACTGACTATGAATGATTGACTCAGAGACAATTGGTTTGGATTTGAGCAAGAAATGAGCTCATTTATGAAGAAATGATCTCATTTTGGCAGGAATGATCAGAAATGAAAATGAATTTCTCACTGTGAGCTCAAATGAATTTGAAATGACTGATATTCTAAATGTTCTGAACTAACCAATGAGCTTAGTTGACTCCGACTGACTGGGGTTCGGGATGACCTAGGGGTAAAATGGTAATTTTCCTAATGAAAATGGGTAAAATATTGATTTTTTGAAACTGACTCGGGGTTTGACTCGTACACTGACCTAACAGGGTTGGCATTGCACGAGGAGGATTGTTTGTAAGTGGATGAGGAAAATTTGGGGTGTTTACAGATGCCCCTCTTTGCTACTAAGTCGGCTTGAAGACGAGCATAGTGACAAAGAAAAACACACCAAATTTGGGCTATAAAATGCCCCAGTTAGAAGAATCTGACTGGATATGAAAATATTAGCCCTGATGAAAATGGTAGATATGAAATGAAGAATAAAGAAGAAAAAATTTACCTCAAAAGAAGTGAGATTCAGGTTTTCCCCTTAACCTGGATGGGACAAGAAATACCTCGTGTAGAAATGAAGCTCAGGTTTAACCCTTAACCTGACCGAGAAATGAAATACCTCATCAAAATGAGGCTCAGGTTTAACCCTTAACCTGATCCGGAAATGAAATACTTCATCAAAATGAGGCTCAGGTTTAACCCTTAACCTGATCGGAAAATGAAATACCTCATCAACGTAGGCTCAGGTTTGTACCCTTATCCTGATTGGGCGGAAATGAAATACCTCTTTGAATGAGGCTCAGGTTTATACCCTTATCCTGATTGGGCGAAAAATGAATGGAATCCTCGAAGGAAGAAACCATGATGGAACCTTCAGATTTCTGCACAATGAATCCGATAGGGGTTTTGCAAAAGGATGAAATTGGGGTCCCTAAAGCTTGAAAAGGGGTTTGATTTTGGGCGCCTCATTGTTGAGACTAAATAACTTTTGAAATTGATGACCTTTTGCGAGAAAATGATTGGTGGCTTAACCTCAAGCCGAAATTGTACTGTCTATGGTGGGACAGTGGGGACACAGGGAAGTGTGCGAATCTGAGAGCCCATGCGCTCAGATTATACCAACAGAAGGGAAGGAATCTTGAAAACTCCCGTTATCAAGTCCTTAAAAGGGATAACAACTGATGTCAGGATGCGCCAAAGATGAACCTCAAGCTCTCGCTTCACGTCAGGATAGCTAGAAAATATTGTCAAAATGTTGAAAATTATTGTTGATTCAAAATAATTTAAAATGATGTACATTGTTTTGAAAATATTCTCTCTTTTCTACCTGAAGTATTACCTTTGACTGGGCTTAACTTCGTAGAATCAAGATTCGAATTCAAATTTCTTGCAATTGACTTTCTTTCAAGGAGGCTATCAATTTCCTTGATATGAATAGAAAAGAGAGTATTCTTGATATTGTGAAAGCAATTGGTGAAGGAATATTGATAATAGAATTTCACAAATTTTAAAGAAGATTCTTGACAGATTCGGCAGTCTGATATCCTGGGATTCTTTTCTCATGATGATCTTTCTGCCCACTTTTTTTTTTGGCAGAATTAGAGCTCTCTTAGGCTTTTGGGGATTTTATTACATCATCCTTTATTTTGGAGATGTCCTGACTTTTCTCTCTCTTTTTTTTGTAAGGGTACATCACAAACTCCTTCATCTTGGAGATGTTCCGATCCTTCTTTTTCTCTCAAGGATTATATCGATGGTTATTGGCTCATTAGTTGGAAATCTCTTGATGATAGCGGAAATTAAATATCTTTTAGGGTTTTTCGGGAGGCTCATCGCAGTCGCCTTCATCTTGACGGTGCTCTGAACTTTCCCTGAAAGGATCCGTCATAAACTCCGTCATCTTGAAGATGATTCAAATCTTCTTTGGCCCCGGGGCTCTACTCGCCTAATTTGCCTTCATCTTGACGACAATTGAGAGATCCCTTTTGCAGATATTTTAATTGCAACTTAGGTGATTGAGGAGATATAGGGATTTAATGGATTTTTCTGTATCACCCAGGATATTTCGACTGCTTTATTTTCCAAGAATGATCTTTAAAAATGTGCCATTGACTGCGATCAATACTGATCACTTATGGCTTTGCAACAACATTGAATTTCCTTTTGCTGGCCATATCGAGGATTTATTCTTCATCCTTTTGGTTGGCCAATAGAAAGAATTTGAATTTTGAATCCTTTTTCACGAAAGCTTTGACCTTTCGGAAATAATACTGAAGGTATTCTGAGGTAATGTTTTTGTGCAATAAAACATTTTGAAATCAACAAATATTTAATGACAAATTGGCAAGATTTTCTTGAAATTCTTTGTAGAAGCGAGTATTTGAAGCACAACGCAACGCATCCATGACATAAATTTTCTTCTCCTTTTCCCAAAGGAGAAGATTCAGAAATGAGAACTAGAAATTACTCCTCTCTTCTCTGAAGAGGAGGTGTTTGCAAAACGAACTTTCGAAGAGAAATTAAGCTTTCGTCAAAACTTCCTAACATTAGGCTTCTCTTATGGAAAGGGGGCCGGTAATGGTGAGGTCGGTGAATTGGTCATGAAGGAGCGAGTCCATCACACTCTCCCTGAAAAGAGTGTCCTTCACGATGAAATGGCCTAGTACGAAATTATGGTCACAAGGAAAGCGAACTTCCGTCGAAGCTCTCCCTGAACTAAGGGTTCCTTGTTTGAAATTGGAATTTTGTTTTGCAAACGGTTCACAAAGACATGAGTTCCTTCAAACTCTCCCTGAAAAGGGGCTAGATGAACAAAAGATAGCATGCGAAAAGAATGAGCTCCCTCGAACTCTCCCTATAAAAAGGGTCTCTCGCAAGAGAAAATGATTGGAATTGGTATTGGATGACCAAAAGGTCGAAATTGGAAATTGGAGATTTGAAATTTTGAAATTTAAAATTGGAAATTTGATATTTGAAATTGGAAATTTGGAATTTGGAAATTGATATTTGGAAATTGGAAATTGGAAATTGGAAATTGGAAATTGATGGACCCGAAGGTCGAAATTGGAAATTGGAAATTGGAATTTTGAAAATTGGAAATTTGAAATTTGAAATTTGAAATTTGGAATTTGGAAATTGATATTTGGAAATTGGAAATTGATGGACCCGAAGGTCGAAATTAGAATTTTGAAAATTGGAAATTTGAAATTTGAAATTTGAAATTTGAAATTTCAAATTGGAAATTGGAAATTGGAAATTTTAAATTTTAAATTTGAAAATGGAAATTGGAAATTGATTGACCCAAAGGTCGCAATTGGAAATTCGGAAATTGATTGACTCGAAGGTCGAAATTGAAAATTTGGAAATTGGTTGACCTGAAGGTCAAAATTAGAAATTTGGAAATTGGTTGACCTAGAGGTCGAAATTGAAAATTGGTTTACTGGGAACAATATGGGTTCACTAGGAATTCAGCCTAAGAATGACATTGGTTCTATTGAGAACGACATTGGTTCACTGGGAACGACATGGGTTCAATAGGGATTCAGCCTAAGAACTATCAATTCCATAGGAATTTAACCTAGGGATCACATCGGTTCAGCAGAAGTTCAACCTACGAACTATCAATTCCATAGGGATTTAACCTAAGGACCATAGTTTAAGAAGAAAGGATTCAACTTGTGAGCTTTGAATGGACCAGGTGCTAAACTGGGTTTTGAGGGAAGATTCAAATCGGAATTCAAATCTTCAAGAAAAAACTAAATGAATTGGGTTTTGAAAGAAAATTCAAGTCGGAACTTGGATCTTCTAGACCAATTACTAAATTGTAGAAAAGTTTGAGTAGGAGTTCAAACCTTTAAAGGAAAGCCAAGCGAATTGAATTTGGAAGAAAATTCGAGTCGGAACTCTAACTCTCTAGACAAATTCTAGGCATTTGAATTGGATTTGGAAGAAAATTTAAGTCGGAACTCTAATTTTCAAGACCAATTCTAGGACATTTGAATTGGATTTGGAAGAAAATTTGAATCAGAACTCTAATTTTCTAGACCAATTCTAGGACATTTGAATTGGATTTGGAAGAAAATTTGAGTTGGAACTCTAATCTTCTAGACCAATTCTAGGACATTTGAATTGGATTTGGAAGAAAATTTGAGTCGGAACTCTAATTTTCTAGACCAATTCAGAAGGAAAAGAAAACTCGGGTCGGAACTCGAATCTTCAAAGGAAAACTAGATCCATTGTGGAAGGAAAAGAAATTCGAGTCAGAACTCGAATCCTGAAGGAAAAGTAGATCACTTTGGAAGGAAAAGAAATTTGAGTCGGAACTCGAATCCCAAAGAAAAACTAGATCGGTTAGAAGGAAAAGAAACTCGAGTCGGAACTCGAATCCTGGAGGAAAACTAGACAAAAAGAAGGAAAGGAGATTCGAGTCGGAACTTGAATCCCGAAGGAGAACTAGACAAAAAGAAGGAAAAGAAATTCGAGTCGGAACTCGAATCCCGAAGGAAAACTAGACCAAAAGAAGGAAAGGAGATTCAAATCGGAACTCGAATCCTGAAGGAAAGGAGATTAGAGTCAGAACTCGAATCCCAAAGAAAAACTAGACCAAAAGAAGGAAAGGAGATTCGAATCGGAACTCGAATCCCGAAGGAAAACTACACCAATGTGGATACTGGATTTCAAAGTGTACCAGTGTGAACACCAGATTTTAAAAATGTACCAGTATAAGTATTATGTTTTGAAAAAATACCAGTACGGATACTGGGTTTTGAAAAAATTACCAGTACGAACACTGGTTTTTTTAAAAAAATTACCAGCACGAACACTAGATTTTTGAAAAATTACCAGCACGAACACTAGCTTTTTGAAAAATTACTAGCACGAACACTGGGTTTTGGAATTTTACCAGCACAAGCACTGGATTTTTTAAAAAAATTACCAGCACGAACACTATTTTTTTGAAAAATTACCAGCACGAACACTGAATTTTGAAAAATTATCAACACGAACACTGGGTTTTGGAAATTTACCAGCACGAAAACTAGATTTTTGAAAAATTACCAACACAAACACTGGATTTTCGAAAAATTACTAGCACGAACACTGGGTTTTGGAAATTTACCAGCACGAACACTGGATTTTGAAGAATTACTAATTAATTTTGATAGAAGATTTTCAGTCTTCACCCTCACGACGACTTGGACAACTGTCGAGGCCTCAAGATTTATCCCTTATCCTGAATGGGTAGTTCATGTTTATCCCTTAACCTGAAGGGGAAGTTCAGGTTTATCTCTTAACCTGAAGGGGAAGTGAATTTGATGCAAATGAATGTAAATGGATGCTAATGAATGCATGTAAATGCAAATGAATGCAAATGTATGCAAAATGATGTAAATGAATGCACATGCATGCAAAATAAGAGATTTGTTTGATCCTGCCTGCATACAGGATGTTTTGAAGACAATTTTCAAAATAATGCCCCAGTATAACTGGGGAGTGAGAAGTTGGATGAAAGGATAAGTAATTGATATTTGAATAATGCTTTCTGACTTTGGATTGATTCTGGGACTCTGAAGAGGGTCATTCCTCATGAAAGAACATTTTGCAGAGAAGGAGAATAAAAGGTGACGTCAAGTTTATGAGGAAAATGGGTAATTTATTCAATCATTGAAGAGAAATAACAAGTTGGTAAGAAAACTGGGACTGTATTGTCCTTTTAAAATGACCAAAAGCAAAATGATTAAAGATGACATAGCCTTGACATTATCAGTTTCTTGGAAAACTTGATCAGGATGGTCAACTGGTATCTTCCTCATTTTCAACAAGGATCTTGTCGATGCGATCTTGAATGATGTTCTTCAGGATGAAACAATTCTCAGTGTCATGCTCTACTGCCCGATGAAATTTACAGAATTTTTCTTTGAATCTGCCCATGACTGTTGCAGGATCAACTACTTTAGGTAAACAAATCATATCTTTTGCGAGCATGTATTCCAGAACACTCTCTAGTGTCTGATCCAGAGGGGTGAACTTTCGATCCTTTCTCCAATCCTTGTGCTTTGGCTTTTCTTGACCTTTCTCTTTATGTTGAGGACTAGATTGAAGAGGCTTATCATTGTTGGAGAACTTTCCTTTTTGGCCCTTAGATCCCTCTGAATAGTTATCATGATTGCAATCATCCGTAGAAAGAATAAAGTGAGCCTCTGGAGATCCGACCATATCTTTTGTGAGCATGTATTCCAGGAAACTCTCGAGTATTTGATCCAATGGGGCCATCTTGCGGTCCTGGTTTCGACCGTCATGTTGTACTTTTTGTTGATTGCTTGATTTCTGTCGAGACTTGGCTGAGATAAATGACCAATATTCTTTCTTATTCTTAACGAAGAAATTCTTGTCGATATAATCTTGGACAATGTTCTTGAAGACAAAACAGTGGTCGGTATCATGCCCTACCGCCCGATGGAATTTGCAGAACTGGTCCATAAATCTTCCTATGATTGTGGGAGGATTTGTGACTTTTGGGAATTTTACCAATTCTTTGGCCAACATATATTCAAAGATTTCATCGAGAGACTGCTCGAGAGGAGTAAACTGGCGATCGTAACCCCAGCCGTCCCGCTTTATCTTTTCTTTCTGTTGACTCAATTTTCCACTCTGCTTAGAAGATTTCTCTTTTTGACTTGTATGATTGCCTTTGCTATCTTTGCAATCATCGCGGTTGGCATTAACGAAGAAGGAGGACTTCATCTTCTTTTTTGGATCTTGATTATTCCTGACAGGAGTGAAGCCTTCGTAGAGGTTTTTGCTCGCGAAGACCTTCTTGCCCTTGTCACGGTCTTGCAAATTTTTAATCACCTCAGCCATTTTCTTCAACTGCACTTGGACTAGATCATCCATTGCTTGACTCTTCAATTTATAGGCTATCCCTTGTCTATGAGGGGATCTTTGAAATGCTTGCTGAGCTTCATATTCTTCATCAGTGTCCCCTACTGATTTCCCTTCATTTGTTGTATCAACATCCTAAATAGGCTTCTTAGACAACTTTAAAACCCTTTTGACTACCTGGCCCTTTGCCTTCTGCTTGACTTGGGTCTTCTTTGCACTGGCTTCAGCTTGTTCTGCCAGCATCTTGCTTATCATCTTTTTGAACATGGCATATATCTGAGGATCCATGTCATTCTCAACCTGTTGCCCTTGATTTTTGCCCGAGCGCGGGGAATCCATCTCTTTGTCCGAGGCTGTTGAATATGTGATGCCTTCGACTGGTGCAGTTTTCTTCCCTGACCTTGTCTGAACCATCGAATATCACGAATGCTCTCTGCAAGGCAAAATTGATGATTAGGCTTTTGAAAGAGATTTTGATTGGAAGAGAATATTTGCTGAGAATTTTGGTAGACAATTGAAAGAATATCCCATTACCTGGGATTGAGTCGTCATTGGGATTACGACAATTGAGTTGTCATTCCTTTGCAAAGAAAATAAACAACTAAAAATTATGCCTTGTTACCTAGGCGAGGTCGTCAAACCAAGAATTGAAGAATTTGCAAGATTTTTATTTATTGAAAGGAAAACATGATTATATCAATAATAAACTTGGGAAAGAGGTGGCGGACAGACAATTTGCCACCACTCTTTATAACTAGCAAAGACACGAGGGTCGGGAAAAAGTGGAAGAGTAACAAAAGGGTCCCAGCCATATCTGGCAGAATGGTATGTTTCAGACCACTCCGCTGATGTAAGGTCGAATTCTGGCACGACTCCTGATAGCAGCCGCATCTCAATGTGCTTCTGTCTCTGAGAAAACTGTCGGACACACCACTTTGGATGATAATAGGCGCAGAAGAATGGACCAAGCAGCTTGAATCTCTTGCCATATGCATAGGTGTATCTGGGAGGCGATAATTCTCGATCAAAATAATCCCATATCACATCCTCTTCCTGTAGATAATCGATCAGGAACCAATATCGCGCAACTGAAAGGAGCTCCTTGCGTTGTATCTGAACGAGCTCGCTCTAGTCGACACATGCTGAAGGAACCAAGACTGAAGAGCATAGGTACATCCCTCGACTAAGATGGACTCTCCCATTGTGAAGCGGGTCAGTCCTCTGTATAGAAAAGCAAACACAACCATGACTATCGAAAGACGGCTGGTTTGTCGACTTCCCCATCTTCTCAGAAGTTGTACTATTCTGACATCCACATAATTCTGTCTGTCTAGAAAGAGAGCAAGTCCCACAATACACAGAACCATCGCATGTTGAATTCTCTCTCGAGTTGTCCTCGACAACGAGCTGACTTCTGCGAATTCTCCATACTGTCGGTAGATCTCGATCAAGCTTACGTACTCGTTCTCATTTTCTTGAATCAGTGGTCAAGACTTGCACACTGTCATGCGAGTCACGGCATCTTTAGGGTCCAGACCCTTGACATTGATCAGAAATTATTGCTCTAATGGATGGCCAGGCTGACCGGCTGGCTCGGACAATCCCATAATCTCTAAAAACTCATTCATCAGTAGTGTCATCTCGCCCCACGGAAACCAGAATGTGCAAGTGCGCGGATTCCACCGCTCTGCCAGTGCATGGATCAAATTGCCATTAACTGTCAACTTCCCCACTGCAGATGCCAGTTCCAACCCACAATCGCTCAAGTGGTCCGGACACATACGAGAGAAGTTTTTTAACCAAATGTAGTACCACCGGTGGAAGAAGGGTCCGGTGCAGAGAGCTCGATGCTCAGGAAGACTTTGTCGCACCTCGTAGGAGATGTGACCCTCAGAAAAAACAGAATCAAGCTGACTGGATGCCATTGGACTGAAAGATAGGAAGATTAGAAATTAGACTTTTGGAAAAATACAAGAATTTTGAAAATTGCAGGGAGGATAAAATAAAAAGCTGGAAATTCGAAGTCCAGAGGAACGAAAGAATGGAAAATAACCTGGAGTTTTGAAGAAAAGGTGGATAATTTGAAAAAATCGTCCAGGGTTTTTGAGAAAAAGGAGATATTTCATAAAAGATGAAAAATGAGGTATTTTGGAAAATTGTTCGGTATTTTGGAAAAATTGGGAAAAATATGAAAAAATAAGGCAAAAATGAATATCATACATTCAATTATAGACAATTATGCACATACAACAATCTCTAAGAAGCCAACTCTAAATGCATTGATTTTGAAAGAGCTTTAGGACCCTAATACTGACTCTAGGCTCAGATCAACTGTGTCCAATCCAGTTATGCCGATATACTCGAGCCGAGGCTCGATGTATGTGACATAAAAATTTATCTCTGGTTCTAAGCTTGTGTTTTCCCAACATCCTTGAGCACCTGCCGATATACGTTGGACTATGGCCCTTGGTACGTGGCAGGGGGGGGTTAGCCCAAATAAGTGGCTCAGTTGTGAGGCTCTGTCCCGAACTATGGTTCTGGAAGAGATCCCAGCAACGTGAAGACCGGGTAGACATAGGTGGGGTGGTTTTTGAAATATGATCACATGCAAGCAAACAGAGGGCTCTAAAACCAAAAGAGATAGAGATTTTGAAATTTTTTGAAGAAGCAAGCATTGTTTTCGTACAAGTCCTAGATTGAGGAGTGTTGTATTTCAGACCTAGGTCTAAGTGAGCATGCATAAATCTCCTCAATATGGTGCTACCAAACCATGCCTAGTCTACATGCAATCCATGTCAGCTAGGTTCAAGTCTAGGCTCGTAGGTTCACATAATATCAGAAAATAAAAGCTGACATTTTGTATAACATGATTTTGATAATTGAGCTAAGTCAAAGCACATAATTGATCAGACGAAGACAGGTCCCATCTCGGTCGCCAAACATGTTATCATCGCAAAAAAAAATTTCCCTCCCTTGCGAGAGAAAAACGAATTTCGCGAGTCAAACTCGACCAAAGTTTTGAAAATGGTTTTTGAAAATTAACTCGCCTCCGTTTTGAAAATTTGCGGGAAAATTCCGTGGAATGGGATCCGCCTGTCGGTACAAGGTTCAACCGTTCCTGGCGCCTTTACCAGGGGTAATTGAACCAAAGACCAATTATGTGCTTTAACTCGACTCAAATAGCTAAATTATGCTCTATTTTTCCTAGAATGCACAAAGAATCAAGCTTGTGCTATGAAATTTTGAAAGTAATGCAAGTTTGAGAAAATATGATATTTGCTTTGGAGAATTGAAATATGCTTGAAAATTAATTGGAAAAGTACTTGAAAATTGAATTCTTGAGAAAATTATTGAATTTCATTGGAAATCAGAAATTTGCATTGGAAAGTGATTTCTCAGGAAAATTTGAACTTTAGAAAATTGATTTTGAAATTTGAATTGCTTTTCTGAGGAAATGGATTTGACAATTATGAGAAAATCAGGAAGTTCATTGGAAAAGGGATTTCTGAAAGGGAAAATGAATTCTCAGGAAAATGGGAATTATGAGAAAATGGATTTATGAAAACTTGGGATTTTGAAATTTGAGAATGTTAAAACATAGGAAAATCTTGATTTGAACTTGGGAAACACTTTGAAATCTCATTTGAAAATTTAGAATTCTGGGAAAATCCAATCCTGAGAAAGACTTGGTAAATCCTTGAGAAAATTGATTTTTCTGAAATTGAAATTGGAAAATGAATTTGAAAATAATGCAATTTAAATGATATGAATGAATGAATATGAATTTGAAAAGAGAATTTCATTGAGGAATTGGGAAATTCTTTTAAAATTTTGAGAAATGCAGTGCATTTTGAAGTTAGCCTAAGAGTGTAGGCTGAATGTGGCTAATATAAAGATCATAAATACTGGTTTTCTTCGTATTCTGACTATGGTCATAAATACGAATTCCACCGAGTTTATAAACTTCATAAGAGCTTGTGCACGTGCCATTCGTGTCAACCATAGTGAATTTGAAATAATGTGCATGAATGATACATCACATATTGAAATTTTGCAGAAATTACACTATATACAATGCAGCCCTATTGTAAGCAGAAAAGTAACGCTTATTCTAAATATTACATTGATTTTTTACATTGAATTGAACTAAAAGAAATAAAAGCTAAATCTTCTTCTTGAATGTTCCTGCAAATCTAGAAAACAAGGTTAGCATAAAAATGTAGGTTTTTCTGAATTTATCTGAAAATATAGGAAATTATCAGATATTATTCAGATATAAACCCAATATCATACCCCATTTGATAAAAACATGATAAATAATGAATAAATTTCGAAAATAAACTTGAAAATTCGAAATTTGGGTCAAAATGACCAAAATACCCCTGATGACCTTGAAATCAGAGTTTTCTGAAAGAAATTTTGTAATTTTTGAAAATTTGGAAAATCAAATGAAATAAATCAAATATAATATGATAAAATATGATTATATGCATGAAATTTTGGAGAATTAGAAATTGAAATTTCGAAATTTAGGTCAAAACGACCAAAATACCCTCGATAACAGGACTATGGCCTTGAAACCAGGGTTTTCTGAAATAAATTTTGCAAAAATGAAAAATGTGAAATGAAAATGACATTGAAATTAACACTAATATAATTCTATATGCTCATGTCCATGATAAAAAACCTTAAAATGACGAAAATATCATAAAATATCAAATTTAACATGATTTTCACGTGATTTTCGCTTCTGAACTTATAGATAAACTAACACATGGAGCAAATGAACTTAGAATTAAGCGAAATTTGTCATGGACATCTAAACTAACCCTAAAAACAGAATGGATCTCGAAAATCTAATTTTTTTGTATTTTTAAATGTGAAAATTTAAGTAAAAACCCTAAATTTTGTGATTTTTGCGTAAAATGTGGATTCTAAAGGGGATTTAGGATATCAAACTTCCATAAAAAATTCTTGAATTTTATGGGGTGACAGAGGACAGTACTTCAAAGATTTTGGCATTTTACACTTTCTGGTTTTGACCTATGGTCGGAGCTGTACATCTCCGGCAAGTCGGATCGGAATCCGACGACTCTAGGATTTGGGGGAAACAGACAGGTTTCGGTAGAAAATGTGGGAAAAATAATATACAGATGGGAAAAAGTCTGAAATTGTGGGAACATATTCCTGACAAACTGGGGAAAATTTAATATTTTGACGCCATTGGAATTAGGGTCACGGTTTGGAAAAGGCCACACTGTTATCAGAGACCTAAATCTCTGAAATTTCTGGATATTGGAATCTGTCAGACAGAAAAGAAATTTTCAGAAAAAATAGTAAAACAGTTCCAAAAATCTCCAACTTTTGGGAAATGACGAAAACATGTTAAGAACAACGTTCGTGTTGAAATTTTTTGCATAAGGGCTATGGATTGGGTGGACTCGGTGCATTAGGGTCTGTCTATACCCTGACAAAGGAAAATCGAGATTTTCGTAGGAGTCTGGGAAATCGGATTTTTTACAGAGGTCAAAATTACTTGGAAAAACTTCAAAATTTTTAGATCACTAGTATATTTAATTATAAATCCACTGTGATTTTTGGAAGACAATCCGAATCTCCCACAAGGGTGGTGTCGGAGGTTTTTGTCTGCTAAAATGGAATTTGGATTTTCCAAAAGGGTAAAATACTGACTCAGTGTTTGATTTATTTGATGAAGTTATAAAATTCAAATCAGTCCGGGTTTTTTGAAGGGGATTACAGATAAATAAACCTAACTACCATAAAATTTTCAAGATTTTTAAAAGAGAATTCATACATGAAATAACTATGGGTCTGGACATTCAGAATCAAATATATAAAATGTCGAGATTCTAATGAAACTCACCTAAATATGTGAAACAAATACGAATCGATGCCAAAATCTTAAATATGATGCTTGAAAAGTAAAATCTATATGAAATCTACAAATAAAATAACAAAAATCAGGGAGGTAAACTTTCACTTTAATGTGGCTATTGAAAATAAGGGATCCGGTCCATGAATCAGACGAATCTTCTTCTTTTATATAGCATTCCATGAGATATATAGATATAAATAAAAAAGAAGAGAGAAAGGTAAGATTTAATGAAACTTTTTTTTTTTTTATGAAGGAGATCTTACCTTGGGGGGAAAGGCTGTCCTTGATCCGTATGCAAAGGCGTCGCTTGGAGAACGCCGGTGGGAGTTCTTGGAGAGGAGGCTGATCTAGAGGTAACCTGTTGCCTTGTTGAAGAGGAGCTGCTACAGTTTGGAAGTGTTGGAGAGGTAGCAGTGGCTGCAACAGTTGAAGTGGTTGATGGTTGAAGGCTGGCTGTTGTCCAAGTGAAGGAAGCTGGAGGTGATGTGCGTTGGCTGCAGGAAACTTCAAAAGGTGGTTGCTGCTACACGTTTGAAGGAGATGGTGGTATTGCTGCCAATGGTGCTGGCTGAAGGTTGAAGAGAGGTTGCAAGGGATGGGCTGAGAGAGGCTGCAGCAGCATGGTGAGGATGGTGCTTCAAAGTGGCTTCAATGGCTGGGAGTTGCTGCCAAGGATAGCTGCAGCCAAGAGAGAGAGAGAGAGAGTTGGATATGCGTTGAATGAAAGATCCCCCAGCCGTATGCCTTTTTGTTTTTTTTGTTTTCTTAACTTAGGGAGAGATAAACTCTTTCCTAAGTTTTCTTTTTTATTAATGAAAGAAAGGAATTCACGTAAATGGGTTGGGCAAGAGGGAAAGAAGGAAGGAAGGAATAAGGAAAGAAGAGGAAGAAGAAAAAGAAGAAAAAAAAAGAAAAGGGAAAAAGAAAGGAAAGAAAGAAAAGGAGGGAAAAAGGAAAAGGGAAATAAAAATGAGAAAAAAAAATGGAAAGTGGGGCTGGAGGCTTGGGCGACCACCTTGTGGGTCCCACCTCTCTAAAACGCAAAAAATAATTAAAAAAACAAAAATGAACAAATAAAAAGAAAATTGAAAGGAATAAAAGAATATTTTTTTTTAATAAAACAGAAATGTAAATGAGTGGGCCATCTCAGAGCGGGTCCAAATTCTACTTTTGAAATTCATTTTGACGATTAGAGGGGTAAAATAGTCTTTTCGGAAAATTTCCAGACGAAATGAGTTATTTTTGGCAGTTTTTAAAACGAGCTTGGATTTTGAAGTTCAATACCTCGTTGCGAAGCAAATCCAATGTAGAATTTAAAATTTTAATTTTGGAAGAAATCCATATTTTTTTTCGAGAAAATACTTCCAAATTTATTTTCAGTCGAAATGAGCTATTTTTGGCAGTTTTTGAAACGAGCTCGGATTTTGAAGTTCAATACCCCGTTGCGAAGCAAATCTAGTGTAGAATTCAAAATTTTGAGTTTGAAATAAATCCAGATTATTTTTCTTGAGAAAATATTTCCAAATTTAGACTCTCGGGGATAAAAATGTTAATTTTGGAAACCCGGGGTTTGAAATTGATTTATGAAAACTTTTAAAACTCAATATGGACAGAAATTTATAAAACTGGAGTTCTGGACTTCGAAAATGAAATGAAATGTGATGAAATGCTGAGAAATGATATAAAATGATGAGAAATGACATGTGAAATGCAGACCCTGAATGAAGAATTTTTGATGTTAGACCCCGATTGGCAGTTGTATCGATTCAAAAGTGTTAAAATTGATAAAATTTGCAAAATAGCTCAAGAAATAGTTTTTGGGACTCTACTGGGCTAGAGTGACACTGAAAATTGGGGTTCGAGCTGAATTGAACTAAGATGAGCTAGATTGAGCTGGGTTTTAGAGTTTCAAAACTCAAATGAACTGACCAGGCATTGACTCAACTGATCTTTCCGACTGAATTTTCAAGAAAAGCTGCCATTTTTAGAGAAATGGTACGGAATGGTCACTGGAGTGAAGTGAATTACGAACTTGAGCTAACTTTGAGCTAAAAAAAAGGTCAATAATACTGACATAAACTAAAATCGAAGCTCGAACACTAGCTCAATTGGCTGAACTCAATTCAATTTCAGCTGAAAGAGCTGAAGTGGACTAAAATGGGCTCCTGGACACTTGGAAATGGTTTTGAACTGAAACTGGAGCGCTTGAACTTCTGGTGAGCTCAAGTTAGACTCTGGGGAGTATGACTGACTATGAATGACTGACTCAGAGACAATTGGCTTGGATTTGAGCAAGAAATGAGCTCATTTATGAAGAAATGATTCCATTTTGGCAGGAATGATCAGAAATGAAAATGACTTTCTCACTGTGAGCTCAAATGAATTTGAAATGACTGATATTCTAAATGTTCTGAACTAACCAATGAGCTTAGTTGACTCCGACTGACTGAGATTCGGGATGACCTAGGGGTAAAATGGTAATTTTCCTAATGAAAATGGGTAAAATGTTGATTTTTTGAAACTGACTCGGGGTTTGACTCCTACACTGACCTAACAGGGTTGGCATTGCATGAGGAGGATTGTTTAAAAGTGGATGAGGAAAATTTGGGGTGTTTACATGTGCACCTGGAAGAAGAATTTGTTCAAAAATTCTTTCATCATTCAGTTCAACAGTGTTGAAAAGAGTGTCTGAAGATGAAATTTCTAGGATTTCTCCAAGTAGTTTAGAATCAAACTCGATTTCAACATCACGAACAAGAGTGTAAAGAACTCCAGTTTCATGATCAAAATGTAAATTCATATAAAACAAGTGAATCAGAAAAGGATAATGAAGGGTATCTGCACAAACATCAAAAAGATGTGAAATTCCTGGAAATAATTCTCTTATTTTGTAACGAGAAAACAGGTGAAATAGTACATTTCGTTCTGGTAGAATAGGTAGTGCAGAAATCGATCCAAATGTATCATATAAAAGAGGATTTTGAAGTAATCTAAGTGAAAATCCATGTCTTGAAGAAGGTGTAGGAGGAGGAGAACCTAAACCTTTTGCAGATGCAAACTTCAAACGAGGCATGGTTAAAAAATAGATTTACCAAAAAGAATGTCGGCTTCCAAACGACGTCCGGCAGAAGGAAAATGTTGTTCGACGTTGTGAAATAGAAACAAAGAAAGATACGGTGGCTGACGGCGAGTGTGAAGGCTGCCACAAGGGGATTCCGACAATGGTTGAAGATACACTGTCACGACAAGAGTGTTCTGGCGTGATTTGAAGATGTGTCAGTTACTGCAAGAGGATTCCGGCGTTTCCCGATCATGGCCAGAAGATTCCGTCATCTCCTTGTCACGGCAAGAAAATCTCGGCGAGGATAGGATCGAACGGCACCCCGAGGGTTTTTCGGAAGAGAGAGAGGAAAGAGAAAGAGGGTTTTCGTTTTAAGGGTTTCGTTTTGAAGAAAAATGAAAAGGTGTGAAAATAAAATGAAACGCTGCCTTTTTAAAAAAAAACGGGTGTTAAAAAAAATCCAAGGGGTATCGGGTCCCTTCAGTTAAATTTTTTTAAAAAAAATTTAGTCGACTAAAACTTTATCGGTCGACTAAGAATGTGCGACTCATTCTAAACATCAGTCGACTAGAAATATATCGGTCGACTAATATGGTGCGATTCATTCTAAAATTTTAAAGCATCAGTCGACTAAAATTTTATCGGTCGACTAATATAGTGCTATTTTGAGATTTTGTTCAAAAATCAACATTTTTATAAATTCCAAAATGAGCAAATACCTAGTTCTTTCCTAATTCTCATAAAATCTTCATTTTTAAGAGGTTTAGTGAAGATATCGGCATGTTGTTCTTTAGTGGAAATAAAATTTAACGAAATTTCTTCTTTTAACACATGATCTCTTAAGAAATGATGTGTAACTTCAATATGCTTAGTTCTTGAGTACTGAACACGATTTTTAGAAAGATTTATAGCACTAGTGTTATCACAATAAATAGTTGTTGTGGAGTAATTCAAACCAAAATCTTTTAAGGTCTGTTTCATCCATAGTACTTGTGAACACGCTAAACTAGCTGCTATATATTCTGCTTCAGTTGTTGAGAGTGACACTGAATTTTTCTTTTTACTAAACCAAGAGACTAAGGAATTTCCTAAGAAATGACAAGTTCCACTAGTACTCTTGCGATCAGATTTACTTCCTGCAAAATCTGCATCACTATATGAAACTAAATCAAAGGAAGATGATTTTGGGTAAAACAAACCGAAATCTGAAGTATCTTTTAAATATCAAAGAATTTGTTTTACTGCAGTTAAATGAGATTCCTTTGGATTAGCTTGAAATCTAGCACACATACAAACACTAAACATAATATCAGGTCGACTAGCAGTTAAGTATAATAGAGATCCGATCATACCTCTGTAGAGTTTAGTATCTACACTTTTACCATTTTCATCTTTATCAAGAGAAATAGTTGTACTCATAGGATTCCTTCTTGATTTCGATGAGTCCATCCCAAATCTCTTGAGAAGTTCTTTTATTGAAAATACGATAAGCTTTACTTCTAGAAGAATATCCAAGAAATATTGATTCATCTGATTTTGAATCAAACTTATCAAGATTATCTTTGGTATTTAACAAGAAACATTTACTACCAAAAATTTTGAAATATGAGATCTTTGATATACGATCATAATATAATTCAAAACAAGTTTTATGTAAGATTGGTCGAATAAAAACACGGTTTAAAACATAACATGTATTTATTGCTTCAGCCCAAAAGTATTTTGGTAATTTTTTATCTTGAAGCATGGTTCTAGCACATTCTTACAAAGTTCTATTCTTTCTTTTAACAACTCCATTTTGTGGAGCGGCTCTAGGAAAAGCAAAGTTGTGAGATATACCATGTAGATCACAAAACTTTAGAAAAGATTCATTTTCAAATTCACCACCATGATCACTACGAATTTTAATTATAGATGTAGATTTTTCATTTATAATTCTTCTACAAAGTTTGGAAAATTCAGAAAAAGCATCATTTTTGCTTTTTAGAAAAATCACCCATGTAAATCGAGAATAATCATCTACTATAACAAAAGCATACTTGCTACCATTCAAACTTTGAATTCTAGATGGTCCAAATAGATCTAAATGTAAAACTTCAAGAGGACGTTTTGTTGAAACTATATCTTTTGCTTTAAAAGAACTCTTGATTTGTTTACCCCTTTGGCAAGCATCACATAAGTGATCTTTCTTATATGGTATTCTAGGTAGGCCTCTTACAAGATCATTCTTGGATAACTTGGAAATAAATTTAAAATTAACATGTCCAAGTCTCTTGTGCCATAACCATTGAATTTCATTTGAAACAATAAGACATTTTTCATTAAAAGTGGGTAACTCATCTCGATATAGTTCTTCTTTTACCTTTAAAAATGATCTTTTTAGATTGAAAATCAGAAATTAAGCATAAATCATTTTCAAAAGAAACATGAAAACCTTTATCACATAATTGACTAATAGATAATAAATTTTGCATTAAACCATATACTAAAAGAACATTTTCTATCAAGGGAAATTTTGGATTACCAATATTACCAATACCTATTACTTTTCCCTTGTTATTGTCACCAAAGGTGACGGTCCCTCCAACCTTATTTTGGAGGGTGAAAAATAACTCCGGCCTTCCAGTCATATGTTTGGAACAACCGCTGTCTGTAAACACCCCAAATTTTCATTCACATTCTTGACATTGCCCTTAATCGGCACATTTCAGTTCTCCAGAAGCAATGAAGGGCAAAATAGTCATTTTTAAATATTGAACCTGGCAGAAAGTCCTAAATTTCACTCTTGAGCCTCAAAATTTCTATATTTAGGTTCAGAGACATCTTCAAATTGCAAAATTTCAAAATCCTCTTTCTGGACAAAAAGTTAGAATTTCCAAGTTCAAGCTCAGAGTGATATTTCATAGAACATGTCTGTGCATAGCATTGCATCATTTCACTGCATAGCATGTCAGTTTGAGATCCAGAACTCCTGATTTTCCAAATTGTCAATCCAGATTTTATTTTTAAACTTTTCAAAATTGATTTTTAAAACCCTGGGATTTTAAAATTGCCAATCTTTCCCATTTTACCCCCAGGACTTTGAATTACAAAAATTTTCCCCAAGAAAACAATCTGGATATTTGGATATTGATTTTAAAGATTTTATTTCAAAACTTTTTGCAAAAGATTTTAAATCTCCTTTCAAAATTTTTACATTTACTTTATCCATATTTTGCTCTGAAAAACCAATTTTTCCAAATTCTTGAAAAACAAATAATGTTTTATTTCGTATCTTCAAATAAATGGAGCGGGACCCGCCTTTGAACTAGCATCATACTCAGATTCCCTGGTAAGTTTCTTATTTTCAAGCGGGACCCACCCGGAGATCATACCAATTTGCAAATTTTTCTTTTTAAAATTCTTATTTATTTTTTTAGTGGGCCCACACACAGGTGGCACCTCAATTGAAAATAAAAGATTTACAAAAACAAAATAAAGCTTTACTTTCAAAAGCATTTTAAAAGTGGGTTGAGGTGGCATTTCCATAAAAGCCTCTCATTGATTTCAATACTCATTTTTTATTTTATTCCTTTTTATTAATTTGTTTACATAATTTTATTTATTTATTTATTTATTTTTAAGAAGGAGACAGCCTTAAATGGCATAGCCGAACTTCCAAAAAAATAAAAAATTAAATAAATTTCATTTTACCTAAAACTTAGGTAAATGAAATGAAAATTTTGAAAAAATCACAAGACTCGCCCCTTTTGAAAACGGCAGCATTGAAGTTCCAATTTGAAAAAAATTTCAAAAACCATAACTGAAAAACAAGAAGTTGCGGTTTCGTTTTTCTTTTGGAAAGAGGTTGAAGGTCTTTAAAAGACCCAACCATTTGATCGAGAAGGGGGCTGGGCCGATTGATTTTGGGGATGTTCTGTTCTTATTGCAGGGGATTCACAAAGCTGGGGAGCATTTCCTTCAACCTAAGAGGGTCTTCCACCATCACCACCAGCGGCAGGACCTCCACCAGCTCTTTCCCTCTTTCTTCAATCCCAGCAGCAAAAAAAAAGCTCCTTCACGTTACCCCCAGCCAATTGCCTACCCATTTTCCTTCAGCCCACCTTCCTCCAACCGGTTGCTGCCCATCATCCATCTCCACTTCCTTCAGCCACAGCCCAGCGTGAACTCCATCACCATCCTCCACATCACCTCCAGCCATCTGCATCTCCTCCAGCCACAACAGTTCAGCCCAGCTAACGTGTCCATCCCTCTCTATTTCAGCCCAGCCAACGAGGCCAATCACAAGGGCGATTTCCCTTAACCTCAGCCATCTTTTGTTCAACGATAAAAGAGAAGACCCACGGCTCCAGTCCTTCTTTCTGGCATCACGATTGACCTTCTGCAGAGCTTTCAAAAGAAGAAGATCTCCTCAGCCCTGCTAAACCAAGGTATGTCTGCAGTGGTTTCATCTATTTAAGGCCAGACGTACATCCTCTGTATATTTCACATAACATATTCCCTCTGAGGTCCATTTGCTCAGTTTACTGTCATCTGGACAACTTATGTGCTTGCTTCAAATGCTAATTTCATTAGTTATGCATTTCTCATCCTTAACTTTATGTTAGTTATGCCCTTTTGTTTGGTTAAATCTTCTTCATGATCCGGTGTTACATTATATAGGAAAATTCAAATATGCTTTGCTCAAAATCACCATACCTGTATATTAGTCAATACCATTACTTATAACTATTGTTGTGGGCCATTACTTTTACCAACCTTCAAAATTGGTAGTATCAAATTGTTGTGCAAAGTTGGGTTTACAGTAGCCCTGTGGTATGAATATTATGACTATCGTGTGATGTAGAGCATAAGGAATGAGAGAGAGATTATGGATTGTGTTAGGCTGAAAATATCGTAATGCAAATATGTTATAGTTATAACTATATCACATACTTTACCAGGTTTATTGAATGCTTCAGCCAATAGCTCATGTGCATCGATTTCCCCCTCCATCTTATTACCTGTATATAAAATTCACCCTACCTTTGTTCATAGGTTCACTCCCAGTTTGCTCTATCTGTATATCTTCATATTTTACACACATAGGATGTTATTTTATACCTTGGTTACTCTCTTTATTGAATAAGGCTTGTATGCAATAGTAATATCTGTTTTGCAGAATTTTTCCTCTTTTGCATTCTTACAATATCTGAAGACCATTTGTAGTTATGGATCTCCCTGTGTTATACCATGTCATCCACATTACAATTTTTTCTTCTTTTCTCTGTTTTTTTTTTTTTTGTATATTACACTCACGTTTTCTGTATTTTATACGTCTTTAGGTTATAATTTTGCATCCCACTATCTATTTTGCAGATCACTAAATGCCTCTACAGTACCCCATTCTATATTACAGTATGTCATTAAAATTTTTAACAGCACATCCTTGGTCATATTGCTGGGTCTCTTGGCAGCCTTTCATTTAACTTCACTATATGCATCACTCTTGCCATACATCTTTCAGCATAACATAATAATATCATCACCCTCATATGCTCAGCATGCATAACCTATTTTGTTCCTGTAAATCCACATTGCCCTTGCCATAACCTTTGCAAACCTGTTTAGGATTTTATGTCTTTATTGCATTCCACTCATACCACCGGTACACCCTGCCATTACCTCAATGGTACTTAGATACCTTACACTAAGCACAGCACTATCGCCTATATCTATGTTATTGTATATAGCATCATTATAGTAAATTGATACATAATTCCTGCACACTATGTATGCTATTTATTTACCATCCTTTCTGCAGAAGTACCCATTCTTGTAAATCGGCTATGTTCATGAACGGATATATCCATATCCGTTCATGATCTCTACATCATCTTTTACAAGCTTCATTATTGTTATATAGGGAAGCTCTATACCCATTTTTATCGAAAATTATCTTGTAATTTGTGAAATACGGCTATGTAAAATCGCCTACAGAAAATGTATATACCTGTATTTTCTGGTTTTACCCATTATATGGAATTTCCATTAAATTTGTATATTTTCTCATTATATGTATATATATATATATATATATATATATATGTATATGTATATCTATAGTATATCTACCTATATGTATACGTATATATGTATATGTATATGTCTATATATATATATATATATATATATATATATATATATATCCCTTCATGTGTACTTGTTATTACATATATTTTCATTTTCTCTTACTTTTGTAAATATATCTTCATTATCATATATCATCCATCATAAGTTCGAGTATTTCTATATTTACCTATATATCTTTGTTGTATATAGTATATATGTCAATTTCCTTGTTTATTTTGTACTAACTCTCATTTTGCAGGAAAATCTAGAAGATGCAGATTCTTTGGCTCCATTTCAATTTTTTTTTTATGTTATGAAATGTAATAATCCAATGTAAACCTTGGAATAAGATTTACTTTTACTGCTTGGATTAGGCCGCATCTCATATAGTTTGATTTCAGTAATATCCTGATTCTATGATGCATATATCTCAATTTTCCAAATTCACCGTGGATGAACACGAATGGCACGTGCACCAACTATTAGAGAGTTGATGAACTCGGTGGAGTCCATATTTACGGCCTTAGTCGGAATATGGACGAGACCCAGATCCATCATCTTTCTACCAGTCACACTGAGCCTACACTCTTAGGCTATCTTGAAAATGCACCTCATATTTCCAATGTTTTTCAAAATATTGTGAATTAATTCAAATAAACCCTGAATATATTCATGGCCACAGTCAGAATATATGAAGGATTTACTTTGGCTTAATCCACATTTTTCCAATAAAATTTTCAGAAATCTTTTCAAAAGTGCATTCATTCATTCATATCATCTGCATCATTTGTTTTTCTCATGATTTTCTCAAAAGTTTTTCACTTCAGGGAATCAATTTTCTCAAGAAACTATGATGATATTCGAAGTTGGATTTTCCCAAATCAAATGTTTTCCTATGATTTTCCTTAAAATATTATTTTCTTAAGATTCTTTTCAAAAGGAATTTCTTATCTTTCTCAAGAATCCAAATTGATTTTCAGACATTTCAAATATAAGATTCTCAGGAATTCAATTTCCTGAGTTTTGAATTTCCTTCTCCAATGAGTTTTCCTACAAAATTTTCTATCATTTTCCTAAGAAAACTCTCAAAATCCGAGTTTTTCCTGACAAGTGCTTTCCTTTTCAAATATTCATCCTTTCTCAAGAATTCCTTCCATTTTCCTGAGATTCTCATTTCTTCAGGGTTTTCTAAGTTTTATAAACTTTCTCAAAATTTTCCTGAGATTCTTATTTCCTCATGTTTTTCAAGTCTTTCTAAGCTTTCTTAAGATTTTTCTGAGATTCTTATTTCTTCATGGTTTTCCAAGTCTTTCTAAGCTCTCTCACAATTTTCCTGAGATTCTCATTTCTTCATAATTTTTCAAAGCTGATAAATTTCCTCAAGATTTTCCTGAGATTCTCATTTCTTCATGATTTTCCAGATCTTTATAAAATTTCTCAAGATTTTCTCGAGATTCTCATTTCTTCATGATTTTCCAATTCCTTATAAATTTTCTCAAGATTTTCTCGAGATCCTCACTTCTTCAAGATTTTCTAAGTCTTTATAAATTCTCTCAAGATTTTCCCGAGATTCTCATCTAACTTTCTCAAGATTTTCTTGAAATTCTCATCTCTTCAAGATTTTCTAAGTCTTTATAAACTTTCCTGAGATTTTCAAACCTTCTTCGCCTGAGTTTCCTGAGAGATTAATTTCCATATTTTCCTGAGAAATGCTTTTCAATTGCAAATACTTTCTAAGCATACATCATAGTTTTTCAACTTATATTTTACCAAATCTCATAGCACATGCCTGAATTCTATGTGCATTTAGGATAGAACACAATTTCGATAATTTCACTAAGTTAAGCACAATTTTAGTCCTTGGTTCGATTACCCCTGTTAAAGGCGGCAGGAACGGTCGAACCTCGTACCGACAGGTCGAGCCCCATCCCATGGATTTTCCCGCAATTTTCAAAACGGGGGCGAGTATTTCAAAACAATTTCCAAAAACCCGTCAAGTTTGAATCGCGAAAGCGTTCCCCTCTCTCTATCCGCAAGGAAGGGAAGACGGGGAAAAATTTTGCGACGATAACAGGTTTGGCGACCGAGATGGGACCTGTCCTTGTCTGACCTAAATTATGCTTGACTTAGTTCAATTATCGAAGTTATGTTCACAACATGTCAGCTCTTTACTTTTTATATCATGTGAGCCTAGAAGCCTAGATTCTGACCTAGCTGACATTGACCGCATATAGCTTAGGCATGGTTTGGTAGGACCAGATTGAGGAGATATTTTCATGCTCACATAGACTTAGGTCTAAATACAACTCTCCTCAATTTAGGATCTGAATGCAAACAATGTATGCTTCTTCAAAGATTTTAAAAAGTCTATCTCTCTAGGATTTAGAGCCCTCTATTTCTTGCATGTGATCATTTTTTAAAAATCTCCATTACCTATCATTACCCGGTCTTCACGTTGCTGGGCTCTATTCCAGAACCCTAGTTCGGGACAGAGCCTCACAACTGGGCCAATTATTTGGGTTAACACCCCCCTACCACGTACCGCGGGCCACAGTCCGAAGTATATCGGTAGGCGCTCAAGGATGTTGGAAAACCTTACCTTAGAACCGAAGTTGAAATTATATGCTACGTACCTCGGATTTCGGTTCGGGTATATCGGCATAACTGGATTGGACAAAGATGATCTGAGCCTAGAGTTAGGATTAAGGTCCTACAGTTGTTTTCAAAATAATGCATCTAGAGTCAGCCTTTTAGGGAGTGCTGTATGTGCATAAATGTTTGTGCAGGATGTGATTGTTCTTATATTACCTCTATTTTCCTATATTTTTCCTAAAATATTTTCAAATACCCATATTCTCATCTTTTCCTTTTTCTCAAACCCTGAAAGATTTGCCCAAATATCCAATTTCTTTCAAAACTCCAGGTGATTTTCCACTCTTCCGTTCTACTGGATCTCGAATTTCCAGCTGCATTTTTATCCTGCCTGCAATTTTCAAAAATCATATGTTTTCTCTCATTGGATTTTCAATCCTTTTGTCTATTTGCAAAATTCTTCATCTTATTTTCCTCATGCATACGTTGATTATTGCAATGAAAATTGTTTATTATCTTTTTTGCCTTCTCCTTATTCTAAATCCGTTCGCGGATTGTTTTTCCAAGAGATATCTTTTTCCTTCAAAAGGGTGTTTTCCTCGTGGTTGACGACCTCGCCTAGGTAACAAGGCACATTTTTCCGTTGTTATTTCTCTTACAAAGAATGACAACACAATTGTCGTGATTTCAGCGGCGACTCCATCCCTAGTAATGGGATATTCTTCCAATTGTCTACCATATCATTTTTTTTTCCCAATCCAAAATTTCCTCAGAGTCTAATCAAGACTTCATCCTGCAGAGAGCATCCGCAGCAAAATCTGAGAGCATCCATATCATTTGATGGTTGAGACAAGATCAGGCAAAAGAACAACGGTATCGCAGTACTCGTCAGCCTCGGAAGAAGAGATGGGCTCCCCGCGATCCGAGAGGAGTCAAGAGCAACAACAAGAAGAGGATGGCATAGACCCACAGATGTATGCCATGTTCCAGAAAATGATGACCAAAATGATGAGTGAACAGGCTGGGACCAGTGCAGGGGAGAACCCATTCAGAGAGAAGTTCCATGGACACAAGGATAAGAAGACTTCCAAGAAGGAAGTTCAGCCAGAGGAAATTTCAGATAAATCAGAATCAGAGGAAGACACCGATAAAGAATATGAGGTGCCTCCGGCATTTCAGAAACAGGGCCGAGAACAAAAGAGGAGTCGCAAATAAAGAATCAAGTTGCAGAAGAGCCCCTGCAGTCACAGTTCAAAGAAATGGCCAAAGTTGTTAAAGACCTGCAAGCTCGCGACAAGGGCAAGAAAGTCTTCACCAGCGAGGACTTCTATGATGGCTTAGAAGGAGACGAAGATCTGGAAAATCTGCCTCGCAAGTTCATCAAGTTCGATGGTTCTGGTGATCCCAAAGCCCACCTCGCCATGTTCTTCGCCGAATGCTCCAAATTCAAGAGAGACAATAGGGCCCTATTTCTCTGTTTCCCTCGTAGCTTAGAAGGCACTGCCGCCAAGTGGTACTCCGAGCATATCAATCCAATTGAGCTGCGAGAATTCGATAAGGTGGTCAACCTATTCATTGAGCGATTTCTGTTCAATACTGAAGCACTCCCAACATTGAGTCATCTCTACAATCTAAGGCAGAATGAAAATGAAAAGGCAAGGGACTTCATTCGCAGATGGAGAGAGACCTGCAACAAAATGAGGGATCCTATATCAGAAAGGCATGCTTTATCCTTGATCCTCAACAATTTTTCGCAACCTCTGAGAGGATTAATCTCTACCTCACCCTCCAAGTCTTTCGTTGAACTCATTGAACGAGCTGAATGGCTCGAAATGGGAGTAGAGAATGGAGTGTATGAAGGCCTTACCATTGCAAGAAACAGTCAAGATGCCAAAAAGAAGGCTCACTTCACTTTTGCGGCCAAATCTTTCAATAATAGCAAAGGCAACAAGAATGATCATGGCAACAGTTTGGAGAGAATCAAAAGGCAAAAAGGGAAGGACATCAACAGTGATAAACCCCTCCAATCCAACCCTCAGCATCAAAAGAAAGATCAGGAAAAATCAAAGCGCAAGGACTGGAGAACTGATCGAGAATTCACCCCTCTGGATCAGATACTCGAGAGTATACTCGAGTATATGCTTGAGAAAGACCTTGTTCGGTTGCCTAAAGCCGATGATCCTCCAGCAATTATGGGCAGATTCAAAGAACAGTTTTGCAAATTTCATCGAGCAGTAGAGCATGATACAGAAAACTGCTTCGTCCTTAAGAACATTGTTCAAGACTGCATTGACAAGAAGCTCCTCGTTGAAGATGGAAAAGAGGACTAGTCATCCTGACTAAGCTTTTTCTATAATCATTCCAGAAGATGACAATGCCAACAATTTCCCATTTCCCATTTTGCTTTTTCAAAAAGAATAATGTAATCCCATTCTCTTTCCTTGATTTTAAAGCATCAATAAAGTCATCGAATTTTTCAATAGCTTGGCGCCATCTTATTTGCTTCTTCTTCCTTTTTCAAAATGTCTCTCTTGTGAGGAATGATCTTGAGGACGTATATTAGTCAAGAAGCTTGTCAATTATCCTTTTTTTTATTCAAGATTTTCCTCCCCAGTCACATTGGGGCATTTTTTTTGAAAATTTATCTTTACCTCAAAACATCCTGTATGCAGGCAGGATAAACCAATCTCTCATTTTGCATATATATGCACTCATTTGCTTTAATTCTGCATTCATTTGCATCAATTTGCATTTAATCATATTCATTTGCATTAAATTTACATCAACATTCCCCTTCAGGTTAAGGGATAAACCTGAATCATTTTCCATAATTCTTCAATTTCGACCTCCGGGTCATCCAATTTCCAATTTTCAAATTACCAAAATTCTCAATTTCGACCGCCAAGTCATCCAATTTCCATCCCCGTTCAGGATAAGGGGATAATCCTAAAACTGTTCATAGAAGCAATCCAACTCTCTATATTGGTCCTCGTTCTTCATCGAACTGATAGTGTTCCAAGCGAACTGATAGTCATTCTTAATCGAACTGATATTGTTCCCAGTGAACTGATAGTCGTTCTTCATCGAACTGATAGTGTTCCAAGTGAACTGATAGTTGTTCTTCATTGAACTGATAGTGTTCCATCCAAACTGATAGTGTTCCCAGTGAACTGATAGTCGTTCTTCATCGAACTGATAGTGTTCCAAGTGAACTGATAGTTGTTCTTCATAGAACTGATAGTTGTTCTTCATTGAACTGATAGTGTTCCATCCAAACTGATAGTGTTCCCAGTGAACTGATAGTCGTTCTTCATCGAACTGATAGTATTCCAAGTGAACTGATAGTTGTTCTTCATTGAACTGATAGTGTTCCATCCAAACTGATAGTGTTCCCAGTGAACTGATAGTCGTTCTTCATCGAACTGATAGTGTTCCAAGTGAACTGATAGTTGTTCTTCATTGAACTGATAGTGTTCCATCTAAACTGATAGTGTTCCCAGTGAACTGATAGTCGTTCTTCATCGAACTGATAGTGTTCCAAGTGAACTGATAGTTGTTCTTCATTGAACTGATACTGTTCCATACAAACTGATAGTGTTCCCAAGTGAACTGATAGTCGTTCTTCATCAAACTGATAGTGTTCCCAAGTGAACTGATAGTCGTTCTTCATCGAACTGATAGTGTTCCCAAGTGAACTGATAGTCGTTCTTCATCGAACTGATAGTGTTTCCAAGTGAACTGATAGTCGTTTTTCATCGAACTGATAGTGTTCCCAAGCGAACTGATAGTCGTTCTTCATTGAACTGATAAGTGTTCCAAGCGAACTGATAATCGTTCTTCATTGAACTGATAGTGTTCCAAGCGAACTGATAGTGTTCCAAGCGAACTAATAGTCGTTCTTCATCGAACTGATAGTCGTTCTTCATTGAACTGATAGTGTTCCAAATAAACCGATGGTCGTTCTTCATTGAACTGATATTATTCCCAGCGATGGTTGTTCTTAATTGAACTGATATAGTTCCCAGCGAACCGATGGTCGTTCTTAATTGAACTGATATTGTTCCCAGTAAACTGATAATCGCCTCCTTTGGGGAAAGGAGAGGATAATTTTCGTCACGGATGTGTGGAGCCGGACATCAAATGCTCTCTTTCACCGAGGATTTCGAGAAAACTTTGTCAATTTTCAATCAAATTATTTGTTGATTTTAGAATTTTTATTGCATAAATATTTATCTTATTTCACCTTCAGCATTACTCCCAAGAGAGTGAAGCTTTTACGAGAAGGATTCAAAATCCAAATTCTTTCTATTGGCCAACCAAAAGGATGAAGGATAAATCCTCGATATGGTCAGAAAAGAAGATTCAATGTTTTGCAAAGCCATAGATGATTGATATTGATCGCAGTCAATGGCACATTTTAAAGACCATTCTTGTGAAAATGAGGCAGCGGAAATATCCTGAGAGCTAGAAAAAGAGAGAATTCATCCAAGCCCTGTCTCCTCATGCTGCAATTAAATATCCGCAAAAGGGATCTCTCACCTGTCGTCAAGATGAAGACGAATTAAGCGAGTAGACCCCCGGGGCCAAAGAAGATTTGAAACATCTCCAAGATGACGGAGTTTGTGACAGATCCTTCCAGGGAAAGTCCAAAGCACTGTCGAGATGAAGGCAGATGCAATGAACCTCCCGACAATCCCTAAAAGATATTTAATTTCAGCTATCATCCAAAGATCTCTAAATCCAAGAGCCAATATCGTCAAAGAAGGATCGAAACATCTCCAAGTTGAAGGAGTTTATGACGTACCCTTCCCAAAAGAGAGCAAGAGAGGAAAAAGAAAGAGAGAAAAAGCCAGAACATCTCCAAAATGAAGGAGAATGTAGCAAAAAACTCAAGAGAGCCAAAAGAGTGCAGAAAGATTATCATGAGAGAAGCTCCCAGGATATCAAACTGCCACATTTATCAAGAATCTTCTTTAAATTTGTGAAATTCTATTATCAATATCCTTTCATCGATTGCTTTCATAATAGCAAATTCTCTTCTCTGTTTATATCAAGGAAATTGATAGCGTCTTTGAAGAAGGTCAATTACAAGCAATTTGGATTTTAAATCTCGATTCTACGAAGTCAATCTCGTTTGGAGGTAATACTTTGGGTAGAAAAGAAAGAATATCTTTACAACAATGTGCAACATTTTCAAATACTTTGAATCAACAACAAAATTCTCAACATTTTGACAATATTTTCTAGCTATCCTGACGTGAAGAGAAAGTTTGATGTCCGTTTTTTGATACATCCTGACACCAATTTTAAATCCCTCTTAAGGACTTGATTCCTTCCCTTCTTTGAGAGCGAGCTCTCAGATTTGCACACTTCCCTGTGTCCCCACTGTCCAACCATAGACAGTCCCATTTCGGTTCGAGGTCGAACCAACAATCATTTTCTCGCAAGAGGCAATTTCAAAAGCTGATTTTAGTCTCAGCAATGAGACGCCCAAGATCAACCCCTTTTCAAGCTTTAGGGACCCCATTTTCCTTCCTTTTGCAAAACCCCTGTTGAATTTATTGTGCAAAATCCGAAGGTTCCATCATACCAATCCATTTTTCACCCGATCAGGATAAGGGTACAAACCTGAGCCTCATTCAAAGAGGTATTCCATTTTTCGCCCGATCAGGATAAGGGTATAAACCTGAGCCTCCTTTGACGAGGTATTCCATTTTTTGCCCGATCAGGATAAGGGTATAAACCTGAGCCTCCTGCGATGAGGTATTCCATTTTCTGCCCGATCAGGATAAGGGTATAAACCTGAGCCTCATTCAAAGAGGTATTCCATTTTTCTGCCCAATCAGGTTAAGCGTACAAACCTGAATCTCATTTCTATAAGATATTTCAATCCCCAATCAGGTTAAGGGTCAAACCTGAGCTTCGTTCCATACGAAGCGTTTTCTGTCCCATCCAGGTTAAGGGCAAAAACCTGAACTTCGCTCTCTCAGAGCAAATCTATTTTCTCTTTATTCTCCATTTCATATCTATCATTTTCCTCGGGCTTAATTTCCTCATACCCAGTCAGATCCTTCTAACTGGGGCATTTTTTTTACATATAGCCCAAATTTGGTGTGTTTTCTTTGCCACTAAGCTCGACCCTAAGCCGGCTTAGTAGCAAAGAGGGGCATCTGTAAACACCCCAAATTTTCACTCACATTCTTGACATTGCCCTTAATCGGCACATTTCAGTTCTCCAGAAGCAATGAAGGGCAAAATAGTCATTTTTAAATATTGAACCTGGCAGAAAGTCCTAAATTTCACTCTTGAGCCTCAAAATTTCTATATTTAGGTTCAGAGACATCTTCAAATTGCAAAATTTCAAAATCCTCTTTCTGGACAAAAAGTTAGAATTTCCAAGTTCAAGCTCAGAGTGATATTTCATAGAACATGTCTGTGCATAGCATTGCATCATTTCACTGCATAGCATGTCAGTTTGAGATCCAGAACTCCTGATTTTCCAAATTGTCAATCCAGATTTTATTTTTAAACTTTTCAAAATTGATTTTTAAAACCCTGGGATTTTAAAATTGCCAATCTTTCCCATTTTACCCCCAGATCTTTGAATTACAAAAATTTTCCCCAAGAAAACAATCTGGATATTTGGATATTGATTTTAAAGATTTTATTTCAAAACTTTTTGCAAAAGATTTTAAATCTCCTTTCAAAATTTTTACATTTACTTTATCCATATTTTGCTCTGAAAAACCAATTTTTCCAAATTCTTGAAAAACAAATAATGTTTTATTTCGTATCTTCAAATAAATGGAGCGGGACCCGCCTTTGAACTAGCATCATACTCAGATTCCCTGGTAAGTTTCTTATTTTCAAGCGGGACCCACTCGGAGATCATACCAATTTGCAAATTTTTCTTTTTAAAATTCTTATTTATTTTTTTAGTGGGCCCACACACAGGTGGCACCTCAATTGAAAATAAAAGATTTACAAAAACAAAATAAAGCTTTACTTTCAAAAGCATTTTAAAAGTGGGTTGAGGTGGCATTTCCATAAAAGCCTCTCATTGATTTCAATACTCATTTTTTATTTTATTCCTTTTTATTAATTTGTTTACATAATTTTATTTATTTATTTATTTATTTTTAAGAAGGAGACAGCCTTAAATGGCATAGCCGAACTTCCAAAAAAATAAAAAATTAAATAAATTTCATTTTACCTAAAACTTAGGTAAATGAAATGAAAATTTTGAAAAAATCACAAGACTCGCCCCTTTTGAAAACGGCAGCATTGAAGTTCCAATTTGAATTTTTTTTCAAAAACCATAACTGAAAAACAAGAAGCTGCGGTTTCGTTTTTCTTTTGGAAAGAGGTTGAAGGTCTTTAAAAGACCCAACCATTTGATCGAGAAGGGGGCTGGGCCGATTGATTTTGGGGATGTTCTGTTCTTATTGCAGGGGATTCACAAAGCTGGGGAGCATTTCCTTCAACCTAAGAGGGTCTTCCACCATCACCACCAGCGGCAGGACCTCCACCAGCTCTTTCCCTCTTTCTTCAAAACCTCCTCGAGTGTTTGTTCCAAAGAGGTGAACTCGCGGTCGGGACTCTAGTCCTTGCGCTTTGGTTTTTTCTGATATTTCTCATGCTGCTGAGGATTGGATTGGGAAGGCTTATTATTATTGAAAAATTTTCCCTTTTGACCTCTGAATACTTCTGAATTGTTGCCATGATCATTCTTGTTACCCTTGTTGTCGGATGAGGAACTAGAAGAAAGAGTGAAATGGGCTTTCTTCTTCGTATCTTGATTGCCCCTTGCCAGGGTGATGTCGTCATAGACTCAGTTATCCATTCCCATCTCGAGCCATTCAGCTCGTTCAATAAGTTCGATGAATGACTTTGATGGGTAGGTGGAAATAAGGCTCCTAAGAGGTTGAGAAAAGTTGTTCAGGATAACTTGGAGCACATGCTCTTCTGAGATAGGGGTTCTCATTTTGTTGCATGTGTCTCTTCATTTGTGAATGAAATCTATGGCCTTTTCCTTGTCATCCTGTTTCAGATTATATAAGTGATTGAGGGTGGGCAATGCCTCAGTATTGAACATGAATATTTCCACAAACAGATTAACAACCTTGTCAAAATCTCGCAGCTCGACGAGGTTGACGTGCTCTGCATACCACTTAGCTGCTACGCCATCGAGACTGCGTGGGAAGCATAAGAAAAGAGCGTGGTTGTCTTCACTGAATCTGACACACTCTGCGAAGAACATTGCAAGATGAGCTTTTGGGTTGCCGGATCCATCAAATTTAATGAATTTTCTGGGGAGGTCTTCCAAGCTACTGTCCCCATCTAAACCAAGGTAGAAGTCTTGCCTGGTATAAACTTTTTTCCCCTTGTCTCGGATTTGCAGATTATTGACCATCTTAGTCAGTGCTTGAATTGAATCTTCTCCCAGAACCCCATCTCTAGGCTTGTTTACTGATTCAGGCTCTTCTGCCACCTTCTTGGGTTGTCGCAGATGTCTTAGGATGAACACGAACTACTCTTCTTCGGAGTCTTCTTCGGCTGATTCTGTACCCTCAGAGGTGCTGCCCTGTTGGACCCTCTTCTTGTTGATCCTGATATGCTTCTTCACTGGCTTTCTCTTGATCTTGTTCTTAGAGGTTGTTTTCTTTGAACCTGTCCCCGCTTGTTTGGACATCATTTTTGCCATCATCTTTGGAATATCTTTTACATTGTTGGGTCAACATCATCCTCTTCTAAATCATGTCTTCGAGATAATCTGGGAGAGTTCACTTCCTCTACTTCACTGTCATTATCTTGCTGAGCTGCTTTCCTTCCTGCTCTTGTTTGAACCATGATGGAAATGCTGATGTTTTCTGTAGAATAAAGGAATGGTTCAGACCTTGGGGATTTTTTGGGAAAAAGAGAGACGATGAAGGAGATTTTAAAAGATTTGAGAAGCAATCTCTTGATAAAAGAGAATTTGGATGAGAAAATAAAATTTTGAAGATATATTAGAATATGGATGACAAGATCTTAAATATTTTTTAAAAAAATTGCAGGCAGGATCAAAAGAATTGAATAAATCAGAAAAGAAAAGAGAAAAATACACCTGGGCTTTTGAAAGATAAAGAAAGACTTAAAAAGAATGTCTAGGGTTTTAAGAAAATTATGAAAGAATAAAGAAATAAGAAATATATAATCCTGTATTTTTGAGAAAATAAAAGAATTTTTGTGAAATAAACATCTAGGGTTTTGAAAAATAAGAATTTTTAATATAATATCCACAAAAGAATCAAATTATACAAGCAATGATGCACAGACCCGAGAAGCTGACTCTAAATGCAATATTTTGAAATGGCTCGTAGGACCTTAGTCCTAACTCTATGGTTCAGATCATCTAATTCCAATCAAGGTATGTTGATATACTCAAGTCGAAGCTCGAAGTACGTGGCATATAAAATATTTCTCTGGTTCTAAGGTAATGGCTTCCCAACATCCTTGATAACCTACCGATATACCTCGAACTATGGCTCTTAGGTACGTAGTAGGGGGGCGCTAACCCAAATAAGTGGTCCAGTTGTGAGGCTCTCTCTCGAACTATGGTTCAATGAGACAGCCTAGCAACGTGAAGACCGGGACAATATAGGTAGGGATGTTTTCGAAAACATGTTCTACATGCAAGAAATCAGATGGCTCTAATGCAAGTCCTAAAGAGGCAGAATTTAAATGAATAGAAGCATACACTTGCATACATTGTTTGCATTTAATCCCTAAAATTGAGCAGAGTTGTATTTCAGACCTAGGTCTAAGTGAGCATGAAGAAATTCTCCTCAATATGGTCCTACCAAACCATACTTAAATCCTATATGCATTATGTCAGCTAGGACAGAGTCTAGGCTCCTAAGGTTTGCATGGAAATGAAGCTGACATTTGTAGAATAAAGACAGATAATATCAAAGCAAAGCAAAAGGCACAAATTCGACCGGACGAAGATGAGTCCCATCATGGTTGCCAAAATTGTGATCATCGCAAAAATTTTCCTCTCTTGTATTCCTTCTCTTTTCCTTTCTTACCTCTATTTCCCTTTATGAAGGAGGAAACATAAGACAGAAAAGAATAGAAAAAAAAAAAGAAGAGAGAGAGGAACTCTTTTGCGAAGGTCTCACTTGACCAAAATTTTGAAAAAAAGATTTTGAAAGATTACTCACCTCCGTTTTGAAATATTTGTAGGAAAAAGGGAGACGGGGCTCGCTCGTCGGTACGAGGTTCGACTGTTCCTGGTGCCTTTACTAGGGGTAATCGGTCCAAGGATCGAACTTATGTCTTTTGCTTTGATAAAATATTATCTAAGAATTTATTCTAAGTCTAAGGATACACAAAGAATCATGCTTGTGTAAATGCAAAAGATATATGCTCTTTTGAGAAGAATTTGGAAAATTTATCCAAGTGGTTTTGAAATTATGAAGAATATGATGAGAAAATGGTTTTTGAAAGTTGAAGACGGAGTTGGAGAAGTTAGATTTTCTAACTTAAGATTTAGAATAGATCTTGAGTTTTGAAATAATCAAAGATTGAGATGAACCTGAATTTGAAGAAGGGAGATTTGAAAAATGAATATACACTTCTAAAATGGATCGAAAGTCAACATGAAATTTTGAAAAATGGAGTGAAATTCTAGATTTTTAAAGTTTGAAATCAGAATGGATCTTGGGTCTAAGTGGAATTTGAAAACAGGATTGGATTTTTAGATCTGGATTTCAAGATGGATTTGAATCCAAAATCTGGAATCCTAAATGGCATTGGATCTGAAGTCTGGAATCCAAGATGGAGTGAGATTTGAAATCTGGAATCCTAAATGAAGTTGGATCCGAAGTCTGGAATCCAGGATGGAGTTGAATCCGGAATCTAGAATCCTAAATGAAGTTGGATCCGGAGTCTGAATTTTGAGTATGTGTTTGGGATTCCAGATCTAAATTGAATTTGGGTTTGGATCTTTAAAATATCCAAGTTGAATTTAAAAGTGGAAAATCAGATTTTGAGAAATCCAGAATTGAATCTTAGAATCCATATTGAATCTAAATTGGATTTGAGAAATCCCCATGGAATTTGAAGATAGGATTGGATTTTTGGAAATCCAGATGGGACTTAGAATTAGATTTTAGAGAAGTCCAAATGGAATTTGAAAATAGAATTTGATTTCGGAAATCCAGATGAAACCTGGAATTGGGTTTGAGAGATCTGAATTGACTTTTGAAGTTTGAAAGAAAGGATAGAGAATGAGACTTGAATTTTGAAATCAAGAGATGAATATGGAAATTTCAAAGTTGAATTGAACTTTGAAATTAATTTGAGATGTTAAATTGAACTTGAAATTGAATCCTAGAAATGAAAATGAATTTAAACTTTTCAAAGTTAAATTAAACTTTGAAATTAGATTTGGATTGAAATTGGAATATAGGAGTCAATTTGAATTTTCAAAGTCAAATGGGACTTTAAAATTGAATTTTGAATTTCGAAATGAGATAGAAAGATGAATTGAAATAAAAATTGAAGATTGATTTGAGAAATGAAGAAGATATTTCAAAATATTCACAAAATCACTTGGATTTTTAAAAAAAAATAAAAATATGATGTAATTCTATCCTAAATGATGAATGAATTAAAAGAATTTAAAATTAGATTTGAAAAGGCATATTTCATTCTTTAAGTGAATTGAAATAAGATTGAATATATAATACATATCTGACTATGGTCATTGAATGTATTATATAATAATCTATATTTAAATTCAGATGAAGAATAAAACATATTATGGTGCCTTTATAGAGTTTAAAATGAAATTAACTCTCAATATATCCTAACTATGGCCATTGATATATATTTTGAGTTAATTTTAAGTTAAACTCAGATAAAGGAAGAAAAAGATTTCAGAAGATTATGATGATTTTTGAAAGAAGACCCAGTGTGGATCCAATGTTATTCCATAAAAGATGAAAATCCTAAGTTTTGTTCACACCTTGACTATAGCCATTGATGCAAATCGTCAACTTAGGATTTAATCACCTTTTATTAGAATGGTGCACATGCCATTCATTCGTGAATTTTTGAAATAAAGGAACAAAATTATATGAAACAAGTAATTCTAGAAGATATGTATGCTCATACATTCTGATCTAGTGCAAGGAATGTAAATTCTCATTATAATCTAGCTATTACAAATTGGACTTGAATTTAAAATTACAAAAGCTTCTAATTTTAAGAAAGAGAAATGTTAATACTTTAATCACTCCTACAAAACAGATTTAATATGTAACAAAAATACCAAATATGAAAAAGCAAATGGAAGATATATGACCCTACTCATGCTAATAGGGAGGTGCCTATGAATTAGCCTAAATGGGATGTATACATAGAAAGAGAATTACAAAATATTACATTGGGTTTAATATGCAAATGGTAGAGGATTCATGAACATGCCTACATATTATATGTATAAGGGTGTCTATATGATACGATGCATGTGCTTTAAGAATACCTATGAATATGCATGTGTGAAGCTAAACATAAGTGGGTGGTGCAACTGGATGAAGTGATGGAACCATAAGTAGTCATGTAGGAATGGTGAAATGGAGGTGAAGAGGATATGGTGAGGGATGTGATAGAAATGAAAGTGCTAAATGTGGATGGTGATATTGTGGTCAAGAGGAGTGAATTATAGTTGGTAACAGGTGTATGTGAAGTGAAGTGGGTGTCTATATGTTGTGGTAGGAGGGCTGCGTGAAGGGACTATAGCTGGGATGTTGTATAATGCTATATTGAATTTACTTGCAGCAAGTGGCACAATGGATTTTAGTAAGTAGTATGACTACAAATGCAGCCGTGGCCGCCAAAGGTAAGTGCAAGCAAGCAATGACAGGTGATACTACATTGACTTTTACAGAGAAACGCAAGGGGATGACAGATGGGTAAATGATACAAGGATGGTGTTGGGATATGGTGTTAGCACAGGTGGTGACAAAGCATAGGTATGCAGGAAGTGACCTGTGTAACATACAGGTGGTGTATGAGTGATAAGGGTATGCTAAGGTGGTGGTCATGATAGGAGGTGTTGAGTGGTGACATTGTGCAGAAATAGTGGAGCTAGTGAAGCTAAAGATGGTGACAGTTAGATGGCAATGGGTGTTATGATTGGTTAGGTGGATGAATGTTGTGAGAATATGCTATATGATGTGAATGAAGGGAAGGTATAGGATTGCAAAAGGGAATGGTAGATGTGCTGGGAGTATTTGCTGATAGAAGGTTGTATAAGGTATGAACCTGCCGCAGGCCTAGCAGCAGAAGAATGCAAATGGTGGCTGGGTCGCGGTGTGATGAAGTAAGAGGCTGCTCTTTTTTTTTTGTATACTGGTGACAGTGTAAAGCTAGATGAAGTATGCACATTGTATATGTGCTCACTAGAAGAGATATACATGACGCTGGGAATGATGTAGGTGAGTGTAAGGAGGTGAACGTGGTGGTTGGGTACAGTAGCAGTGAAGGATGTGAGTTGCATGTGGTTAGCAGTGGAGTTGAGGAGCTTGTGATACTGTGTAAGGCTCTGGGACACAATGAAATAAATGCAAATGATAGTGGTAAATGTGAACGTGAGTTGCAATGAAATGTTGTGAAGTAGTATGCTAGGGATATACCGTGAAATAGGAAGTGGCTAGGGATTATATATAAACTATGATGAAGATATGAAATGTTGAGTGACAATGTGAAGATGTGAATAGGGTTAAGATGTGAAGGCAGTTGGGAGTGTTATATGAGTGAAGATGGAACAGTGATGCAGGAAATGTGCAGTAGTGTAGGAGACAATGAAGAGCTAAAGATGCTATGTGGTGAGGTGTGTTGTGTACTGAGTGAGTGTGTGTGTGTGTGTGGGGGGGGGGGGGGTGTAAGGGTGGTAGGGTAGGTACAGAGTAGATGATATAGGGTATGCTGTGGATGGGCAACAAAGAGCACCGAGGTTACTGTTGTAACAATGGATGCAGGTGGCTATAAAGTGGTTGTACTTGGGAATAAGGACATCACAGGGGCTGAAGGTAATATTGAAAGGGCAGGTGATAATGATAAAGTAGCTCCTGTAAACAGAACTGTAGCAGGTGGGTGTTTGTGAAAGTGTAATGGGATTGTCATCGAGGCTATGCAGATTAATAGGTTGATGCAATGACATGTGTACCAAAATCGACTTAATAGACAAGGATTAATGAAAATATTATACAGCATATAAACCTCAATCAGTGAATAAAACAAATAAATGACTTACATCTAACTATAATGGTTTAAATAGCAGCTTAATCCCCACAGAAGGACTACCCAGATCCGATAGTGCATGATATAACAGATTTATCCTGAACAATATGCAGCACTCTCAGGGTTCTGGAGAAGATCCACAAACACAAAAAGATCAGCGAAATTTGATTTTATCCCTGAAGGAGCTCCTCATTTGTTAAAATTAGGTAACTTAGGATTCTTCATGGACTTGCCCTGCTTCAGGACAATTTTGAACACCCCTTTTTTTTAGCACTATCAACAATGCCCCTGGGATCCACACACATAATGGTTGTTCACAATCACACCTCTTAGACAAGACTGTTGCATTGTTGATCCCACCATCCGCCACCATCAAAATTTGTTCATTATAGACATTTGAGACAATGCATTCAAGTTGTGGCGCCCCAAACCCTGACCTTGGAAAAACCTCAGATTTTCTAAAGAAATTTTTTTTTATTTGATTTGGGTAAGGCCAATCATGGCCCTCCCTTGGAATTTGCTTTTAGTCTCTTACGAGACTGCCATCCATCCAGCTGGTCAACGTGACCAGCTGGTCTCATGGCCAAGGTTGTCCCAAGGCCATCCTAAGTGGACGACCATGGCCATGGTCGACCCTTGACCAACCAAGAGATACTAAAATATTATACTGATTTTATTATTTAATGGATTTTAAATATTTTCCATCATGTATATTTATTTTTATTTTATATTTTTAATGTAAATAGCATTTCAAAGCTTACCCAACAGAAGAAATCTCCATAACAAACGAAATGGGTCTCGTTTAGGCCCTCGCTAAGCCACTAAGTGATCTCCCGTAAATCACATCCACTGACGAGGTTTTTTCGTCGTTTGGGCCTCAAATTTGGGGACAATCACAATATAAGTATTATAAACTTTCCCTAAAAATTTCGGAGGTTAATTCGTCATAGATTTCTCTCAATTGCTATTTAATGTAAACTTATGCAATTTTCGATTCGTATCTCCACGTAGGTATAAATATAAAAACTTGCAAATTCAACAAAAAATTCTCAAACACAATACAATTCGCGTAACATTACCTTAAAATAAATCATGAACCTTACATCCTCCCCTCCTTAAAAGGATTTCATCCGCGAAATCACCCATATTAGGTTACAAAAAGTTCTGGATATTTCTCTCTCATGCTTGCTTCTGGTTCTCATGTGCATTCTTCGATGCCATGGTGCTGCCAACGTACCTTAACTAGTGGAATAGTCTTGGTATGCAAAACCTGATCTTGTCGATCAACTATCTTAATAGGTCATTCTGTCAAAGTCAGATCTTCCTGCACTTCCACGTCTTCGTAACGAATGATGTGCGATGGGTCAGGAGTGTACTTCCTGAGCATCGACACATGAAAAACATTGTGAATGTGGGCATACTGTTGAGGTAGCTCGACATGATATGCCACTTCACCGATCCTTGCCAAAATCTCGAACGGTCTAATGTATCTAGGACTTAACTTACCTTTCTTACTGAAACGGAACAAACTCTTGGTCGGCGAAACTCTAACAAAAACCATGTCACCAACTTCAAAAGATAACTCGCGTCGTCTCTTATCGGTATAACTTTTCTGTCTATCTTGCGTTGCCTTGAAGCGTTCTCGGATCTTCTGCACTTGCTGAGTGTAGTGCTAAAGAACAATCGGTGATTTTATAGATTTGTCGCTGATATCATCCCAATAAGACGGTGATCGGCAAGGTCTCCCATACAATGCTTCGTACGAGGCCATTCCGATACTAGTGTGGTAATTGTTATTGTATGCGAATTCAACTAAACACAGGTGTGAATCCCATTCACCCTTACAGTCAAGCATACAGGCTCGCAACATGTCTTCTAGCATCTGAATAGTCCGTTCGGATTATCCATCCATCTGAGGGTGAAAAGTTGTACTGAACTTCAACTTTATACCCAAAGCAGACTACAACTAACCCCACAGTCACGATGTGAACCGGGGATCACGATAAAAAATAATCGATCTCGGCACACCATGCAGTCGCATGATCTCTTTGACATACAGGTCAGCTAGACTCTCAAGGGATTGACTGATCCTAATAGGTACGAAATGGGCAGACTTGGTGAGTCTGTCCATGACTACCCAAATCACATCATGCTTACGTCTCGTCTGCAGTAAACCTACCACGAAATTCATCGTAACATCTTCCCACTTTCATTAAGGAATCTCGATTCGCTGCATGGAACCACCGGAACGCTGGTGTTCCACCTTGACTTGCTGACAAGTCAAGCATCTCACAACGTACGCTGCTATCTCATGCTTCATACCATTCCACCAATATTTCTGTTGCAAATCCTTAAACATCTTCGTTCCGCCTGGATGAATCGTATATCTCGACATGTGTGCTTCATCAAGAATCTCTTTCTTCAGCTCAGGGTCGCTCGGAACCCAGAGTTGATCTCTCATGCGAATATTGCCATCATGAGACACACTATAGAATGTATCTGCTTATCCTGCCAGAGCTAGAAATTTACCATACTAGTCATCAAGTTTCTGAGCCTCCATGATTCTAGGCAAAAACTCTGATCGAATGGTCAGACCAGATAATTTGATCGATTTGCCCCCAACTGAAAAAGGCTTCCAAACTATAAAATCTTCGATCCGTTTCTGGCTCCTCACGAGACTAGCCAGAACACCACTCGATTTGCGACTAAGCGCATCCGCCACTACGTTCGCCTTACGAGGGTGGTAAGACAACATAAAGTCATAATCCTTGATAATCTCGAGCCAACGTCGATGTCTCATGTTCAACTCCCTCTGAGAGAACAGATATTTGAGACTCTTGTGGTCTGAGAAGACCTCAAATGATTCGCCATACAAATAATGTCACCACGATTTCAAAGCAAACACAATTGCTGCTAGTTCCAAATCATGTGTCGGGTAATTTCTCTCATGGGTCTTCAACTGTCTAGAAGCATAAGCAATCACCCTGTCGTGTTGCATTAGCACTCAACCCAATCTGGTACCAGAGGCGTCTGTGTACACCACAAACCCACCTCTGCCTGACGGTAAAGCTAACATTGGCGAGGTCGTCAGCTTTGACTTCAAGATCTAAAAATTATCTTCACAAGTGTTATCCCATTCGAACTTGATGCCTTTGCGCAAAAGCTTTGTCAACGGTACGGCAATCCTTGAGAAGTCTTGGATGAATCATCGATAATATCCTGTCAACCTTAGAAAATTGTGAATCTCTGACACATTCTAAGGTTGTTTCCAGCCTAAAACTGTTTCAACCTTTGCTGGATCGACCGACACTCCGTCTTTGGATATCACGTGACCAAGAAACATAACTCGCTCAAGCCAAAACTCACACTTGAAGAACTTGGCAAACAAACGATGCTCACGGAGAATACTCAAAATAATACGCAAGTGTTCTTGATGCTGCTCAGGACTCTCTGAGTAGATCAAGATGTCGTCAATAAACACGATCACGAACGTATCCACGAATGGATGAAAAATTCGGTTCATCAAATCCATGAATGCAGCTGGTGCATTCATGAGGCCAAAAGGCATCACCATGAACTCATATAACCCATACCTCGTTCGAAAAGTTGTCTTTGCAATGTCTTCATCTCTAATACGAAGTTGATGATAACCTGACATGAGGTCAATCTTCGAAAAAACCTTCGCTCTCTGCAACTGATTGAAAAGATCTTCGATCCTGGGTAACGGGTATTTGTTCTTAATCGTCACCTGGTTGAGCATCTGATAATCGATGCACAACCTCAAAGATCCATCCTTCTTCTTCACGAACAACACTGGTGCTCCCCACGGAGAAGCACTAGGTTGAATGAAACCCTGATCTAAAAGTTCTTCGAACTGCCGTTTCAATTCCTCAAGCTCTGTTGAAGCCATAGAGTAAGGTGCCTTGGAAATAGTAGTTCTAGGAAACAACTCGATGCAAAATTCGATCTCTCGCTTCGGAGGTAAACCAGGCAATTCCTCTGGAAACACATCAGAAAACTCCTGAACCATATCTAAGTCATCGATTAGAAACATCTCAGGTTCGACTGGGGTAATACTGACCAAAAATGCAGTACCCCCATTCTGAAAATACTTCTGGGCCTTGAAGAAAGAAATTAAATGGCTATCACGCAAAGGTCGAGGAAGCTTGATCTCCAAGACAGGACGATCAGGCTGAAAAGAACAACCTTGTCTTCTTGACAGAAAACTTGAGCATGATACTCAAATAGCCAATCCATGCCTAGAATGACGTCGAACTCAGTCATGTCTAGCAGGATCACATCAGCTAACAGGTTCTGCTATGCCATTAACACCTTGATGCTCAGAATATAACAATCACAAAAGGACTGCTCACTTGTCGGAGTACGAACCTCCAACGGGTAATTCAATGACTCTACGGTCAAAGACAAAGTACTAGCAAATCTGGTAGCTATACAAGAATGTGAAGCACCACAATCAAATAACGTAAAGGTTGCATGTCCTGCGACTGGAATAGTACCTTGGACCAATTCGCCCTTGGTCACCTGCTCCACGGTTGCCGCGTAGGCACGTCCTGCAATGGTCTTCTAGTTGCCCTACTTTTGCTGATGTTGTTGTTGTAGCTGATATGATTGAGGTTGCTTTGTCTGTGTCGACTGAGATGTCCCTGGTGTGTTTCTCCTCTGATCGTCTGATTGCTTCTTCCGGCAATTTTTGATATAGTGGCCCATCTTGCCACAATAAAGACATCCGCCTATATCACGTAGGCAAGGCCGTCCTGGATGATCTATGGAACACTTCGAACAACCTGACGTTGTGATCGCCTCTGAGGCTGTTGATACTAGCGTTGTTGCTGGTGGTACTGGGGTTGTCGATTCTGATATTGCTGCTGGTTGTTGTTTCTGTTCTTCTTTGAAGGTGGGTGAAACTTCTTTTCACCTTGTTGTTTCTGGAACTAGCGCTTTCTAGGCCAACTCTTTTGGCCTTGTTATTGTTGTCCTCTGAATGTTGGTGTCCTCTGGGATTCTGTCTAGTCATGCTCTAGAAGTGAGGTTGTCTCCAGAGCCTCATCCACAGTCGTAGGTGCACGCGTATACACCTTGGTACGCAAAACTAGCTTCAGGCCTCAAGCAAACTTCAATGCTCGCTCATTCTCGGTTGCATACAGGTTAGGGCAGTATCTTTCAAGACTACGGAAACAAGTGACGTACTCCACTAGTGTCGAACTTCCTTGCTGTAAGTCAAGGAATTTATGCATCTTCCTGCTCCTCTCATGAGTCGGGAAATATGCAGCAAAGAAAACCTCCACAAATTGTTCCCACGTGATCGGCTGATTATCAAACTTGATCTCCCAGGTGGTAGCCCACCACCTCTCAGCATCTTTTCAGAGATGGTACGTCCTGAAATCAACCTTCCGATCGTCGCTCATCTGCAAGACACAAAAGATCTGCTCTATCTCTCGCACTGAGTCTTCCGCTGCTTCCGGTGTTGATTTTTCGTCAAACAAAGGAGGATTCATACTCATAAACTGCTTGTATGGGACTACAGCGGTAGGAACTTGGGCAGGAGCTCCTTGACCCTGGGCGGTCTACTGTATGTGATTGCCCATGTTCCTCATCGTATCAACTTGGCAGCCAACCACCTCAGTGAGGTTGTTGAGCGTCTCTATAAGGTCGTCACAACGCGCACGCCACGCCATCTAAATAGGCAAAAATTATACATAAGCAACTAGGCAAGTACTCGAATATAGAAAATTCATTGCATTAATAGGAAAATTGCATGCATTACATGACAGAAACACCCTTCATCCAGACAGGGTTATGCAAAACACCACTAATAACTTAAGCAAGAACCCAAAAATGAAACACTGACTCAGTGTCTCTAACAACATAACATAACATTATCATGGCCTGCTAGTATAAAAATCTCGGTAGTCCTTCCAACTTCCACAACGTTGCGGCCTGATACGAGGAGGAGAAGCAGGAGCCCTCAACGACGTATCTGATATCTCTTGGACTTTCATTAGTACTGGCGGCACAGGAGGATCCGGCACGTACTCTGATAAAACCGCGTAAGGATAAGATTCAGGAGAATACTGAGGAGAGTCCGACGCTCCACGCCTATCTCCATCCTGACCGTCCACTTCAACCATAATGGGTCCAGTGACCGAGGTTACATCATCGATGTCATTAGCATTGCTCTTCCAGAGCTCATCTCGCAGCTTCGTCTGGCATTCTTCCTCGATATGCCCCCAAAGACCACAATAAGGGCAATCATTCAATTTACGGGGACAAATTTGTCCCGCGTGATCCACTAAACATATGGCACAAGGAGGTGCTTGTTGTGCCAGCATATGCATACCACGAGCTAGGTGTTGCACAGCTCTACCAAAAGACTTCCCGTCTCAGACTAAGTCTTGGAGAGCATCCAGAATCTTCTTATAGCTTGGGTTTATCGCCATCTAACCCACACAGGGAATCAAACACACAATTCTAACTAAAAAGTAAGGAACATACAGATAAATAAAGTTTAATCATACTTACAGTGCGATGGATGATGCACGATGAAGCCTTGGACTACACTTAACTATCGCTTTGATACCAAGCCCTGTGGCGCCGCAAACTCCGACCTTGGAAAAACCTCAGATTTTCTATGGAAATTTTTTTTTATTTGATTTAGGTAGGGCCAATCGTGGCCCTCCCTTGGAATTTGCTTTTAGTCTCTTATGAGACTTCCATCCATCCAGCTGGTCAACATGACCAGCTGGTCTCATGGCCAAGGTTGTACCGAGGCCATCCTAAGTGGACGACCATGGCCTTGGTCGACCCTTGACCAACCAAGAGAAACTAAAATATTATACCGATTTTATTATTAAATGGATTTTAAGTATTTTTCATCATGTATATTTATTTTTATTTTATATTTTTAATGTAAATAGCATTTCAAAGCTTACTCAAGAGAAGAAATCTCCATAACAAACGAAATAGGTCTCGTTTAGGCCCTTGCTAAGCCACTAAGCGATCTCCCGCAAATCACATGCACTGACAAGGTTTTTTCGTCGTTTGGGCCTTAAATTTGGAGACAATCACAATATAATTATTATAAACTTGCCCTAAAAATTTTGGAGGTTAATTCATCATAGATTTCCCTCAATTGCTATTTAATGTAAACTTACTCGATTTTTGACTCGTATCTCCACGTAGGTATAAATATGAAAACTTGCAAATTCAACAAGAAATTCTCAAACACAACACAATTCGTGTAACATTACCTCAAAATAAATCATGGACCTTACACAAGTGGTTATGGCAGAACACTTTTTACAAGTTTTTGTTGTTCACAAATTATCAGTCATGGGAAAATATCACCAAACCATTGCAATAATCATCCCAAGGAATCAATTTTGTTTACTAGAAATCTAAAAGGAGACTTGAAGACATAAGAATAATGTGAGAAACTTCAGTTTTTGACTTCAAGAAGGTGACCTCCTAAGAGATATACTGCATGAGGTGTAAAGCCCCATCTCCACCACAAAATGCCACCCATCTTAACTTACCTACGCTATCTACGTCATAGGCTAAGTTCTAAACCCTACATTAGGTATGAATCCAGATATGGTAAATAAAAGAAAACAATCAATGTCATGATTCTAAAACCAGTAACATGAAGCATCCTCTGATGCTTTAACATGGACTAGGATGGAAATAGAATATCATTTCAGGATATGAACAGTGCTACCCAACTTATATGACCTAGAACTTGGATTCAGAGCTGGACTCCTGCTAAAGGTAATCTTAGATCCGAGAACACACTCTAGAACCTCTTTGAGGATACAGACTGGAAAAATGCAAACCGCAGGACCTCCATTAGCGAAGTAAGGGAGGCTTAATATATACGATCAGTCAATCACAACTGCAACTGACGCTTGCAGCATAACAGAATACTTGTGGTATGTATTGTTGGTTCACTATTTCAATGACAATATGCACAAAGAGGTCGAATAAACAACCAATGAAACTGTAAAGCAGTGAGTGAACCGGTGAACCCAGTAAACAAAATAAAATAAACAAAACAAATATTAAGGAAACTTATGACATTAACATAAAGAAGAGGGGAAGAATGAACAACGTGAGGGAAAAGGAAGAAAAGAAAAGAAAAAAAAACATATGTACATAATTCGGTAATGACCTGGAAATTAACTGGTTATGACCATGTTGAAAAACCATAAAGACTTCACCCCTTTTCATCCATCAGATGCAATGTAGGGATAATCAAGAAAACCGGGCCCATTCAATATCCTAGTTATTTGCTTCAAATGCTACTAACCGAGAAAATCAAAAGAAAAAATATAAATCTTTGTTGCTCAGATAATTGAAACTTGCCTGGAATAATATCGTGGAAGATGTTGATGAAAACAGGAATTTAAATGAAACAGAGAATCAAGGAGAAGAAATCCAGGTAAAATTGAACATAACAGGGAACTAAAAATGAAGAATCACAATCGGATGCTACTACGGGGAACATTAGTGTATAGATGATGAATTGAAGTGTACTGCCAAAATAAACTCATCAGAATTAACACAGAGGGAAGAGAACATAACATAAGGAAATTAAAAGCCTATTAAAATTGGAAATCAAAACCAAATATAACAAATCAAAAGGAAAAAAATGCGTTGGAATATGAAATTCCATTGATATGGCCGTGTATGGACCGATGCTGCTATATGCAGATCGGTACCACATATGAGTCTGGTTATTAAGTCGCACAAGGAAACTCAAAAAAACAGAGAAATCCAAGAGAGAGGGATTTGCGTGAGAGAATAAAAACAAGACAAATAAATAAAACAAAAATCAGAACAAGGGAGCACTATGAATAAGGAGGAAACTTTACGGAACATCAAAGAAGGGAAGAGGTAACGATTACTTACCATGATCCTCAGAATGGTGGTCGATCTTCAGTCGATTAAAGGGGAAGGCCTTAGGGGGAAAAGGATTGAGGCGCAAGAATGGTGGAGAGTTGAAGGCGATCCTCAGACGGATCAAGTTTCTCTACAGGGCCGTGAGGAATGGTTTGCTTCAATGGCGGATCAAGTGTTCTTTACCAAGGACCATCATAGAAAACAAAAGAAGGGAGAAGAAAGAGTGGAAAAGAAGAAGGAATAAAGAGGAATTGAGGAGAAGAAGCGATGGTGGGGTGAAGCGTGGTTGTGAAGAAACAATCTGTGAAATGGAGGGGTGAAGGCGATCCTTTGAGAAAGCCCCTGCGGTTTGTTAAATAAGGGATGGAGGAAGGATCGAGAGCTTCAGGGAGAGAGAGAGAGCTTGAGAAGTATCAAGCGCAACGGAAAACCGTTGCAGATTTTTCAAAGGGGCTCCTTGGTTTTTTTTTCAAATTTTTCAATAAAAGGCTCTTTCAAAAAGTTTTTCTTAAAAAGGGGTTTTTATGAAAAGGATGTTTTGTGAAAATATCCAATTTAATTTCAGAAATGGGTTTCAAAAATGGAGTTTTGAAGTATTTTTACCAAAATTTTGCTTTAAACTTTAAGATTTTTCTGAAACAAGGTTTTTATGAAAAATGCAGGATTTATTTTAGAAAATGAACCTTATAATGGATTTGGATCCAAGATTTTTGAGAAAATATGAATTTTGGATCTCGAATTGAGATTTGATTCAGATAGAATATCCGAGAAAATACCACGAATTGATTTTTTTGATTTTTTGAAGAATAGAAGATCCGGGATGAGAATTGGATCCGGATATCTGATTTGGATCCAAGATTGAGTTAGATAGGGAAATTGAATCTGGATTCCAGCGAATTTGAGAAATGAATGGAAATTTTGATTAAAAATTGACCCGATTATTAAGAAGATGGGCCCAAGGGCAAAAGGAGAATTTTTTGGATTTTTTGGAAAATTTGGGGTGTTCACACCCCTGCGTCGGATCTGTTTTCCGGTAGGGGGCTCCGCCCCCCTGCCTCAGTTTATTTTTTGGCAGGGGCCCCCTGCCTCGTTCATGTTTTTCAGTAGGGGGCGGAGGCCCCTGCCTCATTTTATTTTTCGGCGAGCTGCTCTTTATGTCAGATTTATTTTCTAGCAGGGGGCTTCCCCCTGCATCGGATCTATTTTTCGGTAGGGGGCTTCGCCCCCCTGCCTTAGTTTATTTTTTGGCAGGGGTCGTGCTCGCTGTCTCGTTCATGTTTTTCGGAAAGGGGCGAAGTCCCCTACCTCATTCGTGTTTTCCAGCAAGGGGCGGAGGCCCCTGCCTCAGTTTATTTTCCATCATGGGGCTCCTCTACCTCAGATCTGTTTTTCGGCAAGGGGCTACCCCTGCCTCAGATTTGTTTTCCGACAGGGGGCTCCACCCCCTACCTCAGTCGCAGGTTTTCGGCAGGGGGTGGAGCCCGCCTCAGATCTGTTTTCTGATAGGAGGCTCTCCCTCTGCCTTAATTTGTATTTTCGATAGGGGGATGCCCCCTGCCTCAGTCGCAAATTTTTGGTAGGGGGCTTCCTCTGCCTCTGTTATTTTCTTTCAGGCACACAGTTAGAGGGGTGGAGTTCTTGTTACTATTTTTTTGAAGTGTTTATTAACTTTATTTACATATTTTCTTTTCAGTTTTCACTTTTTAGATATAATGGCGAGTTCTAGTGGCAGTGTCAATAAAGTTGATTCAAGTTTTAACTATGAATTTAAAGTTTCTCAACCACTTTGAAGGCTTGTGACAAATGGGACAAAAGCTAGTGGTGGTGGTGGGAATGTGCAGTTTCATTGTAATCTATGTATGATTGTTTTCACGGGTTCGTATACGCGTGTGAAAGTACATCTTTTGCATATTCGTGGTCAAGGAATTAGGCCATGTTCTGGGGTTGACAAAGACTTGTTAAAGCAATTAAAGAAAGAACAAGAGGAAACTGAAAAGAAGAAAATTGCAGAGATGAGAAGTGATTCGATTAATCTGCCTTTTGCTATTGCTAGTAATAAACAAGAAGAGATTTTAAAGAAAAGAAAGATGGAAGGCGATAAAATAATACAAGGATCATTCAAAAACATGGCAAGAGCATAAATTGATAAAAAGATTGATCGATTCTTTTACTCAAACTCAATTCCTTTTAATGTAGCTAGAAGTCCATACTAAAAGATATGATTACATCTTTGGCTAATTGTAATTTGAGTGGTTATGTGCCTCCTAGTTCAGAAAAACTAAGAATAGTTGTTCTTACATAGGAAAAAAATAGAATTGAAGACTTGTTAGAGACCCAAAAATTTGCATGGAAACGACATGAAGTGTCTATTATTTCTAATGGGTGGACTGATATACAAAGGTGACCACTGATAAACTTCATTGCTTACTCACTTAATGGGCCAATCTTTTTTAAGACTGATGACGCATCTGGGGAGTATAAAGATGTTAAATATTTAAAGAGATTATTTGTTAAAGTGATAAAAGAAGTGGGTGAAGATAGTGTGGTGCAAATCATTATTGACAACGCTCCAGTTTGCAGTTGTGTATGAATGAATTTGGCAAGTAAAGATACGTATTCACATATTTTTTTGACTCCTTGTACAGCACATAGTTTAAATTTGGCACTTAAAAGTATATGCAATCCATCAAAAGATGATGCACATGCACGTGAAATGTGTTTATGGATTGAGAAAATAGAGCATGATATTCAAAATATTAGAAATTTGTTGTAAACCATCATCATGTCCTTTCTATATTTAATAGGCATTCCAATCTCAAGTTACTGAAATTTGTTGAAACTCGTTTTGCTTCTCTTAATGTTATGCTGAAAAGAATTAAGCAACTGAAGAATGCATTGATGATGATGGTGACTAATAAAGATTGGGATTTTTATCGTACTGAAGATGATGTTAAGGCTCAAGCTATCAAAAAATGCATCTATGATGATTTTTTGTGGGATAAAATTACATATTTTGTTAAATTTACAGAGCTTATTTGGGAAGTGTTGAGAGAAGTTGACAGAGACACCCATGCTTCATAGAATTTATGAAATGTGAGACAATATGATTGAAAAAGTTCAAAGTATCATTTTTAAACATGAGAAGAAAGATGTTGCACTTGATGATTTAGAATTTTACAATAATGTACATTCAGCTTTAGTGAGAAGATGGGATAAAAGCAATACACATTTGCATTGCATGGCACACTCTCTCAATTCAAAATATTATGCAAAAAAATGGTTGACAATAGGTGTTGGTCGTGTTTCTTCAAATGAAGATCCTAAGATATCAAGGAATAAAATGATATGTTTGAGAAGACTTTTTAATGATCTTCACATGTTTAAGGTTGTAAATAGTGAGTTTGGAAAGTTCTCTACTGAGATATTTGATTCTTTAGAAGCACTCATAGCAAGGGACGAGGAAGATCTCCTTAATTGGTGGGCAACATATGGATCAGAGATACCAAATCTGCAACATCTTGCAATGAAGTTATCCCAACCTGCTACATCATCGTGTTGTGAAAGAAATTGGAGTACATATGCTCAAATTCACAACATTAAAAAAAACAAACTCACTAGTAAAAGAGCAAAGAATTTGGTTTATGTTCACTCTAATTTATGATTAATTTCTTGTTGCACCAAAGATGAGTATAGGTACCTTTTTTATTTTGTATTTAAAGTTCGTATTTAAATATTTGTATTCAAAGTTTGAAGTTAGATACTAAATTAATCATATTTTGATGCAGTTGTGGGTCATTCAAGTATTAAGATGTAAATCCAGAAGATTTTGACTTGGAGGGAGAACATGATTTGCATACTCTCAACATGGACTACCTCGATTCTGTTCTTTCCTCTAATTCAGACGATGAGGCAGATTTATGATAAGTTTTTTTGTTATCACACTCACAAACTTCTTTATGTGTTATATTTTGGTAAGTTTGTGTTGTTACTTCAATAAAATTACTTTTTTTTTTGCTTTAAAATTTACAATCTTATTATTAATTTATTGTTATATATATATATATAGCCGAGTCCTTGTGTCCAAAATTTTTGAAATTATGCCGCACCCGTACCCACACCCATGTGACAGACTGCAAGTTGCTAAGCGCATGCTCATGCTGAAGCCATTGGGCTTTAGGGATTATTCTGGATAACCAACTTGCCATACCCTTGAAATTGTGTTGCATTTCATCTGGCAATTTTTTGTGGGCGTTTTCCCTCTTCCTAGTGTTGGAATATAATAGAAAATAAAGAAAGTCATTCTTGTTTGGCTGTCAGATTAGGATAAGAGCATAAATGTCTTGGTACAGAATTTCAAGTACCTGATAGTATATCCCGGAATTCATATGCTCACATGTAGTTTGGATGACTTTTTCGCTGGAAAGCAAAAGAATTTTATGATACTATACACATTATTTCAAAATCATGCAGATTCTGATGTGTTACTAGTATTGTTTGATTTGGATTCTTGAATATTGGCACCACATTGGTCTCTGTTACATGGGCTTTGTGGTTCCGGAAAATAAATGGTTTACCTGTTATGTGCTTACCAGTTTTTTTTACTAACATTTTCTCCTCTATGAACCAATTCTTATCTATGCCATTGGTTACAGGTTCGGCATACAGAAGTCACAGATATGCATGGTGGGTGATAGGTTGGATACTGACATTTTATTTTGGCCAAAATGGTGGCTGCAAAACGCTTCTAGTCCTTTCAGGTACTCGAGAATAATTCATTTCCGCTGGCATGTATTTTGTGCTTCACACAAAGCATGCAGTGTTGAGAGCGTGAAGTGTAACCATGAAACCTCTCTCTCTCTCTCTCTCTCCATATACATGTGTGTATGTGCGCGTGCGCGTGCGCATGTGTACATGCATATAGAAACACATACAAAGTGTCTCTCATGTTGATGAATGCTACAGGTGTGACAACTCTGTCAATGCTTCAAGATCCAAGCAACTCGATACAACCAGATTTTTACACCAACAAAATTTCCTACCTTTCCTTCAGCGCTGCGGTCGTTTGAAGGGTCAAATATTTGTGGGATTATCCTGTTCATCTTAAATTATTTGTGTTGTATATTTATCTTTTTTTTTGCATGAAATTAGAAGAGAAAAAAATGCCAGAAAATGCATATCATTTTCCTGCATGGAAACATTTCAACTGTGTATATTTGTCTGCTGCGAAATCCTTTTGGCAGGTGCTAATTCTGCCATATAGCGTCTTCACAATTTCTACACCATTTAACATTTTAACAAATGTACATAGTATCGGGTAGACTGTACCACACCTGTTAGTCAAAACCACATGTTTTTCAACATTTTCTTGATTTTTATAGATGAAGGCCTATAAATATAATCTACGTGGTCTATTTAGTCAAGACAGGTTTTAGATCGTTCGTTTGTCTTAAGCAATGAACTAAAATTTTATGATTAAAAAAAAAGAATCATTTTTTTCCAAAGGCAAGCTGGGGCTAGACAGACCCCTACCAGAATTTATTAAAGAACACAATTTACACCAAAAGAATGCCCCAGCATGGGGGAAGCTAGTCCAGGAGACGATCGTGCCAGGACCTATCTAACCCAGAACTCGGCATCCTGGCGAGAAATTTAACCAAAAAGTTAGCTCTACAATTAGCAAAGCTACTCCTAAAACCTTTGAACCTGTACAAAGAACGAAAAATGATCTTACTGTCCTTTCAAAATGGTGCATTCTCTCTGAAATGTTTTAACAATTTGCCAAAATCCTCTTATTCTCGACTTTTTAAAGATATTTTTGTTCTGCAATTAAATATAGTATGATTATCATAAATTATTTTTGTGAACGTTACACAAAATATGTAAACCTTCTTTAATTAAGCACTCTTGACGTATGCTCGAAAATATGGTATGACCTTCCCAAATAGTTTTTTGCATCACCCAAAATGTGTTAACATATACTCCAAAACGTATGTCCACCAATATGGTATGATCGTCGCAAATCATTTTTGTGAATGTCGTTCAAAATGTGAACCTTTTTTAAATAAACACTCTTGAGGTACGACTGTAAATATGGTACGATTGTCGCAAATCATGTTTGTGAATGTCATCAAAAATCTGCAAACCTCTTTTAACTATATTTCTCATCGTATGTATGCAAATATGATATGATTGTCGCAAATCATTTTTGCAAATTTCACCTAAAATATGTGAATCTCTTTTAACTAGTTTTTTCAATGTACGTTCGCAAATATAATACGACATTCGCAAATCATGTTTATGAATGTTTTCAAAATCTATGAACCTCCTGTAACTAAATACTTACCTTTATAAATCATTTGTTTAGAGTGAGATACCAAGTGGGACTTCATCCTACATGTTTTTTCAGAAAAAGTACCTTGTTTGTAAGATCCATAAATTTTCAATAAACTTTTGAATAAAAATACAAGGTATTTTTACATAATTTCATCATATTGTCATGGAATGCGAAACAAAGGGATTTTGAAAAGTCAATTATATTTGTGACGCATATATCTTTAAGGATATAGCTCAAAACATTCAGGGAGTCATATCGTGCTCATTTGGCAAAATGAGAGAATTTCGTAGAGAAAATTTACTTCATCTCGTCGAGACAAAGAGAATGGCGGCTCACTTTTTTTTGCGAAAATATCAACAAAACCTCAAAAATGTGTGGGTCCTATATAAATATCTCACAAAAATATCTTGTGGGCCCTACATAAATATCTCACCAAAATATCTTGTGGGCCTCACAAAAATATCTAGGTGAATCTCACAAGAGACATATATGTCCTTATCTGAAAAAGGTAAGGAGAAATCAAGAAAAAAGACATACTTATCTCTCGAAGTAGGGCCCACACCCAACCTTTATAAATAAGACCCCTTTTTCCTTTTAGAAAATCGCCACCTCCTCTCTCTCTAGCTTTCTCTTTCCTTTCCTCTATAGTTTTGTTTTATCTCTAGTTTTGCTCTTTCTCTATAAAAGAGTCTTATCTAGATTTGTACTCTCTAGAAAAGAGTTCTCGCTAGAAAATGGCTCTCTCTCTCTCTAGATTTTTCTATGTTTCTTCATGGTGACGAGTTTTACATGAGACACTCTTGGTTGTGATCGTACCGGACATAAGGATGTGTCGGTCATGACCTAGGAGCGCTTATACGCTTGCGTTAAGCCACCTCTACCAGATTTTTTGTAGGTTTGCACGTCATTCCTTATTTCAAGTTATATTTGTTGAAATAACTAGCGTGTACGGTAAAAATTTTCTTACTGTATAGCTTTCTAAAATAATATCGGGTTCTAGTCTTTGCTCCATGCCCTCTAGGCCATCGCAGTCGTGCTTCAGTGTTCACACGTGTATCCTGGTTACTACTTCTCAATATTTATAGCGAATTATGTCATATGGTCTTAGTCATTGATTCACGCCCTCTAGGCCACCGCAAGCTTTCTTCGGTGTTCACGTGTGTATCTTTGCAACTACTTTCCTATTTACTATATATATAAATATATACATACATTTTTTAAACAAGTTACTTAGCCCGATGCGTGATTTTATTAATTGAGCCCTGCTTTACACACTTTACTTTGTCATCGCGTTATTATGTGCATAGGCTCATGCTTTATGCTATTTACTTTGTCGTTGCATGCAAATGTTTTCAAAATATATGAACCTACATATACTACCTTCACAAATCATGTGTGAATGTTCTCAAAATTTGTGAACCTCCTTAACTAATTACTTACGTCTGCAAATATATATGACCTTCATAAATAATCTGTGTGAATGTCCCTAAAATCTACTAATCTCCTTTAACTAAATATGTATGTCCGCACATATTGTATGACTTTTGCAAATCATTTTTGTGAATGTCTCCAAAATGTATGAATCTCTTTATGCATTTTAGGGTTATTTCACATAAAATTAAGGTTTATTATGGTCCCCAAACTGTTTCTCTAAACAATATTTTCGATAATTATTGTCAGTGAATCTCCGACATAATTTCTTTATCTCTGTCATGTGGTGGCACGCCATCAATGACTTTTTGAGTGTTTGGCATATCATCGATGATGAAATATTCCAATAAGCACATGTTTTGCTCCCTGTAACAGTTGAATCAGTAATATGAATCGGTTATTTTTTTAAACATTGGCATGAAACAATTATTTTGTGAAGCAATTGCAATCTTGCATTTACCACCAAATATGTTGCATACTTATGTTGAGACGACTGCAATCCCCTTCATAAGTATGTTATCTCCAAACCAAGCAAATATTTCAGATTCCCTAGGCCTTTCAACTCAAACATGCAGGCCAACTTCTTAGTATCCTCCAATCTCTCCAGGTTATCTCCTGTGATAATCATATCATCTACGTAAATGAGTAATATGTAGAGGAAGACAAACAAGCAAGATCACAATAGTTTTGCTCAAATCCAAGAGATTTCACAGTCAAACTAAACTTCTCAAATCAGGCTCGTGGTGCATGTTTGAGTTCATATAGAGCTTTGTGCAGTTTGCAGACTTTGCCTTCAGGATTTGAGTCCCTTGTGTAAGTTCTATATAAACATCTTCTTCCATATCTCTATTCAAGAAGGCATTATTAATATCCAATTGCCACAAATTCCACTGTCGTACTGCAACCACGACAAGCAACGTATGTATAATAGTCATATGAACTACCAGAGCAAAAGTCTCAACAAAATCAATTTCAAAATGCTTATTATATCCCTTTGCTACTAATCTTACATTGTATCTTTCAATAAACTTGTATGCCCTTGGTCGTTATCTTATAAACTCACTTGATTCCAATTACATAATTTCCTAATAAAGGCTTTACCAATTCTCATACATGCATCATCTCAAGGTTATTCATTTTTTTAGCCACAACACTTTTTCACCCTTCTTTTTCAGTTGCCTCTACATAAGACTCAGACTCAATGTATCAATGCCAAAAATGTGCAATGTTTAAGAGAGAAAGACACATAAGATACAAAATGAGGAGGAATTGAAGCTCTGCACTTCTGCATACCGGAGAAGGATGAGAAGAAGAGGAAGACAACTCAAATGGAGACTAGATATGAATGGCCGGATACAACTAACAATGGTATAGGGTCAGAATTGGCCTCTTCACTTCTCACTTATTCGACTTCCATCTGGTCCAAGAAAGGGATCTCAATAATATTTTCATGTTTTCTTGAATAGGTTGATTCAAATCTTCCATCTCTTAGCTGAACCTGCCCTCTTTAAACCTCCACATTTTCGTTCACAATCTCTCACCAAAAGGAACCAAAAAGGACAAATCAGACTATCTCTTGCTTTTTCTCTAATCTGGCTGAAATAGGGCATATCCTCATGAAAGACCACATTTCAGGATACCCAAACTCTTCTTCCAATAAGATTATAACATTTATAACATTTTTTACCATTAGCGAAACTAAGAAAGCAACACTTACCAATTTGAAGAGACAATTTATCTCTATATCTATCAGGTAAAGTATGAAGCATGTATATCCAAATACTTTCATTGTATCATAATTTAGAGTTCTTTCATATAATTTTTGAAATGAAGATATACCTTTAAGAATACTCGATGGCATATATATGGTTTATCCGATAGATATCCAGTTGAACTACATCCACCCTATAAGCTTTGAGTACACCACTTCTAAACAAAAGAGCTCTTATTATCTTCAAAATATGTCTATTTTTTTTTCAGCCACTCCATTTTGCTCAAGCATATAGGAACAGGATTTGTTATGATCTATTCATTTTTTGCAAGAACTTCTCATGTATAAAAATGACATATTCACCACCAGAGAATTCAAAGTTTATTAATCTTAGCTACAAACTAATTCTTAATCATAATGCAAATGTTCTTAAAGATATTAAAAAGTTTACTTTTATTTTTCATAAAATATAACCAAGTAAATATTGTACAATCATCTATGAAAGTAATAAAATATGATGATCTTCCTTTTTTATAAGACCGGTAATGAACCCCACACATCAGAGTGTACAAGATCAAAAGGACTCTCAGACTCTCTATCACTAGACCTAAATGGCAAGGCATGACCCTTTGACAACTTACAACTCTCACAATCTCGAACATGACTAGATACAACTAATTATGACCTACCAATACTCTTCGACGACAACAACTTCTGCAACCTAGAGCTTGAAATATGACCCAATCTCTAGTGCCATGAAATAGATTCGTCTATGATTGAAGTTCTTAATTCGATCCTAGATCTCTTTTGTACTCTCATATCAAGCTAATCTAGGTAGTATAAATCTCCCCTCTGGCCAATCCTAATCTTCTTTCCTGAATTAATCTTGCACCATACAATCAAAAGAAAATAAGGTAACACTACAATTAAGTTTGGTAATTTGACCAATAAAGATAAGATTTATAGCAAGATATGGAACATGATAAACTTAAAATATATTGATCTTACTATCAGGATAAGAGCTAAAAGTAATGAAATTGGCTTTTGAAACAAACATAAAAGAACTATTTGTAGAAAACACTAGTGTGAGAGAGAGACATAGGCTCATGGGTTGTCGTGTGACAAGAAGCTTCTGAGTTTATTAACCAACCCGAAGCGCAATCAGAGATACCAACAAAAACAGTACCAGAGAAAGGAGTAGTGGAGGAAGAAGCTATGATTGATCGAGCAAGCAGTTGCAATTGTTGAATTTGTTGTTGCATCAGTTGCTACATCTCCAATAGCTGAAGTTGATAGATACTAAACTTATCTACATACCACTCAAAAGAAGCTACATGAGAAAATGGAGGTCTTTTTTTTTCCAAGTGCGATTAAAGTATTAAAGAAATTCACAAATAGCCTTCTGACCTTTGGTGATATTACCTATAATCACCTAACTTTTCAAATATTACTCTATTTGCTCACTTTTCTGTTGTTAAATTATAATGTTACCCTTAACAAAACAGCAGCAGCAAATAATGTAAGGGAAAACAGCCATTTCAACGCAAACAGTGGGTTGGATGCAATCTTTTCTCAAAGACAAAACGAAAGAACGTAATGGACGGTAATATTGTCAGTTACCAAGTTAACCAAACGGTACCAACGGGGGTTCCGCTTGTCTAGCAGGAGAAGTTAGTGCATGTCACCTTGTTACGACGTTGCAAGTTTGAATCCCAATGGTATATGGTTGTGTAACTGGTAGGAGTCTGCCTAACCCCTTTCTCTGTTGGAGAAAAAAAAACTTAACCAAAAGATCATCATTGGACTTAAACCATGATTAATTCAACAAAAATAGGTTGAAGTTGCTACATGTGATATCGCAATTTATGAAAATCTCACAATAATATCGCGAGAAATTGCCTGAAAGTTTAAAACGGCAATTTCTCGCAAGATTTTCAAAATATCATTAGATTTATGAAAAAACATAAATACCGCAATTTAAATGCAATATTTATGTTTTAAACAGCTATTTATCACAAAAAAAACCTATATTTTTAATTTTAAATAATTTTTATTAATATTTTCTTATAAAAAATAATTTTTTATTGCCAAAAAAATGCAAGACTTGTGGATTTTTTTCAATTTCTCGCGAGTTTTTGAAAAACAATAAATTGCCGATAAAAACTTTTGTCATTATGCCTACGAGACTTGGTTTGTGTATAGCAACCACTGGGAGGATATCTATCTATCAGGGCAGAAGCATCCTAACACAGAGTTTTCATTCCTTGGTGTAATAGCATTTATGCCCCATAGCAAATGGGTCACTTCACTAAGAATTTGCTGCTTTAAGGATGAACTATTGGGAGGCCTTACAATGGCTCTTTTTACGTTATTAATGTTATTAATGAGTAAAATGAAAAAGAAAAGTTCAGCTCACATTTAGAATTTCAAAAATGTGAGGGCTATATTTGGAATTAAGGGCAAAAGCTTAGCTCCTAAATAAACTTTTTTTAAATACAACGATGAACATATCTACTTAGGATTAAGCAAAATACATGTTCAATTTTTTTTCCAAAAGGACAGTTTAGAACCTAAATTGTTTAGGAGTTACTCATTGCTGATTTACAATCATTTCCATTAGTTTATGTTAGTTTCATTTAAAAAAAAATCATACATTACTTTATTAGTTATTTGATTTTGGTTTAGTTCATCTTGTCCATGACCCAAGTTGTCAACTAATTGAATAGCTTCCATTTTCGATCTTGGGCTGGGTAGAGTCTAACCCTGACTCTAACCTAGATTTTATGGGCAGACAAAAATAATAAGGTTATGTTTGGAAACAAAAAAAATCTCATGGGAAAAAAATTTGCCTATGAGAAGTTTTGACATGATAACTTTTTTAAATAAAAAACTTTTACTTTTTTGTGTACCACAAGAAAATTGGAATAGAAAATATGAGAAAAGTGAGAAAAAGAGGTCTTTCATCCTCCTTTCATAAAGATAGAGGGGTGGTTGACCACGCCCAATAGAGAGAGTGGGTCGATCAACCCTCTCACATAGAGGAAGAGAGATGGTTCAAGCATAAGAGAGAGAGAGAGACGGTCGCTCAACCCTCTTAAAGAAAGAGAGAAAGAGATGAAAATGGTGGTGGGTAGGAGGAAGATGATGATGGAGGAAGCTCTTCTTGTAGTGGGATGAGATGTGTTGTGGGTGAATGGTTGCCCTAATAAAAAATAAATTTTTATAAGAAAAATCCTTCACACCCAAAGTAGAAGAATTTTTTCTATTAAAAATCAAACTTTCCTTTCAAAAAAATTCTCTCGTTTGGAATGATTAGAAAGGTTGTAATCTTTTATTTCCTACTTGTGTTTTATCTACAATTTTCTCACTTCTAAAGGTGGCCCGATAAAAAATGGTCAGACATGGGACTTATTTCTCAAAGCCAACATGGTTCAAGTTCATATATGAGTAACATATAGAGGAGTCAAGTTAAATAGCCTACCTAGAAAAGTATAACCTAATTTTATAATATGGGTTGGGAACCCAATCCAGTCTGTGTGACATGCTCGCATTTCACTATAAATGTTAATGAGTGAGGCTCAAACCAGAGTCCCACATCTACCATTCTACACACAATGCAAGCTCCCATACACTACCATGTTATTGATGTCATTAATGTTGAAAAATTTCTTTACGTAGTGGGTCAAGAAACTAAGCTTGAACTAGGTATGTTTGGAGGCATGCATATACACACTATCTTTCAAGCAATAGTTACCTCACTTAGGATCAAGTCCTCGATGCAATGGGTACTCGTGTAACTATGCTCCCAGGATATAACTGAGCTTTCACCTACTTGAAAAAAATTGGTCAACCCCCTGCACTGTGTGAGACCCATAACCTCAACATGAACCACCTTAAACAACCCTTTGACTAGGATAGGAAGACGTAGGATCAAATTGGGTATGGATCCTAGGTTTGAATATGGTATGAATTCAAATTAAGTGGGTATAAATTTGAATCAACAACTAGATCTGCATCTTAGTAATGAATTCAAACAACAATTGAATCTAGATAGCAACTTGATCTGGATTGGAATAGTAACTAAATTTGAACTTCAATAGGATTTGGCTCTTAAAAATAGATCCAAACTCAAACCTCAAAAACCAAAAAAGGAGAGAGAGTGCAGAGCTTGTGAAGAGAGCACTCATGAGAGAGAGAGGAGGGAATAAGATGAGATAAATGAAAGAGGGTTGAGGTTTATATGGGCCATACCCCCCAGCCACCATAAAGGGCCTTTAAGAGGCCCAAACGATCAGCAATTATGGGTCATGGCTGGCTAAAACGGTCAACCATAAAGGCCAAAAATGGTTGGCCAAAGGGGTGCCAAATATGGTCTAAGAATGAGCTTGATTGAGTCAAAAATCAATGAGACTGGGTAGCTATGGATCGTTTAGATTATTAAAGTCCCATGCAAAACGTTAGGGCAAGGTCCAAACGATTCTGGGTTAGATTCTAAGAGGTTTTAATGCAAAGTCAATGTACATAAATGGCCTGGTCAAAGTCGATTTTACACTTGATAATTAAATCTATCTCAATTACTAAAAAGATAGATCCAAGATCAAACCTAAATTATAAGGTCCAAATCCAAATATAAATTCAAGTTTAAGTCAAAGGACAAGGGTCAATATCAAGGTCAAGGTCAATATCTAAGTTCCATGAATAAAGAGATGCATAAGCCCAAGATCTAATGCTCTCGAGGGACTTGCCCTTTAAGGCACCACCCCTTTATATAAAGACAAGAGGTTTTCCAACATCTTTCAATGTGGGACTAAACTTTTGTAGAGAACACAACACCCACAAACTTAGGAAAATAGAAAAAATAGAGAAAAAAATTGGGAACAGTGTCGAGCCAAAATCCAACAATCTTTCGTGTGGGTTAAAATTATAGAAAATGACTACATAGGTTGTTTATGAAGGACCTCAATAGCATTAGCTTTGAATTAAAAATCCTAAATGACCTTTGAGACACTGTAACACACAGTTTCACTCTAGGTGATCATAATGTGTCTACAAATATATAGAAGCTACACATTAAGGGACCTATGTTATATCTCGGTCTAATGAGTTCTCTAGAGACAAAGTCCAAGTCCTATAGAAGGTGACCCTCACCTTCACACTTGCATAGGTAAGTTCATCAAAGGTGTAAACCTATCTCAAACACTTCAGTCATAAGGCCTATGAATCTTATTAAGAGTTCAATTTTAACTCAACCTCCATACACAGGTTTCGAGCTCTTGACATCATAAATAGAAAAATTATTAAGTGTTCAATCCAATCACTTAGAGACAAAGACTTGTTCTTCTCATTGAACCACTAGACATGGTTTGACCCTTATCAATTGGTTGACTTTCGGTTAATAGTGATTGTTTTTATAGATTTTAACCACATTCTTCTCAATGTCTTAAAGACGATATCTCGAGAAAGTCCTTTTATCAATGGATCCACTAAGGCTTGACAAAATTTTACATATTCAAATTATATTACTCCATGCTTGAGTAAACTATTCACATAATTATGTTTTAGACTGATATGTCTAGATTTTCTACCATGAATATTACTTCTTGCTTTGTATATAGTTGCTTGACTATTGCAACACATAGTTATTTGGGATATTGGCTTATCTCCTAACAATATCTCAATTAAGAGATTCTTTATCCACTCAACTTTCATACTAGGTAATGTTAGTGCTATTAATCTTGTCTCTATTTTTTAATGGGTTATTATAGTTTGCTTCTTGGATCTCCAAGCAATTGCTCCAGATCTAAGAATAAATATTTAGCCACTTGTACATAATGATTCATTAGAATCATAATTTCAGTTTGCATCATTGTACCCTTCAAGTATAGTGGCTTCTCTTTTATAGAATATTCAATATTCTAGAGTTCTTCTTAAGTACTTCGAGACTCGATATATAGTATCTCAATGCTCTTGTCTTAGATTACTAGTATATTGGCTCAACTTGCTTATGTTAAAAGTTATGTCTAGTCTAGTTTCATTCACATCATACATGAGACAGACAATAATATTTGCATACTCTAATTAGAATATACTTTTTTTAATGTTAGCCAATAGCTTAACACTAAGATCCATTAGAATAGCAACAAGTTTATAATCATAATGATTATATTTTCTTTAAAAAAAATAGTGTAGTGGGATTGAGTTAATATATAATCATTCTTGTGTCTGATCAACTTAATACCAAGTATAACAACAGTTGAACCCATATCTTTCATCTCAAATTTAGATAAAAGAAAACTTTTGGTATTATTTATGCATTCTATATTATTACTCATGATTAGTATATCAACCACATAAAGACAAATAATTGTAACATGACTATTTTCTACTTTGCTATATATGCATTTATTAAAGCCGTGGATTTTAAAACCATATAAAATAATTACTTCATCAAATTTCTTATGCCACTTTTTAGGTGATTATTTCAAACCATACAATGACCTTAACAGTTTACAAACTTTCTTTTTCTTGACCTGGTGTGATATAATCTTCAGGTTGTTTCATATAAATTTCTTCTTCTAAGACACCATTTTAAAAGTAGTTTTGACCTTCATTTGATGAATTTAAAAATTATAAATTGATGTCAAAGCAATCATAATTCTAATAGATATCATATTACTTACAAGAGCATATGTGTCAAAATAATCAAGTCCAGGTTTTTATTTGAAACCTTTAACTACAAATCTAGCTTTAAATTTTTCAATAGAATCATTTGTTCAAAGTCTTCTCTTGAAAATTTATTTATATATCAAAAGTTTAAAACCATGGGGTAAATCAATCAAAACCCAAGTTTTATTTGCGATAATAGAATCTAATTTACTCTCTATGACTTCTTTCTAAGAAAGGGCATCACAACAAGTCATAGCTTCTGAAAATGGAACATGGTCTCTATCTGTAAAACCCGCAAAATTTCGATAATTATCAAAATAAATAAATGATACAATCCTTTGAAATAAATACGGTAAAGTGATATAGAGTCAGTCCAAATGGATCTTGAATCCAAACGGGATCAAATGGATCCAGTATTTGGATTCGGATACGATGAATGGATTTGGAACCTAGACGGATTCGAAACCCATTTAAAATCCAATTGGATCTTAATGGATCCAAATATGGTTGAATTGCAATCAAGGTCCGAAAATCTAGGTTCAGAAGATCTAAAATATAATTTTTATCCAACTCGTATTTGAGATTCGTCGAAAACCAATTCGTATATAAAGGAATTAAACAAGGTCAATATTGCAACAAGTGGTGTTGTGGTAGGATGCACAGTTGTGTGGAACCACAACCCTTGTTCAAAACCCTCGTCCGCGGAAAAATCCTATGAAAACGTACATGATAGGGACTTGGATGGATTTTCATAAGAAGATAAAAGAATTTTAGTTGCAAGAAGGAGCAACTAAAGAGGAGTTGGTGTAGTGGTCAAGAGGTTGTATTCTTAGGGAGGAGAACTTAGGTTCAAACCCCTTGGGCGCTAGAATGTTTTATTTAAGAAACTGTTTTTATGTATAAAGGTCATTCAACCATAACGAGGTTAAATACAATGGTGTTGCAAGATATTGCAACGAAACACATCCTGGTGCACTGGTGGGCCTTGTCACCCCTTATGGAGGAGACCCCAATTCGAATCCTCTGGTGCGCAAACAAGGCAGAGTAATTTTTTTTCAAAAAAAAAGAAAGAAAACATAATATCATATAGTAATAATTTTTTTTGGAATAGAAAACGGGAAGGATGTTTCAACTTCCCCAATTAAGACGTTTTAAATAAAAACTGGGGTGGTACACAAGGAAGGAGGGTTGGACGTTTTCCCAAATGGGAAGCCCAACCAAATACGTCAATGAAAAAAAAAGGGGCGCTTGGATTTTTGAATTATGGGGTGGGAGTTACAAGGTGGAATTTATGCGGAGGATTTGGGAAGTGAAAAAAAAATGGATGCTTTTGGGGGTTTACAAAGTTGGACCCCTTGGGACTCGCGCTTCTCTTTCAAGCTTCCCTCTCTAGTTTCACCATTTCCCATTCTCCCTCTCAAACTCTCCATCTCCCACACAATCTCCTTCTATCTCCCACGCCTACTCTCTCTTAGCCCAGTCGTGTAACATTGTTGTCCCCTTCCACCATTGATTTCGACGAGGTGTTACTGGGGAAAGACCGGACGTCCAGTAGGGAATGAACTCTTCATCTTCAAATTCGCGTCTACATGAGGTAAGGGCATAAAATCTTTATGCATGTGTAGGGTGCTATGGAATATAAGTATGTTGCGCACCATCTTAATGTAGGTACGAAGATGTGAAAAATTTGGCATGAGTCTTAGTCATGGCTATTGTAGGATCTCTGTCCTACTATAGGTCTTACTGTGTTTTCGTAGATATATTAATTTTCAAGCATGTATTGGATTTGCGGTGAACCCTAATTCAAAAAGAAAAAAAAAGTGTGTTTGAAGGGATTTCACTTGGAGTCAATATTGTTCTTTTTATTTTTACAACATTAGCACACATCCATTTGATTTTCTGGGTAGTATGACATGCGATAAACACGTTCTTGATCCTCATAAAAAAATTTAATTTGTTTTGGTTTGGAAAACTCTCTAATACAAATAGGAGTCCAAGGTTGTATGTTCGACAGGATTCTGTGATAGCCCTGTCAAAGAATGTCTAGACGAGTGGGGTTATAAACTGCATGTTCTGGGTTTTTGCTTAAGTTATGACATCTGCTGAATGTTTTGATGCTAGATTAACATGGGTTCAAATTATCATTGAAAGCATGTCATTTTGCTACATGTTAGCAACATGTGTAAGATGTAATTGGCCAATTAAATCTTAACAGTCATGACAGTTTGCAATCTGAGTTTCAGTGCACTCAGACTTCGTATTAATGTTAAATTTCAGTACAAATGTGATGCAACCCTTTACTAACAGTTGAAGTTGGAGTTCTATTGAATTCAGACTTAGCGTTAATATTAATTACCATTCTAAATGAGATGCACCCTTGATTGACAGTTTGCAATCTGAATTTCAGCAACTCAGACTTAGTGTTAATGCTCACTATCATGCAAATGACTGCAAGTTGCAAATCTGATAATCTACCATTATGTTTTTGCTACTAGATATGAACACCCTAATGTGAAATCTTGATACTCAGACTCTATCATGAACCGATTAGTTTCCCTGTTGAAGTAGCACATATTCTTTTTAATGTCATCTTCAGATGATTACATGATCAAGAGTTTGTCTTAGCATCTCTATTGCGATAGGTGAGAAACATGTAATCATATACCGTGAAGCACATGGGTAAACCATAATGCTCACCAACAAAAGTAAGCCATGTGTGTTGTGATTTCTTTTACTGTACTTAGAATGATAAACACATTGTGGCATCTAAATACAAACAGATTGTTTTTTAGTCCTTTAAAGTATGCCATAACACAGAGGAGAACAAATGAATGTATCACTTGAATCTTCTCTTTTTTCTTCTTTTCCCATGCCAAAGCTAGAGTTCTTAGCACTGGGGTTTTGTTCCTCATGGTTCATCTCCTAGGATTTCCGTGATATGAACATCTATAGTTCTCAAATTCTTTCTTTTACTGTATATAAAGGGGTTTTTGCCAACTTTACATAGATCTTAGGTGTGCTTAAAGGAATTCTCAGTTTTGTTATTTTATATTTTTTCTCTAGATAGAAATATCCTTGTTCATAATGGTTTATTTTTTATAAGTTCATTAGATCTGGTATTTTTTTCTAGTTTCATGGATCATATTTTTGTGTTCAGAAGTAGAGGATTTTCAGCTCTTTTGTTGTTGCTTACTGTTGTTCAGTTATTTTCTGTTGTGGTTGCTATGATGAAGATGGAGTAAAATTATTCAGTTACATTCACAATAGTTATACATGTTATTGTTTAAGAAGTTTTTGGAATGCTCTTAGTTGCGACACTAGTAAGATTGTGAGAAATCACAAATGATCTTTTTTTTTGGCCAATGAATCTTTGATATGTTCTTCAAGTATCCTATAAATTAATTGGTCTGAGGTTATGTTGAAGTAGTTCCATCAGTCTATCAACAAGTCAATACATGAAAATAAGTTCTTACCATATGAAGCATAGTTAATGAATAGAACATTTCTAACCTATTATTCATAGGAGAGATGGTCTTTAAAACGTGCAGTTGGTCGGGCATTTTAATGGCTAAAAGACATTGTGCACAACAGAAACTTTTGCACCCTCTTGTGCACTATCGAATGAGTCACTTTGACTTCAATCACGGATGGTGGTAGACTGCACAGAGGCAGTGGCAAGGCTTTTAAAGACCTTCCTATGCCTAGTCTTAGCTATCGCAGGACTGCTACATGTTGATGACGCATTGCAACCCGACTACGGTCTTAAGAGTATAAATATACATAAATGAAATCCTTTTGAACAACAAAGGTTTTGTATGTGATCTTTAAATAATAAATGCTTAAATAATATGGGAATTCGGAATGGTTTTTACTATCATAGTGTACGAATACACATTTTTGCAAAAGTTGCATTTTTGCATTGTTGGTTTCTAAAATGAATGTTATCTCATTCTTGAGTTGTGCAATGCCAAGTGTACTTCTTATTTCCCCTATAATAAAATGTATGTTATATTTGAAATTCACTATTATGCCCTTGTTCAACATAGGTCAGAAATGCACCGATGCGCACATACGTTGGTTAGGGCAAAGGCTCACTTTAGTGCACATGTTTCAATAGCACGATGAATTTCTTATATGCTTGTGAAAAGAGTTATGCATTAATGAATGTAGCATATGAATGAGATATCCATGACATATTCAGGTTAAACATGGTGTACATATGTAATTGCCATATGAAGGTTTTGGTGCATGAATTGCATGTGGTTAAATACACATTCTTATTATAATGGCACCAATAAAAGAAAAACTACAATGGCACGATGGTACAAATTAAAACTGAGCATGTCAAATCCTTGTGATACCATATGGGCACCGATGATGCTATGTGAATTGCATATAATTGAATCATGATTTCATGTTATAACATGTTTACATGCTAGTTGTTCTATGTATGTTCTTCAAAAGCTTGCATAATAAAAAACATTTTTGTGTCATGATCATGTGGAAGCTTAAAATTGAGCTTACAGCTTCGCAAAAAGCTAAAAGTATCATACGAGCACTTATGAATGGTTGAAGTTGGATTATGCCAGGTTGTAGCATAACTAGTGGGGTATGATACGTATACCACAACACCATAAGCAAAAGCTAAATGAATACATGATCACATAAATGAAAAATCTAGATTCTAGGCACACCTGAAAGATGGTGTATGTTACTGAACCCAAACAAACAAGAATGAAAAATATGCATATAGAAAATTAATAAGGGATTTTGGGTATACCTAAAAGATGGTATATGTCACTGGTTTCCTGAGATACTGGGTATACCTGACAACGGTATATGTTACTGGTTTCCTAGGGCTCTGAGTACACTTGAAAGATGGTGTATGTTACTAGACCCATGGTTTACCTTGGAGAGGGTAGATGGTACAAACTCCGTAGGACATTCTTATTTTTGTAAGAGCTAGGTGTCTCACCCGGTCCCCAGTGCTTGGAGTTAGGGGCCAGGACTATCAATGCATCCTAGGTGGTAGATCCAAGTCTTCTGTAGAAGTATATGATGCATCTTAATTCTAGTTTTAGCCATTGGGGAGTACTCTCTCGGTCATAAACAGTCCCCTTTAGATATCCGTACGGCTAGTCACACGGGTTATAAAATAATAGACCCTCGTGTGGCCTCGGTCCGCTATGATGTCGAATGCATGTGCGTACCCACAGGATAATTAACAAGAGAAACTTAAAGTTAGTATATTTCTAAAAGTCTTCAAGTATGTATATAATACTTAGGGTTTCTATGGTTAGGGTATGATTGCGGTTCAATCGTGTGATGCATAGCTCAGACATGTATTTTCTTTAAATGTAGAAACAGGATAACCTAAATGTGGTTCATGCATATGATGTATCGTGCTTTGATGTTTATGAAATATATCATGAAATACTTGACCTTAGTGAACTGTACATTCATCACTTGTCTAAAAGGTTATTAATTATATCTAAACATGTTGCACATATACTTGTACACATGACATTGTGCACATTCATATGAATATTATGCTTCTTACTCAAACGAGGTAGTCTGACCCCTTCTGAATTAATATTTTTCAGGAAATAGTATGGCAAGCAATTGCGGTCGTCGCTGCGGACAGTGCCATGTGACCATATCTTCTTCGGATGTCCTGAGGAATTCTGACTTGTAATAAATCATTAAGTTGTAATTGATAACTTGTAGTATTTCAATGCAAGAGTTTATTTTACTTAATGCCTTGAGTCTGTGCTATTACTTGTAACCTGCCCAAATAATTTGACTAAGGATTTGATAAAGCTTTTCCACTGTTGTTTAAAAAAAAAATTATTCCAAAATTTTCAAGCTAAATATTTGGGGCGTTACACTATCTTTCATGTAAAGATGAAAATGAGGACCAAAATCTTTTAGTTTTTTTATCTTTTACTTTTTTAAATTTCAGGATTTTCAAACTCATAAATTCTTTTCTTTAGATTATTATCAATAACTTTTAGATATTCAAGTGATTTTAAAGTTAAATCTTGTCTAAATTTGACTTGGATAGATTCTAAAATTACTTTGATTTTAATATCTACAAATCTATATATCTTACTATTTTGAAAAAATCCAATGAAGACACAAGTTTTGGTTTTTTAACCAAGTTTAGCTAATTTTGGTTCATTAAGCGTAAGCAATACAACCCCAAACTTTTAAATAGTTTAAATTTGGTTTTCTACCTTTTCAAAGTTCATAAGATTAAAGTTAGAATATTGAACTCTATTTAGGATATGACATGAATTAAGCAATGTATCACCCCATATATTATAATATATTACAACTAATAAGCATTGAATTAACCATATCTATAAGAGTCGTATCTATACATTCAGCTACACCATTATGTTGAGGAATATAAGGACCAATATTTTGGCTATGCATTTCATGATTTTTACAAAATTTAATGAATTTATTTGAAATATATTCACCTCCTCTATGAGATCTAAAAGTCTGTATTTTGCAATTATAAAAATTTTCAACCTCAGTTTTCAAAATATTTTTTTTTTAAATCACATGCATCAATATATATTAAGTCTAGCAGTTTTAAAGTTCTTTCAACACTTAGAAAATATTTTTTTTCAAACTTTGCTTGAATACAAACATCACGTTTTCTAACATGTTCAATTTTGCATTTAGGAATAAGTTCTAAGTTAGACATGCTTCTCAAAGACTTATAATTAACATGTTTTAATCTAGCATGACATAAATCATATGAGACAATCATATAAACAAAAGTAAAATCAACTTTATTAATCAAAATTAGTTTGAACAACCCATTGATGGCATAAACTTTGCCTACAAACTTATGGTTCTTCGACAATATAATATTGTCGGATTCCAAAACAACCTCGAACCCATGAGTTATAAGCAGATAGGCAAATACAAGACTTTTTGTGACGGTTGGTGTGTGATACATATTTTAGAAGGTTAAGCATTTTTCAGATGTGAAATAAAGTTTCATACTCTCTTTTTTAGGAACCTTAGCTTCATGTTTATCTCATATAAATCATATGGTCTTTTGTGTCAGTTTCGTATAATTTAAACCTACTTCTATCATTGTATGAATGAATAATTGATCCAGAATTTATGAATCATCTTTTATCTGAATTAATCATAAATATCTCACTAACTACACCCACCAGGTCGTCATCGAGCTTACTAACTTTATTGCCTTAAAAAAATTTCCTGTGTCGGCATTCTCTCGTATAGTGACCTGATTTTCTATAAGTATAGTAAAAAACATAATTTCTCTTTTTAGAAATGATATCAATTTTTTTATTCTTGTCTCTAAGTTTGGGATTGAACTTTGGTTTGAGTTCAAACATGTGTACCTTAGCACGAACTTCTTTTACTTTATCTTTTTTATCTCGAGATCAAGCTTCTTCCTCGATTCTAAGATGTTGAAGAAGTTATTCTATGTTAAACTCTCCATTCTTATGTTTTAATTTATTTCAATAATCTTTCTAAGATGGGGTCAATCTACCAATGATTGCAGACATCTATAACGATTCATCAATGTTCATACCTTCATACTTGATCTGATTATCTAAGATCTGTATCTCATAGACTTGAGGTAGCAGTGAATTATCATCAAAGAATTTTAAATCCATATACTTATTAACAAAAAACTTACGATTTCTTGCATCATCCATCTTATACTTACTTTCAAGGGCTTCTCACAGCTTCTTTGCAGTGCTGACTTTTGAATAGAGGTTGAACATAGTGTCAGAGAGTGCATTCAGTATTTGTCTGTGACACACGAAGTCATCCTGTATCCACTTTCGTATTTCAACAATAGTTTTGTCCTCTTGTTCTTCAGGACAATATATCATTCGTAAGCACATATACCATATTTACAATCATGAGGAAGATTAGCACCATGTGTTGCAATCGTTTAAAATTGATGCCATTAAACTTGGACAATTCGAACAACTCTAAGCTTCATAGCTGTCATATATAGGTCTATAGCTTAAAAATTATTAAAAAATTTGCTTTACTTAGTAGGTCAGACAACTGAGCTTGAACTAGGTATGCTTGGAGGCACGCGTATACACGCACTATCTTTCAAGCAATAGTTACTCCACTTAGGATCAAGTCTTCAGTGCCATGAGTACTTGTGCAACTATGCTCTCAAGATACAACTGAGCTTTCGCTTATTCGTAAAAAAATGATTTATACCCTACATTGTGTGAGACCGATAACCTCGATATGAACCACCTTGAACAACATCTTGACTATGATAGAAAGATCTATTCTCAAATTGGGTATGGATTTTAGGTTTGAATATGAGTCTGAATCCAAATTGTAAGTAGGTATAAATTTGAATCAACAACTGTATTTGGATCTTAGTAATAGATACAAACAATAATTGGTTCTATATAGCAACTAGATTTGGATCTAGATAATAACTAAATCTGAACTGTAATAGGATTTGGATCTTAAAAATAGATCAAAACTCAAACCACAAAAACCAAAAAGAGGAGAGAGAGAGAGAGAGAGAGAGCAAAGCTTATGGAGAGAGCACTTGTGTGTGTGTGAGTGAGAGAGAGAGAGAGAGGAGAGGAGAGAAATGAGAGAGGGCTAGAGTTTATATAGGCTCCAGCCCTCCAGCCACTATAAAGGGCCTTTAAGATACCCAAATGTCCAGCTGGCCAAAACAGCTAGCTGTAAAGGCTCAAATGGGTTGGCCAAAGAGGAACACCAAATGTGGTCCAAAATGACCCTGGATGGTCCAAAAATGACTTTGATTGAGTCAAAAGTCAACGAAGTTGGGCATCTATGGACCGTTTAGACTATTAAAGCCCCATGCAAAACGTTAGAGCAAGGTTCAAACATATCCAGGTCAAATCCAAAGAGGTTTTAATGCAAAGTCATGGTTCATAAATGGGTTGATCAAAGTCGATTTTAGGCTTGGGGATTAAATTTGTCACAAGTACTAAAAAGATAGATCAAACATCAAACCTAATGTCTAAGTCTAAGATTTAAGAATAAAGAGATGCACGTGCCCAAAATCTAATGCCCTTGAGAGCCTTGTCCTTTAAAGCACCACCCTATATATAAGGATAAAAGGCTTCCCAACACCCTTCAATATGTGACTAAACTTTTGTTGAGAAGACAATGCCTACAAACTTGAAAAAATATGAAAGATAGAGGAAAAATTTAGGAATAGTTTTGAGCTCAAATCCCAAAATTAATGGTTTTACCGGTACTTGGCAGCAAAATTTCTTCTCAACTCAATCATCCCAACCCAAAGAGTCTGGATCAACTCATCTCCTAGGTCATCCCTATCTTCGTACCCCATTTTGGGATTTCATTCATGCAAGTTGTTTGATCAAATCAGAGTCCATAGCTACGTCATTCATTTAATAAAGATCAACACTTGAATCCCAGAAATCAAACTTGTTTGCCAGTTTTTTTGGTAATTAAAAAATTCAATGGTTGAGAAAGCATAAGATTTTATGATTAAAAAAAAAATAATATTTTTCCCATATAAAAAAAAAATGATTCAAAAACCATATTGAACCAGCTTATGAGGTCAAATTTGAACAAAACAACTTCAATCAATAAGATCCATAGGGGTATGAAGATGGGGATGAGAGGAACCAAATTGCCACCCAAAGCGGATATGAAAATTGAATATGAAACTATGGTTAGATATGCCATTCTCTCATATCTAACCTGGCAACTACCATAACCTAAACCATATCCGACAATATGTGATAGGGTCAGAGTTCAGATTCACTCAAACAGGTTGGATGTCTGAATCATTGATAACCCTAATATTTCTTGAGTGGACCAAATGCTTAGCCTTTTTTATTCATGAGTTGCTCAAGCCCTCACTTTTTTTTCTTTGGATATGTCAAAGGAAAATCCCCTCAATCACCAACCGCAATAATTGGTAAAACCCTTGATGTCCGCTTTACCCACCACCCACTGTTCAACCTTACAGCAACATATGTCACCTGCAGGTTTTAAAATTGTGATGTCCCATCAACTTGGTGACGTTCACAAGCCTGCTCATTTTATTAACCTAGTTCATGCAAGTATAAAATGACTCTATTCTAGCCTGTAAGTTGAAAGTTACAGGATTTATAATTTTTTCCCCCCAAAATCATGGTCTTATGGGATTTGCATATGTTGAACGAGTTTGAAAACTTGCAAATAAGCAATAAATCCTAACACCAAAATATAAGATGGGATGTCGTGAGGCCTTGGACATCGCCTTACAATCAAACTTGCAACAAGCATAGAGCAGCACTATGAGGTGAGTCCACACTTCTAGGGTTTATCACTATAGGTGGGGCCATTTGTGGTCGATCATGGTGGATTTCCTTCTCATCATAGGAAAAAACCCCAAAAAGACTGTCTCAATGTTATGCTTCTTTGATGAAGGGGCAGAATAGAAGAACCGAGTTCATAAGACTTCATTCGAATCCATTTTTATGTTTTGAATTTTATTTAGATCAATCCATATTCACTTGTCAATTAGATTTAGGAAACTATTTTAGATAAGGTTTATCAAGATTGGAAGTTGGATTTATCAAAATTAGAAATTTCTCATCTATAAATAAATAAACGGAAAATATATGAATCTAATCAAAGTTGAATTGAAATCCAAATTTATTAATTTATAGTCAATTTCAGTTAATTTCTTGCATGTTCCTGTTATTTGATAAAGTTAGATATTTTTAGATAATTATAATTTCTAATAAATTTTCTTTATAAATCCAGTGACCGATTTACATCACCCCCTCCGACATGATGTACTTCTATTTATCAAATAATATATTTTGCTTCATCCAAGCGGTAGAGATGCAAATGGGTCGAATCCAAGATGAAAGTTTTGCAATTTTTAGTTGTTTTGGATATGATTCCAATCTGAATTCCCTCCCATGTATTTAGCTATTCCGGATCTGAACCGTTTGCATCCCCATCAAGCAGGGTCAAATATGCTTTGGTTTAGATTTGGTTTTAAAGCTTTGTGTTTGAATTCAATTGAGAATAAGGATCCAACTAACACCCGAACCCAAATAAATGCAGCAGTACATCTAGGGGTGTCAATGGGTCGAACCTCTGCTAAAATGGGCAGGTCCAGAACCAGATCCAACTAGGAGGTATCAGTATAAATTCTGAATCCGAATCTGATTGTATCTTTCATAAGAAAAGCCCTAACCGGATTACATAAATCAGATGGGTCCATACATGATAAAATAATACCTTTTTAAGTTTTTTTACATTAAAAAATTATGGATCTTAATCAGAACTTGGGTCAGGTATAGGTTTGGTATAAAATATCATATACCTGGCCCGTTTAATAATCGGATCTTATGGGTCTGACCCGAATAGTTAATCTGACCCTTGTTTTGTTACCAAACCGTGAACCCTACCGAATCCAGTACAGGTCGGGATAGGGTCACACCCGACCCTTTGACACTCCTAAGTACATTTGAAAACAGATTTCTGCCGTCCATATCTGAATTTGACCCCGATTAGGCCAGATCCAGTTATGTTAATTTATTGTATCCGGAATCCGTTTACGTTTCACAATAGATAAGGGTTGGGGCTCCATGAGGGTCCTGCAGCCGGGCCCAGACTCGCAGCCCATGTACCCGATCCGTTAATGCGGCAGCCAACTGAAGGACCGAAGCGCGAATCCCCATCAGCTATAAAAGGGAGGCAGGGGCGAGGTGTTGTCTTTTCCCTCGCGGTCACAGACCTTGCGATCTTTCTTTTCTTTAGGGTTTCGAGAGTCGCCCTTCCTCGCCGTTGATTGTAGGGTTTTCCCCACGGATTTGAGGTACTCTCTCTCTCTCTCTCTGTGAATTGTTTTTCTGCTACGTTAATTTAGGTTTTTTGTGTGTTCTTTTTCCCCTTTTTTTGGTTTCCACCATGTCAAATCTTTCTTGTAACGTATAGAAGCGGTAGAGTTTTAGATGGATATTCTTTAATTTATCATTTGGTAAGGGGTTTGGATGATATGTTTAGTTTGCTGGTTCTGGTTGCTGCTTTGAGAAATGGGTGGTTGCCCTTTTCGCTTTTACTTGTTGAATAGAGGTGTGGGCGTTCTTGCTCTGTTGATACCAACGATGGTTGTGTGTCTTTTCGTGATACTTCCTTTTGAAAATGCTGCCTCGATATTTGCAGTGTTTTTTACTGACACGCTGCGATATTTCTCGCTGGCACTTAGCTAGAGTTTTTTTAGCATTGCAGATTTTATTTCTATTATCTGGATTGTTTTGGCTTAGACTACTTGGATATTTGCACCTGTTAACAACACTTGAAAACTAGCTGATACATGGAATTGTTTGGCTCGATTTGGAAATTTAATTTGATGACAAATATTACTCCTTGGTCGATGCACATGTTGGATATAATCATGGCCAATTTCTGCCATGATCGGATTGGGAAAAAACCTAATGGGATTGATATACGCCTAACAGTGAAAAAGCTAATAGAGATTATATGAGTGACAGAGAGTGGTGGGCTCCTTTAGTGGGTTTTGTAAAATTTGATCTTTGATGAGGCTCAACGTGATGCTTTTAGCTTCTTAATTAATACATACTGCATTGATGCTCATCCTTTATAAAAGAAGAATAAATTTGGGAGAAAAGGTAAAAAAGGGTAAAGGCGCTGCACAATGTTTTGCCTAGCTCATCTTACCATACTGTCTTGGAACTAGGGAAGTTGTTCCATGCTACGAATACTCCAGAGTGAGCCTGGAAGTTATGGTTACATTTGCAGCATCTTGACAAGAGGTATCATCTTTGTGCCTGAGCTGTTCCAAGAAAGAAAAATGAAGTGAGATGCAATGTTTATTTAGCTTCTCTAATAGTTCAATGGGATTTGAACGATAGAAGAAACTCTATGCTATGGAAAGTCCAAGATGAGCATGGAAGTTGGGATTTGTCTTATCAAAATGAAGTTTACTTGAAGTTAGATGTAGCAAGAATTAAACTTGTAAAGCTTTTATATTCTACTTATACATGTTCAATGATATAGACAGAGGTAAGTTTAAAAATCATTAAAACTTATTTTCTTGGCATCTAGGGAGTTGAGAGGGATTGGGTGTGACTTGGATGAACAAAGCTCCTTTTCATTTGTACCTTGGTTGGCTTTGACTGCATCAAGGTAGGTTAGGTTGTTATGCAACTAGTTCAATACATCTGCCAAGTATGTTGTATTGTTTTACCTAGTGTGACAACCCCAACTTATCCTCGTGAAAAGTGATTTTTTTTTTAAAAACAATTGCGGGAACCAAAACCTAAGGATATGGGGCCTCACAGACTTAACAACTACCAAACCACAAGTGATCTTTACATTGAACCAACTAACGAATAATCAACTTTATTAATCAATAAAATGAAAGTCATAGATCAAGAATAAAATAATATATGAGAGCCACACTCTCAAGAAAAATCATAATTAGTCACGCGATCTTGCAGGCTCCATGTGGCATCACCGAGCTCCAAGTCCTAAGAAAAACATTTGAAACACCGTGTAAGAACCATATATTCTTTGTACGAATTCTTCTGAAAAACCAAATAAAAAAGGAAAAAGCATAAATCAAATTTATGCAAATATTCAGAGGAATATAACAACCATCTCATAATCTATTTATCATTCAAGCATTTAAAAAGCAAGTATCATGCAATAACAATTTCTCACATGAGACAGAACAAGTAAAAATGCATGAACTAATGCAGAATAATAAAGATGCATGATTCAATGCACATGCATGAATGAATTATTAAGTTATTATTAGAGTTTTCTTTTGCATGCATGTCCCTATTAAATGCATGCAATTTTAGTTTCACTTTTCATTAAACCTACAGATACTTAAAACCGGCATAATAATTCTTGAAGTTCAAGATAAATTCTCAGTTGTAGCTTAATACACAATTTGTATTTTATTACTGGGTTTCACACTTGCTCCTCGACCAATATAAGGAATCAACATCATCCATCGGAATATTAGAAATCAACATCTAATGTCTGAACATCAAGGAAATCAACGTCCACTGATGTCACTTTCTTTGTATACCAATAATTCACAACACTACTCCCGAGAAAAGTGACTGAAAACTCTCTAAAATCGTGGGCGAGAGGCGAACCATTATATCGTGTTCGGGGGCACAATCACACACGGAGTTTTAGTATTCTCATAGTTTTCCCAAAATCGCCATCTAGGATTCTCACAATATGGAAAGGACATTCAGGAAGATAATTAATTACATTGTTTATCTCTTTTATCTTTTTAACAAAATCAAGTTCTTTAAACAATAACCGTTTTGCAAATCAACATGCAAAACCCAACACAGAACCTGACCCGCTACAATTTTAACAGTGCAATTAAATTAGAAAGCCAATCAATTTTAGAATGAATGCATAAAACAAGTCTTGGAGCAACACATGCTCCTGACCCACATGGCCTATAGTGGTTCACATCTGACCACCAATGCATCTCATGCAAAATCCGTAGTGATCATGCACACTCACACAGTTGTTCAAAACATGCTCACAATGCACATTCATTCACACACAACAAGAATGTACATATAAAAGAATTTGCATATGCATATGAACAAATGCTTGCAACGTACATTTTCTTCATGATCCATTTTATGCATAAACTCTCAAATATGCACATAATCATATTCATGCATATAATAAATTCCATAATTTTTCATGTGTATGACATAAGCATTAGCAAGTCAAACAAATCCAAAGTATGCTTATGTATCATTTCAAAATTTGCATACATCAATTTTAAACATGATCATATTCATGCATGAATTCAATTGTGCAAGGATTACTAATCGAGCCAACCACAAGGCAGATAGAATTTCCAATTCAGATAATCATCTTCCCAATAGATTTGGACCAGATTTGCATATACAAGAGACTTGGCAAGTCTGGCCAGATTTACCAATGCCAAAACAATGCGAATCTTATCAAGTTTGCACTCACTGGGAGTTGGCGAAACTGCTTAGGTTTGCACTCAAGCAATGTACTGCAAATCTGATCAGATTTGTACTCACTGGGACTCAGCAAAACTGATAAGGTTTGCACTAAAAAAATGGTATTTTTAAATCAAACGCAACATGTTTAAATCAAACACTTCATATTATTAGATCTAATGTCAGACATCTAATTAACATGCTATTAAATCTGAAAAAAAACAGTCATCACATTAACTACATAAGGTAGATCCAATAAGCATCAAGAATAACATATACAGATGAGTTTAAAATATCACGACAAGAAGAGAATTTTCTGCAGCAGGTCTGGTCTGACTATTGGTAGTTGACATTTATAACAAAAAATCAGGTTCAACGACATGCTGGTCGCAGCATGTTGTTGCTGTACTAGAGAGGGCAGCAGCATGTTGTTGCTGCACATATATGCACAGTAGCATGTTGCTGCACAGATATACACAGCAGCATGCTATTGCCGCACGAATATGAGCAACAACATGCTGCATACGTGTGCCCAGCCACATGCTGTTAACAGCATATATATATATATATACATACCGACTTACTTGCAAATAAATATATAAATTCAAGTTTACAAACATGATCAACATTCTGATCGTATATGCATGCACATTTATGAATCAACATTTGAAAGAACATATATTTGGCAGATCTTGACAGAATTGTCAACATGTGCAAATCCTCAGATCTGGCCAGATCTGTCCACATGTGAAAAAAATTAGCATATCAGTCCATGTTCATGGAGTTCGGCAAAAATCTGATCCAGAATATGTCTACATGTTGTTCGGCAGATCTGATCCAAAACAGCCTATGCAGGCTGTTTGGCAGATCTGATTCGAAACAACATATGCTGGCTGTTCGGCAGATCTGATTCGAGACAGTATATGCACATGAATCAATATCAAGATATTCAAGTATATGAAAATAAAATTCAACGAATCTGAAATCAGAAAATATTTTTCAGATGCATGTTCAATCTCAAATAAAAAAATCAGCATCTATGGAATTGGGATCATACATATTTTTAGAAATTGATATTCTAGGAAAATCGACACAACAAAAGGAAAATAAAAAATCATCACTCTATATAAGAATATATAGCATTTTAAAAACAGATTTTCCTTTTTCCCATGAAAGATTTATGCATAAATCGAGTTATACCCATTTCTTCCCCGTTTGAACTTAGAGAGGAACTCGTACCTTGGATCAAAGACGGAAAAAGGACCAGAAAATCTTTGTCGGGTGATCAGAACGGAAAGGACCCTCCTTTCCTCCTCCTTCTCTCGTTTTCCTTTCTCCTCTCTTTTTTTTCTCTCTTTCTTTTCCCTTCTTCCTTCTCGCTCTCTCCCTCTCTCTCTCTCTATAGAAAACGAAATGTAGAACTCTATCTCTCTCTAACAAATCCTATTTATCCTCTTATTATTACTTATTTTATTTTTTTTCTATTAACTAATTTGGGATCTATCTAGAGTACCTATCTAAGTAGAGTTCTACCAAATGTGGAGCTCCACCATATCCTGATAAATAAAAATTTGAAATTCAATTAATTAATATTTTTCTTTTAATTATCCCAACAACATTTGGGCCTTTTTAGAGGGTGATGCCCCCCTCTAGAATCCCTGCATAATAGGTAGAGTTCCACAAATGTAGAACTTTACCATATCAAAAAATAGAAATTTCAAAATTTATTAATTATTATTATTTTATTAATTATTAACTATTTAATTATTAAATAATAAATTTTAAGAATGTTTTCGAGGATATCTCCCTCCTCTGGGAGTCTTCTTAACATGAAATTTACTCAATTTAACCTTTTTAATTGAATTTAAAACTTTAAATTGGTTCGAATTAGATTTCATATCTGGATCTGGATCCAAAATCTAAATCCATATGGATCTCAACTTGGACCAGATCTTAATTAATATGGGTCTTGGATTAAGTCTAGATCCATATCAACTTGGATAAAACAGATCGAATCCAATCCAATCCAAAACTGATAACATAGAGGAGGGTCATTTTTTGAAAAAAATGCGATTTTTGGACTAACCATAGCCAAAAATTCGGAAAAATGAAATATCAATATTTTCATAATTACGAGACGCATCTAATGATATACTACCTAATTTTTGCTTCCGAATTTTCCTGAATTGAACCCAAATTTTGCTTGATTTTAAAGGTTAAAAACAAAAAGTTTTACAAATCTTATTTGTCTTGTTTTGGTCTTCTTAATGGGTCATGGGCCATGCCCAGACTTAGCTGACGTCACTTAAAAACGAAGATTTTGATCAACTTACAAAATATTTCACCAAATTTTCAGAAATATCAAAATCTACAATGAAGGAAAAACACACAATATTATAACTTAAGTGTGATTCAAGGTTAGCATATGAAAGGCAAGCTTCCTGTGATAAATGGGAAGCAAATTTTTGGTTTGATCTTGAATTGTTTCCTTAAGCTGATGATTGGAGTAGAATTCTATTATGCAATGTGATGCTTGCAACTTAGAAATTAGAATCTGCTGGACAATCCTATTGGCCAGTTGTTTTCCATTTTTGATGCGTGGTAACACCAACATGGACACTCCTTGGGCTCTTCTTGTAAAAGTATCTTCAACGAGATACTATGATCAAGACTTTAATATTCTTGATGATAAACACGTGTACACATGCATAATAAGAACTCTTAGAACACTTGTGCACAAAAGCACAACCCACTAAATCTCACAAATGCACAAAGGCATAAAAACACTTTATTAATCACTTGGGCTTTGACCCAAAAAAGCATAGAAGATACAAGGGGAGAACCCCTATTTATAACAATCATAAAGGAGCCTTGGAGGGGCTCCACTCACACGGTCACAAATGTGACCGTTGGAGGGGCCCAACATCTATTTGAGTGGGCCCCCCAAGGTACCTTTTAGTACAAAAGGAAAAGAATAAAAGAAAAATAAAAAGAAAATACAAAAAAATAAATTACAATCACATTCATGAAAATGAATATGCGTAAAATAGTGAAAATGACTAAACTACCCCTGTGACTAAAATAAGAATATATTATATATATATATAAATGGATAGGTACATATATATATATATATATATATATATATATATATATATATATATATATATATATACACACACACACACATCATCCTTTATATATATAATACATAAGATTACATGGTTTCATAATATAATTTAACACCCCCCCCCCTCAAACTTAGGGTAAGATGACCGAAAGTTTGCCAAGGAGGAAATTGAACCGCGGAGCACACAAAGCTTTGGTGAAGAAATCTGCCAACTGAGATTCTAAAGTTACATATGGAAGATCTATAACTTCTTTCAGATACGCTTCCCGAACATATTGACAGTCCATCTCAATGTGTTTAGTCCGCTCATGAAAAATATGATTTTTGTCATGTATATTGTACTCTTGTCATCACAGCATAGCTTGGTGAGCCCTTCTATTGTGATCCCCATGTCTTCTAATAGCTGATGAATCCATATAATTTCCATGGTAGCAGTCACCATGACACGATATTCGGCTTCTGTTGAGGATAAAAACACTTTTTGCTGCTTCTTACATCTCCATGAGATCAACAAGTCTTCTAAAAACACACAAAAACCAGTGGTAGAGTGACGGTTATTTGGGTTACCTCTCCAGTCAGAGTCAGTATAAACAATAATTTTAATTCAGAAGAAGAGAATAAGAATACTCCCTTGTTTAGTGTACCCTTTATATATCTCACAATCTGCAAGATGGCACTCATGTGAACTGATGTTGGTGCATGTTGGAATTGACTTGCAATATGAACTGCATGAGAAATATCTGGTTTAGTAATACTCAGATACATCAATGATCCCATAAACCCCCCCCCCCCCCCCCTTAGGGGGTGGGATCGGAGAGGGGAATGCCATCATCAATCTTCGTTTTAGCTCCTACTATAGCAGGAGTTTCACAAACTTTATCCTCAATAATACCTGACCTGTCAATAACCTCAGATGCAAGCTTAGTTTGAGACAAAAAATACCCTCTATGAGAGTATGCCACTTCAATACCCAAAAAATAAGTTAGAAATCCCAAATCAGACATTTCAAATCTATCCTTTAAAATTGATTTTATGCTTTTAACCCTTTTAGTATCACTTATGGTTATTAGCATATCATCTACATGCAAAAGAATGAAAATCCCTGCATTGGTTTTTCTAACGAACAAAGCAATGTGATGCAGCGTCTTCGAAGGAGAAAGGAATAGATGCCCACCGAAAGATCGGTGTGGCTTATGTTTTTATTTTCAATAACATCTCAATAACAAATGGGAGAACAACGAATAGTAAATGAAACAAAAAAACAAAGACGATAACTGAAAAAGGGAAAAGAAAGGAGTAAGCAATAACAAAAGAATAAAGTTGCTCTATTGTTAATCTTCTCTACCCCACGAAACCCTAGGAGAGGGTTTTTTAAAGACTATTGCTGGACCCGGGTCGCGGGTTCAGTCCTGGACCCGAATCGCGATCCGGGTCAGCTCCCATCGGTTGCTGGCTCTGTGCTGTCCGAACCACACCACGCCTAGAGTAGGTGCGCAGAGGTACGTCCCTGCGTCGCGGCTCCGTACCTGCAATGGGGTCGGACACGTGGGTCCGGTCATCTGCCCTTTGTGGTGGATCGGGTGGCCCGATGGATCCAATCGGGTCCTGCCCTGCATCATTCTCCCCTGGTTGGGAAGAAGTCGGCTTTGACGACTTGTTGTCTCCACAATAAGCATATAGATCAGTCACGTTGAAAATAGGGGAAATATGCCAATCGTCGGGCAGCTGAAGGGGGTAGGCATTCACACCTAGTCGCCGAAGGATCTTAAAAGGACCGTACTTCTTAGGACTCAATTTGCTATAGGTGCCTACTGGAAAGCGCTCGGGATGCAAGTAGACCCAGACTAGTTGATCGACTTGAAACTGGACATCACGACGACTTTGATCTACGAAAGCTTTGTAGGCCTCGTAGCTTTCAACAAGTTTGGCGCGGACTTGTCTGTGGATGTCACACATATATTCGACAGCATCAAATGCGTCTGGAGCCAGAGCTGGGAGATCGGACACAGGGGCTAGGTCGACGACATGGGTGGGCGACCGACCATACACCACTTGGAATGGGGATTTACCTGTGGAACGGTTAATGAAATTGTTATATGCGAACTCGGCTTGAGGCAACACGAGATCCCAAGTTTTGACATTGTCCCCCACTAGACTCCGTAACAGGTTTCCTAAGGTGCGATTGACAACTTCGGTTTGGCCATCTGTTTGGGGGTGATATGCACTGCTGAATTGAAGCTTGGTCTTCAATAAAGCCCACAACGATTTTCAAAAATGGCTCATAAAACGCGTGTCACGATCGGAGGTGATGGTGCGGGGTAAGCCATGAAAACGAGCGACGTCCTTGAAGTAATAAGAAGCTACTAATGAGGCGTCAGTGGTTCGCTTACACGGAACGAAAATAGCCATTTTGGAGAACCGGTCAACAACAACTAGAATTGAATCAAAACGACGTGGAGTTCTGGGAAGACCTACGATAAAGTCCATGGATACGTGCTCCCACGGTCGCTCAGGGATGAGTAACGGAGTATACAGGCCACTATTCTGACGATGACCCTTAGACACTTGACACACATGACACCCTTGAATGAACTTGACCACGTCTTTGCGCATTTTGGGCCAAAACTATCGTTCATCTAATAAAGCGAACGTCTTATCATGTCCAAAATGTCCAGCTAACCCTCCCTCATGTAACTCGGAAATCAACTGAAGTCTAAGGGAAAAATCAGGCACACATAACTTGTTCCCACGAAAGAGGTAACCATTATGAATACTAAAACGGTGGTCGACGGGGTGATCTGAAGAGATGCACCCTTCCCAGACTTGGTGGAAGTCAGGATCCGTCGGGTATAGCTCCTTGCACTGCCCAAACCCAATCACCCGCACTGACATAGTCATCAGAAGGCTATTTTTTCTACTAAGGGCGTCAACCACCTTGTTCAGAGTACCTGATTGATGACGAATCGTGAATGTGTACTCTTGCAGGAAGCTGACCCACTTGGCATGGCGAGCACCTAGCTTCTTCTGACTATTCAAGTACTTCAATGCCTCATGATCCATGTATAAGACAAACTCCTTATAAATGAGATAATGCCTCCAATAACGAAGGGCTTGTACAACGACATAGAACTCAACGTCATAAGTGGAATACTGGCACCTGGCCTGAGTCAGCTTTTCACTAAAGAAAGCAACAGGGCGGCAATTCTGACTCAATACGACACCAATTCCCACTTTAGAGGCATCACATTCAACCTCAAAGACTGCACTGAAATCAGGGAGAGCCAAGATGGGAGCACTAGTCATTCTTTCTTTGATGATCGTAAAGGCTCTTCCAGCCGCGGGTGTCCAATGAAAGCTAGTACCCTTTAGGCACTCCATGATGGGGGCCATGAGGGTGCTAAAATTTCTCACGAAACATCGGTAAAAAGTGGCTAGTCTTTGGGGTAGGCCAATCGACAATCACGCGGACTTTTGCGGGGTCGGCCTTGACTCCATCAGATGACACAATAAAACCTAAGAACATGACATTGGACGTCATAAACTCACACTTTTTCGCATTGGCATACAATTTTTCCTTCCTCAAAATTTCTAAGACTTGACGCAGGTGGCTCAAATGATCGGACAACGACGAACTATAAATCAAAATATCATCAAAGTAGACAACAACAAACTTCCCAATACACAGACGCAAGACTTGGGTCATCATGTTCATGAAGGTACTTGGGGCATTAGATAACCCAAACGACATGACTAACCACTCATACAACCCATCATGTGTCTTGAATGTCGTTTTCCACTCATCCCCCACCCGTATACGAATCTGGTGACCTGCTTTTTAAATCTATTTTAGAGAAAATGGAGGCACCAGATAACATATCAAACATATCGTCCAAACGGGGAATGGGAAAACGGTATTTGACCGTGATGCGATTGATCGCGCGACTATCAACACACATGCACATGGACCCATCTTTCTTAGGAGTGAGTAAGGCGGATACTGCACAAGGGCTAACACTCTCACGAATGAAACCCTTTTGCTGTAATTCCTGAACCTGTCTTAATAACTCGGTATGCTCGGAGGGGTTCATGCGATATGCGGGAAGGTTGGGTAGACTCGACCTCGGCACAAAGTCAATGGCATGCTGGACTACCCTTGTCAAAGGTAATCCATTAGGTAGGTCATCCGGCATAATGTCGCGGAACTCCTCTATAAGAGGGGCGACGTCCGTGGGAATGGACACAGACGAACTCATCAAGGGCTTTGCCGCCAGGGCATAACAATAGCCATCTTCCTGACAATGGTTCAAGAAAAGCCGGTACGAGAGGCTTGCTAGCCTGGGGATTCACTCAGGTTTGTCCACGGTGGGAAACCCGGTCTCTTTGATAGGGAGAAGGATTATCTTATGGCCATTAAAGATAAAAGAGTATGTGTTCTTGCGGCCATTGTGAGTTGTCTGGCGATCAAACTGCCAGGGACGTCCCAAAAGGATGTGACACGCGTGCATAGGGGCTACATCACACCACACCTCATCGTGGTAGTGTTCCCTCATGGAAAACTGGACTAGACATCGCTGAGTGATGGGAACTTCGTTTCCTTTCTTGAACCAGGCCATCTTATAAGGTTGGGACAGTTTCTCGGTGTTGAGTTTCAAGGTAGAAACTACACTCTCAAACACCATGTTCTCGCATGCCCCGGTATCAATGATAACATCACAAGCGTGACCCTCACAGTTGCACTGGGTCCTAAAAATGTTATTCCTCAACCATTTCGATGGGGCCGACTCTCAGGGTGTGGTCAACACATGACGGATGGACAACAAACTTTCGACGTTACCGTCGAACTCTATAACTTCCCTCTCATCCTCGTCTTCAACTAATGACTTGCTCTCACTCTCACTCTTAGATGCTGACTCTACAATACCTTCAACAAGATGGGTGTTCTTGCTCACGGTGGGACACTTAGATGCGACATGCCCTAACTCCTGACATCTTAAACAACGAAGGGTCGACTCACTAGGTTTGGCTTTGGACCGGGTATGGAAAGCTGGTCTTGACTGGTCAGGTTTGCTAAAGTCTGCTCTAGGCTTTGAATCACTAGGGGAGCTTGCTCCCCTGGTTGGGAAACCCGACTTAGGTCGACTGGTGGGTTCACTACGGGAAGTCCTATATTCTTGCCTCATTTTCAGCTTTTCCTCGACGTTCATGACGTAACTGCTGGCCTGATCTAATGTCTCAACTGTGACACAACTAAAATCATCAGAAATAGCAGGGCGGAGACCCGAAATGTACCTCGTGACCTACTGGCGGGCTGTTTCCTCGATCTGCACACGCAGGGAAAGACAATGAAACTCCACAGTGTACTCTGCCACAGTTCGGGAGCCTTGACGCAGGGTCAAGTACTCCTTGTAAGCTCGCTCGTCGTGATCTAAAGGCACGAATTTTGATTGCATCAATCTTTGCATCTCCTCCCATGACTGTACGCGCTCTAATCCCTGCCGCTCTCTCGATCGCTGCAGCTTCACCCACCATGTCTGTGCTAGGCCTCTCAATCGAGTAGACGCTAGAGAGACACGACGATGTTCAGCGATGGTGTGATAGTCGAAGAAGAACTGCACGGCATAAGACCAGTCGAAGAACTGCTCCGCATCGAATCGCCCCGCAAACTCTGGAAGATCCAGCTTCACTCCGTAAGTGGAGGAGTGTTCTGGTGCTCTCTGTTGTCGAGGCTCCACCATTCCTGCAGGATGCTCGTTCCAGAAACTGTCGTCGTCCCATACTGCTTCATTGTCCGTTGTGCGGTACTGCTCGCCTGGATGCTGGTGCTAACGAACTCTACCGAGGGGGGGTCGGCGGTCAGGGCGCGCCGGTTCCTGCTGACACTGTCTCGGTCTGGCTTGCCCGTGGGCGGGCACCATCTGCGGTCGGTATTGGGGTACCGGGATGACGGGAAGTCCAAGGTAGGGTGGAGGGTTCGGGTGGGTCTCGGGTTCCTGGCGGGTAGGGTTGGTATAATATGGGTGTGGGTTAGGAGTCTGGTGTTGGGTCGGATGTTGTATTGGATTCTGGGTCAGGGTTGGGTTGACAGATTGGTTTGGGTTTGGGTACAGGGCCTGGTGGGTATATTGATGGGTTGATTCGCCCGATGGGATGTGGATCGGGCCCATTCCTGCACTACTCGTCAGACCCAGATATGAATAGGTTGGATTGAGGGTCGAGTTGTGGGGATAAGAGGCTTGGTTTGAACTCGATCCACGATCCATAAGATTATGGGTCTGGTTTTGACCCGGTTCAAATCCAAACTGGAGCTCCTTCCGGGTTCGATGTGGGTTTGGGTCGACATGGGGTCTATTTTGAAGGTCAAAATTAATAGGTTGAGCCTAGTTCGGGACCGCCCGCGAACCGGAACCAACTAGGTAGGCCGGGTAAAGGTGTTCTAGACCCAGACCCGCTCCCTGAGACCCAACGGCTGGTCCCAGCGAAACGGGCCTGTGCCCCTGTTGTAGCGAAATCTGGATTGGACCCTCTTGGGTCTGGCCCAACCAAAAGGGGCTCGCCTATTCCCGCTCGTAGGGGTGCGGTCACCGCGCGGGGGTCGGGAGGGAAAGGTGAATCTCTCCCGGGTCGGGCTGACGAACCCGGTTCTGGGGCAGGGCCCAGCATGACGTTGGGGCCCTGCTGACCCAGCTCGATCTGCGGTGCAACCCGCGCACTACCCTGCCACGAGCCAGGGCCTGCAGGTGGACCCAGCGCAACGCTGGGGCCCTGCAGGCTCGGGTCGACCTGCGGCGCAGTCGCAGGGACACGCGACCACAAGCCCAGACCTGAAGGTGGACCCAGTGTACTGCTGGGGTCCTGCAGGTTGGGCCCGACCTGTGATACCAATGCAGGTGCTCGCTGCCTGGGGTGAGGTACCACTACTAGGGGGTTGCTGCTCATCGGGGCTCCCTGGTGTTGCTGAAAAGTGCCCAGATCAGGGGTGGATGCTGGCGCCGGCAGGAAGGCAGCGACGCGACCTTGCTGGAGTTGCGTCGGCTGATGGGGTTCTGCAACGTTGGGAATCAAGCTTGCGGATGCGCCATCAACGAGGTCTGCCCCCGGTATTGCGCACAGTTCTTGGTGCGATTCGAGGGCTGTCAAGCAGTCATCAAACCCATCCAGCCGCTTTGATAGGCCGGCGATATCTCTACTCATGCGCAACATATTCTCCTGGATTTTTGTCAACACGTCCATTACGCGCAGCATTGGATCGTCGCTGCCAGCCTCCTCACGCTCTTCGCCTCGTGCCGGATCGGTCCCCGCTTCAAGAGTCATCTCGCTGATGAAGGTGGACGCCGGAGCTCTGATACCACTTTGATGCAGCGTCTTCGAAGGAGAAAGGAATAGATGCCCACCGAAAGATCGGTGTGGCTTATGTTTTTATTTTCAATAACTTCTCAATAACAAATGGGAGAACAACGAACAGTAAATGAAACAAAAAAACAAAGACGATAACTGAAAAGGGGAAAAGAAAGGAGTAAGCAATAACAAAAGAATAAAGCTGCTCTATTGTTAATCTTCTCTACCCCACGAAACCCTAGGAGAGGGTCTTTTAAAGACTATTGCTGGACCCGGGTCGCGGGTTCAGTCCTGGACCCGAATCGCGATCCGGGTCAGCTCCCATCGGCTGCTGGCTTTGTGCTGTCCGAACCGCACCACGCCTGGAGTAGGTGTGCAAGGGTATGTCCCTGCGTCGCGGCTCCGTACCTGCAATGGGGTCGGACACGTGGGTCCGGTCATCTGCCCTTTGTGGTGGATCGGGTGGCCCGATGGATCCAATCGGGTCCTGCCTTGCATCACAATGCCAGTGAAACAGGATGAAAAATCATTTTCTAACATTACGGAGTTAAACCTATCATACCAAGCCTTGGGAGCTTGTTTTAAACCATAAAATGTTTTTCGAAGGCGAAGCACTTTCCCTTTGGGAGTCTCCATTCCTGGTGGAGCATCCATGTATACCTCTTCATTTAAATCGTCATTTATGAAGGCATTTTTAACATCCATTTGATAGATGTTCCATTTGTTAATTGAGGCAACATTGATGAGGCATCGAACAGTGATCATTCGGGCTATAGGGGCAAACGTTTCTTCATAGTCAATCTTGTATTCTTGACTATATTCCTTTGCAACTAACCCAACTTTATATCTCTCAAGAGATCCATCGCTCTTAGTCTTTACCTTAAATACCCATCTACACCTTATTGCTTTCTTACCCTTAGGAAGAACTTGAAATTCCCAAGTTTTTATCTTGTTGAGAGCTGAAAGCTCACATTCCATTGCTTTCGGCCACTCATCATTCTTTTTGGCTTCTTCGAAATTCCTGGGTTCTACATAGGAATGAATGACGCTAAGACAAGCTCTATGTTTAGGAGTAAATGAATCATAGGAGATGAACCTAGAATGCATCTTTCTATTTCTCTCAGTTCTTCGGAGATTTTCATCATTTGTTGAATTGGAATCACTAGGTTCACTGCATTTTTCAATCGCACTCCTAAAAGTGTTTATGTCTCTATGGGTATATGATATAGGGTCTCTCGATGCCCCTTCATCACTATGTTGGGAGATAAGAGGATGAAAGGGAATATCTTCTTCGTCTTCTTTATCATTGGCCTCATTAGGAGTGAGTTCATCATCACTATCATCATCATGAGCTAATAATTCAAATAAAAAGGAGTAATCCATGTTTTCTTTAAAAGGTTTACTTCTTTCAAAACCATTAACATTTTTCAGAAAACTCACATTTCTGGACACATATAATTTATCATTCTTAATATCATAACAACGAAACCCTTTTTGGGTTTATGAATATCCAAGAAAGGCGCAGACAATGGCTTTTGGTGAAAGCTTGTCGTTCTTGTCAGTAAGAACAAAGCATTTGCAACCGAAAATTTTCTACCAACTATAGTTAGGTTCTTTGGTATACAACATTTCAAAAGTCGTGATATTGTTTAAGTTTTTCGAAGGTAGCCGATTTATTAGATAGACAACCGCTAAAGCAACTTCAGCCCAAAAACCTTTTGGAATGTTTTGAGAAATAAGTAGAGTTCGAGTTGTCTCTATTATGTGTCTATGCTTTCTTTCGGCTAAACCATTTTGTTGAAGGGTTTTCGGACAAGATCTTTGGTGAAGAATACCATGAATTTCAAGATAATTTTTTAATTCACTTGAAAGGTATTCCCCACTAGAGTCAGTTCTAAAAATTTTTAGATCCCCATTGAATTGAATTTTAATCATCATATGATAGGTTTTAAAAGTAAAAAAAACTTCATATTTGTGTTTAAAAAAATAAATCCAACAATATCTCGTGTAGTCGTCAACAAAAATGACATAATATGCAAAACCTTCTTTTGATAAAACAGGTGCCGGTCCCCATACATCCGAATGGACAATTTCAAAAGGTCTTATTGTAAACATAGATCTTTGACAAAAAGGTAATTTTTTCATTTTCCCAAGTATACAATTGTTACAATTGAAATCACTTTTACATTGACTTTTAACAAAAGGTAAATGGGAAATTTTTACAATATTTGGATGTCTAAGTCTCTTGTGTCACATATTAATATCCTTTTGTTGGACAACATTATAAAATGGGTTGTTTGGAATTTGAAGAGAATCGACGTAGTAAAGATCGCCCTTCTTAGAGCCTTCCCCAATCAACCTCCCGGACCGACAATCCTGTATCCAACATTTGTTAGATGAAAATTTTATATCACACCCATGATCCGAGAGTTGAAAAACCGAAAGTAAATTTAACTTTAATTTAGGTATAAATCTAATTTTTTGAATAAAAAAACCTTGTTTTTCAAAATTTTCAATTCCTTTTACTTCAAGAGATGTTCCATCCGCGGTTGAAACAAAGGACGAGGAGTGATTATTTGAGTAATCGGAAAAATAACTCATACTTGGGGTCATGTGAAATGAAGCACCCGAATCTAAATGCCACGATGTTTTACAGGAAGGAGAAGAGATTGACATGTCAGCTTCGAAAATAGCCCATTTGAGAAGAGGTTAAAGAACATCTACAATTTGTTGCAATGAGAGAGCTCCATTTGAAGATGATGAGCACTCTTCCTTTTGAGGTTGGGATGTGGTAGCCATGGCTAGCAACTTCTTCTATTTTGGACATATTGACTTGATGTGCCCCAGTTCTTTACAAAAGTGGCACAAGAGCTTGTTATAATCCCTCTTTCCTCTTTGACCGCTTGAACTTTGATTTTGATTCTTGAAATGAGGAGGCTTGTAGGTCCTTAAATTGCTCTCCGGTCTTGAAACAACATTAACACCTTCATTTTCTTCATTATTGAAAGGTGTTGCTAGAACACTTGGGTTATTCTTACTTGTACCCATACGTGTCTCTTCCCCACTTAGTTTAGTAATTACATCTTCAAGAGAAGGGGAAGTGAAGACAGATAGAAGAGACAATCGGATTTGTTCAAATTCGGGCCTAAGCCCATTCAAAAAATTGAAAAAAACGATCTTCTTCTAATTGCTTGTGCCTAAGCTCAATAGCCTCTCCGCTCCATTTGGGTTCAAGCATGACAAGCTCATCCCAAATGGAAGACAACTCTGCGAAATACTCTCTAATAGTCATTTTTGTTTTTTCAAGGGTCAAGGCTCTTTTTTGAAGATAATATTTGTGGGACAAATCCCTTGAAGTGTGCATTTTTTCAAGGTATTCTCACGCTTGAGAAGATTTCTTGAATTTTATAATGTTGGCATTGATTCTTGTCTCCACGGACGAGAAAATCCATGAGAGGATTTTGAAGTTCCTCCTCTCCCATTCTTCATGTTTTTTGCTATAATCTTCAAGAGTCTTGGCTCTTTCTTCTCTTTTAGGAATTTTTATTTCTCCTCTCTCCATCAAGGTGTTCTTAGGCTCCGATTCGGGAATCGAGCCTTTGACATAGCCCCAAAGCCTTTTTTTTAATATGTGCCTCTATATTTACGGTCCAAACGTGATAGTTGGAGCCATTAAGTTTAAAGCCGAGAGAGAAATGGGAGTCTTTTTCACCCATTGGAGAGGAGAAATGAGGAAAAAAGATACGTACCTCAAGAGATTTTTAGATCTTTCTTGGTGGAAGAATCTTCTAAAGTATCGGATGAACAAAAGGATCCACCCCAATCACCAAATATTTGAGGGCACGTTTTTTTAGGCACCGGAAAAATGTGAGAATCCACACGATCTTTCTTTCTCCAACCTCGCTTTGATACCATGTAAAAGTATCTTCAATAAGATACCATGATCAAGACTTTAATATTCTTGATGATAAACACGTGCACAATAAGAACTCGTAGAACACTTGTGCACAAAAGCACAACCCACTAAATCTCACAAATGCACAAAGGCATAAAAACACTTTATTAATCACTTGGGCTTTGACCCCAAAAAGCATAGAAGATACAAGGGGGTAACCCCTATTTATAACAATCATAAAGGAGCCTTGGAGGGGCTCCACTCAGACGTTTGAGCCCCTCCAACGGTCACAAATGTGACCGTTGAAGGGGCCCAATGTCTATTTGAGTGGCCCCCCAAGGTACCTTTTGGTACAAAAGGAAAAGAATAAAAGAAAAAATAAAAAGAAAAGAAAAGAAAAATAAATTACAATCACACTCATGAAAATGAATGTGCGTGAAACAGTGTAAATGACTAAACTACCCCTACGACTAAAGTAAGGAAATATATATATATATATATATATATATATTATATATATAAATGGATAGATACATACATATATATGTATGTATCATCCTTTATATATATAAAATACATAAGATTACAAGGTTTCGTAATATAATTTAACACTTCTCTCCAACTTTTAACTCGCTAGGTGCCCTTGCAATGTATGGTTGTTGGGATCCACACATGTTCAACATTTAAACATACCCATGAGCTCATTAAAATTTTAGCCCAAGTTTTTTTTAGGTTTATCTGCATCTACTACAAATTAATGAGTTAATTTTGAAATCATATCTTTATGTTTTCATATTAGGGGTCAAGTGTTTTGTTTACCTTTAGTCTCTCATACACTACATTGCTGGTATGAAACCTTGCCTGTTGATAATTCAAAGTTCAAGATTCACTTTATACACTCACAACATTCAAACATTGTGATGTTTTTAATTTATTGCATTTTACAATTTTCAAAATAAATAAATAAAGTTATCATGATAAAAGTGAAGAGAACAACTTATGAATCTATTTAGACAATATATCATTAGATGAGGTACTTTTCATGTTTGGATGTATTTTCATAGAGAAAAAATAATGACTCATATTGCAGGATAACTTCATGATAAAAATTCAAACATTTCGTTAGATTAATTTGATCAGTGCCCCCCCCCCCCCCCCCCCCCCCAAGATTTTTTTTTAAATTCCGCAGCCCATTTCATAGGGATTTTTTTAAAACAAAAAAAGGACCAAAATGACCCTGGGTGAGGTCAACGCACCTAGGGTCGGGTTGACCGCACCCAGTGCTGCACCCGCGTCGACGCGGGTGCGACACCCTGCTAGCCAAATCCTTGTGACATAGGTTAGAGCACTCCCCCTTTTTACATCCTCTCTCTCTCTCTCTCTCTCTCTCTCTCTCTCTCTCTCCTGTTGAAAGGAATAATAAGGAGACCCACCAGGTACATCCCTCTCTCACCCGACCCGCCAACCCGGCTCTTAGGCGGGTTCGGGTTGGGCTTAAGCCAACTCGTTTAATAAACGGGTCGACCTGCCTAACCCGTTTATTAAACGGGTCGGGTTCGGGTTGGGGGTATGCCAACCCGCCAACCCGCCAACCCGGCTGACCCGTTTAATAAACGGGTTAGGCGGGCGGGTCAACCCGTCTGCCAACCCGTCGACCCGCCAACCCGACCCGTCAACCCGACCCACCAACCTGACCAGCGAACCTGAGAACCCGTTTACCCGACCCAACCCATTTATTAAATGGGTTGGCAGGTCGTGTCGGGTTACCCGTTTATTAAACGGGTCGGGTTCGTGTTTGCCACAACCGACCCGTTTAATAAATGGGTCGGGTTCGGGTTGAGGTATGCTGACCCGACAACCCGTCGGGTCGACCCGCCAACCCGACACGATTGCCACCCCTACCTAGAAGTCCTGGGTATCAATACAACCGACACTCAAAAGTCTAACAGACCTATTTTATATGTATGGAAACAGCCCCCTTTCTTCTCCTTCTTCTCCCTCCTTTCTTTTCTTCTTCTGTTCTTCTTCTCCTTCTTTCGATCTTCGGTGTTTATTTAAGATTTTATTATTTTTTATTGGTTGTTGCTTCATCAATGAAGCATTTCTTTTATTTATTTATATTTTTTAAAGTTTTTTTTAAGTTTTCAATTTTTTTTCAAGGCTTATGCCTCACTTCATTTTTTGGTGGAGCGCTTCGCTATGCCTTAACACTTTTCACAACATTGGTTGTAACACTCTCATTTTGGAGAGTTTTGACAAATACCTTTAACTTTTGGTTGTTAATGGTAATATGCATTATATGATGATGACATGATGTTGAGGAATTTAATTGTTACTGATTTTGTTACTTATTTTTTCATTGAATGCTCATATTCTATTTGTTATATACTTAGGTAGATCAAGTTTTTGCATTAATGTTACTTTTACATTTTATTCTCATATTTTTCGATATTTATTTCAGATTTCCTATTTCTTATTGGTTGTTGCTTAACATTTCTTTTATTTATTTGTGTTTTTAGATATTTTTTAATGTTTCTTAAAATGTTTTAAAAATATATTTTTGAGGCTTACGCCTCGCTTTATGTTTTGGCGGAGCGCTTCGCTAAACACTTTTCACAACATTGTATTGCACTAAAACTTGATGATAAAAGATTCAAGTTTTCTCATTTGAGTTAATTCACTCCAAAGCATGGTTTCAAGTAAAATTAGTAATGAGTCAATGATAAAAATGCCAATATTGTAGAGTTGTGATGAAGATGGGTCCTAATGAATGCATTCCTTATATATATATATATATATATATATATATATAAGAAAAAGGTAGCTGCCTACAGTGTATTAGGCAAACATGGACGAATGCATATGGTGTGTCCATGTGTCCATCACGTAAAAGAAAAAAAAGTGCAACTAACCTCTAGAGGCACTTTTCAAGGCCCACTGAAGGTGTTTAGCAGTGGTTGAAGGGTTTTTGAGTGGCATTGCACATGTGCCCCATTATTGTTTAACTGGTATTTTCTGTGGGCACCTATATATATAGATAGAGAGAAAGAGAGAGAGTTCCATGATGTGGTATTGGACAAAAGAAAGTTTAGTATCTTAAATCATACTCTTTTAGGCACTTTTTCCCCTTTCATTGGGAAGATTAGTTTTGGCCTTCACCATGATGCCACCTTTATGAACACTTGTGAATAAGGTGATTTCGTATCATGTATTTTTTCTTGTTAAACAAGGCATTGTTGAACAAATGGTGATGTGGTATTGGACAAAAGAAAGAAGGATGTGAAACCAAATATAGCTGATTAATTTATAAACACCAATAGGTACCTAACTATAGGTAGCCTTAGGGATCACGCTGGGAAAATTGGTAGTTTGGTTGAGCCTTTTGTAGTGGAATGTACTATTATATATTTCAAAAGTAGAAAATGATGACAAATCCTTAGAGAGGGATGTGCGGTGACTTCAGACTTTAAGAGATCATCCTCAAACTATGCTACAAGTCTTTGTCAAACTGAACTTGATAGTTTTCACATAGGGGTGGCAATTTCTGACACGACCCATCAACCCGACCCGCCAACCCGCCTCTTAGGCGGGTTCGGGTTGGGCTTAAGCCAACCCGTTTAATAAACGGGTCGACCCGCGTAACCCGTTTATTAAACAGGTCGGGTTCGGGTTGGGGGTATGCCAACCCGCCAACCCGATCCGTCAACCCGACCCGCGAACCTGAAAACCCGTTTACCCGACCCAACCCATTTATTAAATGGGTTGGCGGGTCGTGTCGGGTTACCCGTTTATTAAACGGGTCGGGTTCGTGTTTGCCACAGCCGACCCGTTTAATAAACAGGTCGGGTTCGGGTTGAGGTATGCTGACACGCCAACCCGCCAACCCGACCCGATTGCCACCCCTATTTTCACATGATGTCACATGGGTGCGGGTGCGGGGATGCGACACTTTAAAAAAACATGGGTGCGGAGGTGCGGCAAAAAAAAAAAATCAGACCCAGGTCGGATTCGGATCCGACCCGGATCCAAACCCGATAAAACATACCTTGTGTGCTTATTTAAAGCATGCAGGGTAGGGTTTCTCATTCGAGAAACCCTCCCACGCTTCTCACTCTCTCTCCTCGCTTGCCTTCTCCCCCCGCCACAAGCTCCCTCTCTCCTGTTCGTTTCCGGCCACCTGACGTCGGCAAGCCCCATGTCTGGCGAGCCCCAAGTCCGGCGAGCCCCATGTTCGGCGAGCCTTGGATTTCCGGCCACCCGACGTCGGTCCTTCCTGTGCCAGTGATGTGACCTTCGGCCCCCTTTCAGGTGAGCTCCCACTCGCCTCTCTCTTTCCTCGATGTCTTTTTCTTCTTCTTCAGGCGAGCCTCCCTCGACGATTTTTTTTTTTACATAAATGACCCTGGGTACGATCACGCACCCAGGGTCAGGTTGACCGCACCAGGTGCCGCACCCGCACGTGCACCCGCGTCGACGCGGGTGAGGCACCTGGTTAGCCGAATCCCTGTGACATAGGGGGTACACAATCAGGCCCTTCTCCAAGGCTTTGGTCGTTATCTTATTGGCGGCAAGAAGACGAACATTCAATAGTTGGCAATTGAGAGATGGGAGAGTTTCAATGAGCATATTATAAAGACAAGGAAAAAAAATCAAAAGATGTTTTGGATTCCCATCTGGCATGCATACATAAAAACAGAGCCTGACAAAATCTAACATCTGTGGAAATAAATTGATCTGAATTGCATAGCATTTTAATGTTGACCCACAGATGTACAAGATACTTGTAAGATATCTCTGAGATATTCTCTTACATTTTTTAATGGTTGTGCTCTATTATCCTTCTTTTTTTGTCATTTGTTTACTGGATATTTCTGCACTGTGCATTGTGGAAGGTCAAGTGCATTTGATGCTTATTCTCTGTCTTTTCTAGTCAAATTTCATCATCTATGCATACCCATGAGTTTCTTATAATCTTATTGGGCCTTCTTTATATAAACAGTTTTCTTTTTATTGGTTTCATATGTTACTGTAAAGCGTGCTTTCACTTACAGACACAGTCCTACTAGATGGGAAGATTTGCATGCCACAAGTCCCAAATTAAGAGTAAAGGGTAGTTTAGATTGTTGACAGAATTGGTCCCTGACAGAGAGAGATGCAAGGGAATTGGAAATGTCCAATTTTGTATGTGCATTATAATTGTTTCATCTTCCAAGTTAATGACCTTGATTTTCTCTGTATGAGCCTCTGAATTTATCTACTCATCTTAATTGTTAGTTCCAAAGTCAAATGGATATGAATCTACATGCATGCTTGCACACATGTATACATGAATGCTTGCGGAGGGGTTTGTCAAACTTTGTTAGCTTATCTGAGGCATTTCCTATTATTTCTTATGATTTACTTGGGTTATTGTGTGCTTGATTCTAACTTTTTGCTTCCAAGTTCTGATTTTGGTTTTGCCTCCATTGACAGCCAACTAATAGTATCTGGTTATACTTGTTTTGTGGTTACTGTGATTAAGTACTTTGGTTGTTTTGATCATCACTGGAGATTGAATTAATTATCAACTAATTGTTTCATCAGTTAGAGTTTTGTTTTCATAAAATGACTTTATTTTATTTCCTGTTCTTTATGTTATGCTAGATAGAGAACATTTTGTTCACAAACCGTGCCTTATTGTGTCACTCATCAAACATCCATTTTATTTACTTATAATGTTTATTTGGTAGTTTTCAGTCTCAAGATGGCGGAAGAACCCAAAGTTGTAACGGAGGATGCCAAGATTGATTTATTTGAAGATGATGACGAGTTTGAAGAATTTGAGTGTGAAGGTAAGATGTATCTCACCAAACATCCTGTTGCTCATATTGTTAATAAGTTTTCCTGTGGCTAGTTGTCACTTTGCTTTGAAGCATCTATTCTGCTGGTGCATTGATCTGGTTACTTTGAATTATTATAGCTTTGCTTTTTGGCTATAGATCTGCCATTATTTTTTTAAATCAACGGTGGACAAAAGCTATTTGAATGTCTGTCGTTCAAACATGGTGAAAATTGTGTCCTAGAAGAGATGGATGTGTGTGTGGATTATTTGTGTTCTATGAAGGTTTGCTACTAAATTCTCTGCTCAGCTGAAATCGAGTCTTGTTGTCGTTGAAAATGCAGAATGGGATGATGACAAGGAAGAAGGGAAGGAAGCAATACAGCAGTGGGAAGACGACTGGGACGATGACGATGTCAATGATGACTTCTCTCTTCAACTGAGGAGGGAGTTGGAAAACAACTTGGAGAAGAAATGATCATTTCCTTCTCAGCCATGTCTTTGGTCCCTGTAAATTTTTTTATAAGATGGTGATTACGTGATATATTCGCACGTTAAGGGTTGTGGATTGTTCCAATAGCTTCAACTGACAATATCTAGAAATTTCCTACTAAACTCGGTGTTTAGTCTTTTTACTTGTGCATGTTTCTTTTATTTTTCATCTGCTAGTTGATTCATGGGGTGCTATAAATCTCAATGGCAAGTTGATTCATGGTTGCAATTAATCTCACTGATGGTAGTGTTTTACTCATTGGCACCCTTGGGAGGGAGATTTTCTCGCTGTCGATGTGCAAATTTGTGGGTCCGAAAGTGAAGTTCTAGTCTGAAGGCTAGGAGTCAGCTTGTAGTCTGTCCAATCAATGGGCATTGCAAATGGAGTGGGTTCAGTCAGGGTCTCGTCCAATCTTTCAAATCTGGCACTCGTGCTGGTTCCGACTCGGCTCTCCAGTCCGGCATTGAAGTTGCCTTCGAGTAATTTATGGCTAATCTTCAAACGGCTACGGGAGTTTGAGGGTTGATTGATTGATAAGGGCTAGTCGTCCTTTTCGAATTGCTCAAAATTTCTTCAGATGTACACTGGTTTTTCTAGTTTTCAAATGCCCTCAAAATTCTCATTCGACTTAGGCAAGTAAATTACTCAATGAAGTTTATAATATCATGAAATGTGTTAGAGGTCATTTTAGTATTGGTAAATGACCGTATTGTCTTTTCAAAATGGTGTTTTCTAAATGCTTCACAATTTGCCACTTTTTTTTTATTGTTTTACGACATTTTTGTTATCTGCAAGTCATTTTTGCGAATGTTCTCAAAATGTGCAAACTGACTTTAACTAAATACTCTCTCTCGATGTGTGTTCGCAAATATAGTGACTTTCGTAAATCATTTTTGTGAATCTCCCTAAACTGTGTGAATCTTCTTTAACTATATTTTTTGAAGCACGTTTGTAAATATCGTATGATCGGCATAAATTTTTTTGCAAATGTCTTCAAAATATGTTAACTTCGTTTAACTAAATAGTTTAAAGTACGCCCGCAAATACAATATAACATTCACAAATCATTTTTGCAAATGTCTTCAAAATGTGTGAACCTCGTTTAACTAAATACGTTTGAAGTATGCTCGCAAATACAATACAACCTTCACAAATCATTTTTGCAAATATCCTCAAAATGTGTGAGCCTCTTTTAACTATGTTTTCCAACATACATTCACAAATATAGTACAACCTTCATAAATTATGTTTGAATATTTCAAGAGTTGATCGAAAGATAAGGAAGTTGACCAAAAGAATGTTGTAACTTCGTTGGAATGCTACAAGATTAATTTTACAAGAATTACAACAAAGAGAAGATGGAAAAAGGTTAGGGTTCTAAAAGAAAAAGAGTTAGGGTTTTAACGAAAAACAAACAAAAAAATAAAAAAATTTGCAAAAACTTTATGTATGAATCAAAAGGCATGCAAATGTAAGAACATTTACAAAATGACATTCAGAATGATTTGTGAAGGTCGTACTATATTTGTGGATGTACATTGGGAATATTTAGTTAAAGAATGTTTGAATTAAGGACAAGTACCTTATCCTGGTGATCGATGAGTTGATGGACGAAATGCATGGAGCACATTACTTTTCAAAGTTGGATCTACGATCCGGCTACCACAGATCTGCATCACCCCATATGATATGCATAAGATATCATTCCAGACTCATGACAGTCACTACGAGTTCCTGATGATGCCTTTCGGTCTCTCCAACACACCATCAACCTTTTAGGGTCTGATGAATGACATGTTTTAACCCTACCTTCGATGGTTCATACTAGTCTTCTTTGATGACATGCTGATCTACAACCTCTCATGGGAAGACCATATACGTTACCTGCAGATTATCTTGGAGACTTTCGATGAGCATCAATTATATGCTAAGCGGACCAAGTGTAACTTTGGTTAGTCCCGTATCGACACGTTATCTCGGGCCATGGTGTGGAGGTAGACCTCAAGAAAATCGAGGTGATGAAGAGTTGGCCATTAGCCCAATCACTCAAGGGATTATGGGGATTTTTCGGCCTTACCGGGTAATGCTCAGATCGCCCACCCCCTGACGGTCCTCCTAAAGAAGGATGGCTTTCATTGGAGCCAAGAGGCTACCATGAACTTCGAGTTCCTTAAGGAGGCCCTGACTCGACTGCCCATTTTGGCCCTATAGGACTTTATGAAGACTTCATGGTTGACACTGATGGACCGAGCCTAGTATAGGGGTTGTTCTCATGAAGCAGGAACACCCCCTTGCTTATTTCAGTAGGGTCATTGCAACAAAGAAACATGGTTTGTCCACGTACGATTAAGAGTTCATGGCCCTAGACAAGTGACGATCGTATCTAATTGGTTGACATTTTATAGTTCAGATAGATCACAGGAGACTCAAGTTCATGCTTGAGAAATAGGTGAACACTCTTACCCAGCAGAAGTGGGTCTCGAAGCTCTTGAGGTATGACTTTGAGATCCAATACTGCAAGGGGGTCGGTAATCAGGTCGTTGATGCCCTCTTGCGGCGAGGACACGAGGACAAGTTGATGTATCTCAACATGACCACTGTTACTTTTCTATTCATGGGTGACCTGTAACAAGAGTATTAGGGGTGTCAACGGGTCAGGTTTGGTTCAGACCCAGGTGGAACCAGACTTGGATCAGATTTTCAGGTATGGTATCGAGTCCAGACCCAGGTCTAATCGAGTTCACTATAAAAAAAACATACCCGAACTTGATAAGAACTACATGAACCAAACTCGGACTATACCCGGTAAAACCATATTTTTTATCATTTTTACATTGAAAATTTGAGGGTCTTAATCAAAACTCGGGTCGGGTCTGGGTTTGGTATAAAATTCCACAAACTATACCCAGGTCCATATATTAATCAGCCCTTCAAGTCTAGACTCAAGTCTTCTTATTTATCACCATACCCAAACCATATAGGGTTTGGTTCGGGTCAGATTTGAGTAAACTAGGCCCGTTGACACCCCTAAGGAGTATGCAATGCACAACTTCATCTCTACCATACAGGCGCAAATTCAGAGAGGGTAGGCTTCTAGACTCGAGATTCAGCAAAACTTGGTGATGCACTGTGGGCAGATGGTAGTTTATCCTAAATTCAATTTAACACCTCTTCTTATAGAGCAATACCACATGACTCCTACAATGGGTCATGAGGGGGTCCAACAGACCTATCAATGTTTGAGTATGGAGTTTGCGTGGAGGGGTACAAAGAAGCAGGTTTAGTAGTTTATGAGGTGGTGTGATGTGTGTCAAAGGGTCGAGTACGAGACTGCCTTTACCGATGGATTATTGCAGCCTTTTTCGGTGCTGAACTGCGTCTTAAAAGACATATCAATGGAATTCATCGACGGGCTTCCCTTCATGTAGGAAAAGTCCATGGTCATCATTGTGGTTAACCGTTTGTCTAAGTACGAACACTTCTTGGTTGTGTCTCACCCGTATACTACCACATCCATTGTAGAGTTGTTTGTACAGGAGGTGTTTCGCCTGCATGAGATGCCCCATACCATCATCAGTAGTAAGGACCCAGTGTTCATTAGTACCTTTTATGTAAAGTTCTTTCGATTATATGGTATCAAGCTGGTCATGAGTACCACCTATCATCCTCAGGCAGAAAGACAAACCAAGGTACTAGACAGGTGCTTGGAGGACTACCTTTGTGCCTTCGTAGGTGACAGACACAAGGCATGGGTGAGGCTCGTCCTATGAGCAGAGTGATCATACAACACAACCTATGATTCTTCCATATAGGTGACCCTGTTTCAGGTTGTGTACGGTCGGCCCCCTCCGACCATAGCCGACTATGTTGGTGGAGCTGCACGGATGAACACAGTTGAGTCGACCTTGCTAGAGAGAGACTACCTCTTATGCTTGTTATGTAAGAATGGTTGTTGGCCAGAAGTGGATAAAGTAGACATATGATCAAAGGCATTGACCGTTGTAGTTTTAAGTGGGTGACCTTATGCTCTGCAAGTTGCTACTACATTAGCAAGGGATAATAAGATGAGTACAAGAACATAAGTTGGCACCCCACTTCTACGAACATTTTCCTATCATGGAGAGGGTCGAGATAGTGGCTTATTGCTTGGACCACCCTGCAGGAGCCCATGTATATCATGTGTTCCATATATTGTGCCTTAAGCCATACAAAGGAGAGTCGCCCGATGGGTGCCCGACCCTGCCTGGCCTTGGTGATACCTCACCCCAGCCGATTAGGGTCCTTGAAAAGAGAAGGCAGATGAATAATGATCACTTAGTCATGAAAGTATTAGTTCATTGGACTAGGAGCAGAGTTAACGAAGCGACCTGGGAAGAGGAAGACTGGATAGCTACTCAGTATTTGGAGTTTTTGCCTTGAGGACAAGGCATGTTTGAAAGAGGTGGATTGTTACGGACCCACATGTGCTTCAGATCTGCCCCATCCAGGACTCGCTTAGTTGGATCCCCCCCATCTAGGTACCACCCAACTAGAGTCTCGCCTAGCTGGGGTTGCACATAGAGAGAAAGAGTCCCCACTTCTCCCAAGGCTCCCCAGAAAACCCACCTAGCCTAGAGTCCTACCTAGGTTAGGACTTTGGTTGAATTTCGCCTAGAATCCCATCCAGGGTGAGATTGTATCTGTATAATTACTTTTTTATCCTTTTGAGTCTCTATAAGTAGGTATATATAGTTTAGTTTATTCTTTAATGAAGATTATTGAGTGATTCCTCTTTTCTTTGTTCATGTTCATGTGAGTGATTGTTTTCAAGAGAACGATTCTCCACCCTCACTCATCTACCATTGTCGACCAGTTGGGAACGTGTTTCGCTCTTTCAGTCGACGCCCACCACCACTGCCTCGTTCTTCGAACCTGCAAGGTGAGACCACTCCCTCTCCCTATCAGTTTCCACTTTGACCGTGTCTGAGCCCCGTGACACTGCAGCCCATGCATGCTTAGCTCCGCCCACCTGCCCTATCGTGTCCCCTGCCTGGTGACACACACTCCCCCTTCTGCTTGCCTGACCGTGTCCCCTCCGTGGGACACGTCTCTCTCTCCTCCATAGGCTATGCGCCCAGCGTGTCCTCATTGTTGCATGTTGCAACATGTTCTATATGCCAAACATGTTGTCCATGCACCGTCACCCATTGTAGCTGCGCACTAGCTTGCTGCAATGTCCTAGCCTCTTGCCTAAGCCATGCCCAACCCTTTTACAACCCACATACATGGTCATTCTCTCAAGAACTTCAGATCCTAAAAATTACTTTGTATGTAATTGTTAACTCAATATGTATATGTTTTTAACTTTGTATATGATTATTACAAGTATGATATGGTGTATTTATGTTACTATATATGCAATTCTTGGGTAGAAACATGAAACTCAATTTCATGCATGTACACTGTCATATATCCTATTTTGTTGGGTGTTGAAGATGTAAGCTAATTAGTTGTTTGCTAATGAACTTTTTTTAAGAATAATGCACACACGTAAGGGTGTGCATGATTAAATACTACAAGAAAGTGAAGGAGATGCAAAAAGAACAAACCCTAAAAAATGTGAAGGCAAAAAACACAAAAGGTTCATAACACAAAATAAAGGCAAGTGATGCCAACCACGACAAAAGGTCCACATGCAAAAAAAAAGGCAGAGGATGACAAGCCAACCCTGACATTAGATCCACAAGCCAAAAGAAAAAAAGTAAAGGAGAAGCCAGGGGTTTATGATGAGGAAGCTGATATTAAGGAGAATGATTTTTTTTGAATTGTCATTGATATTTATAAATGTGTAAACAAGAAGTTTTATAAATTTTACACTGGCATTGATATTTATGAATTTATACATTACCTTCTATATTATGTGATTAATATATATGAAATTATTGGAATATACTATGAAGTTTACACAAACATGAGTTTGCATGTAAAATAACATGTTTTAAATTTATGATAATAACAAGAGTTTTGAGTGTATGTATTTTTTGTGGATACTATGTGGATGATAGTAATAGAGAGATGATAAGAGCAAGTTCTAAATGATGTTCACATCGTAAACTCATGACATTCATAGAGGTTATTAGCCTAACAAATTAGTGATGTTTGCATGTCGCAGTATGCAGAGCAGAGGACATTCACAAATATAGATCAGTTCACAAATGAAGGACATTCACTTAAGTTGAATATTGACATCCATAAATATTTGTCAGAATTCACAAAGAACATCCCAACCCTCGCAACTCTCTTACAATTACGAGGTTCGCATGTTCATGCACTACAAGAAAAATGTTAATTAGCGATGAAAATTTACAACGAAAATAATTCGTCGCAATTTTGCGACAGATTAGCGAGAGAAAATTAGTCGTCCCTAAAATTGGAATTAGTTGCAAAATTTGTGACAAACAAATTTTGTCTCAAAAATATGTTGCTAATTAGCGATAGAAACGTTTCGTCTCAAACTCCGTCGCAACTTTACGACGGATGAGCAACATAATTTTTTTGTCGCTAATCCGTCGCTAATTAGCGATGGATTTTGAGACAGATTTTTTTTGTCGCTAATTTTTGATGTAAAACAGCCCATCTAGGGCACAAAATTAACTTTGTTCTCTCTCTCTCTCTCTCTCACTTCTTTCGTCGATCGCTGCTCGCCATCTTCGCCCCCGCTCTTCGGCGACCCACCGACAACTCCCTCTGAAGACCTTGTCGGCCACCTCTCATTCTCCTTCCTCGGTCGTTCCCCCTCTGTCGCCCCTTTCCCTCAAGTGAGCCCTCTCTCCCGCTCACCATATTCCGGCCACCCAACGTTGACGACCCCCACTCCGCGTCTGCTCTTCTCAGGTGTTCTCTTTGCCCCTCTTCGTTGTCTTATTCTTTATCTTCTTTCTTCTCGTCTCTTGTCTTCATCCTCGTGTTGGCATGAAGCTCGCCAGCAACCCCACCCTCCCTCTCTGATAGCCTTGCCGGGCAACCCCACCCTCCCTTTCTAGCAGCCTCGTCGGGCAACCCCACCCTCCCTCTGTCGCCCCTTTCACTTGTTTTGGCCTGCAGCTCATCGGCAACCCCACCCTCCCTCTCCGACAGCCTTGTTGGGCATCCAACCCTGGCCGTTCATCTTAAGTTTTTGTCAGGAAGGGGTGAAGCCCCTGCCATTTCAGAGTTACAATAGACAGGGGATTCGCCCTACCTCTCTGTATTCTGTCAGGCAAGGGCAAAGCCCTTGCCATCGACTTGGTCAAATTGGCAAGGGCAAGGCCCCTGCCTCTGTTATCCCTTCGGCAGGCAGGGGCAAGGCCCCCTGTTGCCTTTGGGTTTCTGGCACGAGGGCTTCGCCCCTTGCCCCTTTTCATTTCCCTGTCCGACAAGGGTGTGTCCCCTGCCCCTTCTTCTTCTTTCGATTTTATTATTTAGCATGCTAATATGTTGTACCTTCGCAGCTCTCACGATGGAGCCGCACGCACCCCGCTGCATGCGACCTTTAACTCGTATACTTGAGACATGTGCAACCCTCAAAACCTCTAAGGTAGGGGAAAGTGGATACAAGAATGCTAAGCAAAATGTGTACCTTTAGCTCATATATAAATGTGCATTGCAGGTGCATAGCAGAACAAAATATGTGATGTTTAATGCTAAGCATCACATGCGGCTTAAAATGCCATGTAAAAAGAAAAAAGAAAAATGCAAATGCAAATGCAAAAGCATGCAAATTGGGTAAATACCCGTGGTGAGTAAGTGATACAAGTGCATCACATGTTATTTACTTTCTTGGATGCAACACTTTCCTGCTCACACACTCACTTAGTTATGGATCTCTAGGACTGTTTTGCTGGACTTTGAAGAAAATGCTGAGCATGATTTGAATGTATAAGAATATAAGTGTTCTTATTTTTGTAGTTCAGATTCCATGCTAGTCATGATAGTAGTTAGCGGAATATTGGAGTGTGTTTGTTGTAGGTACATGTTTGACATTGTTGTGATATAAATGATTAAATGTATTGCAATGTTTGACATGACTATCCATGCTTGCGTGGAGTTCTTTTCGATTTGATTATGCATTCCATGTAAAATTGTATCATAAAAACATACTTAAATTGAATGTATCATGTTTGTGAATGTGATTTCATCTTTCTAAATATCCTTGTGATATATATATATATATATCAAATCATTACATTCATCGTCACTGCATGATAAATTAGATATTTTCTTCATTGATGCATTATTATAATTCTCTTTTAACTGGTGAAGATAATATCTGTGACATTATAGGATAAACCGTGAATGGATGTATCGTAGGATAGTTGATAATGAGGTGTCGCTTTAATATATGGATGGTGTTGACTGTTTTATTGAATTTGCAACAACAAGTGTCAGTACAATGGCTCCCACCGGTCGGATCAGGTGCCCCTGCACGATGTGTAAGAACAATCGATTTGTAGAACCTCATGACATTAGACATCACCTATACAAGAAGAGTTTTGTGAGTGGTTATCAGAATTAGACGCTTTATGGTGAAGAATTTTAGAACAATTTTGACGCATGGGTGGATGTGGTGCACGATAATTCATATGTGGATTTGATAGTTGATGTCGTAGGACCAGAACTGGATTCTGCAATGAGTCCTAATGATGTACCAACTGGGGTAGAAGAAGAAGCAACAAATGATTTAGCTAGTAAATTTTATGACTTAGAGATGTTGATGAGCCATTGTGGAATGGTTGTGATAATCACACTATCTTATCTGCAATTCTTCAACTACTGAATTTGAAGTCAGAGTATAATTTGAGCTAATCATGTTTTGACCATCTATGCTTTATTGTGAAGACTATGTTGCCCAAAGATGAGAAATTGCCATAAAATTTCTACCGTGCGAAGGTTATGGTCAACACTCTAGGTATGAGGTATCAAAAGATAGATGCTTGTCCAAATCACTGCATATTGTATTTCAAAGATCAAGAAAATAGCAGATCATGTCCATCATGTGGGCATCCTCAGTTCAAGCCAAAGACAAAAGGCAATGCTAGCATGAGGTCAAAAGAAGTGTCGTACAAGTCACTCTGTTACTTTCCTCTCACCCCTAGATTGCAATGATTGTATATGTCTTTGAGGATAGCTAAACATATGAGATGACATGCAAATAAAGTTTGACATGATGAAGACAAGATCACACATCCTGTTGACGCGGAAGCTTGGAAGCACTTTGATCGTACTCATCAGTCCTTCACAATAGAAGTGAGAAATATTAAGCTCGGTTTATGTACATATGGATTTAATCTATTTGAGGGTAGATCAACTCTATACTTGTGTTGGCCAGTATTTGTCACCTCATACAACCTTTTTTCAAGCTTATGTATGAAGCGTCAAAATCTTTTCTTGTCTCTATTGATCCCTAGTCCGATGTCTCCAGGCCAAAATCTTGATGTATATTTAAGGTCATTGATTGATGAATTGAAAATACTGTAGAATGACGGTGTTCTCACGTACGATGCCTAAAAAAAATAAAACTTCAATATGACGGTTGTTGTTCTATGGACAATTAGTGACTTTCCTGCATATGGTATGTTATCTGGTTGGAGCACACATGGGAGGTTGGCATGTCTGTACTGTATGGAGGATACAAAATCTTTTAGATTGATGCATGGAAGAAAGTCGTGTTGGTTTGATTGTCACCGTCGATTTCTACCCAACGACCATCTGTTCCGATGATAAAGAAATGTATTTCAAGCAGACACAACTGAAATAAAAGGTTCACCTACACGGTTATCTGACATAGAGATTTTAAGATAATTACGATACTTTCCATATGGATTGGCAGATGCCCATAGTTCGACATCCTTCATTGGATTTGAGAAGGATCACAACTGGACAAAGAAATCTATATTTTAGGGACTACCATATTGGCCGACCTTATTAATACAACATAATTTGGATATGATGCATATGGAGAAAAATGTGTTTGATAATTTGTTCAATATGGTAATGAATGTCAAAGGAAAAATGAAGAATAATCCGAAGACTCGTATGAATTTAAAAGTAATATATAAAAGATTATAATTAGAACTCCAAGAGTACAACGGTAAAGTACTGAAACCAAAGGCAAGGTACGTGCTTGGACCAGATCAAGTAAAGCAGGTACGTCAGTGGTTGAGACAATTGAGATTTTTAGATAGATATGTCTCTAACATTGCTCGGGATGTGAAGATAGATGAGGGATAATTATATGGGTTGAAGAGACATGATTGTCATGTCATTATGCAACAGTTGATTCCCCTAGCATTCCATGATATTAGCATCGCAAGGTTTGAAGGTGAATCATAAATCAAGATGTATGAAATCAAGGTTTGGAATATGAACCATTCATATTAGCATCGCAAGCTCAACAAGTTTACTATACTTCATATCCGAATACAAGAAAGTCAGATAGGAATGAATGGTGGGCGGTTTGCAATGTGAAGTCTAAACTATACCTCAAGTATGGTAAGTTACAGGAAGACAAGATTGCTGAAGAGGATGATTATTATCAATTAAATGATATGTATGACTTCTCTTATGGTCACGATGTCACACATGGCTTGCATGTCATATCTCTATTGTCTGATGACACACATATGGAAGAATGTGATTTAAATGATATACCAAGTAGATGGACGCCCAATAAAAAAGAAGACGAAGAGGACGAAGAGGAAGATGAAGAAGAAGAAAACTATGAAAGTCAAACAAGTGATGAGAAAGCATACTCGAGCTAGTAAAATACATCTTGTAATACATACCATATCACTTTCTCATATGCTATTATGTTTGTAGTTCAGAGACCATGCTAGTCATGGTTGTAGTTAGCGGGATATTGAAGTGTGTTTGCTGCAGGTACATGTTTGACAGTGTTGTGATATGAATGATTTGAATGTATTGCAATGTTTGATGTGACTGTATTCATGCTTGCATGAAGTTATTTTCGATTTGATTATGTATCAATATTCATAGAATTGCATATCATGTTACATTCTATGCATACTTAGCATGTACATGCACAATTCATGCATAATTATAAAACTAATTCATGTAAGACCTTTAAATCTTTACATTTTATGCATATGTCATGTCCATGCTAAGATCAAGAGTTATGTAACTGATCCAAATAACATTTTTATTTGTTAGAATATGGTTCGTGGAGGTCACAGTGGTCGAGGAACAAGTGAAGGCCGTGATAGTCAGTCTCAGTCTTCGTCTTTACGTAATGCTTCGATAGATATATCATTTAAATAATTATGTACTTGATTAGTTTAAATGTGCATTGTGTGAATTTCTAACTCATTGTTCTATAGATGATGTTTCGCCTGCACATGACCCACCTACACCAACTACTCATACACATCACGAGACAACGCCAGATGCAAAGTCTTCTCAGTCTGACACACGATGACTCATTCAAATAGTATATATCGATAGTCGACCGTAAGTATTTTATTATCACATATCCAATACTTGTCTTATAAATAGTATATATCGATAGTTGATTGTTAATGTATACCAATTTATGTGCAATGCGAGGTTCGAGCCACAAGATGTAATACGAGAAATTAAGAAGTCAGTAGTTTAGCATCTTCTAGGACCAGTCGCTCAATGGAAAGAGTATCCGAAGGAGATGTTGGTCAAATTATGGTCCTCATTCATGGTATACAATCGTTTATCATAGCTAATGTGTTTCATATTTAATATTTTATTATAGTCATGTGTACTAACTTTTTAAAATTATTTGTAGGCTTCAAATCACTTTATGACTGCGAAGAAGGAGCAGGACGCGAGGCCAGCATGGCAGAAGGTGGTTGTCAGTCGATTTGCTAACATACTGCACAATATGAAGACTGCAACAATAAAAGCAGTTGGTGGGATAGTTGATCTACTGCAGTGGAAGGGCCATGACCCTTCTACTATCTGGTTAGATTATTTGGATGCAATGTGCGACAAGTGGGCGATCCATGAATTTTGAAACCGCTCAGCAAAGGCTGCACAAAACCGAACAAAAATGCCCGATGCTCATTTACAAACAGGTGGATCTAGGACTTTTGGGAGCCACCATAAGAAAATGGTAATTCATCAATATATATATATATATATATATATATATATATATTGTCAAATTTATAAGTATTTCTGCATACTTTTTAATTGTTTTTTTTTATCATTTAACCTTGCAGAAAGTAGAAAAAGGAGGCATTGTGCCTTACAAGGATGTGTTTGTTGAAACACATAAACGTAAGAGCACGGGGAGAGTTCGTATCAGAGAAGGCGAGAGCGACAACAATATGTATTTATTTCATTAATAAACATTGTAATATATAAGTTACCATGAATTACATTATCATAAACATTGTAATTCTTAATTATTAATTCATACTGTAATCATTACTTTGAAGGAGTCATATGAGCAGCAGATGGTAGAGCGATATGGCGATGACTCCACTTAGCATCCGCCTTTTGATCCTGCAGCATGGGTGACTGCAACCGGTGAGCCCAAAAAGGGTCGTATGTTCGGGTTTGTGAGTAACACAAACACCACACCAGTCGTTGCCTCCTGTAGCCAGGGTTCTCAGAGTTCTTCCGCCAGCATCAACTCCCACCGTCCGATTGACCCTGCTATTTCTTGGGATGGTGTTCGCCAACTTCTACAGGACACAATGTGTGACTTTTTACATGAAGTCATTTCCAACCATTTCCATAATGAGTTGTGCAACTTTTTTCGAGACAGGGGAACTTCGTCTGCATTCAACATGAGCTCCAGTGCTCGTCAGGTATAATGTTTCATGTCATTTGTTTCATGTTGTTAGATTTCAAGCTAGTATATGCATGATTGAATACATATATGCATGATTGAATCACTATGAATTTTTTTTTACACCTTTAGAACACATATATGCATGATTGAATCACTATACAATTTTTATGACAACCTTAGAACACATATATGCATGATTGAATCACTATGATTTTTTTTGACAACCTTATAATACATATATGCATGATTTAATCACTATGAAAGTTATTTGACAACCTTAGAACACATATAAGCATGATTGAATCACTATGAAAGTTTTTTGACAACCTTAGAACACATATAAGCATGATTTTATTACTATGAAATTTTTGGACTGCCTTATAACGCATATATGCATGATTGAATCATTATGAAAGTTTTTTGACAACCTTAGAACATATATAAGCATAATTTCATCACTATGAAATTTTTTGACAACCTTACAACACATATATGCATGATTGAATTACTATGAAAGTTTTTTGACAGCCTTATAATACATATAAGCATGATTTCATCACTATGAAAGTTATTTTACTATCTTATAACACATATATGCATGATTGAATCACTATGAAAGTTTTTTGACAACCTTAGAACACATATAAACATGATTTCATTACTATGAAAGTTTTTTTACTATCTTATAACAGATATATGCATGATTGAATCACTATGAAAGTTTTTTGACAACCTTAGAACACATATGCATAATTGAATCACTATGAAAGTTTTTTGACAACCTTAGAATACATATAAGCATGATTTAATCACTATGAAATTGTTTGATTGCCTTATAACACATATATGCATGATTGAATCACTATGAAAGTTTTTTGACAACCTTAGAACACATAACACATTTATTTGACAGACGTATAAACCATATATGCATGATTGAATCACTATGATATTTTTTTGACAACCTTAGAACACATATCTGCATGATTGAATCATTATGATTTTTTTTTGTCAGCCTTAGAACACATATCTGAATTCTGTTAATGTCCTTTACTGTATTGCTAGTCTATGTGTCATTCAGCCATGTTACTTTGATTGCCTTAGATTAAGTGCATTGCATATAATTTATTTCATTATATTTTGTTTATCAATACTAACATTTCAGTTCTCTTGTAGGATGCTGGAGATAATCAGTGTGGAGGAGCTGATGGACGCATGGATGAAGGGGCAGATCGAGACAATAAACATGATGATGCTCCAAATCTTGACGATGATTAGATTCATGTGTTGAATTTGTTTCAGGTACTTGTTGTTTCAAACGAAACTCTTTGTATATGTTCACTTGTAACTAATTAGAACTTGGCAAGGATTATAGTGGGTTGTTAAATTTGTTTCACTTATAAATTGTGTTAAATTTGTTTCACCTGCTTTATATATGTATTTTTTATGTGTACTTTATTTTTTATACATAGGCTATATAAATTGTATAACGAGAATTTTTTTCTCAATATTTATATTTCAAACAAATTTTTATTAAAAAAATTATGATGTATTAGCGACAGATATTATCCGGCGCTAATATCCATCATGAATTTAACGACGGGTATTTATCTATCTCAAAACTGAGTCAGCTGATGTTTTGCGATAGAATATAATCCATCGCAAATCCACCAATAAATTGGTGACATAATTTAGCGACGGATACATATCCGTCGTTAAATTTTAGCAACGGATTATCGACGGATATGTATCTGTCGCAAAATAAAATCAGACCTTATTTAGCAATAGATCATGACATTCGCTAATCCATTGCAAATTAGTGATGGAAGTAGCAACAAATTAGTTTTGTCGCTAATTAGTGACCAAGAAATTACGATGGACGCTATCCATCACTAAGTCGTTGCCAATCCATCGCTAAATGGATTAACGACGGATTTGCGATGGATTATCGTCGAATAGCATTTGTTGCTAATCCGCAAAATTCTTATAGTGATATCACATATTTGTAGGTCTGAGGACCTTCACATGTTGATTGCATGCAGACCTCCTTCAAGTATAAACTTGCTTAAGCTGAATGCAGATGCCCACAAATACATGTCAGAGTTAATAAATTTGTTTTGCGAACATCTAACCATTGCAACCCTGTGATGATTATGAAGTTTGCATGTTTGCGTCACATATTTACGAAAACTAAGAACCTTTGTATGTTCATTGCATACAAACCTCCTTTCAGTATACATTCGCTTAAGTTGAACAATGGTGTCTACAAATACAAGCCAGAGTTCATAAATATTTGTTGATTTTATGCAAACCTCATTTTAGTTTAAGATTAACTTCTGCAAATCTGTTTCCAAACTTCACAAACGTATGTTGTGAACACCTTACCTTCATGCATTTGATTAACCTTATAATTGATGATGTTTATATGTCAATGTGTGCAAATGTCCTGATGCTTACACACTCTAATGTGCGACCGTCAACTAATACTAGAGTATACAAATATCCTCATATTTGCACACTCTAACATGTGAATGTCGTCCAATTGATAAGGTTAATACCAGAACGTGCAAATGTCTTGATGTATGAATGTCGTCTAATTGATATGGTTAATATCAGAGTGTGTGAATAACATGAGGACCTTAAAAAATTCTCATGTGTGAATGTTGTCCAATTGATAAGGTTAATATTAGAGTGTGTGAATGTCCTCATGTTAACACACTCTAATGTTAACAATCTCATGATTCAAATACAATTTAAACACCTATTATTTATATATCCTTAGTATAAAAAGCTTGTTACAAATTATATATGCATCAACAAATTATGTATACATATACATCCATACATAAAAACTTGTCAAAACATCCATATATAGAAGCCTATTAATACATCCGTACACAAAAAATACAATATATACAACAATACATTCACAATATTAAAAACCTGTAACAAATTATATATACATCCATACACAAAAACCTATTATAAATTTTATATATATATATATATCCATACACAGAAACCTGTCAATACATCAATATACAGAAAACACAATATATATTCACACATTCACAATATATACATTCAAACATTGAAACAAAAGTATATATAAATAAATATACAAGTTTATTTTTATTTTAATTGCCATTTAATTATAATTAATTACAATAAAAGTATATACAAATTATAAGAGTATCTATACAACATATAAATATTTATGAATCAGATTAAAACTACAAGAAAATCAGGGCTTGAAACTCTTGTGAATGTTGCATATCCAGACATCGTGTTCTTAGCTACTGAAGATCTTTATCCTTGATAGAGAGTAGTTTTGCCTTAGTTTGTAGTTGCACTTTTGGAGATGATATTTTTAAACAATATTTTTCAATGAAATACATGGGAAAATCGTCAACCAAAGATATAAAAACCGACTTTCCATAGAGTGGCGAGTACGGGTCGAATCCACAGGGAACGAGATATTTTTGAATTAATTCTAAAATAACACTTTATTAACATAAATTTTTTACAATCTATGTCAATGTTTACAAGTTACATTAAATAACATTCTAACTATGAAACTAACTACAATAGGCGGCTAAGTCTTCAGCAGGTCTCCAGAGGCAAAATTGTCTTTTCACATCAAGTGCAGTCACACATCACAATTGAATTGCATCTGTGAACCTGTTCTAACTTAACAACCTACATAATAAAAACACAAAGTCAGTAACTAAATCAATAATTAATCTAAATTACATCTACAACTATTTCTAAACTATTTCTAAATTAAACTACAGTTAAATTAAACATATAAAACTAAAGTTATACTAACTAAGTGAACTAACTAAGCTAAGCAACTCTAATTACTCAAAATACTGTTAATATACTAACTACAATGTTAGAAAACAGTAAAACTACACGAAATCAGACAAAAAGTTAAAAGACTGTTTTGTCCCTAAAGAAGGCAAAAATGGATTCTGACTGATTTTTGCAAAATGACTGTTTGAGGGGTCAAACGAATTCCAAAATTCATCAAATTACCTTTATTCTGTAAAAGACAGATCCAAAAAACTGACACATTTTACAGAAGTAAAAAATACGTTCTGGATCTCCAAAACTAAGCGTTTCAAAATCAGGATAATTTTGAAAATTGCTGGACCCGAAATTTCAAAATCCGAAAAAGCTGTTTTCATAAAACGCTTAAAAACCAGACCAAATCAACTCGGATCGAGCTGAAATTTGGTCTGCATATAGTTAACACGCCAAAGTGGAGAATAGAATAATAATTTTCAGAAAACTCACGAAAAATCCACATGCGATGATGAGTGCACGATCAGGTAAAAATTAGGGTTTTGGTTCAGTGCACTATTCATCCCTTTGAATCCACTAATGCATTTATATTTTGAAATCATAGACAAATACAGTCCTAAATAAACCTAAACTATTTCTAAACTACAGAAAAAAATAACAATTAAATTAAATATCTAAAACTAAGAAATAACATAATCAACTAATATTAATCCTAATCGAAACTACTTGTTAACTCTAATCTAACCTAAACTTACTAACTAACTAACTCTAATGCTAATCTATCTAACTGAACAACAAATCTACTAAGTCTAATATACTCTAACTAATGTAATTAATTAATGACTAATTAATCTATAGCTAGTTCTAAAACCTAATTAAAACCACTAACAACCTACGGTTAGATAACTACAGTTAGCTAGGGTTATTCTAACTATAATTACTAGGGGCGGTTAGACTAGGGTTGACTAAGTGAGATAGGTTAATAACTAACTATAATTAGTTAACTAAGGTTAGTCTCCTAGGGTTAACTAATTATCTAATGACTAGGGTTTATTAACTAAGGTTGCTAGGGTCGGATGGGATAAGGTAGGGTTAACTAAGATTCTAACTAGGGTACGGTTGGGATGACTAAGGTCGGTTAGGGTTAAGAGGGTTTAACTAGGGGTCGGTTGTGGATAGTATCCTAACTAAGGTTAAGGTTAACTAACTATGGTTAGGTTGCCTATGGGTAATCATTAACTAGGGTCAACTAAGGTTGAACTAGGGTTCAGACTAAATGGGTTAGGGTCTAACTATGATTAATATGGGTCAGTTAGGGTTAGTGTAGCGTCCCAATCCCAGATTTCCCGACCTTTGAGGAACCCCCCCCTTCTCTATATTTTTTTTTTGAAGATGAGTACGCAAGTGCGGAAGAAACCAAAAAGGGAAAAGAACAAGCGGGAAGCCTTGGGCGGTTACTACAGGTGTGAAACAACATTTAAATGAAGCAACCTTTATTAAATACATCTTTACAAAATTGTACATCCAATCCCTTATACAAACACTGCCCGGATCCTACAAGCGAGGTTCAGAAGTGTGGGTTCGAAGTCCGCTGTAGCACATCGATCTCCATCGCACACCTAAGTAAACTTGTATCCCCATAAAACGGGGTCAGTACTCTTTCGAGTTGGTGAGACAAACCAAGCCACATTATCAAAGTGTGGAATACGAAAGCAAGCTATACAAGGTAAACTTAGCATGCTAACTTACAATATTTGAGCAATTTCTGCATGAACAAGTATAGAACTGTGATAACTACACATGGAGCAATATCAACAATTACTAGCAACGACATGGCATGCATCAAGGAACATAATTAAGCAATGGACCTACATTTATGACAAGTCATGCATCACAGAACATAAAGTACTAATGTAACAATACGAAGATCTGTAACTAGCATAAATCAGCGTAAGTAGTCAAAGCATGAGTGACTAACTACAACTATTCAGGTCATGACTCATATCGAATAGTAAGGTATGCATCACAGAACATAAAGTACAAGTGTATCAATATGAAAGATTGTAATAGCATAAATCAGTGTAAGTAGTCAAAGCATGAGTGACTATTATGCATCACAGAACATAAAGTACAAATGAACAATTTTGTGCATTGTATCATAGGCGAAAAAACTTATCCTATGATGATTCGAACATTGTATGCTCTGATGCAATGATGGGACAGTTAGAAGCATTTGGCATGTAAGACTTAACTCACAAGCAGTGCCAAGGTTCGCAACCCGCACCTGGCAACCATAAGCGAACTCATCTCGCTAACAACTCACCAAGGAGTCCAAGGTCGCGTAAGTCATGCACTACTGCAATACCCATAGGCTAATTACATAAGTCGCGCACTACTGCAATATCAATAGTGCATCCCAAGACATAGCAGTCTCGGTGTTGCTCACTCTTCGTAGGTGAAAAACACACGAGAATCACTAACATGAGTTAGCGATCATACTCTCTATGCGTGTCATCCACATACTAAAATGTGCACCAATTATGCTAAGTCGCATCATGATACATTATATCAGTCCACACACAAACATCGCGTAAGTCTAGAGACTTAGTGCACTCGTTGGGATATTGGATCCAGCTCCAAACACAATTGTAGCTCTTTTTGGCTGCAGCTCGGAGGTCTGCTAGCAAGGCTAAAAGCACGACGATAAGGATGGAAAATTACATATAAAGTTTGCTTGTAAGCATATTGTGTTCCATATCGATAGTGGCACCCGCGCAAAAGGGCTAATCCATACAATCATATCGATGACATTATCATTCATTTGCGCACATATAACTATATATATTCTTTCTTTTTGGCAACCATGCACTCTTGTCTAAGTCGTAACGAGTCAAAAAGTGGAGATTATTGGGGTATTGGACCCCGTGCTGCATAAGCACACATGCAGCCCCATGGGCCGCCGTCCGGATGCGTGCTACAACAAGTAAATGTGTGGCGAAAGGAAAACCAGTTGCGGCTGATGTTGACCAAAACTTACCTTGCCATCTTAGCAGTCGCATCGGTGCCATGGGGCACCAATACACATTCATTGCAGGCCCGATTGGGACACCACTGCGGAGTTGGCAAAAAGGTAAAGACAGCATGACACGCTGTCACAAGGTGCAGGAAATCGAACCGAAGAAGGATAGCACTATGTTGTCCCGGGTGTGCTCGAACTTGAGCACAGTCTGGACCATGAGTCCAGACCCAGCTGACTTCAGCCCGCATCGCAAAAGAGAAGGGGTGCAGGCCTTAGACAGGTCTGAACCGTGTATGGTCCAGACCATATCAGGCCGGAGGTAAGCCTGACCCACACCATCACAAGCTGGTGGGCTCGGCTAAGGGTCATGCTAGCCGAAAATGAAGAAAACGAAGGGCGCCCAGACTGACCCGTTTGTGGTTGGCCTGGGGGTCACTCGAAAAGCATATGGCATCCAGAAAATTCTGGACACCCAACAAAGAAAGAAAAGGGGAAAAACAGAATGGGGCTCAGCCCGACCACCCCGAGCCAGCACTGCCTGAACCCAAGAGGGTCGACCCAAACTGTGCATGGCAGCTGGACAAGGAAATCGGTCCAGGGCTCCCTGGCCAACCGAGCATTGCCTTGTAACGAAACCCTGGCTACTACGAGACTGTCAAAACGAGCAAGATGGAAAAACACATGAATGTAAAAATGGCTTCCAGCCATTGTGCAACCGAATCAAACTTTGCAAAGCATGCAAGTATACCTTTTTAAATCCAAAGACTGAAATGTAAGCATACAACGTAACTACAAAAATTGCAAAAGCTCCAATATAACTCTAACTCATAACATCTTACCCTTATGTCACTCAATGCCATGCATGCAACGAAAATCATTAGCAAATGGGGAAATAGAACCCCACGGTTTCAAATGAGAAAAACCCAAACGATTTCGGATATCAACACGCTACCACATTTCACAACAAATGAAGGAGATGCATTGGAAGCATGCTAAAACGAAGTCCACCATCATGAGGTTTGTGTGGGAGTGTCTCACCTTCGAGGCTCTACAATGGAGAAGAAGGAGATGAAGGAGGTGCTCACGGCTGGAGCTACACCATACTCACTCACACACACACACGTTCTAGGGGGAGAGGAGAGAGAGAGGAGAGCAAGAGGGGAAAGAGAGGAGGCTACAAGAAAAATCACCCCTTTCTCTCTCTTACTTCCTTAAGTACATAGGGTTTACAAAAAGGAACGACTGGGATTAAAACTCATAAGATGGAGGGCTGGAGAGCTCCACGCCCCACCCATAGGTATCCACGCCCAATGCATGTTGAGCTTTTAAAACATTTCAGAAATCTTTCAAAAATGCCATTGCAAAGTGCCTTTAATGTTTGAAAGTTTTACGAAAGAGCCACCCAAGCTCACCCAATCAGATTTTAGCATTTGAATCACTTTGAATTATTTACAAAAACACCATGGGGCGCCAACCCCATGGTCCCCTTTATTGGAAAAATGCTTTTCATGATGAGCTTCAAGGCTCATCATAAGTTTCAAAAGAAGAAAAGGACAAATCGTGGCCTATATTTTTAAACTCATGCAATTCTTTACAAAAGTACCACCCAACTGGTCAAACCTTGACCAGTGGGTCAAACATAGACAAAATCGTCCCCCTAGAGGGGCACCCAAGGGTTTTGGGTCCTCTAGGTGACCTGGATTCAAGATCCAAATCGCCAATTCAATACATTTCAAAACAATACTTAGTCAATGCATTAAAACATTTAATAAATCCCATTGAATCTTTTTGTGCTGTAAATAACCTCAATTACTACGAAATGCATGAAGCCTTATAAGGAAGTTCTCATCCAATTGCGAGAATTAAGCGTATCATGATTCAGGTTCAAACTTGGGCCAAAACTCGTAATTCGCATGCACTGACGAGGTTTTTACGTCATATAGGTCCCAAATTTGAGGACAAACCATAAAAATATAATATAACACACTTCAGACTCTACTTACTCAAACTACAAAGACCACAAATATCGACTAGATAAGAAGATGATCTCCTTTGTTATCCATTTCATAAGAGACTCAAACATTTCAACTCATGTCTGAGTTCTACTACTTGGATTCACGAAGAAATCAACAACTAAACGTAGCTCTATTCTATTAAGCTCATTTTTCAAAAACATCATTCAATTGCTCATTTTTCTCATAAAACACATTGTGCATACTTATACTTAAGTGAATCAAAACTTTATAACATGCAAATACTATCTTTTCTTTAACTATTTCATAAACAAATACTCTATTTAAATCAGATAAGAAAAAAATTTCACATGGTGCTTATACATTTCTAAATTGTCAGATCATGCAGAAATACAATCATAAATGCTACAACTTATTCTTAAACACCTACTTTTATGAGTTTTAAGCTATCAGACATAAAGAAAAATTTTAAAATTTGTGCATCTAAACCATCCCCCCATGCTTGAATGACATTGTCCCTAGTGGCATACAGAATAATGCAATTATGCAATGTAGATGCACACTACAGAACAATAAAATGAATAAGGAGAAAGGATTGATACAACCTGGCATGTTCGAGCCTCTGAAGTTGTCGATTGACTGGACTCTGCACCACCACTATGCATGTACAAATGCATAGTTTTCTGCTCATTTGGTCAATGCTCTACTCTTGAAGACTTCTTCATATCCGTTTACTTGGACTCATACATTGATGGATCAGATGTTCATACATGTCAACCATGAAATTCAAATGAAATCAAAATAAAATTCAGAACAAAACAAAACACATAAACAAATACTACTTTATTCTAATGTACATATGATACATTTAAATAATATAAAACATTAAGATATAAAACAACTAACTATGTTAGAATAATCTACATCTAAATCAGTAAAACAATGAACAAAGTAGAAGCTAACCTATGTTAGAATTAAACTAAATAATCAATCTAATCTAGATCAGCAAATTAGCAGCTACTCTATACTAAGCTAAGTCAGAATAATCTAATTACTTTACGAAATAAAAAGACAATTCTACTCTAAATCAGAAAGTTAAACAATTAAACTATGTTAAAACTATCTAATTAAATTATGAAATGAAAGACAATCTAAATTAAATAACTAAGTGAGTAAACACAGGAATTCACAACTATTTCTCTAAGAATCACCTATCTAATTGATCATTGAAGCATGGAATTAAGTGAATCTCAAGAAAAACAGCAAGTGAACCTATATTTGTCTAACTATGTTAATTTTACAAACTAAAACAATTAAAACAAACTAAACTAAACTAAACACATATATTAATAAAATGATATCTCAGAAATAATCAGAATATATCGCCGTTCCCCGGCAACGGCGCCAAAATTTGGTTGCACTTTTGGAGATGATATTTTTAAACAATATTTTTCAATGAAATACATGGGAAAATCGTCAACCAAAGATATAAAAACCGACTTTCCACAGAGTGGCGAGTACGGGTCGAATCCACAAGGAACGGGATATTTCTGAATTAATTCTAAAATAACACTTTATTAACATAAAAATTTTACAATCTATGTCAATGTTTACAAGTTACATTAAATAACATTCTAACTATGAAAATAAACTACGATAGGCGGCTAAGTCTTCAGCAGGTCTCCAGGGGCAAAATTGTCTTTTCACATCAAGTGCAGTCACACATCACAATTGAATTGCATCTGTGAACCTGTTCTAACTTAACAACCTACAAAATAAAAACACAAAGTCAGTAACTAAATCAATAATTAATCTAAATTACATCTACAACTATTTCTAAACTATTTCTAAATTAAACTACAGTTAAATTAAACATATAAAACTAAAGTTATACTAACTAAGTGAACTAACTAAGCTAAGCAACTCTAATTACTCTAAATACTGTTAATATACTAACTACAATGTTAGAAAACAGTAAAACTACACGAAATCAGACAAATAGTTAAAAGACTGTTTTGTCCCTAAAGAAGTCAAAAATGGATTCTGACAGCTTTTTTCAAAACGACTGTTTGAGGGGTCAAACGAATTCTAAAATTCATCAAATTACTTCTTATCTGTAAAATACAGATCCAAGAAACTGACACATTTTACAGAAGTGAAAAATACGTTCTGGATCTCCAGAACTAAGCGTTTCAAAATCAGGATAATTTTGGAAATCGCTGGACCCGAAATTTCAAAATCCGAAAAAGCTGTTTTCATAAAACGCTTAAAAACCAGACCAAATCAACTCGAATCGAGCTGAAATTTTGTATTCATACAGTTAACACGCCAAAGTGGAGAATAGAACAATAATTTTCAAAAAACTCACGAAAAATCTACATGCGATGACGAGTGCACGATCGGGTAAAAATTAGGGTTTTGGTTCAGTGCACTATTCATCCCTTTGAATCCACTAATGTATTTATATTTTGAAATCATAGACAAATACAGTCCTAAATAAACCTAAACTACTGCTAAACTACAGAAAACAATAACAATTAAATTAAATATCTAAAACTAAGAAATAACATAATCAACTAATATTACTCCTAATCGAAACTACTTGTTAAATCTAATCTAACCTTAACTTACTAACTAACTAACTCTAATGCTAATATATCTAACTGAACAACAAATCTACTAAGTCTAATATACTCTAACTAATGTAATTAATTAATGACTAATTAATCTATAGCTAGTTCTAAAACCTAATTAAAACCACTAACAACCTACGATTAGATAACTACAGTTAGCTAGGGTTATTCTAACTATAATTACTAGGGGCGGTTAGACTAGGGTTGACTAAGTGAGATAGGTTAATAACTAACTATAATTAGTTAACTAAGGTTAGTCTCCTAGGGTTAACTAATTATCTAATGACTAGGGTTTATTAACTAAGGTTGCTAGGGTCGGATGGGATAAGGTAGGGTTAACTAAGATTCTAACTAGGATACGGTTGGGATGACTAAGGTCGGTTAGGGTTAAGAGGGTTTAACTAGGGGTCGGTTGTAGACAGTATCCTAACTAAGGTTAAGGTTAACTAACTATGGTTAGGTTGCCTATGGGTAATCATTAACTAGGGTCGACTAAGGTTGAACTAGGGTTCGGACTAAATGGATTAGGGTCTAACTATGATTAATATGGGTCGGTTAGGGTTAGTGACTACTATCTAAGGTTAATCTAATTAGGACTAACTATTAACTAAGGTTAGTTAGGATTCACTAGGGTTAGCTAAGGTAGGGTTAGGTTAATTGACTAACTATGGTTAGGTTAGGATTTAACTAAGATGGTTAAGGTTTAGCTAGGGTCGACCAGGGTATTTAGGTTCTAACTAAGGGAGTTAGGTTCTAATTGAGGTTTGACTAGGCTTAGACTAAGGTTTTAGCTAACTAGGGTTTAACTATGGTTAGACTAACTACTTAAGTCTATTACACAACTTACTAAATTAATTAACTAACATTAATTCTAGGCTATGAACTACCTAAAGGGGCCATACACAATTTTAGAAAACCTAAGCTATTACCAACTTACTAAATTAATTAGCATTAATTCTATGCTACATTAAACTAGAAAAGTAGTCAATAGGGCTATAAATATAATATACGAATTTGGTAGGGATATCTTCCTCCTTGATTGCTCATTTAGCACATTAGAAAACTTTTCACATCCGAAAAACGTCCAGCCTTTTTGACTCACACGTTTCTCCAGATTTGCATTAAAAGCATTAAAACCTTTTGAATTCTTTCCCAAAAACACACTATACGATTTTGGCTAGATTTAAAAGAGCATATAGCATTTAATTCTTGCCAAACTCGTGGAAACCATTAGAAGGACCTTTGGAATTCCCAAGGGTTTCCAAAAATCGTGTACATGATTTTTAAAGAGTCCTTGGAATTCCAAAGGGTTCCTTCTTTGGAAAAAATACTCATTTATGACTAGGCTGGGAAATCGAATTTTCCTTAAATGCAATTCATAAATTTGAATGAAGGTCAATCCTACCAAAATTGTATTTCAATGCAATGACCTCAATGCCCCTAACTAAAATGCAAAATTACTTAATGAAATTCCTAATCTATTCTAGTATTAACCTAGCTAAGTTAGGCTATATCAACATAATTCAAAGGGTAAGAAAGACTAATGAAGAACAAAAATGCACAACCTACCTATATTGTGCAAATCACAATACTAAGTTAATGCTACTTTAAAAACGATATTAACAATTCTATCTAATTTAATTACTACACACAATTCGAACTTACTCAATTAATGTTAAATTACCTAAAACGAATACATTGCACCTAGACATTTTAATTCTAATTTCCTAAAACCTAATGACTTAATAACTGAAATATGCAACCTAGCTGGCCCTCTAATGGCCGTCCTACTTGAAGAAGATGACTACCTATGTTAAAGACTACATAAAAATTGACCTAACTAAAGTAAATATCATATGACTAAAACGCAATTATCTAAATACACTACATAACCTCTAAATACAATTACCTATGTGAATCAAACCTTACAAGCTAGGATATACAGAAATTACATAAACTAAGAAATAAACAAAGCATTACATGAATCTACGAAACAAAAACTAATAAAACTAAATCAATTCTATCACTAAAACACGATAATTACAAATCTAAATTAAACTAAACCAACACACGATTATGACAATCTAAATTAAACTAAAAATACACAAAGTAAACAACTAACATGTTGGGAATTAAATCAAAACAAAAAACGAATTCTATCAAATCACTACAATCGACTAACCTAAAATCAAAAAAAGAAAATTTGGAAATAACATCTACTACATGATTAAGATCTAATAAAATCTAAACAATCATTCATACATTGAAATTAAGATAATACACTAAGGAACTACATAAAATGCTACAAACTACTGGACGTTCTACCTAAAAATCAGAAAAACAACAATACTCGACTAGACAATTTCACAAAATCTAAAAATGCATAAAACAACAAATGATCTAGACACTTTCCCTAAGGTATTAAACTCGAACAAAACAAGAAAGAGTAGACTGAGAAAGACTGAAAAGACGCAGCCACATAGATACAAAACTCAAAACACATGCACACACCCAAAACCATGCCAACGTTGGATGCAAAACATTATTTTTAATAAACCAACCCCTAAACACACTACATGTTGGTTTATGCATGAACATTTTCTACACTAAGGGCTGACGAAAATACAGAAAACACACAACACATTACACACGCACATGATAGGTTTTAGCTAGAAGAGAGGGGAGAAGAAGACCTACCTCAAGAGCGATCTGAAGACTGAGGGGAAGAAGAGAAGAGCGGACTTTGCTTGACTCCATGCCACGAGGAACCTCGGTGATGCTGTCTAATCCTTTTGTTGTCTTCTTCGCAGGGATTCACAAGTGGCAATGCCCCGGGGTTCAGGGTCGGCCGACCATGGAGAAGCGGGACCTCCACCATGATGGATACACTCCAGCTGCAGCTGCAATTAAACAAAGCAAAAGTTAGTTCCAGCAGGGTGATAAGCATGCTAAGATATGAAAGAATAGAATGGAGGAAGAAAATGGCATCTCCAATGGTGTTGGCATGGCTTCCATGGCCAACCATGGATGAGGAAGAAGGTGGATGAGAGGGGCGGCTTGGGAAAAGGTGGAGTTGAAAGGAATCGTGCCCCTAGGGCACGAAAATCAAAGCAAAGACAAATGAAATGGGCGCCCCCTTGGCCTTTTGACGTTTTTGCTTCTTTGGGTATTTTTACCAAAACAGTGTTAAAATAAAAATAATTCCTGGGCACCTCTTTCTGCATGGGGTTTTTAGAAAAGGTTTTATGAAAACGTGAATGGGTTTGGAGCTAGGTAGAATCCATGTAATTTGACCCAAATTCAGGATCCAAATGGGTGTCTGGATCCAGATCTCTCAATTTTGCTCCGATATTTGACCTGTTACACTGTAAATGCCTTAATTCTTTCAAATTAACTCCGATTTCGATGAAATTCGATCCAGAGCTTCCTAACGTCATTATGCATCTACGTGTATGCTCTTAACCTACAGATGATGCATTTATGCAGTGAAAATATGTTAAGAAAACGTATAATTTATGCATCATCAGTTTGTAAAAGTTCTTCCTATGCTTTTAGAACGATCTCATTTGCTTCAAGCAAATCCTACAACCTATGGATTTTAAACTTTGCAAGAGCTAACTCTGCCACAACATCTAGTCCATTTGAAGTTCTTTTAAGATTCAAACTTAAAACTCCAATTTGCTAGCCCCGTTGCATTTGTAATATATATATATATATATATATATATATATATATATATATATATATATATATATATATAGAGAGAGAGAGAGAGAGAGAGAGAGAGAGAGAGAGAGAGAGAGAGCGAGAGAGAAATTGGTAGTTGCCTAACATTTTTTTAGCCTATCGACAACCTACCACCAATTGATAAAAAGCATTGCAAAAAACAAATATATTTGCATTTCAAAAAAAAAATGAACATTGTTTCATTAAGTTGTTAAACAAAATAGATCAGTGTTTAATTCAACCGTTAAACAAATGGAATAATGTTTGATTCTACCATTAAACAAAATGGAACAATGTTTGATTCAGCCGTTAAACAAAATGGAACAATGTTTGATTCAGCCGTTAAACAAAATGGAACAATGTTTGATTCAACCGTTAAACAAAAGGGTATATTGTGCCTAACAAAAAACACATCGTTGATGCTTCAACGATGAAATACCTCCGATGAATAGTTACCAAAAATATTTTACGAAAATAGTTGTCAAAAAGGATGCAAGTTGGGGACCACTGATTGGGGACAAAAAACAAAAAACAAACCATAGATTATGTGAAAATAATTAGGTTGGGGACTACAACGGGTTTATATATGGTTCGAGAAAATATTTCACAATAAATAAGCAGTATCACATATGTGTTATTCTTTCACAAATAGTTATGTAAGTTATTTGTGATATAAGGTGATTCGCAAATTTAGTGGGGTTTCGAAAAATGGACCAATGTTGTAAATTTATCGTTATCGTGGCATATATGCAAATAAGATATTTGTGAATTTGGTGGAAAGTTGTAAGTGTAGTTTCACACATAAATTTATGCGATTTTGGAAATTATATGTGAAAAGTAAGATATTTACAAAATTAGTAGAGTTTCACAAATATATTTATGCGAAATATGAAATATATGCAAAAGAGTATGATATTTGTGATTTTTGTGGTTTCAGTTTTACCAAGATTTTGCAAATAAATTTATGTGAGTTCGTGAGGTCTAAATTCACAAAAAAAAACCTATGATTCTGAATGTAAATGGGTGTTTGATATATTTGATGAGCGGTACAATTTTATCGCAAAAATGTCTAAATTCATAGTTGTGAAAGGTAAAAGTGTCTTACCGATGTCTGATATTTGCGATTTTGGACATCAAGAGAATATAAAAAATTATAGGGTTTTTAGGGAATCACGTTAATTATCCATACAGTATGGTCATTTTTTATTTTTAAATCTTATAAAGACCTAACTACGTGTTAGAAGCGGATGATCCAAGGGTCGATTCCTATAAAATCAAGCATGTAGATCACATTTGTATTGTCAAAATCTAGAAAAAATAAAATAAAATTCAAAAGCTTGATAGACTGGCAGTAAGCTAAAAAAGTATTAGGCAACTACTATCTACTCATATAAGTGTATATATATACATATAGTATACGGGGTAATAAATTTATAATGAAAGTAAATTTGCAAACTAAGTTCATTTGTAATCAAAGTATAATCAAATTATAAATATCAAAGTGTATGAGAAAATCAAAGTATATATCTATAAGAGCATTGTCATCTCACTGTCCCTCTTGGTGTTAGAACTACTCATTGCGAGTAACTATGTTCTCTTGGCAGGCACGTACCATGAAATAAGTTACATCGGTTTCCAAGTTCGGTGAAAAACATAGTAGGGAAACTCTAGATCACCATGGTGTAACTTGTTTTGATCCAATCAGGCTTTGTTGGTGGGCTCAACATATTAAAAAAATACTAGAACAACTTTTAAATCATGTTTTTTATAAAAAAATATATATATAATTTTATGACTAAAAAATGTATAACAATTAATATTTGAAAGTTCATAAAAGCCTGCCTAGATGTAGTCGAGTCTCACGATTTAAGAGTCAATTCCTACTAAAAGAACATATGGATCACATATATAAGGTTAGTTTCACGACCTATAACAAATAATGAAAACAATTAAGAAAGTGATTTGTACTTGCAAACAACTGTACGGCTTATGACAACGCCCTTATGGATAAGGAACCCCTGACTGGGGGAAGTTGTTTTGACCAAATCTGACTCATGGATGTCTTCAACACGGCTGGATGTGAGTTTGGTATTTTGGACCGGATTTAATACTTGACCTAGCGGTGAAAAAAGAAATCAATGCATTGAAAGCATGTGTACTGACCAGTATAAATAAGGTGGTGGTCTGCACGGTCTTCATATTAGAATATAAGGGATTTGATCATTTGGGAAATTACATATATACCAACAATAAGGCTGTTAGTTGCATGGTTTCCCAAGAAATTTAACAGGTTTTTCCAAAAATCTACATGCTCAATAATAAGCTTTAAAAGTTTTTATTTTTTCAAATTCTTAGGGGACAGGACGTCCCTAGTTCCTATCAAATCAAGCATGTATATATCACATGTATATTGCCATATTTAAAATAATTTGAAAAGCTCTCAAAAGCCCCCGTCCAATGGTTGTTGCACCAAAGAGCATAGGCAGCTGTACTCTCTCTAAGCTCAATCATGTGCATGAGGATTTTTAGGAACTTTTTGATTAATTTTTTTGTTTTTCCTTAGATCTGGCCATACGAACCATGCAGATGCTTTTGTAGGGTTAGATTTGCAAAAAAACACCTAAAATACTTTTATGCACATGAAAGTTAAAAGATTCATGATTATTACATCCCAACCCAAACGTTTAACTGTTTAAGAAAGGGGTTTGGTGTAGTGGCTGCGGGCCTTGGCCGTAATATGGGTAAAGGTTTCATTCTATCAACGAGGGCAAGGGCGGCAAGGGATAAGCCCTTGCTCAGTCAAAACTGAACCACGAAGACAAGGGGTGTGCCACGAGTTTACACCTTTGGGATGATGACCATAAGTACGACAGGTCTCCAATTTTGAGTGTGGTTTTTCCATCATTTATGAAAAAAAAAAAACTTTAAGAACGGACTCTCATATTGATTTTGTTTTTTCATTCAAAATCCTAAAATCCTGTTCCGAATCAAGCAGATACTATAACTTAGATCCGACCCGTTTACATCCCCGAAAGACTGCAACAGTAAAACTCTCGAAGTCTCTACTAGGGATGTCTGTGGATCTGAGAAAAGCAGGGATCCGTTCATCTCGATTGGGATGGAGATGAAGGACATGAAACGGAAAATAGACTGAGGATAGAAGTGAAAATAAAAACTTATGCAAGGATGGAGGCGGTGATGACTTCCACTTTCCCTGCTCCGCCCTGTCCTCTATCTTCATTTGAAAAATAATTAAAATACTTTTAGTTATTTAATAAAATTATATATATATATATATATATATATTTTTTTTTAATACTAAAATTTTATGCTTAAAGCTTAAAACGACCGTTTTGATCTTTTCTTTCTACTCTTTTTCTTCCGATCACCATAGTCCATTCTTTCGGCCTCTTCTCAAAGCTCTCCGTGCTGCTCTGCACGACAATTCGTCCTTCTCGATGGTTACCTTCTCCTTCTCTAACTTCTAACAATCGTAATGATAGAAATCAGAGACTAAATTTAGTGAAATAAGAGAACGGGAACGAAAATGGGGACAGGGGCGGTGGCAATGATGAAGACACGGATGGTAAATTTGAAACGGGAAGGGGTGAGACTTGAGAGTGGAGGTCCAAAGTCTCTCCGTCATCACGATGAACAGGAGACGGAGGTCAAGACGGGTCAAGAATCGAGACCTTGTCCCCCGCACCCGTACCAGGTCCACTGCCATCCCTTTTTCGACTCAATGCTCTCTAAAGCGGGAAACAACGAAGGGCTCCGCGTCTTCCTGAATCCTCATCTTGTCTGGGCTCGAATGGCGATGGGGGAGTGATGAAAAATAGATTCTGGAATGGTGCTAGTCAGATTTGAGGGAGAGAGTCCTATTGAAATCTTCATTGCCCACTTGGTGGTGAGTTCCATATCTGCGTTATTCTCTTCGTTTCTATAATGCGTCGAGAAAAACCCATTCTTTACGTATCGAAATCTTTATTGTCCTGAGCGGGATACTGAAAAAACTCGATTAAGGTTTGTGGCGAATCTCTTTTTTCTGCTGATTTCTTCGTTTCCGTGACGAGAGGCTGTCTTGAAAATCCGGTTTTTATGCATCGAAACGTTCATTGTCCTAAAGGGGATACCGAAAAAAACTCGGTGAGGTTTTGCGGTTATTTTCTGATGATTTCTTCGTTTCGGTGATGTGGGTGTCGAGAAAATCCGGTTTTTATGCATTAAAACACTAGTTTCACTGATGGGAATACTGAGAAATCTGGGTATGCTTCGGTGGGGATCTTTATTTTCCCATGAAGGGATGAAAAGTGCAAGTGGGTTCATTCAGAGGCGCAATTTGGTGAAGGTGAGATTGAAATGGGTGAAAAACAGGGGCCTCGATCACATCATTGACAACGAGACCGATCTGAAAGCGGTCTGCTTGATAAAGGATGCGATCAAGAGGAGCTCCGCCGGGTGCCTGAGCGCCTCGTCATTCACCGAGAGGCAGAAACAGTTGGGCTTGACCATTCCCGTCTTGCGGTTCGTCCGGAGGTACCCCACACTCTTCGAAGAATTCCCTGGTGTTAGATTCAAGAACGTTCCTATGTTCCGGTCGACGGACACCGCCCGTGTCCTCGACGAGCGGGAACAATCTATTTATCAGAGCCATGAGGAAGATTTGGTGGAGAGGTTGTGCCGATTGTTGATGATGACCAACAGTAGGACACTTCCCTTTCAATCGATTGATCCATTGAAATGGGATTTGGGTTTGCCGGATGATTACGTGAAGAGATTGGTACCCAACTATCCGGATCATATTCGGATGGTTAAACAACAAAATGGTCGACTCGCTTTGAGCTTAGCAAATTGGCATGACGAATTCGCGGTATCGGAGTTGCAGAAGAAGAGTGAGAGCCTGGATCAGTATTGCTCTTACAGGAATTTCAAGAAGGGGATGTCATTTGCGTTTCCGTTGAGCTTCCCTCGAGGTTATGGATCGCAGAAGAAGGTAATATCATGGATGGATGAATTTCAGAAGCTTCCTTACATATCTCCTTATGAAGATTCATCGCAAATTGATCCTAATAGCAACCTAATGGAGAAGAGAGTAGTTGGTGTTTTCCATGAATTGTTGAGTATAACAATACACAAGAAAACCAAGAGGAATTATATAAGGTGCTTGAGGGAGGAGATGAATCTGCCACAAAAGTTCACAAGGATTTTTACTCGATATCCAGGCATATTTTACCTGTCTCTGAAATGTAAGACGACAACGGTAGCTCTCAAGGAAGCGTACCAACGGGGAAAGTTGGTCGCTCCTCATCCACTTGCTGGCATTAGAGAAAAGTACTCCTATGTCATGAGGACAGGGGTTATGTACAGAGGAATGGAATTAAAAGGAAGTGGCTTGAATGACTCACTATTTCCTAATCATGATGGCTTAGTTGTTGAGGAGAGCAATCAAATGAAACACGTATCAGAGGACAACGTTGAAGAGGGCATTTTAGTAGATGATACCGAAGATGATGATTCATAGGATGCATTGGGTGATAATTTTGTCTCCAAGTGAAACATTATCGTACTAATTATCAGTAATTCATATTTGGTTTTGGGTTTTTTGCCATAATACTTTCTTATCTCATTCAATTTGTTCCTCTTCATTCGGTTGATTTATACCCTCTGGAAAAGCCTTGCCGAATGTGAAGCATGAGGCCTTCTCTCAAGAGTCTAGTGGCGTCTCCTAAATATGATGCTTCCTTTTGAATTATCATTATGCTTTCCCTTATATCAGTTTTTCATCAACCTGATTGTATGAGTGCTAGAGAAAAGGATGATGTTTAATAGAACAAACTAGACAGGCCTACGATGCTGGCCACACATCATCAGTCTTGGCTTCCTTGCAGCTTCTTATTTGACCTGATGCTTTATAGTTAACAGATTAGCATGATGGTTAGCTGGTTTGCACAGGTTAAATTTGACTGTTTAGACAAATTATAGAAGAACCCAAAAGTATGGTTTATTTGCATATTCTTTCCAGTCTTTTGTTTACATCAGTGTATGAATTGGATCTGGTTAGAACCTGGTCAAATCCAACCTGTTTCTATTTACCTATCTGGAAAACTGGTTCTTACCAAGATACTTCTGTATCTAACTTGTTTTGCTGGACTTGACACCACCCAGTCGATATTCAAACCAGATCTTACTCATATTTTTGTATGTGAAAAGCTTGTTTCCACACAGGAATCTTTATGTATCTAACACGTTTGATCTGGCATGATAAACCATTGAGATTCTATGTGGAACTGGGCACATTTTCATATCCAACTTGATCCTGATTTTCTTGTTGAAAATTGAGATTCTGATCTGGAGCAGTCACATCCTTTCCATGTTTATGTATTCTTATCCCCACTCAGCAGTCAATACTAGTTTTCACAGAGAGAACAAGAGTCACCTGACCTCCCAACCATCAACTTTTTTTTCCATCTCTATAAAAAATAAGTATGAAGAAGATGGCATTCTCCTCTTAGACAGTTTTCTTCTTTTCCTTTTCAACTGCATAGTCATTGGAAGTTGGAATTAATAGCTCAACACTCGGGTACTATATCTTTTGTAAGTTACTTATTAGCTTATTCCAAACACATATATTATGGTCTTTATCACCAGGAATTTCATCTGATTTCATAAATAATTTTGTAATGTCGAGCATTCCAATCCTTCTGTTATATTAGGATATACTGCTTGCTGATGAGAGATGTAATGGTTTTCCTTTTCACAACAACTAGCTTCATCAAGTATCTGGAGCCAGTGGTGCAAAAGCTATGTCACATGGGTGCGGGTGCGGGGATGCAACACTTCCAAAAAACCCGGGTGCGGGGGTGCGGCAGGGGAAAAAATGTAATATATATATATATATATAATTTTGAAGTTTTAACAGTTTAACATTTAACAATTAACATTGTCATAATATGATTCATCATGCATGCAGTATATCAACCTAAATATCAAATTATCAATCAAATAAGTAAAGCAATTACATAAATCGACCTAAATATCAATTAAATAAGTAAAGCATAAAAAAACTAAATTACATACCAAAGTATATCCTGATGAAGTAATGGATGTTAATAATTTTCTTCTTCATCATCAAATGCATCATTAAAAAAAATATTGGGCTCAGCTAAATCCATGTTTGTTATGTTGAAATCATGTTCTCTCTTGAAGTCACACTCTTCTGGGTTTACGTCTAAAAATTTGGATGTTTCTTGTCTGCGTTACAAACCCAATTTGAAAATGATAAATATAATACAAGTATATTTAAATGAAAACTAAGAAATAATCAAATAACTAAGAGAGCAAATTAGTACATGTATTCATCATTACTTCGCGAAAGTAATCGAAGATTTGAATGAACATATACTAAATCCTCTGCACGCTTGCTGGTGAGTTTGTTTCTTCATGTTGTAGATTTGAGAATATGTGCTCCAATTTCTTTTACAACAAGATGAACTAGCAGATTGCGATAGCAATCTTAATGCAAGACGTTGGAGAAGAGGTGTTTCTGATCCAAATGTTGGCCACCATGTGATAGGATCTATATTATCTTCTTCTCTCGTGAATAATGTTGGTCCATATAATCTCGAAGATGAAATTTTTTAAAACTCTTGTGTGACTTGATGTAGAAGATATGCTTCTGGAAAAAGTCTTGTCATACACATATTTCTATGTCTTGATAGCTCTGGGTCTAAATTTGGAGGGACACGACCAATACCACCAGCCCGCCACTTATTTGCATAATATTTTGGATTAAGAGAATGTGTCATGCAATGCAAAGGAGTGTTGCTCTTATCTCATCTTCTGACTAAAATTGAATGAATATGATTAAAAAAATCAGAATCATCCAATGCGGGATCTTTTTCTTCATGCTTGAAAACTATAGCTTGTATTTTTTCAATCATATTATCCCACATTTCATAAACTCTGTGAAGCATGGCCTCATCCTTATTAACTTCTCTTAACATTTCCCAAATAGGTTGCGTAAATTGAATGAAGTATACCACTCTGTCCCAAAACTCATCATCAAGAATGAATTTTTTAATTTCTTGAGCCTTGATATCATCATCAGCACGATAGGATGTCCAATTTTCATCGGTCACCATGCTAATCAAAGCATTCTTCACTCTTTTAATCCTCTTCATCATCACAATGATGGACGCAAAACGTGTTTCAGCGACCTTCAACAATTTCAAATCAGAATGCCTATTAAATATAGCATTAGCACGATCGTGGTTAACAACAAAATTCCTAATGCTTTTGACATTTCTTTCTAAATCTTTAATCCATGAACATAAAGCATATGCTTATGAATTTTCTTCTTCTTTAGGGTTGCAAATGCTCTTTAGGACTAGATTTAAGCTGTGTGTTACACAGGGAGTTCAAAAAATATGAGGGTACTCACTCTTCAAACTCAACGCTGCACTTTTACAAATTGGAGCGTTGTCTGTAATGATTTGTACCACTTTCTGATTACCCACTTCTTTTATCACTTCTATAAAGAATCCTTTCAAATACTCTGCATTTTTATATTCCTCAAATGCATCAACTGCTTTCAAGAATATTGGGTTACTAAGCGAACAAGCAATGAAATTGATTAATGGACGCCTTTGAATATCTGTTCATCCATCAGACACAATAGAAACTCCATTTTGCTCCCATGAATATTTTTTAATCTCTAGCAACCTCTCCACATTTGCCCTCTCTTCTGCAAGAAGTGTGGTTCGTATTTTTTCTGAACTTGGAGGCACATAACCACTCAAATTACAATTTGCCAAGGATGTTACTAAATCCTTCCAATAAGGATTTCTAGCCGCATTAAATGGGAGTGAACCAGAATAAAAATACCTCTCAACTTTTCTATCCAATTCTTCTCTTCCATATGTATTGAATGTTGCTTGTATCGTTCCTCTACCTCCTACATTGACTTTTCTTTTCTTTTTTTCAGCATCTTCTTGGTGGCTTGCAAATGGCACACTGACTGCAGAAGAATCGGCCATTGCCTTTTTCTTCTCATATTCTTCTTGTATTTTCTTGTACTGTCTTCGCATTACCTCATCAACTTTTCTGCAAGCTAAAATGTCATGTCCTGGTATCTTCAACAAATGAGCCTTCACTCTTGTGTAAGACCCAACAAAATCTCTTTCGTAGAGCTTGCATCAAAATCTATTGTTTTCACCACCTCCTTCTCTAGTTTTTGCAAGTTTATCTATATGTACCCATAGTGGTCCCACATCATCAATCTCACTGCAACTATCAGCAAAACTAGCAGCATAACTTGCATGTTGGGATGAAGATAACACAAGTCTTTTCCCTTTATCCGTCATTTTTATCCTGAAAACACAAAAAAAATACATTAAAATTTTCAAATCAATTATACTTGACCCCCTCCCCCTGTCGAAAACACAGGGAAAAAGGGGGGCTCAGCCCCTCTCCTGCCGACCCAACAAGAGAGCGAGAGGGGGGGCTCGGCCCCTCACCAGAAATAAAAAAGAGTAGGGTGAGGGGCTTGGCCCCTCCCCTGCCAAAAACAGGGAGGGGCTCAGCCATTCCCTACCGAAAACAGAGGGAGCAGGGTGTGCTCAGCCCCTCCCCTGCCGACCCAACAAGAGAGCGAGAGGGGGGGCTCTGCCCCTCCCCTGAAATCAAAGGAAGTAGGGTGGGGGACTCGGCCCCTCCCGTTCCAAAAACAGGGAGGGGCTCAGCCCCTTCCCTACCCAAAACACAGGGAGCAGGGGTACTCAGCCCCTCCTCTGTTGACCCAACAAGAGAGCGAGAGGGGGGAGGGGCTCGACCCCTCCCCTGCCGACCCAAAAAGAGAGCCAGAGGGGGGGCTCGACCCCTCCTGTGCCGAAAACAAAGGGAGCAGGGGGGACTCAGCCCCTCCCCTGCCGACCCAACAAGAGCGAGAGAGGGGGGGGGGGGGGGCTTGGCCCCTTCCCTGTCGACCCAACAAGAGAGCGAGAAGAGAAGGGGGTGATCGGCTCCTCCCCTGCCGACCCAACAAGAGAGTGAGAGGGGGGAGGGGGCTCGACCCCTCACCTGTTGAAAATAGAGGGAGCGAGAGGGGGGGCTCGGCCCCTCCCCTGCTGACCCAACAAGAGAGCAAGATGGTGCGGGGGGGGGGGGCTCGGCCCCTCCCCTGCTGACACAAGAAGAGAGCGAGAGAGGGTACATACCTGCGAAAGGAGAGGAGGAGCCTGGGAGGTGGAGCTGGGGCATTGATAGGAGAGAGCTCGAGCTCAGGGGAAGAGGAGAGGAGAGAAGAGATTAGGGCAAAAATTTTTTTTTGTCCTAATCCTCCTTTTCATCGGGGGATTTTTTTTTTAACAACAAAAAGTGGACAAAAATGACCCCAGGTGCGTTGACCGCACCCAGGGTCGTGTTGACTGCACCTGGTGCCGCACCCGCACCCGCGTCGCGTCGATGCGGGTGCGGCACCTGTTTTGCCGAGTCCCTGTGACTTAGTGCAAAAGTCTTTTTTGGTACGAAGTCTGAATTTTTTTTAGCATATTTTGAAGGTGCTCACTTTATTCATTTCCTTCAGACAGCATATCCTTTGCAGCACAGGTACCTTTTGTTGGATTTTGTATATGGAATTGATTCTTTTAAATTATCTTCACTTCCAAAATTGATGCTTGGGATAGTTGGTTCTTAGTACTTGTGGGATTTCTTAGTACTCTGCCTATGTGCTGGTTTGTGCATATCTGCATGTTAGTGGGTGGGTATAGGTGTGTGGTGTAATCGTTATTTGATCAACTTAACCACTTTTCATAAAACATAAATTTTGATGTTTATGTCATGTTATTTCTTTTGACTTTCCCAAATACTTTCGAGCATGGAAATTATAACTCAAAATAGAAAAAATGTTGGATGTAATGTTTTAATCATTGAAAATACCAAATACCATGCAAACCATGAATTAGAAACTTTCGAGTAGGAGTTGAAGATTACAAGTTTATGATTTTCCCCATTTTCTCTGACAGTTTCTCTCTTCACCATTTTTTTTCACCCCCTCCCCCACACTACCCTTTCTATCTTCTCCTTCCAAAAAATGGAAGTCTGGAAAACATTTTGAAGCATGATGCAAGGGAATTGGGAGGATTTTGACTTCAAGCAAAAGCATTTGGTTTAGCTATAAACTAGATCAATGTGGGCTTGATCAAAGTAAGGCATTCCCATTTATCACCTGTATGTAATAGATTTAATTCAACAAAAAAGTGTAAGACTTTTTTTTCTTTCATGTAGACAAATCTGTCACTGATATTTGAAAATATCCCGATATTATCGCCATTTTCAGCTAGATTGATAATATTGGCAAAATATCGCGATATTTTCAAAATATTGCGATATTATCATGATATTTTGTGATATTTTTAATAAATTTCTTAATTTTATATTTTTTAAGTCCATTTTTTCTATTTTTGGTTTTTTATATTTTAAAAACTTTTAAACCTTGTTTCTTTATATTTTTTGCAAGAAAAACAATAGAAAACCTAAAAAATTTCTATCTTTCTTATCATTATTTATATTTTTTCAAATTTTAAATCTTTCGAGAATTTCCCAAGATTTTTCTGAGAAAAATCAATTTTGAAAAAATCTCCGAGAAAAACCCTCACCGAGAAATTACCTTGAATGATACAGGTGTCTATGAGATGAATTATGCAACATCTAGACAGATGTTGGGTTGTAGTTTTGACTCTTTCACTAGATAACTTTTTGTTTTCCCATCTTGGTTGTGAATTTAGCAGCAAAATATATTGAGATTCCTGCACAGGAATCTCAGTGTGAAAGAAAATGCGAAAACTTTTGGCATTTAGAAAGTTAGTGAACTCTACGTTTAAGCATTGTCATGCTTTTTGTATTTTTCTTATGATATTTTTGTTGGTTATTTGATAAAATTTTATTGGCCAAGTCCAAGTGTGAGTTCTTTGGTAGACGGAATGGATGGCTGAATGTTCCATGACATAGACTTGTGATAAATGTGAGAATATTCAAGTTGCTAGGCAGCATTTCAAAGAAGGGGCTAACGATTACTTAAGAAATTCATATATTCAATTAGTGATGGATGAACGGGCTCTTTTTTCCTTTTCCTTTTGCGCTGCCATTGCTACTGGTTGTCAACATGTAAAGAAAATGTTAATGCATGATCTGTCTCTATGTTGCCGAATATGGCAAGTTGGCAATTGTCACTTTATTAAGTGCCTAAATTGTGGTAGCCTGTCATTTTTACATCTGACTCTGGAAGAGGCAGGGACCTGGGAGAGAACGATGGCCTGTTGGTATGGCCCACCTCCAAGCAGCTAAAACCTCTCGGCTGCCCAGCCCCCTTGTCGACCAGGAAGCCTGCTGCTTTTGCCTTGCAGCAAGGGACACACATCATGGGTATCAAACTCTCAACATCCTTTGGCTTAAATGCCTTAAGCGAACCCAACTAGTCAGGTGTGTAGCAATATTGAGAATGAGATATAGCAAAATTTTAATTGATGAAAGTATTAGAAGACTTCGAATCCTTTTCTGCATGTTTGGTTGCATCTCGTGATTCCAAAACACATGAGATGGAATCATGTGTTTTCAAATCACAGATTCCACCTTGTGATTTGAAATCACATGAGATTCACTCCAAACGTGATTTCAAATCACATTCCATTTCTCATTTTCATTCAATCATTTGCATGAGATTTCTGAATCTCATGAGAGGTTACCAAACATGCCTAAATGTTTTGCAATTCTTATGTTTGATGTTTTTGAGATGGTGATATATGTTGTGTCGGCCGAAGTTTCCACCGCCGGTCCTGTGCGCCGGCGGTTCTGCCATCACCATGCAAACGACCCCTGCAGAAAATGAAAATATACATACAGAGCATGTGTACCTGATGCTGCCATTGATGGAGCTGTTGTGCTTGCCGGAGAGGGTCGATCTTCAACTCAGCCGGTCTGCAGCCACCACGAGCGCAGGCCTCCGTATGCAGACGGTGAGTCGACCTCTTCCCTCCTTAAACTTTTGTATTTGCGCTCACCTAAAGGGTCGCTCATGAAACTCTTTTATAAGGCACAAAATGGAAACAGTTGAGTAATTGTTCCCTCTTATTTCAATGCAGGTTTAACGGAAGGGAGCACACTCATGGGGAGCGTTACCCACATCGTGGGTAACCACCACCAACGTGGTGGTTAATCCCAACATTCTCCCACTTGCTCCGACGATAAACCTTTTAACCAGAAAACCTTATGGGAATAACTTGATGAATAGAATGACCTTTATATTCTATTCTATAGGTCCTTAATTGAATCTCTAATCCTTATCAGATTAACAACCATAATGAGAATCAAAAGACTGAAAGTGATCACTTTATTTATATGCATATGTCAAAAAGAGTTTAACAATCCCATCCTCATTACATGTTCGGAATATAATCCCGGTGCTAGCCCTTTAGTAAGAGGATCAGCGATCATCTCTTTTGTACCAATATTGACAATATGTACTAAATGATTCTTCGTCCTTTCTTTAACAACAAAATACTTCAATTTCATATGCTTGCATGACGTAGTACTTTTGTTGTTCGAAAAAGACACCCCAGCTTCATTATCACAATAGACCTTCAGTGGCTTTCCAATGAAATCGACCACCTTTAACTGTGATATGAAGTTCTTTAACCATATAGCCTGCGAAGTAGTTTCGTACAATACAATGAATTCTGCCTCCATGGTGTAGGCAACCGTGGTCGTTTGTTTTCCACTCCTCCAAGAGATCGCTCCCCCAGCAAGTAAGAAGACGTACCCAGTAGTAGACTTTCTACTATCAAGGCATCCTCCTAAATCCGCATCTAAGTAGCCAATGACCTCGAGGTGATCAACTTTATGATATGTTAACATATAGTCTTTTGTCCCTTGCAAATACCGCAAGACTTTCTTGGCAGCCTTCCAATGGGGTAAACCTGGGTTAGACTGAAATCTGCCAAGTACCCCTACTGCAAAAGAAATATCTGGTCGAGAACATGTCTGCGCGTACTGCAAGCTGCCAACAAGTGATTCATATGGATAAACACTCATTTGTGCATTGTCAATATCGTTCTGTGGACAATCCTTTAGGCTCAGCTTGTCACCTTTTGATATGGGTGTAGAACTAGGAGAGCAATTTCCATTCCATATCGCTTTAACACATTTTCTATATAGGATCTTTGGGAGAGGCCTTAAAAACCTTTTGCTCGGTCTCGACGGATCTCAATGCCAAGAACGTAAGGAGCCTCACCCATATCTTTCATATCAAAATGTGATGCAAGAAACTGTTTTGTCTCTGAAAGTAACTTTATATCATTGGTTGCAAGTAAGATGTCATCCACATACAACATCAATATAATGAACTTACTCTCACTTTCCTTAAGGTATATACATTGATCAATAATGTTTTCTGTAAACCCGAAAGTCACAATGACTTGAGAAAATTTAATATACCACTGTCGGGAGGCCTGTTTAAGTCCATATATTGATTTGTTAAGCTTACAAACCAAACGATCATTTTCAGAGAAACCAAGAGGTTGTTCCATGTATACCTCTTCATTCAGATCCCGTTGAGGAACGTTGTTTTCACATTCATCTGATGTAACTCTAAGTCATAATAAGCTACGAGGGCCAGAATAATCCTCATTGACTCTTTAGTTGAGACATGAGAGAATGTCTCATTACAGTCAATGCCCTCCATCTGGGTGAATCCTTTAGCAACCAATCTTGCTTTATGTCTTTCTATGTTACTTTTGGAGTCCTTCTTGGTCTTAAAGACCCATTTACACCCTACGGGTTTTACTCCTTTAGGTAACGTGACAAGATCCCACACTTGATTTTTAGCCATAGAGTCTAACTCTTCTTTCATGGCTTCTATCCAGTGGGAAGATTGTTTGCTTTCAATAGCTTCCATAAAAGTCAACGGGTCATCATCCATATCTATGAAATCACCAGGCTCCTGAAGGTACACCACATAATCAGGATGTATGGCAGATCTTTTAATCCTTGTGGATCTCCAAATAGGTCGTTCCTCAGGCTCAGATTGAACCTGATCATCTTGTTCGTGCTCTTCCAAATTGTCCATAATAGGTTCATTTTGGATTTGTACATTAACAATCGAATGATCAATCACACCATCATTAGGAATAACAATGTGGTATCTTTCGATGTTTTCCTTAACAGGTGACGAAAATGGATCCTGTACTTCCTCAAAACCAAGGCTTTGAAATGCACTTAATCCTACGAAACCATCTTTTAGGAATTTAGCCTTATCCGTTTCAACAATCTGTGGTGAGTGAGATGGGCAATAAAACCTGTATCCTTTTGATCTTTCTGGATAACCAATGAAATATTCACTGGTTGTTCTTAGATCAAAGGCTTTAATATGGGGTTTATACAATTTAGCTTCTGCAGGACATCCCCATATGTGCATATAAGACAGTGATGGTTTTCTACCTGTTCACAACTCGTAAGGAGTTTTAGGCACAGATATCATAGGAACCTTATTCAAAATATGCACAACAGTCCTTAAGGCTTCACCCCACAACTTTATGAGAAGTGTTGAATAATTCAACATAGCTCTGACCATTTCCTTAAGTGTACAATTTCTCTTTCCAGCTACACCATTCTGATAGGCACTACCAGGCATAGTATATTGAGGCACAATGTCTTCCTCTTTAAGAAATCGCAATAATGGTCCTTCCCTTTTCCCCATCTCAGTAAACCTACTATAATATTCGCCACCTCTATCAGACCTGACTATTTTAATAACCTTATCGGTTTGTTTCTCTACTTCTTTCTTAAATTCCTTAAATATCTGAAAAACGTCAGATTTTTCAAAAATCAAGTAGAGATACATATACTGTGAATAGTCATCAATAAAGGTGACAAAATATTTTTCGCCTGTGTAACAGGGAGAAAACGGTCCACATACATCCGTATGGACTATTTCTAATATCTCACTACTGTGTTTGGCACCCTCTTTATATGTGTTTGTATGCTTAGCCTTTATGCAATCAACACATGGGTAATTGTCAGTAAAATCTAGAGATTGCAAGATCCCTTTATTTACCAGTCTCTTTATTCTCTTTTCATAGATATGACCCAACCTTCGATGCCAAAGCATGTAAGATTTATCATTCGTCATGCTACGTTTATTTTCAACTAATGCGTATTCAGAAGTCAAAGACTCCTGAGTTTGGATCTTCACATTCAATCTATATAAACCATCATAAACTGATGCAGAACCAATTTCAATTGAATTTCTGACTATGAACAATTTGGAATTTTCAAACTTAAAACAATATCCAAATTTATCCAACTTTGAAATTGAAATTAAGTTTCCACTATACGATGGAATATAAAAGACATCATGAAGATCTAAAACTACGCCCGTATCCAAAGTAATCCTGCAGGTTCCAACACCCTTCACATGTGAACACATCTTGTTTCCCGAATAGATACTTTTCTCATGCATTGTTGGTTCCCTTCTGCTCAAGAACAACTGTAGACAGTTGGAAATATGAACAGTAGCACCAGAATCAATCCACCAGCTATTTTTAGGAATTTGTAATAAATTACATTCATGAGAAACAAATGACAAATTACCTCTCTTCTCCAACCACTTCTTGTACTTTATCTGCCTTTATGTGTCCCTTCTTCTTGCAAAAGAAGCACTTTATGGGAGCAGAGTTGGATTGCTTGTCTTGGGATGACTTATCATCAGTTGGCTTCTTCCTAACATTTCTCTTAAATGCATTTTTCCTTGGTCCTACCTTGGATGTATGAGAAGCCATATGTGCACTTTTCACCTTCTCACCTTTCATCCTCTCTTCTTCTTCAACACACTTGGACATAAGTTCATTAAATGTTCATTCATCATTATGTGTGTTGTACGAGATTTTGAAAGGTCTGTATTCCAAAGGTAAGGACGTTAGAACTAAATGCACTAGGAAAGAATCAGAGATGGTGAGCTTCATGTCATTCAGCTGAGACACTATGTTTCTCATCTCCAAAATGTGTTGGTGAATGTTTCCCCCTTCAGTATATTTCATAGATATCAGTTTTGACATCAGGATACTGGCTCTGGCTTTGTTTGAACTCACAAATTGTGCCTCAATGGCATTCATAAATTCTCTCACTGTTCTGCATTGTGGGATAGCACTTCGAATGTTCTTAGCTACTTTAGATTGCAAAAGCAACAAGCTAAGCCTATTCGAGCGCTCTCACTTCTCAAAAGCAATCTTTTGATCAGCAGTGCTCTGATCAGTGAGGGCAACGGGTTCATCTATCCTTAGGGCCAGATCTAGATCCATATACCCTAATGCAAAAAGAACAGTTTCTTTTCAATCACTAAAATTAGATCCATCTAGAAAAGGTATAGAGCTAGAGCCATCTAAAATCACAGAACTAGAAACTGCATGACAAAAGACACGTATCAGGAAGCATTCATACGAGACTAAAACTTTAGTGGAAAAAGCAAAATAATAAAAGGCCCTTGATATGCTTCTTTCCAGGCGAGTGAAGGGGGTCATCAGAGTCCTACTTTGATAAAAGCTCTGACACGCGAAACCACTTCGCCTACCGACTATATTGGGTAAAACTAAGGTTCTTGTGAAGTTAGACCATCAACACAAGGTACCTTTGGATACTCATGTGTGATGTATCTCGACACATTTACCTTATTCTACCCTACTTAAATTCCAAACACGATAAAACTACCTTTGGATCGTTTATCGTTTCATGAATATAAGTACAACATTAATATTGACTAAAACAATATAATGGTACAACATTTTGACAACATACGTGTATTCAGTCACTTTGGTGACATGAATACACTAAGTTATCTGACTATCCTTAATGCCAATATTATATATATAAAATAATATCTTAAAATAGTCCGTAAACTGAATGGACTAGACATATGACTCTCGAAATGGTTCTAAAACTGAATGAACTTGTCATATGTTTCACGAACCGGTCTTAAAGCACTCTGAACTGGTCTAAAATAGCCCTGAACCGGTCATCCAAGGGTCCAAACCGGTTCTGAACCTTATGAACCAGGTCAAGTATAAACAAAAGTTCATAAAAACCCTATAATTTGTCATATATTTAAGAAAACAGGGTCTTAGCATCTCGGAACCGATGAGAAACTAGAAGGAACCGGCCAAAAACGGCTCTAAAGCGGTCAAACTCGGAATTATCTAGAATCGGGTTGGACCCGGTACAGGATGGATCCGGGTCGGACCCGGTAATGACTGGATCCGGGTCGGACCCAGTACTGGCCAGATACGGGTCGGACCCGGTACTGACCGAATCCGGGTCGGACCCGGTACTGGCCAGATCTGGGTCGGACTCGGGGTTATCTGGATCCAGGTCAGACCCGAGGTTATCTGGATCCGGGTCAGACCCGGGGTTATCTGGATCCGGGTCAGACCCGGTTAAGACCTGGATCCGGGTATGATCCGGTTTTACCAGATCCGAGCCTGACCCGGTAGCTACTAGATCCGGGTCGGACCTGGGGTTTAACCGAATCCGGGTTTGACCCGGTTGCTACCATATCCGGGTCTGACCCGGAGGCTTCTTGATCCGGGTCGGACCCGGTATATACCGGATCCGATCCGCTTCTACCCGATAGAATAAAAAAACGAAAAAGGGGCAGAGAACCCCTATCTTTTAGAAAACAGGGGTTTTCCCCTTTTCATTGTCGGCAACCAATGTCGTCGGTCGGCGACCAATGTCGTCGGTCGGCGACCAACGTCGCCTGCCGGCAACCCACGCCGCCTGTCGGCGGCCCACGCCGCCTGCCGACGATGCCCCCTGCCGACGACCAACGCCGCCGCTCCTGATGGCGTTTCTCCTCCAGCGAAAGCAACCGCCGATGAAAATTGATGTCGCGGAAGCTTTTTCAAAAATCCGACGACTTAATAGTCGTCGGCGACGGTTCCTGCAGCCTTTTAATGGCGGATGGAGAAGGAAACGTCGGCGGTGTCCTCGCCGACAGAAAACCCCCAAAAAAACAGAGGTAAGATGATTTTTTTTTATACGCATGTCTGTCGCCCAATGGCGACAGTCGCCGGATTCTGGCGACCAGTAACAGTGTCACCCCACGATGACCTGCTTTGCTGAACTGCCAAAAGCACACCCCGCAGCGGAAGTGGGGTGTGGGCCCATAACCCAATGTTGTGTCGGTCGGAGTTTCCACCGCCGGTCCTGTGCGCCGACGGTTCTGCCATCACCATGCAAACGGCCCCTGCAGAAAATGAAAATATACATGCAGAGCATGTGTACCTGATGCTACCATTGATGGAGCTGTTGTGCTTGCCGAAGAGGGTCGATCTTCAACTCAGCCAGTCTGCAGCCACCACGAGCGCAGGCCTTCGTATGCAGACGGTGAGTCGACCTCTTCCCTCTTTAAACTTATGTATTTGCGCTCACCTAAAGGGTCGCTCATGAACCCCTTTTATAAGGCACAAAATGGGAACGGTTGAGTAACAGTTCCCTCTTATTTCAATGTAGGTTTAACGGAAGGGAGCACACTCATGGGGAGCGTTACCCACATCGTGGGTAACCACCACCAACGTGGTGGTTAATCCCAACAATATATTGTGACATGGGAAAAATTGGGAGTGGGTATGCTCTTTATTTATCAAATCAAACCTGGATAACTCTACTTTGGTCATCACTGAAGTCATATTCCATATCCGACTTGGTTCTGACCACACTTCTTACAAAGCCGTCTTTGGCTTGTCGTAGTTCTATTCTTCTTTGTGTAGCAAATGCCTCTAGAAAATGATGTATTCATAAATGGCTTCCACACTGGCTCCTTGAAATTGAGTAACTTCCAGTGTAGTGCAAATAATATTCTAATTATCACTTTATGTTTAAGTGAAATTTCAAATTAGATGACATTGATCAAATATCTTGCTTCTGATAGGTTTTATTATTTTGTTTGTGCTGAGAATATTGTTTTTCCCTGAGTCACATCAGTCAGATATGTGTATACGACATCTCTGCTGGTCTACTAAACTATCAGAAATTTCAGCTATCTTAAATCATGCGAATCATCCGACATTCTGTCATGTTTGTTATTAGAAAAGGCAAACAGATTCTGATTCTGTGTTTCATTCTCATGATTCAAACCTGGTATTTTACTTTCGTAATCACTCATCAGCGCTCAACTTTCTGTTGTCATGGATTCATGAAGGGTTAGGAGGGGACTGTGCAGCTACCATTCTCTTGTTTTCTAGTGTGTGTTGCTTTGATTACATGTTTGTGGGCCTTAGTATTAATTCATTCTTGGGACACTGGCCCTTGTGATTCTTTAGGGCCTGTTTTGCTTTGTGGGGCCCACCATCCTGGACATACTCGTTTGAACAAGTGTGTGGACTCCCACGTCCCATGTTTGATGTGGGATGTGGAGCCCACCAATGGTGGGATGAACTTGTCCCAGGAGACGAGTGCAGCTGAATGCATTCTACCATTCAAACACACTAATGGTATAAAGGGAACAAAAAGGAAAAGCTAGTTGGTGACTAGAAACTTCTCTTGTGACCTCTGGAGGTACAAGTTGGATCAAACATTGATGAGATCAAACTAGGAGATCAGGTCCGTTGGCAACTGTAAATTGGAAGCAGAAAAAATATCAGCCATAATTCCATCATCCAGCCAACCATGCTAATCAAGTCTGAGATAAAATGCCATTCATCTGATCCCTTGATTGGCTTAGCTAATTCTTTTATAACTCCCAAATTCACACTGAATCTCAATTCCTGACTTTGGCATACTAAGACGGTAGCAGTTCAGTGATTAGGCATGCTCGATTCAATCACCTCATCTGCATTCTACTAACATGTCCTTCCCTGTTTAAGTCATGGCTCTCCCCTTCCTCTCTTTGAGGAAGGAGGAGAAAAGCGGATGTGCATCACCTCGATGTCACCAGGTCTTGCAATAACCTGTAAAAATGAGTTTTACCTGATTCACTCTGATGGTATTAGATCGTGATGCCTGGCAGGCATGCATCTCACGTCAGGTTTTACAATAACCTGTAAAATGGATTTTCATTCTTGTCTTTTAACCAAGAAATTATTAGATCTTGATGCCTAGTCGACTCATGTCTCAAATTCTATTAGATATTTGGGCAAATGAAAATCAAGGCTAAATTGGACCATAGTGCACATATATGATGAGAAGTTGACATTGTTAATCAAGGGCAGATTTGAATGTCTCATGTTGACCAACTACTAATAGATGCACTAAAGAACTCTTTTAATACAACTCAACATGCGAGAGTATGATGCATAAGCTTAACATTTTTTTTTTCAAAAAATAGAAATAATTTTTTTTTCCAAAAATATACATATTTTTAAAAATTTTCATAAAAATTAATTGTTTTATAATTTAATATATAAAATTAATTTTATTGAAATTTTATAAAAACCAATAAGGAACTATTTAAAATATTACAATAATCCGTAAATGTCAGTATGTTGAACCAGAATGACCTGTCCTCATGTGATATAGGTCAAGACAAAAATCCATGGGCTTCTACATTTCGGATGGCATTGGTGGATAATCTTGATTGCAACAAAAGATATAGAAATTCCTAGATCCACGGTTTTTTCTGTTAGTAATGCCAAACTTGAGATTGATGGAAATCCCATATTTCAGCCTCTTAAAGTGAGAATTTCTTTCTAAGAATTCTTGGGATTGAGAAATGTTGTTTCCTCAACAATTTTTCCAAATTGCATTCAAACACACCGTAAGAAACAAAAACTTTATGAAAGTAAATGGACAATACCACCAGAAAAAAAACGACTGTACTGTCCTTGTAAAATAACAAGTTGCTCAAAAATGCCCCACAATTTGCAATAGCCCCCCATGTCCACAATTGCAGGTGCTCCACTTTTTTAGAATATTTTTACCCTTTGCTAGCATGAATCTCTTGAGGTTTGCATGCTACCATGGGACAATGTTTGTTATTTTCTTCGTTTAACAAAACAAGAACCCAAACCCAAATCATACAATAAGTTATTTGGATGAGTTTGAGTATAGCCATGATTGGTTGACAACTCTAATATACTCTATTCATTGTCTACCTGTCATGAAAAATTGAACATGAGCTACAACCCAATTACAAGTGTTGGATCATATTTCGGATCACACAGTTTCGCAATCAACATCATGATATAAAACTTAAAAGATTGAGGTCTGATAAAGGGGGAAAATATACCTCTAATAAACTCGATGAATATTGCAAGTCTGTTGGAATAGTTCATGAGTTTACTGCTCCATAATCTTCTCAATCTAATGAGATTGCAGAAAGAAAGAATAGAACCCTAACTGACATGATAAATACTCTACTTGGGAGTTTTGGATTACCTACCTATATGTGGGGATGCTCTGAATACAGCTTGCCATATTCTAAATAGAGTACCTCAGAAGCATAAAGATAGTAGTCCTTTTGAACTCTGGAGAAATAGGAAAGCTAGCTTGAAATACCTTAAAGTGTGGGGGTGCCTTGCTAAGGTACTTATCCCAGAGCACAATAGGAAGAAGTTCGGTCCTAAAACGGTAGATGTTGTCTTCTTGGGTTATGTAGAAAATGTTGGATCATATTTCGGATCACACAGTTTCGCAATCAACATCATGATATAAAACAACATATAAATCATGATTAACAGTAGATCGAAACAAGAACAGGGAGCAAGCATGGCATTTTCCGCATCAGACCAAAATCCAGACATGTGCAAAAGAACAAACAGATGCAAAGAACATAATAGAAACAACAGAAACATGTTTAGATTATGTAAAAGGCTAAGGCGTACGAAAGTACTCCCCTTAGAGAAGATTCGCCCCCACATACAGTGCAAATCAGGGTCCAGCGTCCTTCCCTCAGGATACAATAGCCACGATGAACCGAACGGTGCACGCCGACGGATCGTCCTTCGAAAACAACCTCCACGAACCAAATGCTGCAGAACACCCTTTCGGGATAACTCAGGAAAAAGAGAGAGAGAGAGAGAGAGAGAGAGAGAGAGAACAACATGGGAGATGGGAAATCGCAGAGCTTCATAAATGCGTCTGTCTCAGCCTGTGTGTAACCCCAGCCCTTACCATGCTTTTATAACCCACGAACGGTTATAAAACGTGGAAGGACCCGTTACGGATTCTAAGGAGATGTGATCCGTTAACGGACTTCGAAAGATCGAGATCCGTTACGGAATCCGAAGAGCCATAATGGGCACAGACTACGAGGAGTCGTGACCCGTTATCATTTCTCATAACCTGTTACAGAATCCAAATATCCAAAGAAACTTTGGGTAAAAAGGTACTTTGTCTTGATTGCATATGGCCTTAAAGGGCCAATTACCCGAACCCGAGCCTGAGCCCGACCCGGCACGACACGGCACGGCAGGCGGGCGCGCGCGCGTGTGTGTGTGGTGGTCATCCCACTCTCTTGTTCTCAAGAACAAGTGTATGAGTTCACAAGTGGCTTATAAAGCCCACAGAAAACTCAAGCCAAAGCAATATGGGACTATTCCACCTCATCAAGATCGCCTTCTTCAAAACAGCCCAGTTTCTCCTTTAAATTCTCTCTCCCTTCCTTCTTACACCTAACATTCCCCCACAAATTCAAAGAATGAAACGGGAGGAAACCAAGATGCAAGATTAGACAATCTGTAACAGGACATATCATGCTTTCAGCAATGGTACCTTCCGGTTTGAACCACTACCTTAGTTGACTAACTTTACCCCCACAGGAACGAAGTGAACTGAAGTCTTGAACTTGAACCTTTGGTGTAGGAGTGTTCATTAGCAACAACATGATAAAGGTTCTGGTTGTAATCTTTAGGGGCGACGCGTTAAAGGCCATGCGCCTGAATCCTGATTCATGAGTGACTTCAGGAATAACCCAATTCCTTAAACTGCGGCCACACAGTCACACTCACATAGGTGGGCTTTTCCAAAGATGCACTGCTAACATCTCGCCTAAAAGGCTTTGAACTCATTCAGAGTTTTAACTCTTCCTTCACTTGCAGCTACAACACCTTTCCAGAGTAAACAGGGGAACAAACAAAGATACTTAGTATCACTTTAATAAGGTGCTATCCAATTCACCCTACAGCTTGTTATTACCACATTGAACCTACTTTGTGGGATCTCCACTCAGATAGGTTGGGTTGCTACTGCAGATGAACTACTGATGGGTTTCAGTCCCATCCCCTCTTTGGATTTCAGGACTAAAGACTTATCTAGTCCTTTCGTTAATGGATCAGCTGTGTTTTCTTTGGATCCAACATAGTCCATAGCAACCACTAACTGAGACACCAGTTCCCTTACAGATTTTATTCTGACTTGGATGTGTCTCCTCTGCTTTTGGTTATATTTTGTGTTTTTAATCTTTGCAATAGTGGCCATATTGTTACAATGCACAGATATCGCAGGAATTGGCTTGCACATTAAAGGAAGTTCCTCCAGAAGTCCCTTTAATCATTCAACTTCCAATCCTGTGACATCTAAAGTACAGAAGCCTCAAAAGTAGACTGAGACAAGATGGTCTACTTTACTGATCTTCAGACGACTGCACCGCCACCCAAGGTAAATACATACCTTGTCACGCCATAACTTCTAGAGTTCATGGCTATCCAGCTCGCATCACTATATCCCTCAAGAACTGCAGAGAATCTCTTGTAATGCAAACTCAAGGAAATAGTTCCTTTCAAGTATCTAAGTACCTTGTCCAATGTCTTCGAATGAGTGCGATTTGGACAACTTGTGTATCTACTTAATTTTGTCACGGAGAACGAAATATCTGGTCTCGTGCAATTTGCAAGATACATCAAGCTTCCAATAATCTGGGAATACCTTAATTGAGACATAGGAACACCAGTCGTATTCTTATGAAAAGGGATAGAAGGGTCATATGGAATTGCTACAGATCTCCCTTGGTTATAGCCAAATTTCACAAGTACTTTCTCAACAAAGTGAGACTGAGAAATGGCTATTCCCTTAGCTGAACGAGTCAGCTTTAAGCCTAAGATCACATTTGCAACACCCATATCCTTCATATCAAACTTACTACTAAGAAACGACTTTGTCTCATTTACAATTCCCATATTGGAACCAAACAATAGAATGTCATCTACATACATGCATAAAATAATACAACCATCACTTTTCACTTTGCAATAAACACACTTATCAGATTCATTGACAACAAAGCCAAATGATAAAATAATATTATCAAACTTCTCATGCCATTGTTTAGAGGCTTATTTTAGTCCATATAATGACTTAACAAGTCTACAAACTTTATCTTCATTACCAGGAGCCACATAACCCTCAGGTTGATACACATAGATCTCTTATTCAAGATCGACATGCAAGAAAGCGGTCTTCACGTCCATTTGATGGACCGAGAGATCATAAATGGAAGCCAGTGCAATAAGCACCCTAATAGTGGTCATCCGGGTAACCGGAGAATAAGTATCAAAATAATCTATTCTTTCCTTTTGTTTGAACCCCTTGGCAATCAGTCTTGCCTTGTACTTGTCAATGGATCCATCTAGTTTCAACTTCTTCTTAAAGATCCATTTGCACCCAATTGTGGAACTACCACGAGGGAGGTCAACCAGTTCCCAAGTATCATTAGAGACAATGGAGTCCATTTCACTCTTTATAGCTTCTTTCCAATGCATTGCTTCAGGTGAAGCCATTGCATCTCGGAAAGTGGGAGGATCATCCTCGATAAGGTAAGTGATAAAATCACTTCCCAATTCCTTGGTAATCCGTGGTCACTTGCTCCTTCTAGGTTCAACCACTTTCTCAGACTCACTGGGTCTAGGATGCGAACAAGATGGTTCTACCCCCACATCTGTCATTCTTTCCACATGTTCGGGAATAGAACCAGAAGTTGAAGGTATATCTAAAGAAGAAAGATTCTGAGGTACACCAACTTTCATGAGAAATACATCATCAAAGAATGTAGTTTCTCGAAGCTCAACTATAAAGTTAACATCTATGCCAGATATCTCAGACTTAATTACTAAGAACTTATAGGCATAGTTGTTTTCTACATAACACAAGAAGACAACATCTACTGTTTCAGGACTGAGCTTCTTCCTATTGTGCTCTGGGACAAGTACCTTAGCAAGGCTCCCCCACACTTTAAGGTATTTCAAGCTAGCTTTCATATTTCTCCAGAGTTCAAAAGGGCTGCTATCTTTATGCTTCTGAGGTACTCTATTTAGAATATGGCAAGCCGTATTCAGAGCATCCCCCCACATATAGGTAGGTAATCCAGAATTCCCAAGTAAAGTATTTATCATGTCAATTAGGGTTCTATTCTTTCTTTCTGCAATCCCATTAGATTGAGGAGAATATGGAGCAGTAAACTCATGAACTATTCCAACAGACTTGCAATATTCATCGAGTTTATTAGAGGTATATTCTCCCCCTCTGTCAGACCTCAATCTTTTAAGTTTTCTACCAGATTGTGTTTCTGCTTCATTCTGAAAAATAAGAAACTTATCAAAAGCTTTATCTTTTGATTTTAGCAGATACACATAACAGTATTTAGTGTCATCATCTATAAAAGTGATAAAATACTTTTTATGATTTCTAGTTAATACTCCATTAAACTCACAGATATCTGTATGCACCATATCCAATATTTTAGAATCTCTAACAATCGTATGGAATGGTTTCCTACATTGTTTTGCATGCACACAAATTTCACATTTTTTAGTTTTATCAATGAAATGCTCAGGAATCATTTTCAAGTTCATCATGCGTTTCACAGAATTGAAATTCACATGACCTAATCTATTATGTCACAAATCAAATGATTTTATGTTATATTCAACATTAGACAATGAATCAAAAGAAACATCATTTTCTAATTTATCACTGCAAACATGTTCAACACGAAGTTTAAACAAACCATCATCTAAATACCCCTTGCCAATAAAAGTTTCAGAATGTAAAATAACAACTTTATTACATTTAAAGTTAAATTCATAACCCTCTCTTACAAGACATGAACCACTTAGAATGTTCCTTCTAACTATAGGCACATGGTGCACTCTGTGTAAAGATAGAACTCGTCCTGAAGGAAACTTCAGATCCACGCGTTCAATCCCTAACACCTTTGCAACCGTTGAATTGTCCATAGTCACGGATCTGCCTGCAATAGCCTGGTATGAGACAAAGACAGACTTATCAGCACAAACATGCACATTAGCCCTAGTGTCAACCAGCCACTCAGTTGGCTCATAAACGTGATAGATTTGTGGGTTAACAGAAACATACCCAGTACTGGTCCCAACGACCTCAGTCACCATGTTGACTTGAGGCATTCTGTCTGTGGTCCCATGAGCTTTGGCCTTCTTAGAAGGACATTCCTTAGCCCAGTCCCCAACCTGCCCACAGTTCCAGCACAGTTTGTTCTTTGCCTTTTCTGGATTTTGGCCTTAGGTTTAAACTGGTTTTTTATTGCAGATTTTGATTTTTTGTCCTTTGCCCTTAAAAGCTCCAGTCATCATGTTCACCTTAGGCGGTTCAGTTGGCATCACAATCTGTTTTTGGCTCCTATGCTCCTCTTCAATGGCAATGGCTACCATAAGATCATCTAGGGAAATCTTCCCTCTACGGTGCTTGAGAGACATACCAAAGTCTACCCAAGACTTAAGAAATTTCTCTACGATGGTCATAACTTGAAACTTCTCAGGAAGTTTCATCTCAGCCTCAGCCAAACTATGGAGCAACAGCAGAAACTCATGTGCTTGCTCAGTGACCGACTTGCCCTCTACCATCTGATATTTCAGAAACTTGGCAACAGAGTACTTTTCAAGACCTTGGTCTTCGGTATTGTACTTCTTGTCAAGTTGATCCCATAGACCCTTAGCAGTGGTAGACGAAAAACAGTACACATCGAACAATGTGTTGGACAGAGCCAACAGTATGCAGCCACGACATATACTGTCTTTTTCTTTCCACTGAATTGTTGCAGTCATTGCAGCAGGGTCAGGGTCAGTATTAGAAACCGAAGGGCAGTCGATTTCCAAAACCGATAGCAGCCCTATCGTAGTGAACCAGATTTTCATGTGTTGCTGCCAACGCTTGAAATTCTGATCGGCAAACTTTTCCGGCATACCGAACATGTCTACTTTTGGTACAAACGCAGAAGAAGAAGACATGCTTAGAATCTTCTCTAAGACTGTTGGATCATATTTCGGATCACACAGTTTCATAATCAATATCATGATATAAAACAGCATATAAATCATGATTAACAGTAGATCGAAACAAGAACAGGGAGCAAGCATGGCATTTTCCGCATCAGACCAAAATCCAGACATGTGCAAAAGAACAAACAGATGCAAAGAACATAATAGAAACAACAAGATCATGTTTAGATTATGTAAAAGGCTAAGGCGTACGAAAGTACTCCCCTTAGAGAAGATCCGCCCCCATATACAGTGCAAATTAGGGTCTGGCGTCCTTCCCCCAGGATACAATAGCCACGACCAACCGAATGGTGCACGCCGGCGGATCGTCCTTCGAAAAAAACCTCCACGAACCAAATGCTACAGAACACCCTTTCGGGATAACTCAGGAAAGATAGAGAGAGATCAACAGGGGAGATGGGAAATCGCAGAGCTTCAGAAATGCGTCTGTCTCAGCCTGTGCGTAACCCCAGCCCTTACCATGCTTTTATAACCCACGAACGGTTATGAAACGTGGAAGGACCCGTTACAGATTCTGAGGAGACGTGATCCGTTAACGAACTTTGAAAGATCGAGATCTGTTACGGAATCCGAAAAGCCATAACAGGCACGGACTACGAGGAGTCGTGACCCGTTATCATTTCCCATAACCCGTTACAGAATCCAAATATCCAAAGAAACTTTGGGTAAAAAGGTACTTTGTCTTGATTGGATATGGCCCTAAAGGGCCAATTACCCGAACTCGAACCTGAACCCGGCCTGGCACGACACGACACGGCACGGCACGGCACGGCAGGTGGGGGCGCGCGCGTGTGTGTGTGTGGATGTCATCCCACTCTCTTGTTCTCAAGAACAAGTGTATGAGTTCACAAGTGGCTTATAAAGCCCACAGAAAACTCAAGCCAAAGCAATATGGGACTATTTCACCTCATCAAGACAACTTTCTCCAAAACAGACCAGTTTCTCCTTTGAATTCTCTCTCACTTCCTTCTTACACCTAACAGAAAACAGCTATGCCTACAAGTTCTTAGTAATTAAGTCTGAGATATCTGGCATAGATGTTAACTCTATAGTTGAGCTTCGAGAAGCTACATTCTTTGATGATGTATTTCCCATGAAAGTTGGTGTACCTCAAGATCTTTCTTCTTTAGATATACCTTCAACTTCTAGTTCTATTCCTGAACATGTGAAAAAGATGACAGATGTGGGGGTAGAACCATCTTGTTTCCATTCTAGACCCAGTGAGTCTGAGGAAGTGGTTAAACCTAGAAGAAGCAAGAGACCACGGATTACCAAGGATTTGGTTCAAACCGGAAGGTATCATTGCGGAATGCATGATATGTCCTGTTGCAGATTGTCTCATCTTGCATCTTGGTTTCCTCCCGTTTCATTCTTTGAATTTGTGGGGGAATGTTAGGTGTAAGAAGGAAGGCAGAGAGAATTTAAAGGAGAAACTGGGTTGTTTTGGAGAAGGTGGTCTTGATGAGGTGGAATAGTCCCATATTGCTTTGGCTTGAGTTTTCTGTGGGCTTTATAAGCCACTTGTGAACTCATACACTTGTTCTTGAGAACAAGAGAGTGGGATGACCACCACACACACATGTGCGCGCGCCCGCCTGCCGTGCCATGTCGTGTAGTGTCGTGTCGGGCTAGGCTCGAGCTCGGGCTCGGGTTCGGGTAATTGGCCCTTTAGGGCCATATCCAATCAAGACAAAGTACCTTTTTACCCAAAGTTTCTTTGGATATTTGGATTCTGTAACGGGTTATGGGAAATGATAACGGGTCACGACTCCTCGTAGTCCATGCCCGTTATGGCTCTTTGGATTCCGTAACAGATCTCGATCTTTTGAAGTCTGTTAACGGATCACGTCTCCTCAGAATCCGTAACGGGTCCTTCCACGTTTCATAACCGTTCGTGGGTTATAAAAGCATGGTAAGGGCTGGGGTTACGCACAGGCTGAGACAGACGCATTTCTGAAGCTATGTGATTTCCCATCTCCCCTGTTGCTCTCTCTCTCTCTCTTTCCTGAGTTATCCTGAAAGGGTGTTCTGCAACATTTGGTTCGTGGAGGTTGTTTTCGAAGGACGATCCGTCGGCGTGCACCGTTCGGTTCGTCGTGGCTATTGTATCCTGGGGGAAGGACGTCGGACCCTGATTTGCACTGTATGTGGGGGCAAATCTTCTCTAAGGAGAGTACTTTCATACGTCTTAGCCTTTTACATAATCTAAACATGTTCCTGTTGTTTCTATTATGTTCTTTGCATCTGTTTGTTCTTTTGCACATGTCTGGATTTTGGTCTGATGCAAAAAATGTCATGCTTGCTCCCTGTTCTTGTTTCGATCTACTGTTAATCATGATTTATATGTTGTTTTATATCATGATGTTGATTGCGAAACTGTGTGATCCGAAATATGATCCAACATTTTCTACATAACCCAAGAAGACAACATCTACCGTTTTAGGACCGAGCTTCTTCCTATTGTGCTCTGGAACAAGTACCTTAGCAAGGCACCGCCACACTTGAAGGTATTTCAAGCTAGCTTTCCTATTTCTCCAGAGTTCAAAAGGGCTACTATCTTTATGCTTCTGAGGTACTCTATTTAGAATATGGCAAGCCGTATTCAGAGCATCCCCCCACATATAGGTAGGTAATCCAGAACTCCCAAGTAGAGTATTTATCATGTCAGTTAGGGTTCTATTCTTTCTTTCTGCAATCCCATTAGATTGAGGAGAATATGGAGCAGTAAACTCATGAACTATTCCAACAGACTTGCAATATTCATCGAGTTTCTTAGAGGTATATTTTCCCCCTCTATCAGACCTCAATCTTTTAAGTTTTCTACCAGATTGTGTTTCTGCTTCATTCTGAAAAATAAGAAACTTATCAAAAGCTTCATCTTTTGATTTTAGCAGATACACATAACAGTATTTAGTGTCATCATCTATATAAGTGATAAAATACTTTTTATGATTTCTGGTTAATACTCCATTAAACTCACAGATATCTGTATGCACCAGATCCAATATTTCAGAATCTCTAACAATCGTATGGAATGGTTTCCTACATTGTTTTGCTTGTACACAAATTTCACATTTTTTAGTTTTATCAATGGAAATCTCAGAAATCATTTTCAAGTTCATCATGCATTTCACAGAATTGAAATTCACATGACCTAATCTATTATGCCATAAATCAGATGATTCTATGTTATATTCAACATTAGACAATGAATCAAAAGAAACATCATTTTCTATTATATATGCGAATGTCGTCACACATCTTTGCGAAACTCCTTAACGATATGATCTATAAAGGAGATTCATGTTGTAGCTTGCGAATATCGTGCTATATATATGTGCATGTCACCACACATTTGTGGACCTCACTTAAACGAGATTTGCATAACCACTCACAAATATCATACTATATATATGTGAATGTCGCTACACATTTGTGGGCTTCATTGACAATCAATTACTTAAAAAAGATTCATATGGTAGCTCGCAAATATTCACACATTTACGGACCTCCTTGACGATCAACCACTCAAAGGAGATTCACAAATATGTGGTGACGCTCGTGTGTGTGCATATATATATATATATATATATATATATATATATATATATATATATATATATATATATATATATATATATATATATATATATATATATAATCACAAAGATAAAAAAGTACAACTCGACATGTGAGAGTATGATGCATAAGCTTGATATTTTTTTTTCAAAAAATAGATTTTTTTTTCAAAAATTAGAAATATTTTTTTTCAAAAATATAAATATTTTTAATTTTTTTTCATAAAAATTAATAGTTTTATAATTTAATATATAAAACTAATTTTATTGAAATTTTATAAAAACTAATAAAGAATTATTTAAAATATTAAAATAATTTGTACATATTGTTAGTATGTTGAACCAGAATGACCTGTCCCCATGTGATATAGGTCAAGAGAAAAATCCATGGGCTTCTACATTTCGGATGGCATTGGTGGATAATCTTGATTGCAACAAAAGACATGGAAATTCCTAGATCCACGGTTTTTCTGTTAGTAATGCCAAACTTGAGATTGATGGAAATCCCATATTTCAGCCTCTTAAAGTGAGAATTTCTTTCTAAGAATTCTTGGGATTGAGAAATGTTGTTTCCTCAACAATTCTTCTAAATTGCATCCAAACACACCGTAAGAAACAAAAACTTTATGAAAGTAGATGGACAATACCATCATAAAAAAAATGACTGTATTGTCCTTGTAAAATAACACGTTTCTCAAAATGCCCCACAACTTGCAATAGCCCCCCATGTCCACAATTGCAGGTGCTCCACTTTTAAAGAATATTTTTACCCTTTGCTAGCATGAATTTATTGAGGTTTGCATGCTACCATGAGAATGTCCTGACGTCACTCACAATGTTTGTTATTTTCTTTGTTTAACAAAAACAAGAACCCAAACCCAAATCATACAATAAGTTATTTGGATGAGTTTGAGTATAGCCATGATGGGTTGACAACCCTAATATACTCTATTCATTCTCTACCTGTCATGAAAAATTGAACATGAGCTACAACCCAGTTACACATTCCTAAATAAACTAGTAATTATTTTATACATTAATTATATATACATTCAAACATTCATAATCAAAACCTCTAACATTCACATTTATGGACCTCCTTGATGATTAATTACTTAAATTAAGAAGATTCAATTGGTAGCTCGTAAACGTCATACTATATATATGTGAATGTTACCACACATTTGAGAACCTACTTGACGATCTAATCTACTTAAAAGCGATTCATATGATAGCTTACGAATGTCATACTATATATATACGAATGTCGCCACACATCTTTGGACCTCCTTAATTATCTAATATATTTAAAGGAGATTTGCATGGTAGCCCACAAATGTCTAATTATATATGTGAATTGCGAAACTCCTTAACAATATGATCTACATAAAGGAGATTCACATGGTAGCTCACCAATGTCGTACTATATATGTGCGAATGTCACCACACATTTATGGATCACACTTAAACGAGATTTGCACAATCACTCACAAATATCATATATATATATATATATATGTCACCACACATTTGTGGACCTCGTTGACAATCAATTACTTAAAAAAGATTCATATGGTAGCTCACAAATATTCACACATTTGCGGACCTCCTTAACGATCAACCACTTAAAGGAGATTCACAAATGTGTGGTGACGCTCGTGTGTGTGTGTCTATATATATATATAGTAATGTGTTGGTTCTGCCCCATTAGGCCCATTCAAAAATCATAGTTTTTAATATTTTTTTCTACATCTAACACCATAGATGTGGTTTATAGGTTTTGTTTAGTGGAAACTAACTTTTGGATCACAGGAATTTGACCTTTATAAAGGTTTTTTCGATAATTCAAAATCAATGGCTATAAAGGCATTAATTTTTTATGGCTCATAAAAATACATTTTTTCATCAAAAAAACATAATCCAAGAGTCAATTCCCATTAAATCGAGAATGATTAAAACATTAATAGTTTAGATCTATCATAAAACACTTCAAACTACGGGGCCTAACCAGACAGAATGAGAAAAGATGGCCTAATATGTTCATTTCTTATATATATAACAACATTCGCAAGCTACCATGTGAACCTCTTTTAAGTAGATCAGATCGTCAAAGAGGTCTGCAAATGTATGGTGACACACACACACACACACACACACACACACACACACACACACACACACACACACACATATATATATATAGTACGACATTTGCAGTATTGGACTTTCACAAGTTTTTCGTAATTTTGCAATACCAGACTTTCACAAGTTTTTCATAATTTCACAATATCGGACTTTCACAAGTTTTTCATAATTTTGCAATATCTCATGCAATACTCTTTTGAAATTTCGCAATGTACAAACTTTCATAACATTTAAGAAATTTCTGCAACGTGCTTTGCGATACTCATCACGAGTTTCGCAAGTGTTTTGTAATTTTACAATCTTTTTTGGAATATCACAACCTCAGATGTGATTTTGTTGATGAGTTTCATGGGTCCATCGACTTTTAGTATCATGATCCGCAAAAATCATAAATTTGCAGCTGTGAGGGGTAAAAGTGTCCAAAAAAAGGAAACCTGTAGAATTATCCATTTGGTGAATTTGGTAAAATGTGGGATATTTTTTAAAATGTGTTATTTTTGCTATACAATATAACCATTTTTCAATTTTTGTTTTGTTTGAAAGCCAAAATCCTCAAATTTAATTCATGTTTTTGATAAAAATCTTGAAGATGTCATTTTAAAGACTAAAAATGCATTTGAACTTAATTTTAACTCAAAAAAGACTCAAAACACCTTGTTTTTGAAAAGTGATTTTTGTATTGGTCAAAATTGTAGTGTCAACAGTAGGTAAATTAGCAAAAAAGGAAAAAAATGACTTGTCAGCTTATTTACATGTAACCACCTAAATATCCATTTATACCGCTTAACTAGCAAACTTTTTTCTACTCCATCTCAAGTATCAGTTCAATCATTTTTTTACTAGGCCATGGTCAAGTGAATGAATATGTAACAATTGAATAATCAGGCTTAGGAAATAAATTGTGTACTTTTATGCAATATAGTGAAACACAAAACTAGGGTTGCAAAGGCAAAATCCCAATTGCCATGTGGGCTCACTCATCTTGTAGAGGTGACTGGTAAATGTCACAAAGTTGAAGGGATGTCACGAGTTCGAAATGCACAGGTGTTGTCCTTTCCTGCAAGACCGAAGCTGGAGCTGGGTTAGCAAAGAAGCATGAGGTTGTCACTTTTACGCATATGAGCTTGCTTAGTGATGTGGTTTTTTTGTCAATTACCGCAAAAAGGAAAAATATTAAACAATTGAATGCAATAAAAATAAAAAGTAAAGCGTGATAGTGATGATTGTAAATATGTAGTAAATTGTGTAAATTTGTGTAATTTAGTAAAGCACACCAAACAAAAAAAATAGCAACATGAAAAAGATTGGCAAAAAAACAACCTCATGAACATGACAACCCTCATTAATTAGTATTTTTTCATAAAATCATGTGGCAAGTAGGCCCCCACTAACATCAATTTCTTGGGGTGAGAGCATTTATTTTTATATAAAAAAATGATCCCATTGTTCTTGTAAAATAGCACATTTTCGAATTGAATAAGATGCATGAACTGTCTTCCCACCTGTGTCAATGAATGCACATGTGACAAAGTAATAGTGAAAGAATGTCCTCAAATATATGTATAGTTTGTGACCTTCTTTCCCTCTCACATAAGGCAACTTTCCCTTCAGTCTCCTCGCAATTCTGTTGTCATATGTCCTCCCCAACCATGACAACTTCAATCTATCGCCTTCAAATGCAACATTAGTTGTTCCTAATAATACTTTATATTTGTATTCAAAGTTTTCAAACCTTGGTGCATTTACGAACTCTCTACGACACTTTAATCTTGTAATGTGTGTCACATCTTCTAAGGTGTCAACTCAAATCTAAAGAACTTAAAAGTGTTTGTTGCGGGATTCCAAAACTACATCATGAAATTTATGAGACTATGACAAATAGTTTATGGTGCAACCTCCAAGAAATCATTGAAACTATATTTGATTCAGTCGATTCTTTTGCTACTCTGATAACGTTATGAACCACTCATGTGCTTAGAAGCAATAAAACCGATGTAACAAACACTATGGATGATATGCTATTTGTGAGTATGGATCCCACAATAAAAATAGAATTGTATGAAATTCGTCATATATCAAACATCAATAATTGAATATAACACTAAAATTGATTCATTTTAGAATACTAGTTAGAAGTGCACTCATTAACAACAATTTTTATAGAATCAATCATATAGCACACATCAATCATTGAATATAACACTAAAATTAATTTATTTTAGTAAACTAAATATAATAATATAATACTAAAATTAATTTATTTTAGTAGATTAGATACAATTGCACACATTAACAAATAATTGATATGTTATTGTATACACATCAATCATTAAATACATGATCACGAATTGCAATATATAATCGGTTATCTTACAAACATGATTTATGCATACTCACATATCATAATTTAACCATTGAATATATAATACTAAAATTGATTCATTTTAGTTTACTAATTACAACTGCACATATCAACAAAATATTAATGCACTATTGCATATATATCAATAATTGAATATATAATCATGAATTGTAATATTCAAACTGATTATCTTATAAATATACTTTACACACTCACATCTCATAATTTAATCATTGAATATAATATTAAAATTAATTATATTTAAGTTTACTAATTACAATTGCACACATTAACAAAATGTTAACCCACTATTGCATACATATCAATCATTAAATATATAATTATAAATTACGATATTCAAACTGGTTATCTTACAAACTTCACAGATGCTCACATATCATAATTTAATCATTGAATATAATATTAAAATTAATTACAAACATGATTCACTATTGCATACATATTAACAGATTTAGAAAGTACCTATCTACTAGCACTAAACCTTATGACCCGGTGTGACCACTTCATCGGAGCATGCACTTTTTCCTCCTCCCCCTTCTCCACCATCTTATCATTGTCATCCTTTACTTCAATTTAATCATTCCCTTTCTCCTCCCTTTGTTGAGGTTCTTCCTCCACCCGCTTATAACCAATAATCTCACTCTCTACCTCAACATTAGCATCTTTATTTGTGTGAGGCAGATCTTCTTTCTTCTCCACACTCTCTTCTACCTCAGTATTTTCATCCTCTCCTTGTTGAGGTTCTTCATCTGCCCTTTTCACCCTCACTGTGTTCACCCTCTTCCTCTTTATGTCATCATTGCTACGGCAGGTGACTACGTCTTCTACTTCCTCCAGTTGAACCTGTGGGTTAGCAACTATCGAGGAATCCAAATTCAACGACTCCTTCCACTTCTTAACTACTGATTGCTCACTAATATCTCCTCCTTTAGATGCTTCTTGGATGAAAAACATGATTGTAGATACAAACATATCAACCTTTTTTGTATCAAATTTTTTTTACTGAAGCCTCATTTTTAGTGAATATGTTTGAGGTTTCTTATTTGATCACAGTAAGCTCTACTTCATCTTACTAATTTGCATTATTTTGTGAATTATATTGGAAACCCATGCTCTTGGCCACAGCAGGTTCTCTCTCTATCCACGTATAAAGCCTCTTTCATATCTCATATTATGAACCATCAGACAGTAGGTATTGTTTATAAAAAAACAACATTCAAGAAGGAAAAACTTCAGTATATTACACAAGGTTTATGGTAGAGAGAGTAAATTCAAATGATCTTTTTGTAGCATGTACATATTATATTTATTTCTCTAATCCATCAATAGGTGTTGGTGCCTCCATGACAGTTTCTTCATTTATAATCATTATAATAAATGATGAACAATTTTTTACACAATCAAATTCGAGAATAGAGATAAACAGACGAACAAAGGATATTCACATGAAATCAAATTACAAAAAAGAAACAGAATAAGCTATTGAAAATGCAAAAATAACTTGAAAATCATGTCATTGTTCTCTAGTAATCTTTATAATACAAAATAAACAATGAAATTCGAGTATAGAGACATACCAAATTAAGAAAAAAAAAAAAGCAAGCAAATGAGATTCACATGAAATTGAATTAAACAAAAAAATAAAATAAATTATTAAATATGCAAAAATAACTTGAGAAGTATGGCATTGTTTCATAAAATAATTGATTCATGCCACTATTTAAAAAATATTTAATTAAACTATTACAAGAATAAAAAATTGTGCTTACCGAAATATCTCATCATCGATGATGTGTCAGACGCTAAAAAACTCATCAATGATGTGTTGTTGCATGACAAAGATAAGGCAAGAAAGATGGCACCTCATCAAAAAACTCACCAAAAAAACTTGCTAGGGGAAACAGGTTGGGAACCACAAACCCTTGCTAAAAAACCTAATTTTATGCTAAAATTATGCTCAAATGCAAAACATTGTTTTCATACATACAAAGCATTATATTTAATGCTCGTATAGAGGTTCGCAAACGTTACATGTGAGGATGAGGAGATTCGCAAAAATGTCATGAAAATATTTGTGAATCATATGTTGAATATGTGAATGTTTGCAAAGTCTGTAACCAAGAAGTACAAGACATTACACCTTTAATGGCATGTCCCCCCTTGCACACTAGTAAAAGATCATTTCCACTGGCGCTATTTTGCTTAGCGCCAATGAAAAAGTGAATTATACTGGTGCTAGATGTATTGTGTCAGCATAATAAAAAATTTCTGGTGCACATAAAATGTGCACTAGAAAAAAAGTTTTTCCTGATGCAACAAAGAGGTGTACCTGTAAAAAAGAGTTTTTTCTGGAACACAAAAAAAGTGTGCTAGTGAAAAAGAGTTTTTTCTAGCCCACAAAAAAGTATACAAAGTCCACTAGTTTAAAAGATTTTTTTCTGGCACACAAAAAAGTGTGTAAGTAAAAACACTCATTTTAAAAAAACACTTCACTCTTTCATGGGCTCTCTTTGTCTCTCTGTGGTCACTGGCCACCAACACCAATAAATGTTTTATCGGCAACACTTTTACTAGCAAAACTATTGGCGTTGTATTAGTGGCAGTAAAGGTCTGATTTCTTGTAGTAAAGGTTAGAAGTTTTGCATGTACGAAGGATGTTCACAAGTCTTCTCACAAATGTCAAGAGGATATCTGCAAATATGTGGAGGACATTCGCATCTTAATTATATTTATTTTGCATTAATAGGAGTCTTGCATATAATGCTTGTGAATGTGGTACTTTTGTGAATGTTTGATTTTTGCGGATGCATGTCTAGGCTTTATGCGATTTTAGTTTAAAGAGGTTCTCACGTTATGTGTGTGAAGGTTGCGATGTTCACAAATTCTTGATGTGAACCAATTATGCTTGAATCAGACAATATGTGAAGGTAAGAACGTTCATAACATATGTTTGCGAATGTCAGGACACATATTTGCAAACATACATCCAGACTTTATGTGAGTTTTACTTAAAGGAGGTTCACATGGTATCTGTACAAAGGTCATGACGTTTACAAATGTGACACAAACTTGCCAAGCTCAAATCACAAAACATGTGAAGTTTAGGGTCATTCACAACACAGATTTGTGAAGGTCGAGAATATATTTGTGAACATACTTCTCAACTTTAAGCGAGTTTTTAGTTAAAGAAGGTTTGCATGACATCTATGTAAATGCCAAGACTGTCGCAAACGTATGAAGTGAAACTATCGAGCTAAAACTTTTCAATTCTAGAAGGTTCGCATAAGGCTTGTGAGCCTCAGAAGATGCATGCATTTGATATGCAAATCTCTTTTGTTGAGATTCAACTTGGTTAGGTTCACAAATTTTTTATGTGAATTTCATCAGGTATGTGAATTTCTTTTTTATTGAGATGTGACCTTCGGATGATGTATGTATCTATCACGGGAACATCAATGGGTTCACTTGTGCAAAGGGTAAAAATATCTTTAAAAAGAGAGGAATCACACATTTTGGACATGGGGAAGAATTTGGCAAATTGTGATGCATTTTCTAAATTGCACCATTTTACAAAGACAATTCAGTCATTTTCCATAATTTTTTTTCTCTTGATCGATATGGGACCATTCCCTCTAGTTTGTGAACTTGAATGGCTTTACTAAATAAATTTTACCTAACCAACTTAATTATTAATTACATAATACTTGCAAACAAGTTATAATTTTACTTTTTAACATATACTTTTTTATTACATATTTATTTATCATGTATTATAATGTACCAAGATTTTCGTGAGATTTTTAAGAGAAAAACAAGCTTTCTTAAAAATTCTCTAGATATTCACTCGCCAAGAAATTCCCGAAAGCGATATTTGTGAACACTATTCCACTACAACAAAGCAGTAGATTAGCGACGACCACCTTCCGTCGCTATTCCGTCGCTAATCCGTCGCTAACCATGTTAGCGACGGATTAGCGACAACGCGGCGACAGTATGCTTACGTCGCGAATATTTCGACGCTAACTGGCGACGGAATAATTCCGTCGCCAAGTCCGTCGCTAATTGCGACAGAATAACGAGCGCTATATTCCGTCGCCAATCCGCCGGTACTAAACGGCGACCACGGCGTGGCGACGGATTTAATTACGTCGCTAAGCCGTCGCTAGATTAATATGAATAGCGACGGAATCATCCGTCGCAAAAACGAAAAAAAATCAAAAAAAAATTATTTAAAAATTAATTACCGAGAACTGTACAATTTATATTTCCTGTACAATTTATATTTCCTGTAAATAAAAAACAAACCACACAAAAAAATTCATATAACAAGTATCTATAATAATTAATCGTTCCACCTTAAAACTAAGAAGTTTAATTATTTACAATTCAACAATTACAATTAGGAAAAATAAAAAAAATAGAACTTCTTCAACACAGTCCTCTAATCATCGCCAAGATTTTGTGCGTCTTCTTGTTCATTGTCTTTATCTGTCCCTTCAGCTCCACTACCCTGATTATCGCTAGCAGCCTACACAAGAAAAGAACAGTCAGTATTGATAAACAAAATATAATGAAATAAATTACACACTATATGTGATTCTATCATGTGCTCATGTGTGATCTAAGGCAATAAAAAAACTCTATATGTGATTCTATCATGCTCATATGTGTGCTAAGGCAGTCAAAAAATTGAATATGTGATTATAGCATGTTCATATGTGTTCTAAGGCATATAAAAAAACTCTATATGTGATTCTACCATGCTCAGATGTGCTTTAAGGCAGGCAAAAAACTATATATGTGATTCGATCATGCTCGTATGTGTGCTAAGGCAGTAAAAAAATTGAATATGTGAATATAGCATGCTCATATGTGCTCTAAGGCGGGCAAAGCCAAAAATTTTATATGTGATTCTATCATAAATGATATATAACATGTTCATATGTGTTCTAAGGCAGTTAAAAAACTCTATATGTTATTATAGCATGTTCATATGTGTGCTAAGGCAGTCAAAAAACAGAATATGTGATTATAATATGCTCATATGTGTTCTTAGGCAGTAAAAAAACTGAATATGTGATTATAGCATGCTTATGTGTTCTAATGCAATCAAAAAAACTTTATATGTGATTCTATCATGCTCATATGTGCTCTAAGACAGACAAAAAGTTAAATATATATATATATATGTGATTCTATCATGCTCATATGTGTGCTAAGGCAGTAAAAAAATTGAATATGTGATTATAGCATGTTCATATGTGTTCTAAGGCATCTAGAAAAACTCTATATGTGATTCTACCATGCTCAGATGTGCTTTAAGACAGTCAAAAAAACTATATATGTGATTATACCTGAGAGGGACCTGGAATCGAAGATCCCCTATCCTGAACAGCGGCCTTGATCTCATTTCGGAGAAAGGGGGCGACGGTGTATTGGAAGTAGTTATTCAGTGATTCATTAATGATCTCGCGTACATCATCACCGGAAAGAATAGTCGGCTGCTTGGAGCTTATGTCGGCGCAAGAAGTTGGTGAGCCGTAACTGGAAGAACCAATAACTGGTGAAGTGTTCATATTACTCCCAAACCCGAACACGCGACCTTTTTTGGGTTCACCTGCTGCAGTCACCCATGCTGTAGGATCAAATGATGGATGTTGAGTAGCGTCTTCGCCATATCGCTCTACCATTTGTTGCTCATATGCCTCCTACAAAATAATGTTTAAAGTATTCATTAATAATTAATGATAACATTATGATGACTTGCATATATATTGCAATGATTATTAATAGAATTAATACATACCGTTGTCGTTCTCGCCTTCTCTGATACGAAGACTCCCGTGGTCTTCCGTTTATGTGTTTCTACAAACACATCCTTATATGGTACACTGCCTCCTTTTTCTGCTTCCTGCGAAGTTAAATGACAAAAGATTTAGTACACAAATTTGCAACTATACTTATAAAATTAATATTATATATTGATGAGTTACCATTTTCTTTAGGTGGCTCCCAAATGTCTTAGATCCACCTGTGTGTAGATGGGCTTCGGGCATCTTCGATCGATTTTGTGAAGCCTTCGCAGAGCGATTTTTAAATGCATCTCCCGCCCACATATCGCACATTTCATCCCAGTAATCTCTCCTGATAGTAATAGGACCATGGCCCTTCCACAGTAATGGATCATCTACTACGCCAGATGCTTTTTTTGCTGCAGTCTTCATAGTGTGCAACATGTCTGCAAATCGATTGGCAGCCACCTTCTGCCACACCTTCCTTGCATCATTTTCTTCCACCGTAGTTGCAAAGCGATTCGAAGCCTACAAATATTTTCAGAAAGTTAGTAGACATTGCTTAAATAAATTAAATATGAAACACATTAACTATGAGGAACAACTGTATACCATGAATGAGGACCACAATCTGTCTAATACCTCCTTTGGGTACTCTTTCCATTGAGCAACTGGTCCTGGTAGATGTTGAAGAAGTGAATTCCTAATCTCCCGTACTACTTCTTGTGGCTCAAACCTCGTGCTGCACATGAATTGTTACACAGTAAATATCAATATAAAATATTTAAAAGATATGCAATAATTGAAAACAAAATACTTACGGTCGATTATCGATATACACTATTCGAATGAGTCTTCTTGTGCCAGCCTGAGAAGACCCTGTTTCCTGTGTTGGCTGTTGACTTGTGCGATCAACTGGTGTAGGTGGGTCGTGTACAGGCGCAACATCATCTGTAAAAAAATACACACCAAGTTCTCAGAATGTGCATTTGAACTAATCAAGCATCTAATTAGTTATATGATATACCTATCACAGGAGCCCGTGAAGATGAAGGTTGAGCCTGGCTACTACTGGATGAGCGACCACTATAACCTCCACGAACCATATTCTAACAAATAACATATGTCATACAATACATTCAAATAATTCACATCAAGTATTACAATGCATTCAAGTCATTCACATCAAGCATTGCAATGCATTCAAATAATTCAAATCATTGACATCAAGTATTGTACTAATTCAAATCATTCGTTAATTGCATAAATTATAATACATTCAGATAATTGAAATCATTCACATCAAGTATTACAATGCATTCGAATCATTCGTATCAAGTATTACAATACATTGAAATAAAATTTTTAATCATTCACACCAAGTATTACAATACATTGAGAATTCTTCCTCGTCACTAGTTTGACTTTCTTCTTCTTCTTCTTTTTCTTCTTCTTCTTCTTCTTCTTCTTCTTCTTCTTCTTCTTCTTCATTGTTTGCCCATCCACTTGGTACATCATTTGGATCACATTCCTCTATGAATGTTTCATCAGCCAATGGAGATATGACATGCATATCATGCGCAACATCGTGACCATAAGCGAGCCTTCTACTCTTGCTTTATCGTGCACCACATTCACCCGTGCATCAAAATCGTTTCTAAATTCTTCTCCATGAAACGCCCAGTTCTGATAATCACTCACAAAACCCTTCTTGTATAGGTGATGTCTAACGCCATGAGGTTCTACAAATCGATTATTCTTACAAATCTTGCAGGGACACCTAATCCGACCTGTGGGATCTACCGTACTGACACTCGCCGTTGCAAATTCAATAAAACTATCGACACCATCCATATATTCATGCGATAACTCATTGTCCACTATCCTACGGTACATCCATTCACGGTTTGCAGTCATTCTGTCGTATGATGTTACGAATAGTATCCTAACGAATTAAGAAAAAAACAATCAAAATGCGACGATGAAGAAAATATCAAATTTATCATGCAATATACTATGTCAAACAATAACAAGAATTTTGATGCATGCATTGATAACTTAATATTTTCATGTGCAAACTATTAATGACATGATACAATCATTTGAAGCATGCTTTTATTATAAAATTTCACATGGAAGTCAAAATCAAATTGAAAGTAACTACATGCAAGCATGGATACAATTACATCAAACATTGCAATACATCATAATCATTCATATCAAATAAATGGCAAACATGTACCTGCAGCAAACACACTTCAATATCTCACTAACTACTACCATGCTTAGCATGGACTCCGTACTCCAAAAATAAGAACACTTCCATATTTCTACATTAAAATCATGCTCAGCATGATCTCCGAACTCCAACAAAGCAGTCCTAGATATCAACAACTAAGTGAGTGTGTGAACAATAAAGTGCTGCATTCAATAAATTAAATAACATGTGATACGTTTGCATCACTTACTCACCACGGGTATTTACCCGATTTGCATTGTTTTTGTCATTTACTTACCACAGGTGGCCGAGCACGAGTTGGTTCCGTTGAAAAATCTGCACAAAAACAAAACAAATTAAGTAACAAACTAACTAATCATGAAACAAGATGAAACACTAACTAAAAAAATTAAAACAAATTAAAACAACTCTAACTAATTGAAAGAAGAGAAAAGAAAAATAGTATATATGTTAAGCCAAATCTAACTAGAAGATGCTAATTTAACAAACCAGCTATAACATGTTGAACCAGTCGACTAACATAAAGTCATAGACAATTTCTAATCTGAACTACTTAGCAAAGGAATAGTAAATCAATCAATTAGTTTACTAGAAAAGATGTGAACTCCGTTTAACCACCACTATCATAAAGAATTCAAATAGCCCTAATCTAACTAACTGATTGTGAGAACATTAAATACCAATCTATCTAAGAAAAATATAATTATAAAAGACTAATAGATTGAAATACTCTAACTAACCAGATTTCAAGAAAACAAATTGAAGTAAAACTAACTACCAGTAGACATTAACAAACTAACAAATTGAACAACATGGACAACTTGTATATATACATTACAAAAAAAAATTCAACTTAAAATCCATATGGACAACATATATGCAAACTACACTTAAAACCATATGGACATCTTATATACACATATTACAATTTTTTTTTCAAGCTAATCACATGGACAACATAGGGATCACATAATAACTTTTTTTTTTTTTAAAAAGAGATCACATGGGCAGCATAGGTATCCATAACAAAAATTCTTTTCAAAACAGATCACATAGGCAACGTAGGTATCTCATAACAAATTTTTTTTCTTCAAACAAACACATAGGCAACATAGTATTCCTACTAAAGATTTTTTTTTCAAACTGATTTACATAGGCAGCATATGCATTAAAAAATAGATTTTTTTGAAACCAATTCACATAGACAGCATAATATATCTCATAACAGATTGTTTTTTTCAAAAGCAATACACATCGGCAGCATGTTATTCCTACTACAGATTTTATTTTTCAAACGATTCATATAGGCAGCATAGGCATTCAAAAACAGAAATTTTTTTTTTGACAAGTCACTTAGGCAGCATAACGCAGGGGGTCGACCCCCCCTGCCGGAAAGCACGGCAGGGGGTTAAACCCCCTGCCTTTCCGGCAGGGAAGGGGGTTAAACCCCCTGCCGGAAAGGCAGTTCCGGCATGGGGGGTTGACCCCCTGCCGTGCCTTTACGGCAGGGGGGTCGACCCCCCATGCGTTTCCGGCAGGGGGTCGACCCCCCATGCCGGAAACGCAGGGGGTCGACCCCCCCTGCCGGAAAGCACGGCAGGGGGTTAAACCCCCTGCGTTTCCGGCAGGGAAGGGGCGTACCCCCTGCGTTTAGAAGAAGAAAAAGAAGAAGAAGAATATTACCTGCGCTTCGCCGGACGGTGGCGGGAGGTTGACGGGGAGCGGCAGCTGGCGAGCGTCGGCTGGCGAGCGGTGGACGGGGAGCGGCGGCTGGCGAGCGGCGGTGGCCGGACGGTGGCGAGAGCCGACGGGCGGCAGGAGGGAGCAATACAGCGAAACAGGGAAAACTACTCCGTCGCTAACGGATTAGCGACGACAGAGTTCCCTCTCTAAATCCGTCGCTAAAATGGTGTTCTTGTAATAAAAAGTAGCGACAAAAACATGCAGTCGCTAATCCGTCGCTAAGTAGCGACAGATTAGCGATAAAAGTCGTTTCCTCGCTAATCCGTCGCAAATTAGCGACAGATTCTATCTCTAGCTAATCTGTCGCTAAGTAGCGACGGGAAAAATCCGTCGCTAAGTAGCGACGGGAAAAATCCGTCGCTAATTTTCGTCGCTAATTAACAATTTTCTTGTAGTGTTCTTGGTACACACTGAAAAAAAGGTGGGATCTTCTTCTTGCTTCAATCACGGCAAGGAAGCACAATCTACCTAAGGATCTAGAATCCAAGATGTTAATCCTTAAATTAATAGAGAGAAGGGCAATATTTAACCGCTTAACTACTATTAAAATAAATAAATAAAATGCGCTGATCTCTCTCTCTCTCTCTCTCTCTCTCTCTCTCTATATATATATATATATATATATATATATATATATATATATATATATATATATATATATATATATACACATGTGTGTGCATGTGCATGTATAAAATGTTTGTGCTCATGTTGATGCGATAAGTTGAGCGATTGGCATCACATACGAATTTATCTAATCTGGCAAGCCACTATATAACTAAAAAAATACATGAAATTTTTGGGTTGCCTGGAGTGACTTGAGCAGACCATAGAATTTAAGTGCACCTATGATCACGAATTTGTTTTGCGTAATGAATACCAAATTTAAGATATTTAGAGGGTGTATTCTAAGAGAAGGTACGTTATATATGTCAACGTTTACACATTTACTGCCCCTCATAACAGCACGAAAAGAGTGGAAATTAAACGCAAACAAGGAGAAAGATAAATTACATTTACACAAACCAGCTGAAGAAACTATTTCTCATTAAAAGCTTTCTCTTTGCTAGCCAGTCATATGCAGGTATGCAAGATGCACGTTCGATCATGAATTAACTTGTTCAACCTGAAAGAAGTAAATTTCATTAGATTAGGATTTATTGAGAATTAAGTGAATCCTGACTTATTCCCCCCCCCCCCCCCTGTTTGGATCACTTTATAAACTGCTCCTTGCCGTTTATGCTCGACACCCCCACTCTTTAATTGAGTGCACGTGTGTCATCAACCATTTTTTTAGCCAGATTCCTAGCCAAAGGATCATCATTTAGACTAGTCGCCTTCGGTTCACGGCATATAATTTTTTTTTAACTTTATGTTCATTTGCAATAAACCATTAGGGGCCTGCCCAACCCCAGTTTGCCCATCGGGATAAAAAAAAAAAAAAAAGAACTAAAAAAACGGAATACCCCATTGATGGAATATAAAGTTTTCAAAGGTTGGATTGGATGATGAGTCAATGGACATGGCATTAATATCATACAAGAGTTAGCTTTGTTTACTCAATCTGACCCCACATATTATGCACTCAACAGGGGTTGTCCTTTGCCTATGTGTATTCTTGTGCAACAGCATTTTTTGTTTATTTGTTACTTCATGCAGTTAAGTTACAGACTTCTTTGTTGTTCTCTTTTCATGACAAGGAACCTACCAAGATGTAGCCCTAATTGGCCTCACCTTATATAGCGGTAAGCCTTGAAAGAATAAATGGTCCCAAATTAACTGCTGCCGTTGCGGGTTTTTAAATTTTTTTTTAATGACGAGGAACCCTTGCAGAAGGGAAGAAAACCCTGGGTGGGACTCCATGACCACCCTGCCTTACGTTACCCACCTCTGAAAGCTACGGAGCGTCAGCAGGGTTTGATCCGTCCGTGTGCCTTCATCTGAGGGGTTTGATCCCAAGGGAATTCAAATGCAACCTTCTTTGTTGTAGACCACATAATCAATGAACAAAAGGCTAAAATCGATTAATTAATTTGTATAATCATCTAATGATGACATTAAATTATTGTTAATATAATCAAACTTTCCAGAAAATAGTCCTGCCAATCAAAAGAGTCTAATTTTATTCATGGTTGCATGAGTTTAAAACTTGAAAATAACACCAACCTTTTTCTGAACTTTTTTTTAAAATTTCTTGTGGGATAAAATAAAATAAAAACAGATAAACATATTTTTTGCTAATATCTAACTTTTATTATCGGCAAGGTAGAACATCACTTTTTTTTTTTAACAAGTCGATATTTGCCACACTGATCTTATCAATACCTAATCAACATCACCGGCTTAAGAACATCAGGCTTAAGAACACTTAGCGAGGTGGATCAACTTGCATTCTAGTTTAAGGATGTCATAGAGTTTGATACTCAGGGCATGTTTGGAAGAGAGAAAAACTCTCATAGGAAAAAAAAGTTTTGCCTATTAGAGTTTTTTGTTATGAGAAGTTTTTCAAAAAAAAGTTTTTAGCTTGTTTGTGTAGCAGGAGAAAAACAAGCTGAAAACTAAAGAAATTTTTTTGCTTGTTTGTTTGTGCATGAAATTTTTTTTCGACTAGCTAACAAATGGTAGTTCTTTTCGGGTTGGTTAGATCGTACTATCATAACTGAACATCTCGGGTTCGAATCCCACGGGGACAATCCTACAACATGTCTATCAAGAAAACCAAAAAAAAGTGAAGGTTTCCTGCTGCACCAGGAAGCCTACATTTGCATATGGCAACTAATGGAAGTTCAACCTTCCTAATTGCAGAATTGATATTGCCCTTTCCCTCATTCCCCAGAAGATGGTAAAGACTGCATAAATCATGTATGCTACTGGAGGGTTACAATGGCGCCTAAATTCAGCAACAAAGAGATGATAAAATCTTCTACACGAATGAGCTGTTTCTGCTGTAACCATGTAGTATCCCAATGCCAACTCACAACAGCATATTAGCCCAATAAAGGAACCTCATAACTACAAATATGGCACAATTGTGATATTTAATAACATAAACAGAAAAATTCATGGAAACATGTTTATTTATATATGTATTTATGTATATATAATTCAGAACATATTAATAGAAAATTTCATCATATATTAACAGAATTTGAAAACATGTTTTCATAGAATACACACAATATACATAAATAAAAATACATGTACAGTATATACAAACAGAAACTTTCAACATATATTAACAGAATTTGGAAACCTGCTTTCACAGAACACACAATATATATAAACAAAAATACATGTATAGTATATATAAACAAAAAAATTCAGCATATATTAACAGAAAAATACGAGTATATATAAACCAAAATAGTGCAACAAAAATATCTATATATAGAGTACATATAAACAGAAATATAGAGTCTATAGGTTATACAATATATATACAGAATATATATATATATATATATATAAACAAGAAATGACAGAAAAAAATTCAACTCGACATAAAAAATCTACGAAAAAAAAAACCCAAAATCAAGCAAAAAAAAAACCAACATCAGGAACAAAGAAGGTGCCCCAAAAATCCCGTCTCTTTTAGCGAATTCCCCAACTTACTTTATGGGTTCTCCGTCGATCTTCTGGAGATCCGCAATCTACTTGGCTTGGATGCTCTCGAAGATGTGGATCCTCTTCTACAGGACATCGTTGAGGTAGGCGTCATCCCTCCTCTCCCTACCACTGCTTTCCCCCTTCTCCCCCTTAACCGCGGAAGCAGATCAGGTCATGCTGAACATGCCAACACTGTGGCCGTACTTTTTGTATTTTGAAAAGTTAAAAAGTCAACAGTTATATGCTACCTGGCATTTTCAAAATGTTTTTCAGTGAAACATTTTGCTCGTTTGGAAAGGTCAGAAAAATTGTACGGTTTTTCAACCTCGGTTCTCATTTCCTACATCTTTCTCTTTTTCAAACGTGCCCTCAGTATATAGGTTCCTTGTCATAAGGTTGAAGCCAATAAAAAAATATTTTGAGTAAGCAAGGAGAATACTTATGGAGTTTTTCTTCAGTTATTATGGTCAGCATGGCATCTCTCTGCCCATCGGAGAATGCTTGAACTATAATGATGATTTTTCCTTTTTATTAAAAAAAGAAAAAATTATCAATAACATAAATGTAATCCTCCTAAATTGTCCTTTGTGATTTTATTACATTAAGAAGGCCCACGTAACAAGCACTTTAGGCCTCCATCATTTTAGAGCAGGCAACCCTAATTGTAAACACACCAAATTTTTCTTGTTCATCCTCAGACACCCCTCCTCTCGCACCCTCCTCTCGCAGATGCCAACCCCCATAGGTCAGTGTAGGAGTCTAACCCTAAATCTGTCTTAGTTTAGGTATCATTTTCTCCGTTCTGTCAGTAAAATTCTAATTTTACTCCTAGATCATCTTAGACCCCAGTCAGTCAGAGTCGACTCAGCTCATCTTTAAGCTCAGATCAGTTAGAATGACTGTCATTTCTATCCCACCTGAGCTCATGATAAGTAAATCTTATTCATTTTTGCTAAAATTGGTTCATTTCCTCATAAATGAGTTCAATTCTAGCTCGAATTATAGCCAATTGTCTTTAAGTCAGTTAATCTCAATCGGCCATATCTCTTTGAGTCTAACCTGAGCTCACTAGGAGTTCAAGTGGCTTGATTCCAATTCAAATTCATTTTTCATAGTGTCAGAGCCCATTTTAGCCCATTTCAGCTCATTTCAGCTAAAACTGAGCTAAATCAAGTCAGTTGAGTTGGTGTTTGAGCTTCAAATTTAGTTCATCATAGTATTACTGATCTTCATTCCAGCTCAAATTCAGTACGGTCTCGTTACCCATTTCACTCCAGTGTGCATTTCTCATCAAGTCTCTCTCAATTGTACAATTTCTCGACCATCCAGCATAGGAGTTCTGACGAGTCAGTGTCATTTTAATTCACCTGGGTTTAGAAACCCAAGGATTCAGGGTAAACCAGTCATGACCAGTTCAAACCTCGTCTCCAGTGTCACTCCATGCCCTGCAGGGGCAAAATCATTCCTCAGATCATTTTGTCTGAAACAACATTTTATCATTCTCCCAACTGGTACAATCAATAATCGAAGCTCGAATAAGTTCCTTTCCTGAAAATTTTAGTCATATCCGAGACCCAATTTACATTTGGATTGGATCTAGTGTTGGATCTGAATCCAATTATCAATTTTTATCCTCGAACGAGAATTATCAGTTCTTTGTCTCTATCAGGGGTCTCGGACATCAAATCCCTCGTCCAGGGTTTACATTTTGTAATCATTTCATATTATTTCATATCATTTTATGTCATTTCATCGCATCGCATCACATTGCATGTCATTTTTGAGATCCAACACTCTTATTTTTTTTTAAAATCTCAAATCCAGACTCGAATTTTAAAACCTTTATTTTGAAGTTCATTTTAAATACCTTGGTTTTAAATCAACATTTGCCATTTGTCAACCCTAGGAACTTATATTTCTTTATTTCAAAATATTTTTCCTTAAAAAGCGATCTAGATTCATTTTAAACTCAATTTTTAAAGATCTCAATTCTCGAATGAGACCCATCTAGGTGGGGTCACTTTTGGATCACTTATTTCATTTAGATTTCTCAAATTTTTGGTATTTCAGAGTTTTAGCTGATTTAGGACTCTGTCTTTTTACCTTTTAAACATTTTCAATCTTTTATTTTATTGGTTTTAGATCAGAGGTGGCCTTACCTCTTGCCCATTTCTTTCATTTCACCTTTTTTTAGAGTTTTAGTCGGATTAGGACTCTATCCCGGAGTTTCAGTTGGTTTAGGACTCTACTTGAACTTCATCTTTTATTTCTATTTCTACCTATTTTCAAGAAAACCTTTTAAAATCTTTCAAAAGAAACCAAAATTTTATAGTTTTAGTCGGATTAGGACTCTATTTCAGAGTTTCAGTTGGTTTAGGACTCTAACCCTGACTTTATTTTTTAGAAAATATTTTAAAAACCTCTTCATTTGTAATTCAAAAACCCAAATTTCAAAGCTTTAGTCGGTTTAGGACTCTATCTCGGAGTTTTAGTCGATTTAGGACTCTAGTCTGAAGTTTTAGTTAGTTTAGGGTTCTGTTTAAACTTTCAATTTTATCTCATGATTTTAACCTTGTTTTAAAAACCCTTTTTAATCTTTATTTTAATTTTTTTAAAACCCAAATATGGGGCCCACACAACTGGCACCACATTTGAGAGATTTTCAACTCATTTAGGACTTTAGTTCATTTAAAACTTTTATTTCATTTTAACTTCTTTCAAAATCATTATTTTTAAATTTTCAAAATCATTTTCTGAAAAATCAAATGGGGCCCACAGTAGGTGGCATCACATTTGAAGAAATTTAGGTTAGTTCAAGTTTAGTTAGTGTTCTAATTAAATTAGAAATTTGAAAAGCCAAAAGTGATTTTAAAATTCAACCTTTATTTTGACATTTTAAAACTTCATTTTTAAATCTTGTAATTAGGGCTTTAAAAACCAAATGTGGGCCCACAGTAGGTGGCGCTACAATTGAGATTGTTTTAATCTAATTAAGAGTCTTAATTAGGGTGACTAATTAGATTTTTAGTTACGCTAGAAGTCTCAAGCAAAACCGCCCCCCTTAATTGGATTAATTGGGAAGAGTTTCAAGAAAATAAAACTCTCTAAATTAAACCTAAAAAAATCTATAAATAGAGGGCTATAGAGGGTCGAATAACATGCTCTTTCCTCTCCTCTCTCTCTCTCAATCCTCCTCCTTCCTTCATTGCTGCAACCAAGGTAAGCTTCTCCTCTTTCTTTTTCCTTTTTTTCCTTTTTTTTATTTTTTAGGTATTTTCACCATTGTCGCCCCCTATATGTTGCATATTTGTCTTTTTTTCGTTCAAGACCCATACTCCATGACCCAAGATGATGATCTACTGATCATTCATGGGGTTTTACATGTTTTTGATCTGTTGGAATCGTTGATGATACGTTTATTATGCTAAACGCTCAAAAAAGATTGGGATTCGATCTTTCTATAGGTCGAATCCTTTTTTTAATAGATAAATCAAATTTCTAACTTTGCTTCTCTGATTTTTTTTATTTATTTCATCATATTCATATTTATTTTAGTTGTTTAAGCATCAAATCATGATTCATTGTATTATTTACGTATTTTTTTATGTTTTTAGCATGAATAATCCATGTTATTTCATTCTAGGGTTTTAGATTTGATATTTATGATTCTGCCCGTTTGTTAATATATTTATTTTGCTAGTTTATATTCATTAAAAAAATCTAACTTTTTTATGGTAAAATCATGCATGTGCCTACGGTTTTCAATAAAAAAAAATTGAGATTTTTAGAAGTCTGTAACTCTGTGTTAAAAAATCAAAGCCGGAACCTATTTTCTGAGTCGAGAAAACGCTATGGAAATTCAAGAGCACCTTTCGGATGTCATATCTCTCTCGTCTAAGATCTGATCAATGATCCGTAAAAAAGGTTGTTTTTGTCTAAATCTCTAGTTTGTTCTGTGAAATATTTACAAATTTATATGGTGGATTAATAGTTTGTTTCAGTTAATAATCGGATCTGTATTTCTGCAACTGTCAATCGTTATTTAGAATCAAAGCCAACTTGCTGAAATGATTTATCCCTAACCAAAGATCATATCGATGATCCGTAAAAATGGTTGTTTTTGTCAAAATCTCTAGTATGTCTTTCAAGAATGTTATAAATTTTAAAAGTTGTTTGCTATATTTCCTTGCACCTGAAACCATATATGTTTGTTTCATATCGTTATGTATAAGCCAGAATCAAGTACGTATTGCCAGAATCATATCTCCCTAACCAGAGATGTTTGTTTATGATATATAAAAAGGTTTATTTTTGTTAATCTATCTAGTTTCTTTCTATAAAAATTCATAAGCTTTCATTTATGTTTGGTATCTGATTCAAGTCTGACACTGCGACAGGTACGTGACCGCGGGCAAATCATATATTTTCTTCTTTTTATTTAATTTTTATATCAAAATAATCCCAAAAATTATATTTTTCGATTGCGTTTTAATTTTAAGGTTATTAAAAGTGTCCATGTCAATTTTTGTAAACTTTAGAATTCATTTGATGCATTATTTAGTTATTTCATAAAAAAGGATGCCCATGGAGTGCTGATTCAACTGAAACATGGGCAAAAATTAGTTTTTTTCCAATATTTCATTTTTTTATGAAACATTTTGTATTTTTAGGGTTTGATCATGTTTATAATCATATTATGGTGTACTCCACCCGATTTTGCATCGTTTTGAATTCGATTGATCCCTAAATTAAGTGTTTTACAAAAATATTTTCTGAGAAACCCTCTTTTTAACTCTGTTTTGCAATAAAGGTCAATTTTTAAGGGTATTTTGGCCATTTTTCTCAAAATTCTGAATTTTAAAGTTGTTATTTTTATTATTTATTCAATTCTGCATTATTCTTTATTATGTTTATTTCAGAGAAGCATGGGAAAAGACTTATATCTGGATAAATCCCTCAATTTCAGATATTGCTGGATAAATCCTGAAAAGTCAACTTTTGTCCACTAATGAGTTTGCTAATTTTGCAAGAAATCTCAAGGGTTAATTTTTTTTTTCTTTATTTCAATTCAATCATTGATGTAAACATTAGAATAAAAATTTAATTTCATGTTTAGAATAGGGTTGCATTGCATATAATTTATTTTCAATAATGTTAACAGAGTGATAGATGATGATTCATGCATATTCAAATCCATAATGGTCAACACGAATGGCATGTGCACTCACTTTTAATAAGTTAATAAACTCGATTGAGTTTGTATTTATGGGCATAGTTAAAATATGAGCAATATCCAGATTTATCATTTTCTTTTAAGTCACAAACAACCTACACTCTTAAGCTATTTTCAAAAATCATCGCATATTTTCAAAAGTTTTTTAAGTATTTTCCCTTTTAGAATCAAATAAAATATGTTCAATACATATTTGTGGTCATAGTCAGGGATATGTAGAGAATTTATTTCATCTAAATTCTATAAGGCATAAAACCCTTTTATAAATGATTTTCCTTATATTCTTTAAAAAATATTTTCAAAAAATCACATTCATGCAACACCTAAGTTTAGATTGCATCATAAAAGGATTTCATAGGGCCACACGCCCATCCCTATTGAGTTATTTCACAAATCTATTTCAGAAAAATCGATTTTCTCAAAGTTGCCCGATTTTTCTTTAAAATCAATTTCCAAGGTTTCTCCCTTTTCCAAATATTTTTCTAAGTCCAAATTCATGATTTTTCATGTTTTATTTTCTTCAACAAATATTCCCCAAGTGTGAAAAATGATTTTCCAATCATCTCCTTTTTCTAAGCATTTCAAAATATTCCAAGCACACATCATGTTTTCGGTCAAAATTTTTCAAAGTTCATAGCACATGCCTGATTCTTTGTGCATTTAGGAATAGAACATCGATTTAGACAAGTTGAGGAAAGCAAAGCACATGATTGATCCTTGGTTTGATTACATCTGGTTATGGCACTAGGAACGGTTGAACCTCGTACTGACAAGCGAGTCCCATTCTTTAGATTTTTCTCACATTTTAAAATAAAGGCAAGTTATTTTTAAAATCTTTTTCAATGGTCAGTTTGACTTGCAAAAGTAAAATTTTGCAATGATAACAGGTTTGACGACCGAGATGTGACATGTCTTCGCCTGACCAATCTAGAGCTTTGTTCTATTCAACTTGTCAAAATCGTGTTCTACAATGTTAGCTTTATATCTTGTGAATCTAGCAGCCTAGAATCAAACCCAGCTTACATGGATTGCATATAGACTTAGGCATGGTTTGGTAGGACCGATTGAGGAGGCATTATTTATGCTCACATAGACTTAGGTCTTATACAATTCTCCTCAACCTAGGATCTAATTAAAAATAATGTTTGCTTCTTAAGTTTTTCAAAATTCTACTTCTTTAGATCATTAGAGCCTTCTGTTTTCTTGCATGTTGATCATATTTCAAAAACAACCTCACCTACTTTTACCTGGTCACCACGTTGTTGGGCTTTTATTCCAGAACCATAGTTTGGGACAAAGTCTCACAACTGGGCCACCTATTTGGGTTGATCCCCCCTGCCACATACCTAGGGCCATAGTCCAAAGTATATCGGTGAGTGCTCAAGGATGTTGAAAAATATGAGCCTAGAATCGAAGAAATTCTTTTTATGCCACGTACATCATGCCTTGGCTCTAGTATATCGGCATAGCATGATTGGACATAGATGATCTGAGCTTTAGAGTTAGGGTTAGGATCCTACAACTATTTCAAAACTGGTGTATTTAGAGTCAGCCTTTTAGGAAAAGTTGTATGTGCATACTTGATTGTGTAGGATGTGATTGAATGCATTTTAGTTATTTTCTTACATTTTTCATAATTTTTCAGAAAATTCTGGGGCATATTGTTACGACAATGAAGCCATACATGATACTTCAAGTACAAGGTTTTGATGATGAGCAAGTGGAATCAACTGCATTTCAGCTAAGGCTATGAAGAAATTGAAGAATTCAGTGAAGAATCTTTGAAGACTAGTGTGCAAATATTTAATTCATTAAAAGTCTTAGATTCTTCTAAGAGCCTTACTTAGAGTGCATATTTAGGTTGCATTTCACATTAAAAGTCTTTAGAAAAACTTTTTTAAAAAGAACCCTCATGAAAATCTTTTTAGAAAACTCTTCTCTTAAATTTTCATGTTTATTAGTCGACCAATAGACTTACCAATCGACTAATCCTTTCGCGTCATATTTTCTAAAAGTCATTTTTGTCAAATTAGTCGACCGAAGGTTTTATCAGTCGACTGGACAGAATGTCTGTTTTCTGGAAAATAAGCAGCAGTCGACTAATGGTTTTATCAGTCGACTGAGCAGAACATGTGTTTTCTGAAAAATTTAGCAGCAGTCGACTAATGTTTTTTATCAGTCGACCGAACAGAATGTTTGTTTTTCAGAAGATTTTAGCAGCAGTCGACTAAAAGATTTTTCAGTCTACTGATGATATTATCAGTCGACTAACTTTTCTCAAGTCGACTAAGTTTCAAAAGTTCAGATTTTTAAACGGCTTGATTAACAGATCAGTCGACCGACGATAACGATCAGTCTACTAATAACTAACTATTAGTCGACTAACTCATGTTTCAGTCGACTAATTTTGCCGTTTTCCTGAAACTTCAAAAAGGCGTGTCTTTTTATTTTTCAAACGTTTTGATCGTTCGAAATGGACAGTTTTGACACCCTTTCATACTCTCAACGTATGAAAACTTTCAGCTATAAATATGAGTGCATTCTACACTCAAAAACATCAAATTCAATAGAATTATATTGAATTACTTCTTGCTTTTCACTCCTATTCATTCAAGTATTTGTTTTCTCACTCACGTGATATTTTCACTTCAGTTTTTCACTCAAATCACTTTGAGAGATAGTGAATTCGTGAGTAGAGTGTTTCAACAACCTCAAAAGCCAATTGCATCTCATTTGCATTCAAAAGGAAGGCTCATAGGTTGTATTGTAAGTTGTTATTTCTTTTTTGTAAAAAGAAGGACTCCTTTGTTTAAAGGAGTTGTTTGCTTTCAGTAGGGTTGTTACTGAAAGTGGGACCAGTTATGGTCTGTGTGATCTTGTAGTTTACAAGGTTGATAGTGGATAATCTCAAGCGGTTTTTGCTTGGGGACTGGATGTAGGTCGGGTTAGACCAAACCAGGATAAAATCTTGTGTTCTTTGTGTGTTTGCTTTGAGATTTGCAAAATCATTCTATATTCCGCAGAAAATTTTAAAAGCACTATTCACCCCCCTCTAGTGCTCGTTGCCTCGATCCTAGTGCACTTTCATTTGGTATCAGAGCACAGGTTTGCTATTACTTTGATTTGACCATCATCTAGCATGGCAACTACAACATCTCAGCACAAAGAAGGAAGCTCCTCTGTTCGTCCTCCTCTCTTCGACAGAACAAACTATGGATACTGGAAAGTAAGAATGACAATATTCTTGCAATCCATGGATCTCAATATCTGGAGAGTTGTTTCAGAAAAGTACCAAACTCCATCAACTGATTTCAGCCGATGGATCGATGATGAAAAGAAGACTGCTTCACTGAATGCCAAAGCCATGAATGCATTATATTGTGGCGTTGACAAGGTAGAATTCAATCGCATCTCTCAATGCTCTACAGCAAATGAAATTTGGCATACTCTTCTAGTAACTCACGAAGGTACGTCAAAGGTAAAGGAATCTAAAATTGCTTCTTTAGTTCATAAATTTGAATTGTTCAAAATGAAGCAAAATGAATCTATATCGGACATGGTAACTAGAATGACCGATATAACTAACACTTTGAAATCCCTTGGAAAAGAATATTCACAAGTGAATTTAGTCAGAAAGATTCTAAGGTGTTTAACTCCTGAATGGGAGAGAAAAACCACTGCTATTGAAGAAGCAAATGATCTCAATACTCTCACTCTTGAAGACTTAGTTGGTAACCTAATGGCATATGAGGTCCAACTTCAAGACAGACAAGAAGAAGAGCCTAAGAAGAAATCTCTTGCTTTTAAGGCTACTTCTGACTCAGAAGAAGATGAAGATATTGCCCTCATCACAAGGCAATTCAGAAGATTCATAAAAAGGAAAGATTTCAAAGAAAGGTAAAGAAAGCAGATTCTTCCATTCCCAATGAAGTAAAGTGCTTTAACTGCAAAAAGGCAGGACACATCAAGAAAGATTGTCCTCTTCTCAAAATCAAGCCCAAGGACCAATTCAAGAAGAAAAAGGCATTTCAAGCATGTTGGGATGATAGTGACTTCTCTTCCGATGAAGAATCAAATGAAGAAGTCGCCAACATGTGTTTTGTAGCACAAGAAGATTTGGTAAGTCAATTTGACTATGATGAGTTATTTGAAGCATTTAATGATTTATATGCTGAATTTAAGAGTCTTAGTTCTAAAAATAAAGAGTTAAAAACTGAAAATTTAACTCTTGACTCTCAAAATAAAGTGTTACTTCAAGAAATAGAAGATCTCAAGAAGGAAAATTCTTGCCAAGCACTTGAGATAAAAAAAAATAGAGTTAGAACCAATCTCTTACAAAAAAAAATATCTAGTCTTAAAGAAAAGTCAAATGATCTTCTTTCTATAGTGACCAAATTCACAAATGGTCAAGAGAATCTAGAAAAACTTCTTGGTTCTCAAAGATGCTCGGTTAATAAAACCGGATTGGGATATAGCTTCTTTGATACTCAAAATAGACCAAACTATGTGGTGAAAAATCAAAGACATTATTCTCAACCTTTTGTTCATAAAACTAAACTTTTTAGTTCTAATAGAAATGCATCTAGATATGATTATTCTAGACATGTTTATTCTAAAGTCTTTTATAGAAAGAATATTTATTATCAAAGGAAACCAAAATCCAAATGGATATGGGTTCCTAAGACTAACTCTCATGGACCCGAAAATAGAAAGGGGTCAAATGCTCTGTTTTCTGATTTTGTTGTAGGTACACAACATAAGGAGCAAATGAATATTGGACAGCGGCTTTTCCAAACATATGACTGGAAGGCCGGAGTTATTTTCCACCCTCCAAAATAAGGATGGAGGAACCGTCACCTTTGGTGACAATAACAAGGGAAAAGTGATAGGTATTGGTAATCCAAAATTTCCCTTGATAGAAAATGTTCTTTTAGTAGATGGTTTAATGCATAATTTAATATCTATCAGTCAATTATGTGAAATGTTTTCATGTTTCTTTTGAAAATGATTTATGCTTAATTTCTTATTTTCAATCTAAAAAGATCATTTTTAAAGGTAAAAGAAGAAACAATGTGTATGAACTATATCTAGATGAATTACCCTTTTTTAATGAAAAATGTCTTATTGTTTCAAATAAAATTCAATGGTTATGGCACAAGAGACTTGGACATGTTAACTTTAAAATTATTTCAAAATTATCCAAGAATGATCTTGTAAGAGGCCTACCTAGAATACCATATAAAAGGATCACTTATGTGATGCTTGTCAAAGAGGTAAACAAATCAAGAGTTCTTTTAAATCTAAAGATATAGTTTCAACAAAACGTCCTCTTGAACTTTTACATTTAGATCTATTTGGACCATCTAGAATTCAAAGTTTGAATGGTAGCAAGTATGCTTTTGTTATAGTAGATGATTATTCTCGGTTTACATGGGTGATTTTTCTAAAAAGCAAAAATGATGGTTTTTCAGAATTTTCTAAACTTTGTAGAAGAATTATAAATGAAAAATCTACATCCATTATTAAAATTCATAGTGATCATGGTGGTGAATTTGAAAATGAATCTTTTCTAAAGTTTTGTGATTTACATGGTATATCTCACAACTTTGCTTTTCCTAGAGCGGCTCCACAAAATGGAGTTGTTGAAAGAAAGAATAGAACTTTGCAAGAATGTGCTAGAACCATGCTTCAAGATAAAAATTTACCAAAATACTTTTGGGCTGAAGCAATTAATACAGCATGTTATGTTCTAAACCGTGTTCTTATTCGACCAATTTTACATAAAACATGTTTTGAATTGTATTATGATCGTATACCAAAGATCTCATATTTCAAAATTTTTGGTAGTAAATGTTTCTTGTTAAATACCAAGATAATCTTGATAAGTTTGATTCAAAATCAGATGAATCAATATTTCTTGAATATTCTTTTAGAAGTAAAGCATATCGTATTTTCAATAAAAGAACATCTTGTATTGAAGAATCTTTACATGTTGCATTTGATGAGAATTGTGAGCAGGTTATACCTCTAAGCGAAGAAGAAGAAGTAATACTTCAAGAAGAACCCTTGATAGAGAATACTTCTCAACAAAATATTCCTCTTCAACCGGTTTGAAAAGAAGTTCCTAATCATCCACATGAACAAGTTATTGGTGAAATAAAGAGTGGTGTCCAAACCAGAAGGCAATTAGAAAAATATATTGCAAATGTTGCTTTCATATCTAAATTAGAACCAAAGAATATCAATGAGGCTTGTGTTGATGAATTTTGGCTTTTGGCCATGTCTGAAGAACTTAACCAATTTACTAGGAATGATGTTTGGGATCTAGTTGATAGACCAAAGGATCATCCGGTAATTGGAACAAGATGGGTCTTCCGAAATAAGCTGGATGAAAATGGTGAAGTCATTCGTAACAAAGCAAGGCTAGTGGCACAATGCTATAATCAAGAAGAAGACATAGATTTTGATGAAACCTATGCACCAGTGACTCGATTAGAGTCAATTCGAATGATGCTTGCATTTGCTAGTTACATGAACTTCAAGTTATATCAAATTGATGTTAAGAGTGCATTCTTAAATGGACACATCAATGAAGAAGTTTATGTAGAGCAACCTCCAGGCTTTGAAAATGAGAAATATCCAGAAAAAGTCTACAAATTGAAAAGAGCTTTGTATGGACTCAAACAAGCACCAAGAGCATGGTATGAAAGACTACGAAATTTTCTAGAACAATCTGGTTTTTCCATTGGTCGGGTAGACTCCACTTTATTTATTAAAAATCTTAATTCAGATATTCTTATTGTGCAAATTTATGTTGATGACATAATATTTGGTTCTACTAATGATTCTCTTTGTAAAGAATTTGCTAAAGCTATGCAGGAAGAGTTTGAAATGAGCTTGATGGGCGAATTAAACTACTTCCTTGGACTTCAAATAAAGCAAACTGAATAAGGAATCTTCATCAATCAGGCTAAGTATACAAAAGAACTTCTCAAGAGATTTGGGATTGACTCATCGAAATCAAGAAGGAATCCTATGAGTACAACTACCTCTCTTGATAAAGATGAAAATGGTAAAAGTGTAGATACTAAGCTCTACAGAGGTATGATCGGATCTCTATTATACTTAACTGCTAGTCGACCTGATATTATGTTTAGTGTTTGTATGTGTGCAAGATTTCAAGCTAATCCAAAGGAATCTCATTTAACTGCAGTAAAACAAATTCTTCGTTATTTGAAAGATACTTCAGATTTCGGTTTGTTTTACCCAAAATCATCTTCCTTTGATTTAGTTTCATATAGTGATGCAGATTTTGCAGGAAGTAAATCTGATTGCAAGAGTACTAGTGGAACTTGTCATTTCTTAGGAAATACCTTAGTCTCTTGGTTTAGTAAAAAACAAAATTCAGTATCACTCTCAACAACTAAAGCAGAATATATAGCGGCTAGTTTAGCATGTTCACAAGTACTTTGGATGAAACAGACCTTAAAAGATTTTGGTTTGAATTACTCCACAACAACTATTTATTGTGATAACACTAGTGCTATAAATCTTTCAAAAAATCCTATTCAGCACTCAAGAACTAAGCATATTGAAGTTAGACATCATTTTTTAAGAGATCATGTGTTAAAAGGAGATATTTCGTTAAATTTTATTTCCACTAAAGAACAACATGCCGATATCTTCACTAAACCTCTTAAAAATGAAGATTTTATGAGAATTAGGAGAGAACTAGGTATTTGCTCATTTTTGGATTCATAAAAAATGCTGATCTTTTAACAAAATCTCAAAATCGCACTATATTAGTCGACCGATAAAATTCTAGTCGACTGGTGTTTTAAAATGTATCGCACCATATTAGTCGACCGATATATTTCTAGTCAACTGATGATATTTTTAGAATAAGTCACACTTTTTAGTCGACCGATAAAGTTTTAGTCGACTAAATTTTTTTTTTTTAAAATTTTAAATGAAGGGACCCGACACCCCTTGGATTTGTTTTAAAAACCGTTTTTTGGGCATCGTTTCACTTTGTACCTTTTCGTTTTTTTTTTTTTTAAAATGAAACCCTTAAACCGAAAACCCTCTTTCTCTTTCCTCTCTCTCTTCCGAAAAACCCTCGGAGTGTCGTTCGATCCCATTTTCGTTGGGATTTTCTTACCGTAACAAGGAGACGCCAGAATCTTCTGGCCGTGATCTTGAAATGCCGGAATCCTCCTGCAGTAACTGGCGCATCTTCAAAACACGCCGGAACCCTCTTATGTGACAGTGCATTGCCGGAATCCCCTTGTGGCCGACTTCTCACTCGCCGTCAGCCATTGTATCCTCCTCTGGTTCTGTTTCACATCGTCGGACAGCGTTCTACCTCTGCCGAAAATCATTTGGAAGCCGTCATTGTTTTTGGTAACTCTATTTTTTTAACCATGCCTCGTTTGTTGTCTGAACTTTCATACTTTATGGGTTGTAATATTTTAAACTTGTATCTCTATTTTGCTTATGCTATTTCTGCCCTTACTCTTTTTGATTCTGACAAAGGGGGAGAAAAAGATGATAGCAATTACATTGCAAGAGATCTTGCATGAGAAATGCAAAATTAAGAGAAAAAGAAAGCTTTGAATGAATGTATTTCTAAATGCATGAAGAAATGATGAACGGAAATGCAAACCAATCAATATGTGATATATGTGCTTTAAATGTGCTAACTTTTAATGTTTTGCATCATATTGATAGGGGGAGTAAAATCTCCATCTATGCATCTAAATGCTTCATCTATGATTAAGTTTGTCATCATCAAAAAGGGGGAGATTGTTACGACAATGAAGCCATACATGATACTTCAAGTACAAGGTTTTGATGATGAGCAAGTGGAATCAACTGCATTTCAGCTAAGGCTATGAAGAAATTGAAGAATTCAGTGAAGAATCTTTGAAGACTAGTGTGCAAATATTTAATTCATTAAAAGTCTTAGATTCTTGTAAGAGCCTTACTTAGAGTGCATATTTAGGTTGCATTTCACCTTAAAAGTCTTTAGAAAAACTTTTCTAAAAAGAACCCTCATGAAAATCTTTTTAGAAAACTCTTTTCTTAAATTTTTCATGTTTATTAGTCGACCAATAGACTTACCAGTCGACTAATCCTTTCGCGCCATATTTTCTAAAAAGTCATTTTTGTGAAATTAGTCGACCGAAGGTTTTATCAGTCGACTGGACAGAATGTCTGTTTTCTGGAAAATTAGCAGCAGTCGACTAATGGTTTTATCAGTCGACTGAGCAGAACATGTGTTTTCTGAAAAATTTAGCAGCAGTCGACTAATGCTTTTTATCAGTCGACCGAACAGAATGTTTGTTTTTCAGAAGATTTTAGCAGCAGTCGACTAAAAGATTTTTCAGTCTACTGATGATATTATCAGTCGACTAACTTTTCTCAAGTCGACTAAGTTTCAAAAGTTTAGATTTTCAAACGGCTCGATTAACAGATCAGTCGACCGACGATAACGGTCAGTCTACTAATAACTAACTATTAGTCGACTAACTGATGTTTCAGTCGACTAATTTTGCCGTTTTCCTGAAACTTCAAAAAGGCGTGTCTTTTCATTTTTCAAATGTTTTGATCGTTCGAAATGGACAGTTTTGACACCCTTTCATACTCTCAACGTATGAAAACTTTCAGCTATAAATATGAGTGCATTCTACACTCAAAAACATCAAATTCAATAGAATTATATTGAATTACTTCTTGTTTTTTACTCCTATTCATTCAAGTATTTGTTTTCTCACTCACGTGATATTTTCACTTCAGTTTTTCACTCAAATCACTTTGAGAGATAGTGAATTCGTGAGTAGAGTGTTTCAACAACCTCAAAAGCCAATTGCATCTCATTTGCATTCAAAAGGAAGGCTCATAGGTTGTATTGTAAGTTGTTATTTCTTTTTTGTAAAAAGAAGGACTCCTTTGTTTAAAGGAGTTGTTTGCTTTCAGTAGGGTTGTTACTGAAAGTGGGACCAGTTATGGTCTGTGTGATCTTATAGTTTACAAGGTTGATAGTGGATAATCTCAAGCGGGTTTTGCTTGGGGACTGGATGTAGGTCGGGTTAGACCGAACCAGGATAAAATCTTGTGTTCTTTGTGTGTTTGCTTTGAGATTTGCAAAATCATTCTATATTCCGCAGAAAATTTTAAAAGCACTATTCACCCCCCCTCTACTGCTCGTTGCCTCGATCCTAGTGCACTTTCATTTTTCAAATCCCTTATTTTCTATTCCCTTTTATTTTTACAAGGATTTCATAAAATTCTGGATGATTCTTCAAAAATCCTCTATTTCCCTCAAAACTCCAGGCGATTTCTTTCTCCTTCCTTTCCTATAAATCTTGAGTTTTTAGCCTTGTTTTGATCTTGCCTGCATTTTTTTAAAAAATTGTGTATATTCTTCAAGTCTCGTCTTGATCTCCTTTTTATTTTTCAGTCTATCCTGATGGCATCCAGTCAACTTGATTTGGTTTTTCCTGAGTGTCATATATCTTATGAGGTGCGACAAGGTCTCCCTGATCATCAAACTCTGAACACCAGACCTTTTCTTCCCTGGTGGTACTATTCCTGTCTAAAAAAAAATTCTTGTATATTTCTGGACCATCTGAGTGACTGTGGATTAGAGTTGGATTCATCAGTGGGCAAGCAGATCATCAATGGCAATTTGATTCAAGCACTGGCAAAGCGGTGAAATTCGTGCACCTACACCTTTTGTTTTTTGTGAGGAGAGATGACTCTACTACTGGATAAATTTTCAAAAATTATGGGTCTACCTGAGCCAGCTGGTCAGCCAGAGGATCTATTAGAACAATATTTTTTTATCAATGTCAAGGGACTTGACCCACGAGATGCTTTAGCTTAGATGACTGGACGCAAATCCTGGCCACTGATAGAAGTGTATGAGAGTTAGTGTATCGACTTGTTTGAGCTATATCAACAGTATGAAACATTTGAAGAAGTTGACTCCTTATTCCGAGCACCGCGAGAAAGGATTCAACATGCAATGGTCTTGTGCACAGTAGGACTAGTCTTCTTCCAAGATGGATAGAACTACGTCGACATCAGAATAGTGCAACTTTTGCGAAGATGGGAAAGTCGGCAGACCAACCGCCTCTCGATTGTCATGGACGCACTTGCCTTCTTATATCGTGGATTGACCCATTTCATGGTCAAAGATTCGATCTTAGTAGAAGGGTGCATCTATGCATTACAGTCTTGATTCTTCCGGCATGTGCCAACTTGAGCCAGCTCATTCAGATATAACAACAAAGAGCCACTACCTACTTCTCGGTACAGATTTCTGATCGAGAACCTCCATAAAGAAGAAATCGTGTGGGATTACTTCAATCATCGAGAGTCACTCCCTCAATACACCTATGCGCATGGCAAGCTACTCAAGTTACTTGGACCATTTTCTCCATCTACTATCAGCCAGAGTGATGTGTCAAACAATTCTTGCAGAGGTAGAAATGAATTAACACTCGGCTATTATCAGGCATTATGCCAGAATTCGATCTAAAGTCTACCCAGTGGTCCAGAACATACCACTTTACTAAATATAGCTGGGATACTTTTGTTGTCCTCACTATTTTTCCTGGTCCTCGAGTGTCTTCTGATTATCGTGAGTGGAGGCAGATCATTTGTGTGCCCCTTCTTTGTCAAGTTTATTATTAATAAAATCATTATTTTTTAATAATTAATGTTTTTATTATGGTTTGACGACCTAGCCTAGGTAATAAGGCATATTTTAGTTGTTTATTTCCTTTATAAGAATAGCAACATAATTGTTGTGATTTCAGCGATGACCTAATCTCTGGTAATGAGATATCCTTTAAATTGTCGACCAGATCCTCATCAAATATTTTTCCTTTATTTATTTTATCCCAAATTGTTCTTCAGAGTCTAATCATCCATCTTATTTTGTAGAGAGCATTTGTGATTCCATATGGTTCAGACAAGGTCCGACAAGAAAACCGCACCCGTCCAGCATATCAACTATTCATCTGCATCTGAACAAGAAATGACCTCTCTGCGATCTATTGGGGACCAGAGTCGACAAGCCAACGATGACATTGATCCTCATATGTACTCATTGTTCCAAAAAATGATGAAGAAGATGATGACTGAGTAGACAGAAGCCAGTTCAGGTAAGGTTCCCCCTAAGAATAAGGTCAAGGGCCACACTGTAAGAAAACATCTAAAATTTTCAAAGAAGCGAGTTCAGCACAAAGATACCTCTGATGAGGCAGAGTCAGTGGGGGACACCAATAAAGAGTAGGAAGTTGTCATTCAGACCTAGAAGATATTTCAAAAGTCGGCCAACAAATCCAAAGAGCAGTCAGTGGATGACCTAGTTCAGGCACTGCTGAAGGAGATGGCCAAGATGGTGAAAGATTTGCAGGCCCGTGATAAGGGCAAGAAGGTCTTCACGAGTGAGGACTTCTATGATGGTTTAGAAGGGTATGATAGTCTCGAGAATCTCCCCAAGAAAATTATCAAGTTTGATGGTTCTGGCGATTCTAAAGCCCACCTCGCCATGTTTTTCGCTTAATGTGCCAAGTTTAAGATAGATAATTGAGCTTTATTGCTTTGCTTCTCTCGCAGTTTGAAGGGTACCACTGTCAAGTGGTATTCAGAGCATATTAAACCCATCGAGTTGAAAGAATTTGACAAGATGGTTAATTTATTTATTGAACAATTCATATTTAACACTGAGGCACTTCCAACCCTAAATCACCTCTGCAACCTGAAGCAGAAGGATAGCAAGAAAGTCAGAGAGTTCATTCGCAGGTGGAGGGGTACCTGCAATAAGGTGAGAAATCCAATCTCGAAGGAGCACGCGCTCCAAATTATTTTGAATAACTTCTCACAGCCTCAGAGAAGTCTTATATCTGCTTCACCGGCAAAAACTTTATTAAGCTAACAGAGCGAGCCGAATGGCTCGAACTAGGCATGAAAAATGGAGTTTACAAGGGCATCACCCTCACCAAAAATAGCAGTCAGCAGAATCAGAAGAAAAAAGCTCATTTCACTTACTCTAGTGAGTCAAATGATAGCAAGAATCATCGTAAGGGTGGCAAAAAGTCATTCAGTTATGCAAGCTTCAATTCTGGCAAGAATGAACAGAAGGGCAAGTCGCTCCCACATAATAATAAACCACCTCAACAAGCTATCGAGCAAGAATTGAGGTCACAAGAGAGGCCAAAGCATGAAGGGTAGAGCTATAACCGTAAGTTCACCCCCTGGATCAATCACTCAAGACTCTGCTCGAATATATGCTCACCAGTGAAATGATTAAGCTCCCGAAGATAATTGATTCACCCATCATCATGGGAAAGATGAAAGATCGATTTTGTAAGTTTCACGGGGTAGTGGGACACGACACTGAGAACTGCTTCCATCTCAAAAATATAATCCCGGATTACATTAACAAAAACCTTCTGGTAGAAGGTGGCGACGATGAAAAAGTGACTATTTTGAATCAACCATTTCTCCAACATTCAGCAGCGGTAATATCAGATCAGCCATTCCAGCCACAGGATCACATTTAGTCATGTTCCAGTGACGATATCCATGTTTAGCATCAGGTCTTAGTGTTGCATCAAGCCCAGTCCAGTGCCCAGAAGATGAACCTCATTTCATCTTTCAGCAAATTAAATGTATCAACTGAGCCTGCCAAGGCATTTGCCGAAGTTGCCAGAAGAATTCCAGGGTTTCCTAAGTGCTTCATAAAGACTGCTCAAGAAAAGAGCAATGCCTCAGATGAAAACGCCAATCTAGCCTAGAGGCCGATTACTGCCCTCTCGAATGTGTCAATTTTTTAGTTGGCGCATGCCTCTCCCAAGCATCAGCAAGTTTTGGATGATTTGTTAAGTAAAATCAAGGTAAAGTCAGGCATAACTCCTGAAGACATGACTCAGATCGTCAACCAGGCCATGACCAATGCCCTTATTACTTTTTCAGATAAGGACCTATCGAAGCCTCATGCATTTCACAATAATGCCTTATACATAGTAGTACAGACCATGGGAATGACCGTACCCCACATGCTCGTTGATGGAGGCAATAGCCTCAATATTTGTCCGAAAATGACTGCTAAGGCTTTGGGATTGAAGGAAGAAGAATACCTCCCTGACCCTATCATCATTTATGGATTTGATAACCATGGACAGACTGCAAAAGAAAAGATCTTCCTGGAGATTTTCATTAACTATTTTGTCCATATGGTCCTCTTCCATGTCGTTAATGTGCCCCCAATATACAATCTTCTTTTGGGACGAACATGGATTCACAATACAAATGCAGTACTGTCCACCCTCCATCAGTGCATTAAGTGGTCCAAGGGTGGCATGATCACTACGATCTTGGGGGAAGATCCAGAAGAGAGGCTGTCACAGCCAATGATCTCTCAACCGACCACAGCAGACATCCCCAACATCAGGGAAAGCGATGAAGTTATTCTTGCGAAAGCTTGGAAATGCTGAAACTAGAAGAGGCATGATCAACTGAACATACTGCAACAATGGTCTGATGGCAAGGACCACATTTCTTCAAAATCGGAGGTCGTCTTGATTACATCACTTTCAGAGATCATCCATTATTCCCACAGTTTGTAAAAGCTAAAAGAGGATTTGATCTTTTGTTGAAACACGACTATCAGCCTTTCAAAGGCTTGGGCAAGAATGAAGACGATCGGCTAGAGCCAATAATTCATGTCCATCATCCGCGTAGAGCAGGGTTGGGATTCATAGACAAAAGATCTCATAAGGACACCATCTTCATTAAGGAGACGCACTGAGAGCATTTGTCGTCATCTTCTTTTATTTTCTTCCTTTGTTTTCTTCATTCTGTAGAGACGATGTCCCATTTCATTTCCTTTTCTTCATTGTCATCATTTTATTTAGATCTTCAATAAAGTTATCAATTTTTCCCATCTATCTGGATGCCATCCTTCTTTTCTCTCTTTGCAATTTGTTTCTGTAATTCATCATTATTTTCCTTTATGTTTGCAATCTATTTTATGATAGTCGACTTCCCTGAATATTATTCTTTTCCAAGATTTTCAGAATGTCTTCCAAATCGATAAATAAGCTCATCATCAATCTGAATATTCCTTCAATTGTTCTAAAGCCCGCAAGGATCCATCGATTCAAAGCAAGAGCAGAGAACAATAAGATTACGAAGCAGTCAAAAGTGTCTATAGAGTTTGACTCATCTCTCCAAGAATTATCAGAGTTCACATCGATTTAGAAGCAAGATGAGCCATCGTCCCTAGTTCAGGATCCGATCAAAGATATTAATATTGGTTCAGAGGACAGTTTGAAGATTCTCAAGATTGACACAAGTTTGAGCACAGATAAAAAGGAAAGGCTCATCGATTTTCTTAAGAAACACCAGGAAGTGTTTGCATAGACTTATGAAGATATGCCAGGTTTGGATCCCAAATTGGTTGAGCTTCGCCTTATTCTGAAGCCAAATGTTAAGCCGGTCAAGCAGAAGTTGAGAAAAATGGATCCTCGAATTGAGCAACAAGTCAAGGAAGGACTTGAAGACTTACTCAAAGCTGGATTCATTCGAACCATTGATTATCCAGATTGGCTAGCAAATATCATCGTGGTTCCTAAAAAGGATGGCAAAGTTCAAATTTATAATGACTTTTGAGATCTCAATAAGGCTACTCCAAAAGATGATTATTCACTTCCCAACATTGATCTCCTGATCGACAGCACGACAGGTCATGTCATGTTTTCTTTCATGGATGGATATTCTAGATATAATCAGATCAAGTTGGCTGCTCGTGACCAGTCTAAGACATCCTTTATCATACCTTGGGGCACCTTTTGTTACACAATTGTGCCATTTTGACTCAAGAATGCTGAGGCAACCTATCAGCGTGCAATGACTGTCATTTTCCATGACCAGATGCATAAAATCATGGATGCATATATCGATGACATCTGGTCAAATCCAAGGAAGAAGCGGACCATATTGAAGCTCTTGGTCAAGTCTTTAAGAGACTCATTCTATTCAAGTTGAGACTCAATCCTGAAAAATGTGTTTTCAGAGTAGAGTCTGGCAAGCTACTTGGCTTTATGGTTAGCAAAAAGGGGATAGAAGTGGATCCCGCTAAAGCAAAAGCCATCATTGATATGCCACCTCCGACCAATCTCAAAGAGTTGTGTAGTCTTCAGGAATGCATTCAGTTTATTCGACGATTCATATCCAATTTGTCCATGAGGTGTGGACCTTTCAATCATCTACTCAGAAAATGAGTGAAGTTCGAATGAGGACTAGAGTGTCAACAGTCGTTCGAGCGTATCAATAAATATTTTCTCAATCCACCTGTACTGAAGCTGTCAGAATTAGAAAAACCCCTTTTATTATATGTCTCAGTTAATCAAACAACTTGTGACAGATTCTTGGCGCAATATGAAGAAGGCAGTCGGATAGATCATGTTATCTATTACGTGAGCAAGACCTTCATCGATTTTGAGAAGAAATATTCTCAAATAGAGAAGACATGCCTTGCTCTGGTCTGGATGTGTCAGAATTTGAAGCATTACTTGTTAGCCTCAGAAGTCAAGATTTTATCAAAGCTTAATCCTTTCAAGTATATTCTTGAACAACCGTTTCTCAGTGGACGGATTGCCAAGTGACAAGTTTTGTTGATGCAATATGACTGAGAGTATGTCTCACAGAAGTCAATCAAAGGTCAGGCCATCGCCGACTAGTTAGCAGATTTTTCTTTGGCGAAAGATGTGAAAGTCGAGGATGATTTTCCTGATGAGCACATCCATAATGTCCAGCAATCTCCAGTTTGGAGTTTATTTTTCGATGGTTCCAAGAATATGGATAACATAGAGATCGGGATATTATTAATCACGTCTAAGAAGAAGAAGATCCATTTTCCTCTCAAACTTGATTTTCAATGTACTCATAACATGACCGAGTATGAAACTTTAATACATGGTCTGAAAATTCTGCAAGACTTCAACGTTAAGATAGTGCACGCCTTTGGCGATTCATTACTCGTCATCAGTCAGATCAAAGCCAAATGACAGATGAAAGATCAGAAATTACTCTCTTATAAAAAAAAATCTTTAGCTCTCATTGATAGTTTCGATGAATTTCAACTTTATCATATCAAGAGGGATTTTAATCAAATAGCTGACAGCTTAGCCAACCTAGGCTCCATTATGTCTTTCAAAGACAATGAGTCATGTCATTCTTTTAAAATTGACAGACTTGATCAACCTACCTTTGTTCCAGTTATGCAAATCAACCAGGCGGAGCAAAAGAAGAAGCCTTGGTATCAAGATATCAAGAATTTCATCGAAACTGGTGAGCTTCCACCAGATTTGTCAAAGAGAGAGTAGTGAGCGATTCAGCGCATGTCTACTCAATATTTTATTCTTGCCAATGTCTTTTATCGCCGTGGGTTTAATGTCAAGTACTTCAGATGCTTGGACGAAGATGAAGCCAAGGAAGTCGTTCGAGAAGCACGCAAAGGCATTTGTAGTGGCCATGTCGGTTACCAAACCCTCATCAAGTAGATTATTCGAGCAGGGTACTATTGAAAAACCATGCACCAAGACTGCTATCGTTTTGTGAAGAAGTGTGTCCAATGTCAGATGCAGTCATCTTTTATTCATGTGCCAGCCACATATTTGCAATCAATCGTATCTTCATGGCCATTTTTCATATGGGCATTTGATGTTGTAGGCCCAATTACTCTTTTTGCTTCCAATGGCCACAAGTATTTTCTTGCCGCAACAAAATATTTCACCAAATGGGTTGAAGTTGTTACTCTACGTACAGTGGAAGGCCAACATGTGGTCTCATTCATCCATAAGAATATCCTTTGTTGTTTTGGCATACCACACGATATTGTTTCAGATAACGGCAGTCACTTCAAGAATGAAAGAATGAAGACCTTTTGTTCAACATTCAGAATCCATCACCATTTTTCAGCTCCATATTATCCTCAAGGGAATAGTCAGGCGGAGGCCACCAATAAAATCCTGATTCGCATCTTAGAAAGAACTATTGACACGGGTCGTAATTGGCACGAGAAAATCCATGATGCGCTTTAGGCGTATCGAACCACCATTCGAACCCCAACCAATGCCACTCCATCAGAGCTTTTTTATGGAACTGAGGTGGTACTACTACTCCATGTTCAAAAGCCCGCTCTCAAGTTCGCATCATTTCTAGAGTTACTACTTGACCAGTATCAGCAACAGAGGTTGGCACAACTCGATCTACTCGACGAGAGAAGACTAAAGGCAGCAGAGCATGCTCAATCTTATCTTCAGAGGATACCAAGACAATATGTCAAGTCAGTTATCGAAAGAAGATTTCAAGTTAACGATCTAGTCCTTAGATCAACAGCTCTTCTCAAGTACCACTCGTGTGACAAATGGTCACCGAATTGGGAAGGTCCCTACGTGGTCAAGGAAGCATTACCACGTAACTCATATCGTCTTATTAATGCAGATGGGGTAGAATTGCCGGATCCCATCAATGCCCTGCATATGAAGAAATTCTATACTTAGAACGTATGTTCTATCTTTTGTATTCTTCAAAGAACTTTCTTCAATAATAGTCGATTATTCTTTCATCTAACATTTTTCTCTTAGGCTATACTGGGGCATCTTTTGTTATGAAAACTTGTTTTTTATTTCAAATGTCCTGTATGGTCCAAACTTATAATAAACTCCAAATTCAAACCCAAATCCAATTTTACATTAGATTCTAATTCAAATCCACAATGGATCCAATTTTAATCACATATCTAAATTCATATTGAATTACCTTAAATTAAATTCTAAGTACAAATTCAAATACAATTGAGACATAAAATTTATCTTTATCGATTTAATAATTATCAAAAAAATTGTTGGTATTACATTCAAACTATATTTTTCTTAGGTTTTCTTAGAAAATCTCAACAAAAATAAAAATATTTAAAGTTTAACAAATATAAAAAAATATTTAGAGAAACATGTAAAAATAAGCTAGAGTGGGGTTCATGCCTCAAAGGGGTTTGGTGTAGTGGGACAGGACATAAGCCGCTAGACAGTGGTTAAGGTTCAAATCTCATGAGAGTCACCCCTTGAACAAGCCAAAGTGTCGCGACACTCTTGGAGCAAGGGGTAAAGCCCATGAAGTTTTATGCTACCAGGACAACAACCGTAAGTATGATAGGCAATGCCAATGTAGCTAGGTCTCTAATACTAGGGACGATTTCTTTGTGTAAATATAAAAAAATGGTTCTTTGAATCCGAATTGGCTATAGCTTATTTATTCTGAATATATCAATCTCTTTAATTAGTTGATGACCGATGCCTTATTGGCTTGATATCTTTGAAATTGAGAAAGCTAATTAATAAATTAATTTTTCTTCTTCTAAAAAAAAACTTTTGCTAATTTATGTTCCTTGAATATATTGAGAAATTCTTGAGTTAAATTGAAATAGCTAGATTGTTAGGTTGCACCATCGTAACCAAGGGGTCTCAGGTTTGAATCTCAAGCGTTAAAGTTTGTTAGAACATGACAAATTTAAAACATACTAAAATCATGATGTGTCAAAAATAGGTGAATATTTGATCTTCTTGCACCAACAACATATTGTCTGACCTTTAGTTGGTAAAACCTTTGAGGTGCTCAGTTGAAAACAATAACCTTGTATGCAAAAGTGCATCAGTCAGACCTAATCCAGATCTAAACCTGAATTTGACATAAAACATTGGTTCAAACTCAAAAGTCCAAAACTCACATGATTTAATTATTCAGGTAAGTCTGAATCCAAACCCAATAATCAAAAAGTTTTATTTTCAAAAATGACCGTATTATATGAAAAAAATGCTGCATTTTTTGGAATGGCCTGTAGTTTTTGAAATCTGTTCGATATCTAAATTCTCAAATTTTTAACTGTAAAGGGACCTTTTTGCACGTTGCAGAAGCACATTTCCTCCATATATGCGAACTTCCTTCCAACTATATGGATTTTATCTTAAATATGCGATTTTCCTCTCACACATTTGTGAATGTCCTCTTGCCTGTGTCACTTATGGCACACAGATTTTAGGGACATTGACAACCATGAGTTACGAAGGTCCATAAAATGTGCATACCTTTTTTAACTAAATACTCATACATTTGCGAATATCCTGAACTTCGCACACAAATGTCCTCACACATTTGCGAACGTCCTCCTACCTATGGCCCTTATGCAATTTTATTCGAAAAAGTTCACACATTTTGGAGACCTTTGCAACTCATGGTTGTGAATGTCGTACTATATTTACAAATGGCAAGATATGTTAGGAAAAGTGCCTCATGCCTGATATTTACAAAAAGTGTTGCTAAAGAATTTATGAAAAAATTCACATATTCAGGAGAAAATTTGTATATTTGAGAATAAATTCACATGTTTTAATATTTGTGAGGAAATTCACATATTTGAGAAAAATTTGCATATTTGAGAAAAAATGTACATATTTAAATATTTGGAAGGAAGTTCACACATCAAGAGGCAAAAGGTAATAAGGTCCTTTTATAGCTGAAAATTTACAAATTTGCACATCAGACGTATTTCTAAATTAATAAGGCATTTAGGAAAACACGTCATTTTGGCATACTGTATGGTCATTTTTAGTTTATTTTTTGGCACATACATATGAAAGCGTTGCCAAATACATATCATGGCTCAAATGAACCCGATCCATTACCACCATCTTAGATATATGATCATCCAAAACTTGATAAGAACTCTGACTCAGACCTGGTGCAGGGTCCAAAAAGGTGGGTGCACATGTTTGGATCTGGGTTTGATGTGTTAACATACACGAAAAGGATGAACTACGATTCTCTCGTGTAGGGGCATTTGTGTATGGATTCAAATAAAGACCTGCATGCGAACCAGATCATGAGATCCAGTCATTATATATTCAAACCGGGGTCAGATTCAAAACAAAAACGATTGGATTCAGTCAGGCCCCGGTCAACATTAGGTATAACCAAGACATTTTCAAGTTAGAATCGGGTACAACCAAACCCAATTTACCTTTCTACATGAAAATGAATGTATTTTACCCATTTCAATAGATCGAGTACAAGTCTTTGACACCATAAAGGGATCAGGAACTTTTTTTTTTCACGCTGCACATTGGCAGGTAGGGGTGGGCATCGGGCCTGCCTGGGCCGGTTTAGAGCTCGGCCTGGCCCAGAGGTGGCCCAGTTCTTAACTGTCTCGGGTTTGAAGAACAACCCAAGATCCTACCCATTGGCCATTGTGAAGCGGGCCGGGCAGGCCCGCCTGAGCCCAACCCAAACCCAACTAATTAGTGCAACTAATTAGGTAAATAATAAATAATTAACAAGTTCTCATATACTCAATTAATTAGTTTTATAATTTTCAAAAAATTAATGTAATTAATTAGGTAAATAATAATAATTATTAAGTTACTATGCAATTAATTATCAGCTATACACCAAAAATTCTTTTGGTCTGTATGTAACGGCTCGGGTTTCTGCTCAATAGCTAACAGGCCCGGGCCTAAAACCTTAACCCAAACCCGGCCCATGGCAGGGCCGGGTTGGGTTCACATCGGGTCGCCCGTAGCTCACCCCTATTGTCCCGCATCTGGTTAGTCAAAACTCTTGATGTCTTCTGCTCACCGCGAGCTTCAACAACCTTTAATCTTGAAGCAAAGGACCCTGTGTAGATCCTGTCAATGGGTCAGGTTTGTATGGGATACCGGATCCAACCTGAATTTGAATTTCGAGATGTGTGCATAAAAAGTGCCAGCCTGAAAAATATTCGCGTCAATCTGAACCGGCCTGAACAATATGCAGTCTGGGTTTGACTGATTTTTGCTGTGCATCCCACCCAACCCAGCTTTTCGCCAGACATCCGACCTGAGTTTGAGATTTTTTTCTTGTGACCCGATAAAACTAAAATCCAAACCCGAAAATTTGTTATTTGGGCAGGTTAGGGTACACCCTGATCAATGTTGTTAATATCGGTGAGAATTGACCTGAATCAGGAGTTGCGTATCGTATCAGTCAGAAATCGATAGGATTCAAGGTTGATTCAGCTTATTTTTTACAAATGTCAAAAAATGGTTAAAAAATATTTTAAAATATTATTTAAATGTTTTAGTGACATTATTTTCTGGTAGAAAGTTGGCTGGTTCGAGCTTCAAATCCAATTTGGCCGATTCACTTGATACGATATTGACAACATTTAGTGACAATGTTGACGACCCTATCCCAAAGGGCTTCGACATTATGACGTGCCTTAACTTTGTTGACTTTTACAATCCACTCTTACCAGATGATCGGATCAGCAATTGATTCCGGACTCATTCTTAAGAGTTCGGATCCAATGCCTGTCAAGCATGACCCGACCAGTTTCCTTATTATTGGGCAGGCGTGGACCGCGTGGAGCAACAGGTCTCTCTCTCCACGGTATGTGTTTGGTCGGCAATAAAAAAATCGCCCAAAATCGCGAAAAAAAGGAAGGGAGAAAGGAGATGGGCGGAAATTAAAAAGGAGCGCATGGAAATGGTGTGAAATTGAAGCAAAGAAGAGTCCGCGCAGAGAGAAGAAGAGGCGTCACACTATAAATAGACACCCTCTCGCTCGCTCTCTTCCTCCCCTCTGCATATTCTTCGCATCGTTCGTACTCTCTCCGTCTTTCTTTCCTCCCACACTCTCTCCTCTCCCCTCTCAGGGAGAAGAATAAGAAGAAGAAAAAGGAAAAGATGAAGAAAGTGCTTGATTTTCGTGGCATACAGATCAGAGGAACTCTGGATCCGTAGAAGAATTGTCGAGCTTGGATCAATCTCGGAGAATTCTTTGATCCGACCTCGTAGATCTCCGTCGCCGTGCGCTAGCCGCGCTTTCTTCTGGTTTGGATCTGGAAATTTAGCGATCTGGCGGGTGACTGTTGCACCAGGGCTGTTACTTTTAGATCTGGAGGTTTGTCGAACCGGTCGAGCTGCGGACGGAGTGGAATTCGATGAATTTTTCGGTGATCTGAGAGATCCTGGGGGAATTGAAGCAGTTTGTTTGGTTTTCTTGCTCTCTGGATAAATTCTGATGGCAGAAATGAAGGTGTGTTCTTCGTTTGGTTACTCCATGAAGAATCCATATTGATTTCGTATTTTCTGTTTCGTCTCTTACGTTCAATATATCATGCCTTATTGGCTATTGCTTGATTGAACTGTGTGTATTGATTTGGTGTTTTCTATATTAAAATCATCTCGTTCCCTGTTTTTTTTCCATGTTCATATGCGGCGCGCTTTTCGTTCTTGGCTTTGGCCGGCTATTATGTAATCTTTTTTCGTTTTTTTAACTGGTTTGATTGGGAATGACTGCTAATTCTGCCCTTTCATTGAAAATTATTTTTATTTTATTCATTTGAACTTTGTCATTCAAATTATTCTGTATATTAATCTTTATTAGTTTCAAGAGTAAGGTCCCATTTTTGGCTACTATATCGGCAGATATTCTTTTTATTCTTGATTTTTTTCTTACTTTCCATCATTTTCTTGCACATTTTGTGGTGGTTCAGAAGCTGAAATAATTCCGTCATTTATTTCTTCATTGATATCCTTTATTTCCTTCTGAATATTGCAAGTTTTACTGATTATTGTGTTCTGGATTCTGCATTTTTGGCTAAACATCAGATTCTTTAATGGAAATGTTGTGTTGGTTGTCTGCTGAAGGCTGCTTTGAGCTGCCATCCTTCATTTTTTTGTTTCAGTTGTAGAACAAAATCACTTTGTAAATCACCCATCAAGTTTTTAGAAAGCAAAAGATTATGTGGAAACAGCAAGTAGAAGAGACTAAACTATAGAAGAAGTTTTTAACGAACTGGTAAATACCATCTTTTCTTCATTTTCCAAAAGAAAATAGAAAAGAGAATAACATTAATAAGAAGAAATATTTATTAAAGAATTAAGAGATGTAAAATCTCCAAAATGAAATTGTTATATGGCAATAACTAATTCTTGAATGAGAAGTCATTTATTTGAAATTGATGGAGCATATATAAACATATTGAGAAAGTCTAGAGAATGCAAAATGGCATATGTGGAGAATCAAGAATAACAGAAAATGCACGAGTTTAGAAAAGAAAGACAACAAGTTCCATATTCTTGTGCTCTTGGCTGTATTACTTGAGTGACCTGGGAGAACAATTCATTGTCTTGGAAGATTTAGTCAACTGAAAAAGTGCTTGTGTGTTAGGTCTGGGGTGTCTCTTCAATGCCAAGAAGATGGATGGCATATGAAACATTTGTTGTTACTTTCTAAGGGATATAAAATGTCCTTTAGAAGCTATTTTCATCCCTGTGATGCAAAATGAAAATAAAGAGAAGGATTTAATCATTGCATTACATTTTACACCCTTAGGCTTCCTTCTGGCCTACATGTAATTCCACATTTGGAAAGTAAGATTTGCGGTGTAAATTTTCCCATAGGTTGGCTGCCTTTGGATGGTTTTTTTTATTCCCCACATTTTGTCTTTTGTTGATTGTCCTTAGAATCATCAAGTCGTGCATATTTGGATGAGAAATGTTTGCCTGTGTTGTCTGTCACATGGATATGGCTAAAAGGGTCTGCAACATTGCTTCTTATATATATATATATATATTTCCTTCAAAAATTGGTCTTGGAGTAAAAGGAGCATTCTTGTGATTCCACATGCAGGGAAACTTGCACATGCGGTTCTGAAAGGGGACCCCAGTACACTGTTAACTAATTGTTCTTTCTCTATTTATGACTTCTACCAATTGGTAATTTCTGATAACCAGCAAGCATCTAGGTTGGTTTTAGCAGGGTGATGGTTTGCACTTGAATTGTGGGGTGGATGGCTTGCTGTATCTTGGTGGAGATTCTGGAGAGAAAAAACTATGAAGGGGACACTTATGAGTTGTGAGCTTAATCTCTTTCAGTATGCATATGCACCTTTCTTTAGGAGTGTTCTAAGCATCTTATAGGCGGCAGGTGTTCTTTTAACTTTGTGAATGGATTACTGGGTTGGAGACAAGGGAAGTCTAAGATATCTACCATTCCATATAATGGCTTTTTAATATCAGTTTTATGTAGCTTTGCTTGACTTGTGTGGCAGTTCTTTCTTCCCCTTCTGTAACATTTCTTGTACTAAGATTTTCTTGTTTGTTCATGCCTCCATGAAAGAAAACATGCAAATTTAATTATAGTTGTGCCATAGAGTGCATCTTTGTGGACATTTCTTTTCTTTTTCCCGTTTAAAGGCATCTATGTTTTAGTTATTTATTCTTGATAATTATTTCTTTACCATTGTTTTTAACTCTGTACTTTGCAGATTCAGGGTCATGACCATAATTGTTTATATTTCTAGTGGAGAACGCTTATATATCACTGCTTATCACAAACTGGTTCTGAGTTTGGGATGGGGCAAGACATCATGATGAAGAACGGGATTGTGGAGTGTAGTGTCTGTCATTCCAAACTGGGCTTATCCCCTACTACTAAGGCTATTTCAAAGGCATATGATCGACATAAAAGTAAATTGTCTTCAAAATTTCGAGCCCTCAATGTTTTCTTGGTTGTAGGTGATTGCGTCTTGGTTGGTCTACAGGTGATGTTTATCTTGCAACTTTAAGTTGGTCAATATTTTGATGCATTGACTTATGTAGTGGAAACCAGATATTGGTTTCTATTTGTTTTCTAGATTAGTCTTTTGGTTGCATGCTGCAACTATTTCTGTCATTCTAAATTCTGCCCTGAAGTATCTTATAGAATTTGACACCACACTTTATCTGTTTCTTGCAGCCTATTTTGGTCTTTATGTCCAAGGTAGATGGGAGTTTCAAGTTCAGTCCTATAAGCGTGAACTTCTTGACAGAAGCTGCAAAAGTTCTTTTTGCTATTATTATGCTCTTATTTCAGGTTTATTTTGATATCCTTTTTGTTATATCTTTTGGGGTTATCATAGTTATGTGAAGAAAACTTATCATGAATTTTACACAAAAATGAAGGTTAGCAGTGTACTTGTATTTCATAGAAAGTAGAAAGTGGTACTCATTGAGTGATGTCATATAGTGTATCATGTGCACATCTTTGGCTCTTCTGTGCAAGAGAGAGAGAGAGAGAGAGAGAGAGAGAGAGAGAGAGAGAGAGAGAGAGAGAGAGAGAGAGAGAGAGAGAGAGAGAGAGAGAGAGATGGATATTTAGGAATGCTATTTTTAATGACACACCTTACTCCAGTCAGATTAAAGATAAAGATGAATGCGATTAATTTTCTTTTTGCTAGTACCATTTCTTGAGAAAGGGGGAGTTAATAAGCATGTTCAGATTCATGGGTAGCAAGTTTAGACTAGAGATAATAGGTTTGGAAAAATCTACTCTAGAAGACATTAGAATGTTATTGAGTTACCATTCTTGGATCAAATAAAGGTAGAGGAGACAAGAAATTTAGAAGTTGATGCTGATCCTCTTTCTTATTCTGTTGATCTTGAGTATACAAGTTTGGAGTCTTCCTTTTCTTTATCTCCATCTTTGCCTTTTCCTCCTTAGGTACGTTGAAGCTCTAAGTATATATTTCTCCTTCTTGCTTTGTATCTTGAGTTCTTTTCTCCTAAGCATCGTGCATTTTTTGGCCTTCATCCATTCCTATGTTGAGCCTAATTCTTATACAGAAACAACTTTTAAAGAGTAGCAACAACCTACACTAAAAGAGTTAAATGCACTAGAGAGAATTCATGTATGAGATCTTATAAAGCCTCCACCAAGAAATAATGCGGTTGGGTGTAAGTGAGTCTATAAAATAAAGACCAAATCAAATAGTTCATTGAGAGGTACAAGGCAAGGTTGTTAGCAAAGCGCTATAGCCAACGATTTGGGATTGATTTTGCTAACACATTTGCACCTGTGACTCATATGATCACCATAATTATTTTTTTAGCAGTTGCTGCAGTGAGACCAGAGTTGCCAGTCGAGGAAGCAAGAAGCGAGGCACTTCTAAAATTTTAGGAAGCGGGAAGCGTGGGATGACTTAGAAGCGAACCGATAATCATCTTGAAAGCGAGAAGGGAAGCTTACCAAAAGCGACATAGGAATCAAACCGGAAGCGAATCAAGATTCGAAGAGGGAACGAAAAAGGAAGCGACCTAGGATTCGAGGGAAGCAAATAGGAATTGAAAGGGAATAAAAAATGTAATTATATTTTTCCTAATTTACCAAAATATAAGATTTATGTTATCATTGACAAAATAAAACATGAGTAGATAGCATTAAAGTTGATCTATTAATCTCAAAACTGAATCATATATGCAAGTGCAACCATTTAACAAATGCATTAATAAATAATACATTAAGAAAAATTCATAATTCATATTCTTGTCGCAACCATTTAACAAATACATCCTTTTGCAAACATTTAATAAATACTATATCAAGAAAAATTCATAATTCATATTCTTGTTGCAACCATTTAACAAATGCATCTTGATGCAAATATTTAATAAATAATACATCAAGAAAACTAATAAATTTGATTAAGAAGCGTACCTTTTTCAAGAAATGAATCAAATGACTTGTTATTTGAGGTTGTTGCAAGATAGGAAAATCAATAAACTAAAAGATTACATGAAGATATGGTTAAATTTTTGAATGCACAAAACAAATTATGCATTTAAGGCTTTAAGCACTAAAAAACATAATTTAATTTCAAGCATTTCAAAGTTTAAAGTATAAACTTTAAACTTTAAAATTAACATAATTCACTACTTCACTTCAACATTCAAACTTTAAATCACCAAAATCAAACCAACAAAATATTACAACTCCATGACAAAAAAGTCACCACCAAACGGTCAAAGCAACATATGAGTTTCCAAAGTCCAACACTCCAACTACATAATCAAGATTCAAGAGTTCATTTCATAGTCAATAATCAATAATATGTTATCTTTCTCTGCCCCTTCAAGTCAACAATAGATTTGGAGGAACTTCCTTGTGCCTCTCCGCGTCCTTCACGCCCTCCACTCCTTCCACTTCCTTCATTTCCTGTAACGTACATGTTAAAACTTAAAATGTTCAAAAATCTTAATTTAAATTATAAACAATATATATAGAAGAAAGTGAAAAAATAAAAAAACATAAGATACATAATGCATACTTTGCCTAGGTCTTCTTCTAAAGAAACAATCAATCCAGCCGTAGGGAATTGACAGTCGCTCTTGTATATTACTAGTCCTACCCCTAGCTCTATTTGATCGATTTGAATCCTCTTAAACCTCATTCCTACATGTGATTATCGGAGGCAATGGAGATCTTGATTGTGTATCTTTGGTTTTGAAAATAGTGCTTGATTGTTGTGCACTATCATCCAAGTCTCTCCTGTGCATGTCCTCTAATTTCAACTTATTTTCTTCTACAATAGGAAGTTCCAAATTGATATCCATTTTCGACTAGGTCCTTCTTTGTAGCGATTGTTGCACCTTTTTGTGACAAGAATAATAATATGAATGGTAATAAATAGTCAATGATACATAAAGATTTTATAAAATATTAAAACAAAAGTACAAAAAAACTTTAATTATACCTGTCAATCAAGCGAATATTTGAATGGATATACACCAAGATATCAACACGATCTTCATTGAGCCTATTTTTTTTAGCATTATGAATGTAACTATAGGTGCTCCACACTCTTTTAGCAGAAGGTGTGTTGATAGGTTGAGATAAAACATTAATAGTTAATGCTCTCAACTCGGTCGTATCACCACCATAAAAATGCCACCAATTAATTACTAACATTGTAGAATTCAATGCATCCATTCTTGCTACATTCTGACTAAATCTTCCACTTCTCGATGCAAAAACCACAGGTTATGACCTGTAAAGTGAAGAAACTTTTCATTTCCTCTAGATATGATATCAAACACGAGCATTGCACCATCTAAGATATCATTGTTTTTTTTTCTGCAGAAAGAAAAAAGATTGTTAAGCTATAACAAGAAAATGCAAATGAAAGAATAAACTAATTAAATCATTAAAGTTTAAACTTTATCAAATAGATAAAATAAAATCTTTACCAGGAGAAATTCGTTTGTCCCCTCTTGGTGTTGGGATCTTTAGATAGCTCATAATATTTTGGAGTAAGCATGTGGGCTAGACTATGGAAGGGCACATTAATTTTATCTCATCTATTTGAGACAATTTTATGAATCTATTCATACAAATCTAGTTGTCTTTTTAGATTGTCTTTGATATCCCCCAACATAGTGTGCATGTCTTCATACACTTTACCAATTATTAGGCCTTCTTGTTCATAAAATTTGATCATCTTATAAATGAGTTTTGTGATCAATAATGCTAAATGAAGAGAATCCCAATATTCTTCATCAAGAACAATATTTTTTATCGTAATAGCCTTCATTTTCATAGTCTCATCAGTGCATGATTGCTTTTACTCACTCCATCTATCTGATAGGACAGTAAGCCTCAAGCTCTCCCTCGCATCAAGCAAGCGCTTCAGAGTAATGTAATGTGAAGTAAACCTCGTCTTTGCAATCTTTATTAGTTTTAATTTTTCATTGCTTCTAAAGATTGCTAATGTTTTCGAATGATTTGTGGTATACTTCAAAAACTCTGCGAATATCTCTCCTAACCAATGAAAATCACATGCTAGATCTTTGAAGATCAAATTGAGGGTGTGCACAACACAAGGTGACCAAAAAATATACTTGTATGTTTGCTTCAATTCTTCACAAACTAACTTGCAATTTGCTGTTGTAATCACTTGCATCACATTTGAAGACCCCACTATTTTAAATCAAGTCTTAAAAAACTCGACAATATTTGTAGCCGATTATTGTCCATCATAAAAGTTACTCGCATATAAGAACATCGACCCAAAACAATTTGATGCAAATATATTTATCAGGTGCTTGTTCTTTACATTTGTCCAACCATCTGAGACAATGAAAACTTCAAACTCAAACTTTTCTCGAAATTCACTTAACTCTTTGTAAACATACTCATTGTCAAGCAACGTTGTTCGGGCTTTTTCATACGATGGGAGCTTATATCCAGGCACTTTACTAACTGCCGATATCATTTATTTATAATATGGTGATCAAAATACATTGAAAGCTAAGCTATTTGCACATAAAAGCCTAATAACTTTATGATCTATATCGTCTCTTTCACAAATATCAATAGTGCTTCCACTAGAGGCAAAAGAAGACGTAGGAAGAGTCATATGCTTCAGTTTATCTGTTCTTGATCTTTTCAACTGAAATGTACTTGATGAAGCTTCCACTCGTCGAGCTTGCTTCTTAATTTTTTTGCCAACTCTTCACTTTTTGCAATCGCAGGACAAAAAGAAACTCTAACTCTTTTCCTTTGGATCTCCCATGAAATGTGCAAAAACTCAAGTATATGACCTATGATAAATAGTTTTGCATCACATAAACACGTGAGTTCCACCTTGCTTACCTTGCCCATTCTTCTTTTGTATCTATATATGACACCATGATACTCTTGTTTTATGCATGCTATGTGGTTCTGGGTCATCTTCATAGTACCCATCTATGTCATATTCTTCTTCATTTTCCTCATCAAAATAATCTTCATCCGCCTCCTCAAACTCATATGGACAATCAAGCTTCTTATCATTTCTGTCATTCCCAACACCACTAGTAGATTCATGCTCCAAATCGCGTAGAGAATCGTCCTCGTCACCATAACTGTTGGGCTTGTCGTTTGTGAAAGTCATTAGTGAAGCAAAGAACAAGCAAAGATACCTGCATCACAAAAGTACATGCATCATTCTAAAGTTTGTCAAGAATTAAGATGCATGTGGAAGTGAAACTATATAACATGAGCACAACAAGATGGTAAATACCTTTGTGTGCACATGGACCATGGCAATTCCACACAAAAGAAAAACCAACACAAGCAAAGTAACAAACTATATAAGATAACTAGTGATGAAATCCAAATGACGGTGAACGGTTCATTTGGACAAATTAAAAGCAAACAATGACCATACACACAAAGCACACAAAACACACAAAGCACACAAAGCACACAAAGCACACAAAGCAAACCACAAATCTATAAAGTATAAACTAATATCTATGCGTTTGTGTGAAGAAGCAACTACAAATCTATAACTAATCACATTTGCAAATTGCAACTATAAAGAGTTCTAACTTCTAAGCAATTTTCTTAATTAAAATATTTCTGGTTGGATCATCGGCCTTAACATATTTGCATTGATGGTTCGATTCCCAGTTCACATTGTATTCATGGAATGTTAGTCACATAAACAAATTCTTACAACAATGGCATGATCAATCTTTCAGAAGATTTCTTTCTTGTATTTATATCATAATCAATATTTATTAATTGAAAAGAAGCTCTAAAACAAACTTTATCAGACCCTCAAGTATCATGCATTTAACATATAAAAATGCAAACCGCAACCCAATCCATGACTGAACTTCAGTTCATCCAACATGGAGTTGTGCTTTTTGTTCAAATTCTCTAGTGAACTAATAAGATATATCATTGTTCATGGGACCTTCCATAAGCATAAAGTTCAGGTGGTAGCATTCACAATATACATTTTGGTAAACCAAGAAAAAAGCTCAGCCTGCCATTTGACATTTTTTAAAGGGCCAAAAAGGAACATTTGAAGATTTTCTATATGTATTTCACAATAGGAATAAATATGGGAAGATAAATAAAAAAATCATGCTTAAAGCCTTAAACCATCAGCGAGAGAGAGAGAGAGAGTGAGAGATAGAGAGAGGGAGAGAGAGTGAGACATACATAGAGCGTGATGGTTTGAGGGGAGTGGAGAGTCAAAGCGAGAGAGAGTGAGAGACAGAGAGAGGGAGAGGAGAGTCAGAGATGGAGAGGGAGAGTGAGACGAAGAGAGAGAGAGAGAGAGAGAGAGAGAGAGAGAGAGAGAGAGAGAGAGAGAGAGAGAGACTACCTGAAGACACCCATGGTCGCTGTAAGTTGCCGAAAGTTGATGGAGGTCGCCGAAGGTCGAGAACGAGAGAAGGAGAGGTTTGGGAAAGTCACACCCTACTCGACTTTCCCTTTTATAATGGAACAATGACCATTATACCCTTTAAAGAAGGGTATTTCTTTTATTTTTTTGGTAAAAGTTATATTTTAAGGGCTAAAACTAGAAGCTTGCTTCCCATTTAAAACTTTTGCTTCCCCACACTTTTCAGAAGCATTCCGTTTTGTGCTTACAAAGTGCATTTTAGGGAAGCACGCTTCCCCACTCCCATAGGCACTTCCAGTAATCTTGAGTGACACGATGGAATTTGTGGAAGTTGGATGTAAAGAATGCCTTCTTGAATGAAGACTTGGATGAGGAGGTGTATATGGAGTTGCCTTAGGGATATTCAGATTCACAAGGTAGATTATCTAGATTGAGGAGAGTCCTATATGGGCTCACGGGTTTGGTTTGAAAAGTTTAGTTCTGATTAGATCTCTTAGATTTGAGCAAAACTATCATGATCAAGTCTTGTTTGTGTCTTTCTCTTTTCATGGCAGGTGTATATTGCTCCTATATGTTGATGATATGATTATTACAAGAGATTTGCAAAAAAATGGAGGATACCAAGAAGAGGTTGGCTTATATCTTCGAGATGAAAGATTTAGAAAATTTGAAATATTTCCTTGGTTTGAAAATTGCATCCTAAAAAAGGAGACTTTATTTGTCACAATTAGTGTTATCAAAAACATGCCTTGAGGCGCGACCCTCTATGCTTCAAGGCGCAAATTTTTTTTTTTTTATAAAAAGATTTCTGAGACATAATCAACAAAGTTTTTGTAGGTTAATCTCATATATTTTTCAGTTATGTAATAAGCTTCTTAGTATATGACTATATTTTAACTTTTGTTGGTTAATCTCGTATATTTTTTAGTTATTTCAGTCATGTAATTAGTTTCTTAATATATTTTAACTTTTGTTGGTTAATCTCATATATTTTTCAGTTATGTAATCAGTTTTTAGTTACTTTTATATGTTAATCTCATATTTTTTAGAATAATCTCTTATATTTTAACTTTTGTAGGTTAATCTCATATATTTTTCAGTTATTTCAGTTATGTAATCAGTTTCTTAGTATATTTTAACTTTTGTTGGTTAATCTCATATATTTTCCAATTATGTGATCAATTTTTAATTACTTTTATTATGTTAATCTCACATTTTTTAGATTAATCTCATATATTTTAACTTTTGTACGTTAATCTTATATATTTTCCAGTTATTTCAGTTATGTACTCAGTTTCTTAGTATATTTTAACTTTTTTTGGTTAATCTCATATATTTTTCAGTTATGTAATCAGTTTTTTAGTTACTGTTAGATGTTAATCTCATATTTTTTAGAATAATCTCATATATTTTAACTTTTGTTAGTTAATCTCATATATTTTCTAGTTATGTAATCGGTTTCTTAGTCTATTTATCTTTTGTTGGTTAATCTCATATATTTTCCAGTTATGTAATCATTTTTTAGTTACTTTTATATGTTTAATCTCATATTTTTTAGAATAATCTCATATATTTTAACTTTTGTAGGTTAATCTCATATATTTTTCAGTTATTTCAGTTATGTAATCAGTTTCTTAGTATATTTTAACTTTTTTTGGTTAATCTCGTATATTTTCCAGTTATATAATAAGTTTTTAGTTACTTTTATATGTTAATCTCATATTTTTTAGTACTTATTTGAGATTTTCTATTTCTTATTGGTTGTTATTTCATCAATAAAGCATTTCTTTATTTATTTGTATTTTTAGATATTTTTTTATAATTTTTTTAAAGTTTTCAATTTTTTTTGAGGCTTATGCTTTACGCCTCGCCACGGTTTTTGGTGGAGCGCCTCACTACGCCTCAACGCTTTTCACAACACTGGTCACAATATAAGTATGCAATTGATCTTGTTGTAAAGGCAAGGCTAGCAGACGATTCTAAGAAAGTTCGTTATCCTATGCAGGCAAATGTGAAGTTGAGGGCTACATGTAGAGAGAAACTAGACAATCTTATTGTATATAGGCAGCTTGTAACCCCCCAAAATCCTGAACTTGTAATCTTTTTAGGAAAATTTTGAATGCTTTGCAATCAATCCTTTTTCAGAGTTTAAAATGGCAGTTCAACAGAAAAATAATATTTAAAATAACAAGTCAACGGATCTTAGGCGCATTACAGGCGAACTTTCCTTTACACAATGGATTTGTGCCTCCGTACAATCATTGAAACCATATAGATTTAAAACAAGGTTTTTAATAATTAAAGTTTACACGAAAAGTGGAATTTCAAATAAACCCTTATACCAAATTACAAAACGTCCTCAGGAGCGGAACTCCAGGGAAAAAGTAGGATCTTGATATCATTACGTCATCGTGCCATCGCTTGTCGTACCGACCTAATCATCACTTGTACCCATGAAACGGGTCAGACTTATAAAAATCTGGTAGGTGCATAGATATTAAAATTCAGAACAAATCTAACATCTATGTTGTTCCTTTCGTGATATGCAATTTAGTATAAGCAAAATGAGCATGATAATCTTGTTTCGATATTAACTATCTTGAAGGTATGCATATGAGAAACCTAGAAACAACTGAGACTGCTAGGGGGTTTGTTATGCTATGTATTTTTGATACCCCGGACAACTAGCTGAGACCGTTCCTAAGGAGATGACCAGTGATCGAGATAAAATTCTTCAGAGGCATTCGTGACAAGGGATGCATCCAAGTTCTACAAAAGTCCATGAGATCTACCGTCTAGGATAATTTTTGGTAGCCCCATCCTCTAACTCCAATGACCGGGGACACCGAGTTCAATTGCTATTCGAGGGGCATAATTGTTAACAACTTGTTCATCAAAGTTTTTGTACCATCCCATCCTCTCCCTTGACGAAACCAAAGAGATGAATGAGTATGCCAGGTTCTATTTTAACTGACGACTCATTCTACATGCTCTGGTCTTTTAAACCAACTCGAGCATCTTGCCTGTGAAGGTGATCATCACGTTTATGTGATTTTCCTTTTTTATCGTTGTGCATTTGCACGCTACGAGGTTACCATAAACCTCTCATCCAATCATCGTAGTACTAACATGTTGTGCATGTCTGATAGTACCACTACGATGAGAGGAATATCAGTTTTTTAGAAAAAAACCCCAACATCATTTGAAATTTTTTCAAGTTTCGTGCTTTAGGTCGAGAATATCTGAGTCATTTTGGATACCAAAACGAAGGACCGAACGTACATACCACTTAGGGCTACGTAGTCGAAGCCTTTTCGTTATGCAGGTTTGAGGAAAAGACTCGGTTGCGAATACGTAAATGCTAAAATACTTGTTTTGCTTTTCGAAACAACGAATAATACGAGCTTTAAAATCTCACATGTGAAATCCCTTTTTAAAAATAAAGATTTGGCGAGAATGCGCAAATCTGCTCTTTAAATGCAAGCATAATACAAAGTAAGCAGGAGTATGCAAAACTGCCTACTTTACAAAGTTATATATATGTACATATATAATACATATATATCAAAGCATAAGTCTGTGTACATTACAAGGCGTTGGCAAAGTAATTGACATAAAGCAAGACTCGATGTGCGAAACCACACATCGAGCTAAATAATCTGCGTAAGTGATGCACAATGTACGAAACCTTACATCGGCTAAATAAATTGCGTAAGCAGTGTACGATGTACGAAACCGTACATCAGCTAAATAAATTGCTTAAGCAATAGCCTGTGCACATAACATCGCGGCGTCAAAGTATACACAAAACTGCGTTCTTGAGTTAAAAGTATATATATATATGTATAAGTTAGAAGTATTCTGTCATTTGTCCTCCTATGCAACTTTTTTCTACCTCGGAGATGGTTAAACTCGCTGACGATTCCGAGCATAGGTTTTCAAGGGCACGTGCCTCAGTAAACGTGTCTCATTTGTTGTGTTGATGTGGTGCTCTAAAAGGGTATTTTATCGTGTTGCGAAAAAGAACGATGTTATAAAACCATTTTCTGGCGAAAAGAGGTGATTATCGCATCGTCAGGGTTGAACACGAACCCTGCTCGAGACGATTGAACCAAGTCGGGCTTAAAGCGGCTAACTCGTGCGACTCAACTAACGAAATGTCTGAGTTGGCTCAGATTCGTTCGCAACCCGATGTACGGCTTGGCTCGGAGTTACCCAAGATGTGTATGTTTTGGAAAAAGACTCGAGCTCGGTACAAATGAGTCAAGTCAAGATCGGTTTCAAGGAAATCGAGTTTTGACTCGGTTCACGTGGAACGAGATCCATGACCAAGCCGGCTCGGCCAAACTGAGTTGGTCTTGGAACAAATAGGGGACAAAGGGGGGGGGGGGGGTTGATGGTCGAGCCAACTCGATTATCACACTGAGTCAGCTCAGTCTTAAAAACAAGGCCGATCCCGAGGCCTTCGACCGAGCCGGGCTCGGTGGGATTTAACTAAGTTATGACTCGGTTCTGAATTGGGGGAGAGGCAACATCAGCTGGATGCTGCTGCTGCAGGAAAAATCCAGAGGGGCGAGGGCACAACGATCAAACCGAGCTTGGTCCAGTCCCTGTGCAAAAGAAGGCCAAGCTAGGCTCGGCTGAGTCATCCCAAAGGCAGCAGCTGCTGCCTAAGCTGCTGTTGCTGGGGCGTTTGAGGGCGACGACGACGCAATCGACGTTGTCGTGGTCTTACTATGACAGAAGAAGAACCCTACCTAATGCTGGTGGCGCGATAGGGGCCGGTCCACTGCTGGCGGCAATGGCTGGTAGCACTTTCTGCCCCAACTGCCATCGGTAGTGGGCTAAAAAGAAGAAGAGGAAGAGGGGTGGCAACCGAGAGAAGCCGGTTGGCCCCCCTCTCATCTTGCAGAAAAAGGAGACGGAGAGGGGGACGACAACAAGGAGGGGAGGGGGGTGGGCAGGCGGGCGGTCTGTCAGAATCAGAGAAGGGGAGAAGTGGGTGGCGGCTTCAGCCGCCTCACTGGGTCGGCATCCAACGGACACAACAGCTGCCAGTGGTTGCTACTGTCCTCTGAGAAAGCAGAGGAAGAAGAGGGAAAGACAGAGAGGCAGAGCGACAGGAGGCAGTGGTTTTGCCTCCTGTCTGGCAAAAACAAAAGAAGAAAGAAGAAGAAACGGGGGGGGGGGGGGGAGGGAAAGAACATACCTGAGGGGTGGGGAGCAACTGCTCCGAGGGTCGGCGAAGGGGATCCCGGTGTGAACAGGAGAGAGAGACGAGAGGGGTGCGTCGGGAATCGGGGGTCGAGCAAAGAGAGGGAGACAAGAGGGTGGTTCAGGCGAGGGAAAATAGTGAGAGAGAGGGAGTCCGGTGAGGGTCCTGCAAGCATCATGGTTTTCAGGCGAGCAAGGATATCGGCGGCGGGTTGGGCTTCAGGTCTCAAGGGAAAGGACTGAGAGAGGGGTTTTGGGTGTTCAGGGGTTGCGTTATAAAAAGACCCCCCCTCCCTATGGGGGGTTTAAATAGAATATGGGGGAGGGCTGTGTGGATCCGGGTTGGATCCAAAACTTTTTCTTTGTTTTTTTTCCAAAAAGCATGAGTCTTACACAGCTGGTTGGGAGTTTGATATATTTGACTATATCCGGACCGGATATCAATTATGTTGTGCATGTTGTTAGTTAGTTCATGTGCTCTCTCACATTTATTCACCTTGTTGTAGTAAGGAGTATTCAATATATGAGAAACACTATGCATTTTGGGATGTTTCTTCCTCCAAGATCTTAGAGCTGCATATTTTGGAAGATTCATTCGATATTGTCTTTCTACTACAAGGTTTTCTGTTTTTCTTGGGAGCTCTTTGGTTTCTGGAAGAACAAAAATTAGCAAAGACTTGCATTATCCACAACTGATATAAAATATAGTGCTATAACTTATGTTACAACTGAGGTTATTTGGATAAGGTGGCTTTTAAGAGAGCTAGGGGTTCATGTTGGTGGAAAAACCTCCTTGTATTGTGACAATATGAGGGCATGTTTGTTTTGATCACAAGTTATTTAGCTATAAAAGTTGTTCTTGAGAGTGAATTTTGTGATTCACATTCTCAGCATTGACTTTCTCATGTTTGCTTTTAAGTTGTGAATTTAACGTGTGAAAATCTATTGTGATAATATGTTATGTCATGTCATATCATGTCATTGCTTTATCACATTCACAATTGAGCATCTAATGCTTGTGAAAGTTATTCGCAAGGTTAGACGTGTAAAACTTTCATAAGTTTTGAGGCTTCAACATTTACAAATGGATTCACATTCACAAGTTGCCTTTTTACATGTTTGCAATGCCCCTATGAAAGTTCTAAAATGTGATTCAAAATCACAAGAAACCTGTGAAAGTTACAAAACCACAGATGTTGCAACATGCCCTGAGTGCCATCCAAATTACAAAGAATCCAGATTTTTACAAAAGGACAATGCACATTGAGATAGATTGTCACTTTATAAGGAGAACATATGAAGATGTGATCGTTTCTTTGGAGCATTGAACTTTAAAGATCAAATTGTAGAGGTATTCACTAAGAGTCTCATTTCTTTGCATTTTAAGTCATTCTTTTTCAAATTTGGGATGATTCCTCTTGTATCATTTCAAGTTTAAGGGGGAGTATTATGTAATGAGATAGATTCAAGAATACAAAGATCACAAACCCACAAAAAGACAAACTTCACAAGCCAACACACGCAACAAATAAGCCACTAACAATATTAAAAATATTAATTTTATTAATCTGAAATATGCATAATAAAATGCATGAGAAACAAATCGGGTGAATTCCTCTATAAATACAAAAAGGGCCAAAGGCTAGCCATTAGACTAGTCCTAACGGCTTGTCGATCCTAGCTAAAAGGAAAAAGAATAATAAATTACAAAAAGAAAAGATAAGAAAAATTACAAAAACACCTTAAATACATTCTACCCTACACACACACACACACACACACACACACACACATATATATATATATAAATCACAGTGTTGAGTGATGTAATATAGGGTATCATGTGTATTTGGTTCTGCCCTCAATATATGTAGTTTGTCATTATTTATGAGGGCAGTATTGTCCACTTGCGTGTAATGCTGTTGTAAAGTCAAAGGGTGTAAGTCATTATTGTCCATTTTAGAATAGGAAGTTAGAATGGGGGGGGGGTCGACCTATATGTTGTATTCTGTTATATTGTTTTGAGCTAATGAAGTTCTTGAGTTTTTGCCTCTATGATTTTCCTTCATCTTCTACTTCATTTGTTCTATTCGTACTTTCAACATTTAATGTTTTATATTGGTATGAACTGGCTTGCTTTATTGCACAATATGCTGCAAACCTTAAAATTTTCAGTCTCTGAAGTACGTCACTATAGGTGGTTGCTTTTTTCCCTGTTTAGTTATAGTTAAAAATCTTTTAATTCATCATCATGGAAACAAATGGATGCACCTTTTTTATTAAGTTTTCCTTTTTGCTAAACCAATGTCATAGTACATCATCATCACATCAGCAGCAAGCTGCAGGCTTCACGAGTCCTGTTTCTCCTTTACAATAATATACCAATTATCAAACACTCTTGTCAACTATGCATATTTTTCATCTCTGAAGTTGAGATCTCAACCCTGCCTTTTGTCTGTGGTGGTGCTGATTCTTGGATCTCCTTGTTAAAATATTTGTGGATGATGTACGATAGAGAAATATTTCTGATGGTGTTATAGAAGTTTTGTTCTATATATTAGAAATTTCTGTTTTTTTTGATGTAATGAATAAAATGGTACTAATTTACTTGGTCAGCCAAGAATAGAGCATTTTAGTGCTTAGCCAGCTAGTGTGATCTTTTCATGATCTCCATTTTTGGCAAGAAATTGTTTTTATTGTGTTAAAGTTACATTAAGTTGGAATCCTTTGAAAAAAAGTTAGAGATCATGATGAGTTCAGTTTATTGCCAGTTTCAGTTTATAGTGATGCTGAGAAATTCATTTTAAATGATTTTTTAAATTTCACAAGTTTTAACTTTTAACCTTAAAAAAGCATCGGTCTTCTGTTCTTGAGAAAATCAAATTACTTTCAAGTCTCTCGAGTGTTTGCATCGTCGCTATTATTCTGGTGCCCATGTTTGTAAATTCATTCCTCGGTGACCATGCCAGAAGATTCATCACTAGCTGTTCAATGTTCATGGTCAATCCTATACACTACTTTGTCTATTGAACAGAAAATGGTTGAGGAATAAAGCTGGAAACAGAAAGCAACTGCATAGGTGGCACTGAATGGTTTCTTGAAATAGAAATTCAGATGAGAAGTTGAGCAGAAATCGAAACCTGCAATTTCAACTTCCACATGCATGGAGCTGGACCCAGATAATTTGGTTTAGACTTCTGACAAGTCGGTGATTGTGCATGGAAGTGGTTGAAGCTTTTGACACCAAATCTTGTCGCCAAAAAGCGAACTGGTTCAGAAGTTAGGTGGTTGCTTCTATGTGTATTATGCAGCATCAAACACATATTCTTTAATGTGCTAAGAAGTGAATAAGAACTGTTTCAGCAAGTTAAAAGGCCTTATGAACTCGAGGGGCCTGGACATATAATGCTGCTACCCAGTTCTTGCTTCACTTTAACTGCTTATTAGCTCGAGAGTGACATTTCAAGGCAATATGCACTCTCAGTAACAGACAATCTGGAGAAATTAGTGTACATATCAGCCATCCTCTGAGCAAACAACTAATTTCTTACAAGAAATCCATTGTTTCTATCTAATTGCTCTGCTGTTTACTGTGATCTTCTTTGTATGCAAAAGTATTCCAACATTTAGCGCCTATTTGTTACAAGGAAAACATACATTTTCGTATAAATAGGGATTTCTTGTCCACCATGAGGCCCCTCCCCTTTTCATGTCTAAATTTGTTCATACACCCCCCTGTGAAAGCATTTTCTCATTACCATCCTTGCTGCCTTACTTTTTAGAAGTGTGCCCTTGTGGGAGGGGGTGTCCCACCCTTTTCCCTTGCAACACGTGGGCCCTTAGCATGGGTGAGGAAACTGAAGAAAAGACTTGTGTTTATGCAATGACTAGATTGACTTGTTATTTTTCTTTTCTTTCTGTTTTTCTTTTTCTGGGTTAATCTGAGCAAATGATAGATTTTTTTAAATTGGTAGATATCATTTTGTAAGATATACACCACTGAAATCTTGTTGCCTTTGCAGGCTAGGCACCAGAAAGTGGGGGAGAGGCCTCTTCTTTCCATCTCAACCTTTGTGCAAGTTAGTACTCTTATGTTCCTGTAGTGTGTATTTTGTTCAATGTCATGGAAGAACATTATTATTATTATTATTTATAATCTTTGTCATTATTCATATTCTTTTCTTGCATATACCATTTGTCAAATGAATTCTGCACTTGATCTCTGTCTTTGTTTGTGTTGATTGCTATATTTTACCTTTGATTGATGATTAATGTCTATAGTATGGATACTCAAAGTCAGAAAAATAGTTAGATGTTCCAAGTTAACTGACATTTCAGTTAGATTTTTATGTAGAAATCCTCTTGATGTATTGCAATGATATATGTTGTTTGAAGCACTGTGGTCTTACTGTCAGTTAATAAATAGTGCTAGTTCTATGATGATTATTTTTTATAATATATTTTATGTTTTTGCTATAGATTCATGTGAACATATTATGTGGATGCAGTTAAGTTTCTCAAACTCACATTGAAGTTGCATATGTGCATATTGTGGTTGAAATGACTTTGTGAGCTTAAACTGGATATAAATTTTATGTATAATTAGAAGGAATCTTGAAGATAATTTCTATTGCTTTATTCTGTTCCAAAGCCAATTCACCTAATTCAATAATTCTTCTGTTGCCATTTTATTTTGTCAGTATAGGGATTTTCCTTCTCAAATGCATGTGTGATGGGTTGTGACATTGAATTGGTCTCCTACCCAGCGCTGTGGGAATTTGAATTTTTTGACTTAAAAATTAATTATTTTATCCTATATTTAAGTTTCATTGTTGGCAAATACCGTTTCAAATTTTTTTGAGGAAAATCTAAGGAATTTATTAGTATCTCACAATGATGATGAATACCGTGGCCTAGTCTGAGTAGGCCCATCCAACCCAAATCTGCTCATTTCCAAGCTTCTCTTGCATATGGATGGACAGAAACTTGAATTCTGTTTTGTATTATTTGCATAAGCGATCCCTTATGTTGAAAATCCTTTGATTTCTCTCCGACCAGATATAGCGCCATTCATAGAACATTGGTATGGCAGGTGGTTGTTGTTAAAACATATGTAATAATACATCTATATATATATAAATATAGATGTATATTCACCATAATACCCGATAGGGGTATTATGGTCTTTTCACAAGTACCCAATAGGGGTACTTGTTTTGTTTCTTTTATTTCACTGTTTTTTTAATTTTTTATTTTTTAAATGCTTTTTTGGATACCGAAAAGGGGCCCCACAATGGAATTGTTGGGGCCTCCAACGGTCACAATTGTGACCGTTGGGGGCTCCCAACGACTCTATTGGGAGCCCCTTTGGTCTCCTTTTCTTATAAATAGGGGGAACCCCCCTTGTATGTGGTATTGCTCTTGAGAGCTCCTCTTCAATAATAGTGATATTATTTTTCATGTGTGTAGCCTTTTTATAAGGCCTTTCGTATATCCCTTAGTGGATTTCCTCTCTTATGCTTGTTGCATTTGTCCGTGTGGGACATAGTGAATGCTTTAGCATTCTTGGATTCTTCCGCATATTTCATTACATGGTATCAAAGCCATACGATCTTCTAAGGTAAAATCGTGTATCTCTCTACTTTTTTTTCTCACACCTCCATTTTGTAGCAATGGAAGTCAAGATCGATCTATCATTCAAGCTCAATGGGAAAAATTACATGATGTGGGCATCCGCAATGGAGAATAATCTCAAAGGCAAGAAGCTTTGGGGTTATGTAATGGGGACCATTCCGAAACCCCAACTTAAGCCCACAAAGATGGAAGAAGATCAAGAGAAAGCACTTGAAGGCGATGCTCGTCTCAAGGCTATTGAAGATTATCATCATCAAATGGAAGATTGGGAGAGTAACCATGCAAAAATCCTAGCATGGTTTATGAATAATGTTGAACTTAAGTATGTGCAAATATTGCAAAATTCCGCCGGGCAAATGAAGCTTGGTTTTTTATGAAGAGTATGTTTACCCAAAAGGATCTAGCAAGAGCTTATTTTTTGCAAGAAAAAGTGAGAACCACAAAACAAGGTGACATGAGCATACAAGACTATTATAGTGCTCTCAATTCTTTGTGGGATGAATTGGCTCTTTTAGAGCCTAAATGGGTGTCTATGGAGGATGTGGTACTAAGACAAAAACAAATGGAACAAGATAGATTGTTTCAATTTTTATTTGGGCTTCGTCCCGAATTTGAACAAGTTAGATCCTCACTTCTCCATAGATCTACATTTCCTCCCTTAGAAGAGGCTATTGCCGAGATTACTCAAGAAGAGACTAGGCATAATATGGGTAAAAACATTAATGAAGTTCTTGCCGTATCTAAGCCCGACAATCATGTCAAAACATACAAACCACCTCATTTTGGTAAGCAAGAGAGTGGTGGAAGAAAAATGATTATATGTCATCATTGTTATGAGCCGGGGCATATTAAACCCGTTTGCCCAAAGCTAAATGGAGCATTCAAGCCAAAGGTGGCTTCCGTTGAAGAATCATCCACCAAAGAAGATGACGGCAAGAACGGGGATCTCAAAGATACTCTTGGACAAATTTCCTTGGCTCTTCAACAAATTCTAAAGGCTACTTCTTCTACCTCCGGTGCCGCCATTGCCTCATCATCATCTCCCAGTACGTACTCTTGGATTTTAGATTCCAGAGCTTCTTTTCACATGACCCCTCATGAAAATGCATTAACCAATGTGCACACCAATTCAAAAATGTCTTGTGTCTCTACGGCCGATGGAACTTTTCTCAAAATAAATGGTGTTGGAACTCTTGATTCTAAAAATGTTCAAAATTTCCTTGTTTCAAAAGTTAGAATAGTTCCAAAATTAAATCTTAACCTTTTTTTCGTTTCTCAAATAGCCGACCATGGATGTGAAATATCTTTCTCATCCCAAGGGTGCTTTGTGCAGGATCTCCGGTCCGGGAAGCGGATTGGGCAAGGCCATATGAAGGGAGACCTTTATTTTATGGATAACTTAATGCTTCCAAATACCTCATTTTGTACTTATGTCTAAGACAAAAATATTGAAACTTGGCATAAAAGGCTTGGACATCTAAGTTACTCTAAAATGTATCTTTTTCCTTTTGGACACAAGTTTTGTAAAGAAAAAGATATCAATTGCAAAGATTGCATTTTTGGCAAAATGAAGTCTACTCCTTTTCCTATTAGAACCTTTGTGACAACAAGACCTTTTGAATTGGTGCATTCCGATGTTTGGGGGCCATCTCCGGTTCTATCTAAAGGTGGTTATTCGTATTATGTTACTTTTATTGATGATTATACTAGATATGTATGGATTTATTTTCTTAACTTTAAATCGGAAGTTTTTAACTTCTTTAAAGAATTCCATGCAAAAGTTCAAAATCAATTTCAAAGTCAAATATCCATTCTTAGATCCGATTCGGGTGGAGAGTACTTATCAAATGATTTTCAATCATATCTAAAACAACATGGCATTTGTCATAAAAAATCTTGCCCAAGAACTCCTCAACAAAACGGTCTAGCGGAAAGAAAACATAGGCATATTTTGGAAACCACTAGATCCTTACTCATTTCTAAAAATATTCCTAAAAGTTTTTGGGCCGAAGCCGTGTTAACCTCCACCTATTTAATCAATAGGATGCCATCTTCAAAATTGAACAATATCTCTCCTTATGAAAAACTTTTTAATATGACACCCGACTACAATCATCTTTGAATTTTTGGGTGTAAATGCTTTGTTCTTTTACATAAAAGAGATAAATTGTCACCTAAAGCAATATAATGTGTATTTTTAGGATATGGTGAAAATCAAAAGGGCTATAGATGCTTTGACCATAAAAACAATAAATTATTTGTCTCCAAAGATGTGACCTTTTTAGAAGATGAAAATGGATTTGAAATATTGGAAAAACCAAATGAAATTGATTATATGTTTATTAATGATCTTTTAGAAGATTCAAATGATGACTCTTTGAGTCATCCGGAAGTTTTAGAAAATACTCATGATTCTCATGATAATGATGTATCACCAACTAATGGTGACAATCTCCAAGTATACACTCGGTGTGAGGAAGCCCAACCTATTAGTGCTTTAGAAAAATTCTTGCGGCTTAATGAACCCCTAGAAGAGACCTCTCTTAGGCGTTCTTCTAGAGAATCAATTCCACCTAATAGGTTTGTCTCATATGAAACTCTCTCACCTAACTATAGAGCTTGTCTAATAGCCTTGCATTCTTACTATGAACCTTCCCATTATAATCAAGCAAAAAGTATACCTCATTGGGTTGAAGCAATGAAAGTTGAACTAGATGCTTTAAATAAAGCTAAAACTTGGGAAATAGTTCACCTTCCTCCAAATAAGAAAGCTATAGGATGCCGATGGGTCTACAAAGTCAAAACAAAAAGTGATGGTTCCCTAGAACGTTATAAAGCTAGATTAGTTGCTAAGGGATACTCACAAGAGTATAGCATCGATTATGAGGAGACTTTTGCCCCCGTGGCTCGCATGACAAGCGTTAAAACTTTAATTGCGGTAGCATCATCTAAGAAATGGCCTATATTCCAATTAGATGTTAAAAATGCCTTTCTTAATGGTCAGTTGAATGAAGAAGTATGCATGGACCCTCCGCCGGGAATCAGTGTTAACCAAGGTCAAACCCTTCGGTTATTAAAAGCTTTATATGGTCTTAAACAAGCCCCTAAGGCTTGGTATGATAGATTTAGTGCTATCATGTTACAATTGGGATTTCGCTCATGTTATACTGACACTGCTCTTTTTGTTAAACGTGCAAGTAATAGTATCATCATCCTTCTGCTTTATGTTGATGATATGATCATCACTGGCAATGATGAAAGTGGTATTCTTAAAGTTAAAAATATGTTAAAACATAATTTTGATATGTCTGATCTGGGTTTTCTCAGGTACTTTCTTGGTATAGAAGTTGCATACTCTCCTCGAGGGTATATATTGTCACAGATGAAGCTTGCTGCAAACATATGTTCCAAATCTGGGATTTCAGATGATAAAAAGGTGGAGACTCCCGAGGTTATCAATGCTAAACTACGACTGGAGGATGGAGTTCTGCTGGATGATCCTACGCCCTACAGGCAACTCATAGGCTCCCTCACCTATCTGACTATCACCAGGCCAGATATTGCTCATGCTGTGCACTCTGCAAGCCAATTTCAGCATGCTCCTACATCTGTGCATATGAGTGCTGTGCTCCGGATCATTCGATATATTAAAAATACTTTGACTAAAGGGCTATTCCTATCCTCAATCTCTTCTTTAGATTTACTAGCTTATACTGATGCTGACTGGGGAGGAAACCCAAATGATCGAATCTCAACTACTGGCTTTTGTGTTTTCTTAGGAGATTCGCTAATTTCTTGGAGGTGCAAGAAACAGCAGAAAGTCTCATTGTCTTCTACTGAAGCAGAATACAGGGCTATGACAACTACTACAATGGAGCTGGTGTGGCTTCGAAGTCTTCTTCAAGATATGAGAGTCGAAATTACCGGTGCTTCGAAGCTTTGTTGCGACAACAAAAGTGCCATCTACTTTGCCAGCAACCACACTTTCCATGAGAGGACTAAACATATTGAAATGGACTGTCATTATGTACGTGATGAATATCTTCGTGGGACAGTTACACTGCCATATGTTACTTCAGAATATCAACTTGCAGATTTCTTCACCAAAGCCCTGCTTGCTCCTCGCTTGTTCCTTCTTGGCAAACTTTCGGTCATTCCCCCGTAAAGTTTGAGGGGGGGTGTTAAAACATATGTAATAATACATCTATATATATATATAAATATAGATGTATATTCACCATAATACCCGATAGGGGTATTATGGTCTTTTCACAAGTACCCAATAGGGGTACTTGTTTTGTTTCTTTTATTTCACTGTTTTTTTAATTTTTTGTTTTTTATTTTTTAAATGCTTTTTTGGATACCGAAAAGGGGCCCCACAATGGAATCGTTGGGGCCTCCAATGGTCACAATTGTGACCGTTGGGGGCTCCCAACGACTCTATTGGGAGCCCCTTTGGTCTCCTTTTCTTATAAATAGGGGGAACCCCCCTTGTATGTGGTATTGCTCTTGAGAGCTCCTCTTCAATAATAGTGATATTATTTTTCATGTGTGTAGCTTTTTTATAAGGCCTTTCGTATATCCCTTAGTGGATTTCCTCTCTTATGCTTGTTGCATTTGTCCGTGTGGGACATAGTGAATGCTTTAGCATTCTTGGATTCTTCTGCATATTTCATTACAGTTGTGTCTTAGCAGATCATTTATGTGTTACAGTTAGTTAAATACCTGCTTGTTTTGTGACGGAGTGTAGAATTTTCTTTGTTTTTATTCCTTATTTCAACTATGGTTATTTATCACATGGCATATTTTTCTTTATATAGGTTATGCATGTAGAAAATATTTGTTTATTTATTTACTTCTTTTTTCTTGTAAAAATCTTATTTCTTTTGAGATTTGTTTGCAAAAGTATGGTGCTTTTTCTTACTGCTAACTTGTCTACTCCTCTTCAGGCTGCTCGTAGCAATGTTCTTCTTGCTGTGCCAGCCTTTCTCTATGCCATCAATAACTATCTGAAGTTCATAATGCAGGTTAAGCATTCCCTATGAGCACATTTACAATTTTCAGCATCCTCTTATCCAGCCATTTTTATTCATGGTTTTAGCAAAAAAAAAATATCGATAGTGCAGAAATTTTTGTGAAACTTTCACCTGATGAGTAGTTATCGTTATGTTGTATGGCCATCATTATTGCTGTTTAGCTAATAAGTACGTTGCCCTTTCCTTGCAGTTGTATTTTAACCCTGCAACAGTAAAGATGCTCAGTAACCTGAAGGTATGTCTCCATTTGTTCTAAAATCACATCTGATCTTTTGCTAGTGAATGCTTTCATGTATGTATATGATTCATTTCTTTTTATATACCATGGAACATCATCTTTGACTTGAATGAAGGGCACCATCATGTTACGAAAATGCAGCTTTATATACTTTGTATTCTACACTTCAGGGCATTTGAAACAATATCTTTTACTTTGTCAATGGTGTGGGAGATGGTATTCAAGCTCACAGTTACCACATTCCTCTACGGTCTATGACTTGTGGCTTAATATCCTATATCATGGGTTTGTAGCATATTGATTCTTCTCTAGAGGATCATGCGAGTGGAATCATGCACATACACAATAAATTTTGATGCATGCACTCACGCTATACAACAAAAACACATGGATCCTATCCTAGAGTACAGTGTAAATCACAACCCATGACCTGTGACCCAAGAAGCAAGGCAGATTCTCTCCTGTTGTTGAAACCACCTAATTTTTAATTCATTTGGTTCTGTCCAGAATTCCACTGTACATACTCTCTTGAATGTCCAGTTGGTCCAGAATTCTTGGGATTTTGGTTTTCACTTCTCTGAGTCTAGTTGGTAGAGATATTTTAAAAAGTGCAGAAAAGAAAGGATATTCAAAGCATGTTGTGTTTTGTAATAAAATTATATAAAATTCTTACAAGGACAGGCCATATATAAATCCTGATGAACATTTTTGCTTTTCACTTGATTTGCTGGCATCTTGTTGACTACTGTTTGTTGTGACTTAATATTGTTGAAATTTTGTGGCAAAAAAATATTGCTGAAAATTTTGAATTGTTTTGTACTTTATCCTTTCAATGTAATATTCTGTCAGTTCGGCTCTAACTAATGCATGAGATAAGTTTCTTGCTAAATCTGCTTACTGTATTTGGTAATTTGGATATGGGAAGTTTAGAAAGGTTATTTGATCCCCAGATCACGTCACGTTTCATTTTTTAAATGATCCTTTTAAGACAGGCAGTCTATAAATCCTGTTTATGTGTATACTTTTTCCCCTTGATTTGCCAGCCAGCCTCTTGTTGGGTGTTGTTTGTTGTCATTTACTATAGTTAAACTTTTTGTGGACAAAAATATTGCTGAAAATTTGAAATGTTTATCCTCTCAATGGAGTACCAGTTTGGCCTTAAATACTGAATGGGGTAAGTTTGTTGCTAAAGCTAAAGCTGCCTGTTATTATTTTGTATGTTAGAAGCCTAGAAAGGTTATTTTATCCCCAGATCATGTGCATTTTTATGTTTCATTCTTTAAACGTTTCTTTTCAATTGCTTGCAAAATGTGTCAGTTTAGTTGGGACATGCCTCTAGGTAGGATTGTTCTTGTAAGCAGTTTCCTGTTTTATAGATCATCAATCATTATTATTGTAATCAGTTCACTACTATGTCACATGGATGCGGGTGCGGGGATGCGGCATTTCCAAAAAACCCAGGTGCGGCAGGGGCAAAAATGTAAAAAACAAATTTATATATATATATATATATAATTTTGAAGTTTTAACAGTTTAACATTTAACTGTTAACATTGTCATAATATGATTCATCATGCATGCAGTATATCAACCTAAATATCAAATTATCAATCAAATAAGTAAAGCAATTACATAAATCGACCTAAATATCAATCAAATAAGTAAAGTATAAAAGAACTAAATTACATACCAAAGTATATCCTGATGAAGTAATGAATGCTAATAATTTTCTTCTTCATCATCAAATGCATCATTATAAGGAATACTGGGCTCAGCTAAATCCATGTTTGTTATGTTGAAAACATGTTCTCCCTCGAAGTCACACTCTTTTGGGTTTACATCCCAAAATTTGGATGTTCCTTGTCTGCGTTATAAACCCAATTTGAAAATGATAAATACAATACAAGTATATTTAAATGAAAACTAAGAAATAATCAAATAACTAAGAGAGCAAATTAGTACCTGTATTCATCATTGCTTCACGAAAGTAATCGAAGATTTGAATGAACATATACTAAATCCTCTTTGCTGGTGAGTTTGTTTCTCTTCATGTTGTGGATTTGAGAATATGTGCTCGAATTTCTTTCACAACAAGATGAACTAGCAGGCTGCGATAACAATCTTAATGCAAGACGTTGGAGAAGAGGTGTTTCTGATCCAAATGTTGACCACCATGTGATAGGATCTATATTATCTTTTTCTCTTGCGAATAATGCCGGTCCATATAATCTCGAAGATGAAAATTTTCCAAACTCTTGTGTGACTTGATGTAGAAGATATGCTTCTGGAAAAAGTCTTGTCATACACATATTTTTATGTCTTGATAGCTCTAGGTCTAAATTTGGAGGGACACAACCAATACCACCAGCCCGCTACTTATTTGCATAATATTTTGGATTAAGAGAATGTGCCATACAATGCAAATGAGTGTTGCTCTTATCTCATCTTTTGACTAAAATTGAATGAATATGATTAAAAAAATCTGAATCATCCAATGTAGGATTTTTTTCTTCATGCTTGAAAACTATAGCTTGTATTTTTTCAATCATATTATCCCACATTTCATAAACTCTGTGAAGCATATGCTCATCCTTATCAACTTCTCTTAACATTTCCCAAATAGGTTGCGTAAATTGAAAGAAGTATACCACTCTCCCAAAACTCATCATCAAGAATGAATTTTTTAATTTCTTGAGCCTTGATATCATCATCAGCACGATAGAATGTCCAATTTTCATCAGTCACCATGTTAATCAAAGCATTTTTCACTCTTTTAATCCTCTTCATCATCACAATGATGGACGCAAAACGTGTTTTAGCGACCTTTAACAATTTCAAATCAGAATGCCTATTAAATATAGCATTAGCACGATGATGGTTAACAACAAAATTCCTAATGCTTTTGACATTTCTTTCTAAATCTTCAATCCATGAACATAAAACATATGCTTGTGAATTTTCTTTTTCTTTGGGGTTACAGATGCTCTTTAGGGCTAGATTTAAGCTGTGTGCTATACAGGGAGTCCAAAAAATATGAGGGTACTCACTCTCCAAACTCAACGTTGCACTTTTACAAACTGGAGCGTTGTCTGTAATGATTTGTACCACTTTATGATCACCTACTTCTTTTATCACTTCTATAAACAATCCCTTCAAATACTCTGCATTTTTATATTCCCCAGATGCATCAACTGCTTTCAAGAATATTGGGCCACTAAGCGAACAAACAATGAAATTGATTAATGACCGCCTTTGAATATCTGTCCATCCATCAGATACAATAGAAACTCCATTTTGCTCCCATGAATATTTTTTAATCTCTAGCAACCTCTCCACATTTGCCCTCTCTTCTGCAAGAAGTGTGATTTGTATTTTTTCTGAACTTGGAGGCACATAACCACTCAAATTACAATTTGCCAAGGATGTTACTAAATCCTTCCAATAAGGATTTCTAGCCGCATTAAATGGGAGTGAACCAAAATAAAAATACCTCTCAACTTTTCTATCCAATTCTTGTCTTCCATATGTATTGAATGTTGCTTGTATCGTTCCTCTACCTCCTACATTGACTTTTCTTTTTTTTTTTCAGCGTCTTCTTGGTGGCTTGCAAATGACACACTGACTGCAGAAGAATCGGCCATTGCCTTTCTCTTCTCATATTCTTCTTGTATTTTCTTGTATTGTCTTCGCATTGCCTCATCAACTTTTCTGCAAGCTGAAATGCCATGTCCTGGTATCTTCAACAAATGAGCCTTCACTCTTGTGTAAGACCCAACAAAATCTCTTTCGCAGAGCTTGCATCGAAATCTCTTGTTTCCACCACCTCCTTCTCCAGTTTTTGCAAGTTTATTTACATGTACTCATAGTGGCCCCACATCATTAATCACACTACAACTATCAGCAAAACTAGCAGCAGAACTCACATGTTGGGATGAGGATGACGCAAGTTCTTTCCCTTTATCCATCATTTTTATCCTGAAAACATACAAAAAATACATTAAAATTTTCAAATCAATTATACTCGACCCCCTCCCCCTATCGAAAACACAGGGAGAAGGGGGGGCTCAACCCCTCCCCTGCCAACCCAACAAGAGAGCGAGAGCGAGGGGGGCTCGGCCCCTCCCCTGCCGAAAACAGAGGGAGCGGGGGGGGGGGGGGCTCGGCCCCTCCCCTGAAATCAAAGGGAGTAGGGTGGGGGGCTCGGCCCCTCCCCTGCCAAAAATAGGGAGTGGATCAACCCCTTCCATATCGAAAACAGAGGGAGCAGGGGGTGCTCAACCCCTCCCCTGTCGACCCAACAAGAGAGCGAGAGGGGGGGCTCGGCCCCTCCCCTGCCGAAAAAAGAGGGAGCAGGGGGGGGGGGGGGGGCTCAGCCCCCTCCCCTGCCGACCCAAAAAGAGAGCCAGAGTGGGGAGGGGCTCGACCCCTCCCCTGACGACCCAAAAAGAGAGCCAGAGGGGGGAGGGGCTCGGCCCCTCCCCTGCCGACCCAAAAAGAGAGCCAGAGGGGGGGGGCTCGACCCCTCCTGTGCCGAAAACAGAGGGAGCATGGGGGGCTCAGCCCCTCCCCTGCCGACCCAACAAGAGACCGAGAGGGGGGGGGGGGGGGCTTGGTCCCTTCCCTGTCGACCCAACAAGAGAGCGAGAAGGGAAGGGGGTGCTCGGCCCCTCCCCTGCCGACCCAAGAAGAGAGTGAGAGAGGGTACATAACTGCGAAAGGAGAGGAGGAGCCTGGGAGGTGGAGCTGGGGCGTCGATAGGAGAGAGCTCGAGCTCAGGGGGAGAGGAGAATATTTTTTTTAACGCCAAAACAGTTGACAAAAATGACTCTGGGTGCATTGACCGCACCCGATGCCGCACCCGCACGCGCACCCGCGTCCCGTCGACGCGGGTGCGGCACCTGTTTTGCCGAGTTCCTGTGACTTAGGTTCACTACTTTCTCTCTACGGTTTATTAAAAATCTCATGCACCTCATTCAGGCTGTCACCTAGCTCGAGGGCATGTTATATATGATCGGCCCTTGCAATTTGATCATGCGTCTGCGGAGTCCCACAAGCTTGAGACTTGTCATGCTGCTTCAGTTTTGGTATTCCAGAAGTAGTTTTCCTGTATGATGCTTTTAATTGCCTAGCACTGAAATCATTCTTTTGTAAGAACGTTGGAATTTGAAATAATATGAAAGAGCATAGACATTGGATACATCTATCCATGAGGTTAGAAATTGATGGAAATGAAACCCTGCATTATTTATCTGGAATGTAAGGATCCATTTAGTGCTTTTCAGGCCTTGCCAAAACAATCTCATAGAGATTGTGAAATTTAAGAACCTACTCAAAAGAATATGAAATAAGTATATGATTATTAAGATGATACCTTTGATACATAATGGTGCTCTTTAGTGATGCTGATTGTATGGGTTTGTGGTGGATATCCAACTAAAGATTCAGTCTGTTTGATTGAATTTTTTATGCCCTTTCCAGATCTACTTAGATCCATGGTACAATATGATTAGGTTTTAAACTTGAATTCTATGAAAAATTGAAATATCCAAGTTTAGTTAAGATCTAATTTGATTAGGTTATTTTAGATCTAAATTTAGATAAGGGCAGCTATTGAGGTCCAGACCTGGTGAGGAGTCTCATCCATGTTAACTATTCTGGACGCGCTAATGGTCGATCTAATTAGGTCAGATTTGGTTATACTTACATTTGAACCAAATATGACCAGTTCATGCTCACTTCCATCATGGTTCTTTGGATACTCTATATCCCATTTTGATGACTGCAAACTGCCTGCTAATGTTTTTTCAACTTTATGCAGGTTCTGGTCATTGCTGTCCTTCTAAAATTGATAATGAAGCGGAGATTCTCTATAATACAGGTTTGCTTTTAGAACTTTCACATTTTTCAGATATTATAAAGTCCCTATGTGGTTTAATGCATGCACAGGTGCTAGCCTAGGAATCTTGGCAGTGTTGAACACCACATTGTGTCCAGGCATGACCAGCCTAGGCACTGCTTGTCAAATTCATAGCTAGGTGCATGCCCTTTTGTGACTGGTAATGCCTATCAAACACCTGCATCTTTTATGAGCAGACACAGTTGGATTTTCTGCTGGATATAATCCTTCAATCATTGATGTTCAGTTTCTTAAAGACCTCAAATATGAATTTCATTTTTTTTTGTTTTTTTGGTATGATGGATAACCCTGGATATGATGGATATTTGAGCTCTTGTGTAGATGAAGATTTGGTTGACATTATTGAGGCATGCTAACAATCTAATGCTATGTGCATATTCCGTAGACTTATGTTTTTACCTTGAAACTGTCTTAATATATTTCAAGTATTTGATTGGAAGTGTGCATTTAATATTCATTAATGCTGCTGCTGTATGCATTTGATGGACTCTTACCAATCATTGCAATTAGATTTATTGAGTTCTCATCTGGTCATTTTCTTTGTGTTTGTATGTGGAAAGTGTATTCAACATTTCAGCTTTTCTTTACAAATTATTTTTATCAAAAAGTTAAGGATATACATGTTATCCATGAAACTAGGTATGCTCATTGCTTCTGACAATATGGTTAAATGTCTCTTATAAAAGGTTGGAGTTGCCTGTCTTGTTTTTCTGGAAAATTGTATCTTCACATCATAAGTTGCTCAAGTGGTCTTGATGTTCTTGAAAGAGCTATTGTTGAATGATTACTTTTTGTTGCATTCACGGATGTTGTATTCTTCCTCTGATCATGATGGTGGTTTTATCTTAAGCAGTGGGAGGCTCTAGCTCTTTTGCTCATTGGAATTTCTGTCAACCAGCTCCGGTCACTTCCAGAGGGTACCACGGCAATGGGTTTATCAGTTGCTACTGGTGCATACTTGTATACTTCCATTTTTGTAAGTGATAGCTGCTGTTTTTTTGTCATCTACCATTTCATGGAGTTTTTTGTTGCATTGATTCTTGTAAACAGGAATATTGCCATTAGCCGTTTCACGTAGTGAATGATTGTTAAGCATGAGTCTGCTCATTCTCTTGTCAAAGAACCAAGTAATCACTATAAACGTTACATGGGAATCATTGTCTCTGTTTAGTTTCCTATTCAAACGAGTATGAACTTGAATGAATTGCAGGCAATCTGGCATGGCCTAATACTACTTTGTTCTATCTTTAATCATGTTTGCTTTGTCCACTTTCAACTGTTAACTTTATTTTCATTTAAATATACTTCAGGCACTCTTATTGTCTTTTTTTTTTTAAAAATTTTGGGTAACAATGGCATTTTTTCCCAAGTGTTAACTGTATTCTACTATTTAGCAGTATCATATATTTGGTTTTATATGTGTTGGCAATTTTTTTTTTGCATTGATCACTTTACTGCATATTCTGTAGGTTACTGTTCCATCTTTGGCCTCTGTTTACAATGAATATGCATTGAAGAGCCAATTTGACACTAGTATCTACCTTCAGGTATTCACATGTTCTGACTTCTGAAAACCAAATTGTTTGAAATAAACTGGGTTTATGTCATTTGGATGGTTAAATGTCATCATTTTGTCATTGTAGAGAATGATTGTCTTGCTTCATTAATGGAGACTAACTTTGGTAGTTCTGGAAAACTTTTACATATTTCTGGAGTAGTTTGCCTTGTCTTTTCTGAGATGGCATCTCTATTGGTTTTTTTTGGTTGGTATCTATATGTAATGGTTTAGTTAGTGTTAAGCTGCTTCATTTGTGAATAAATTCATATTTATCTTAAAGGATTAGTGCTTTAGGTTTGAAAGGTTGATTGCAAGCATATAGGTCTTATCATAGTTGAGTTGTAGTATAGCTTCAGTTTCAGGGAAAAAGGCTCATCTAGAGGGGGGAGTAAAACAAGTGCTGAATTTGTGGACTGAAGATTATGCTGGGGATTCAATACTTGGATTTGCATAAATTCAGCTATTTTGATTATTCTCTTATTCATGGAACATTAGAAAAAGGTGGTTAATATAATATGGATCATTTAGAGTTGGGTCTGTTCTGACTTAAGTCAGTTGTCTGGATTCTTTGTACTCTTGTGCTACTGATTACTTGTCATCGTTTATCTGGATAAAATTTCTTTCTTTCTTTCAGAGGAAAAAAAGAAACCAAGTATGCTTGACTGGAATCTTGTTCTTAGTAGCTGCCATTCCTTTGCTCAAACTCCTAATGGATTGATAAAATCAAACCAAATAAAGATCACAGGCATCACTGATCTGAAAATTCACTATACTTTCACAAAGCATTGGAATGCTGAAGTTTCCTACTTTCCTTGTATTTTGGGAATATTGGCATTATTAAAATATCATGACAATATGGATTCTCCCTGGGAAAAAATAATAGTGCTTTTCTTGAAACTTTTTCAATAAGAAAACTTTTTATTTGATTGCTTTTTTCTCCTTTTCAGGGACACCCTTTATTTTTTAATTTTGTTTTGGAACTAATAAAAAGTAATATTGTTCTTTTCGTAAAATAAATATCTTTGTCCAAGCTTCTATAGATTTTGATAATCTTTTTCCCTGTATAGATGGTGATAATCACTACATTTCTTACCATTTTTTATTTGTGTAGCATCATTTTTAACTCTATATAGCAAAGGCAGAAATGTTCTTCCCATCTTATATCGAAGGAATAATTGAAATTTTTTGCTCTGTAATGACTAGGAATTAAAGTTTAGTGAATCCATGTGTCAGGTTAATCTTACGATGCTTGTTTAATGCATCTTATCTTTATGGACCTATTTGCTTCGTGCAGAAACAAGATTTTTTATGTGGGCCCACAGACTCCCATTGAAACATGGGAATCTCCTTCTTCAAGGAAAATGCCTCGTCTTTCAATAGGAGCCCTCTCTTTTAAGCAGAAATGAAGTCTGAAGGGAGAGGGGGTGTGGTCAGACTTTGTTTCTGTGGAGAGAGGCTCTGCCTGGAATGAGTCACAGTCAAACACACACTATATGTGCTTCTATCATTGTTTCTTTCTAAATAAAATGATTGATTGGATATTCTTTGATCTGGTCTACAATTGATTTGTAGTACTTGTTTCGGAATTAGAGTTCATATTTGTAATTTTCCTTATTGTCATTAATTGTTAACTTTGAACTTGACTGTTCTTGAATTATAGGTCTTATCATAGTTGAAATGCATCAAGTTCTGCATTTTAGTTTGATATGGAAAATCCTTCATTCTTCAGCCTAAGGCTTACTATAAACACTTCTTCATGAAGAATTTTAATTGTCTTGTGTCATTGGTGATTATGAAATCCTAAAGCTACTATTCTGCACAGCTAACTTCTCATTGCTGTTAAACAGAATTTATTTCTATATGGATATGGTGCAATATTCAATTTCCTTGCTATTCTTGGAATAGCTATCTTTAAAGGTGAGATTTCAAACTCTGTGGCTTAATGTTCTATTTTTGTGTTCTATCGGATCTGGTTTGTTTGTGTTCAACATTTTGATAGATGTGCCTTTTTTGTTTTGTAAAAAAGCATCTTTGTACGTAGGTAGTATCTTCTTTATCTACTTTGACTGTTGCGATCTAGTGTATTCCTTCACCTTTTCTAATATCTACTGAGACCCTAGGTGACTTCCAGGCTATGTCACATGGGTGCGGGTGTGGGGGTGCGGCACTTTCAAAAAACTTGGGTGCGGGGGTGCGGCAAAAATATAAAAAAATATATATATATAATTTTTAAGTTTTAACAGTTAACAACAGTAGCACTAATGAAATAAAAAACAATTATCACAATTATCATCAAATCAATTCATCATCATGCATGCAATAAATCAAATTAACAATCTACAATTCTATTCTACATCATAAAAACCAACATAATCAAGAGTCTATTGGTTTTAAATTCAAGTGTGAAGCTTCAACTGTTCAACATGAATTCAAATCTAATTGCTAATTGGATGCTCCTCACTTTATCAAATCCGAGTACACAGATTCAGGTTTGGTTTGGATGATTACTGCTTTCTAGAATTAGCTTAGCATGCTGGAGCTATGCTTGAAGGAGATGGAACAACAAAAGCCATCTATAAATTAGTGATGAAGAGAGCATTCTTAGCTGTACTACTGCAAATAACAAGTATAAACATGAACTATCAATGCAAGGCAGCGTCTTAGAAAGTTTTCTTATTCTTCATGAGAATCTTAGAAAGTTTTGGCAACTTTGAAAAAAGAAGAAATTGTAATGATATGGAAGTCTTCAAATGTCACCAACTTGCTACAAAAGTGAATAATCATCAACAAGGAACTCACTATGGGATTCACTCACAAACCCACAAAAGGGGTACACTCACAAACACCCTCACAAGCAGGGGCGTAGCTAGGATTCATGCGAGGGGGGGGGGGGGGGGGAAACAAGGGTGTAGAAAAAAAAATTGTGTGATAGTCGGGGGTTCGGGGGCAGCGCCCTCGATTTTTTTTTAAATAAAAAAATGGCTACAGTTATCAATAAAAATCTATTTCATATGGACAAATCAAACTATTTGCTGCAGTCAGGGCTGGGCTAAAAAATGGATAAAAATCTATTTCATATGGAATCAGGGCTGGGCTAGGACTGGGCTTTTAAAAAAAAAAAATTAACGGTTTCGGGAGGCAGGACTGGGCTACAGCTCAGTCCTGCCCCCCCTAGCTATGCCTCTGCTCACAAGGGGTCACAAAAACATAAACAAAATAGTATTTTATTGATGATAATATGCAAGAAGAATAGATACATAGAGAGGGGGATCTCCCCTATTTATATACAAGAGAGAACACAAAGGACTCAAATAGAGTAGTTGTAGCTAGTCCAATGACTATTTATAGCCGTTGGACTAGCTCCAACAGCTATAAAACTAGTCAACAATATGTTGACTAGTTCAAATCTAGTTTAAATGGAACTAGAATAAAGAGAGAAAAATAATAAAACAAAGAAAAATATTTACATAAAATATACATGTATATATATATATATACACACATGTATATATTGTATATAATACATATACATACATTCATATATACACATTATAAATACACATATAATTATGTATACACCATATATATAGATATATATACAATTTTAACATTCTCCCTCAAACTTACGTTGCAATTACTAAAAGTTTGCTAAGAAGAAAGTGAAATCTAGGAGCAAAGAGAGGCTGAGTGAAGAAATCTGCTAATTGGTACTACGATTACTCATAAGGCAGATCAATAATTCCTTGAAGATGTTCCTCTCGTGCATAATGACAATCCATTTCGATGTGCTTTGCTCTTTCATGAATTGTATGGTTGTTGGCAATTTAGATTTGTTGTCACGACACATCTTTGAAGCTCCTTGAATTTGGATTCCTATATCAGTCAACAATATTCTAAGCTACACTATCGCCATCGTAGTAGTAGCCATGAATCTGTACTTCGCTTCCGTGGAGGAAAGTGAGACATTCTGTTGTTGCTTGAACTGCCACTAGATCAAGGATTCACCTAAGAAAACACAAAAACCCATAGTTGAGTGTCTATTGTTGGGATCTCTTCCCCAATTTGCATCAGAATAAGTAATCAAATTTAATACAGACGAAGAAGATATAAACAAGCCTCTATAAACAAAATTTTTAAGGCATCTAACAATTACGCAAAACAACTCCCATGTGCACAGATGTGGGATAATGCTGAAACTGACTAACTGTGTGTACAACATGTGCAATATCAGGTCTAGTGATTGTCAAATAAGAAAGCGCTCCAATGAGCTGTTGATAAGATGTTGGATCATCAAGTGACTCTCCATCATCAATTTTGATCTTGACATTTGTAACTTCAGGAGTATTTACCTTTTTATCATTTGTAATATCAGACCTGAAAATAATATTAGAAGCAAATTTAGATTGACATAATAAATACCCTCTAGGAGAATAGACAACTTCTATACCTAAAAACTATCTTAAAAAACTCAAATCAGTCATTTCAAAATTAGTTTTAAGAGCTTTTAAAATTTTTCACTCCCTGTTTGTCCTCTCCAATGATAATCATATCCTCAACGTAGAGGAGCAAGATAACTGTACTAATATCATATTCCTTAACAAACAAAACAATGTCACCAAAATTGAGGAGCCAAGGAGTCTTATCAGGAATGGAAGAAGATGAAACTGCAACTCCAATTGTAAAAGATGAACCTCTAAGTAGAGGTTAGAGAGCTTCCACTAATTGAGACAAGGACATAGTTCCTATAGATGAGTCTTTGGATGATTCTTGATGAATGTTATCGTCCTTTGTCTCTTGAGGTGATTCGATTGCCACCATCTTTTTTTTCCTCACTTCCTCTTAGTTTATGACACAAGTTTTACGTGTCCCGGTTCATGATAGATTTATTAGAGTTATGATTGTACACTTCTTTCCAAAGTTTTTCATTAAGAAACACATTTGTCATATCCATTTGATATATTGACCAATTTTTAAGAAAAGAAACTGCAATGAGGGTTCTAACAGTGGTCATGCGAGCAACAAGAGCAAAAGTTTCTTCGTAATCTGTCATATTTCTGTGAGTATTCTTTGACAACTAATCTAGTCTTGTATCTTTCAAGGGTCCCATTACTCTTAGTCTTTACTTTGTATACCCACCTAGATCTTATGGGTTTCTTCCATAATGAAAGATTTTGAAGGGTCCAAGTTTGAGCTTTTTCTAAAGCATCTAATCATATTTCCATGGCTCTAACCCATTCAAAATTTTCTTTGGCTTGAGTATAATATACTATATAAGAGTGAATCAAAGCTATGCATGCTCGTTATTTTGAAGAGAATGAATCATAGGATACAAACTTCGTTGGAGGTTTTGATATTCTAGAAGTTTTCCTATTTTGCAATTCATTTTCATTTTCAAGTTTAGAAATTTTTTCAAGTGCATATTGGAGGTTTTTGATTGTTACGCTTAGAGTATTGCACATAGGTTTGATCATCATGAGAATTTTCATCAATAGACACCATGTCTCTTGATTCAATATTGTTCTCAAGTCCATACTCACACTCACAATCATTAATATCATGCTTGGAGATAAAATCAAGCAAAAAAGAACTCGCTTACTTCAAATTTTCATTATCAAAGAAGTTTTTCTTTTCTAAAAAGGTGGCATTTCTTGAAATATATAGTTTTTCAGTCTTTGCATCATAGCATCTATACCCTTTTTGGTTGTTAGCATAACAAAAAAAAAACACAAGGGATGGCTCTAGGTGAAAATTATCATTTTCATTAATCAAAACAAAGCACTTGCATCCAAAAACTCTTAATATGAGATAATCAGGAGCAAGTTTAAAAAGTTTCTCGGTAGGGGAGATGTTTTGTAAAGATGAGGATAACATTCTATTTATAAGATACACAGTAGTTAAAACATCTTTAACCCAAAAAACCTTAGGGGCATTGCTAGCAAAAAGTAAAGTTCTTGAAGTTGCCACAATGTGCTCATGTTTCCTTTCAGCTAGTCCATTTTGTTGTGGTATGTGAGGGCAAGATCTTTGATGTGTAATGCCACGTAAATTTAGATAGTTTTTAAATTCATTAGATAAAAACTCTCCTCTTAAATCTTCAGATTTATGTTTGAGGAAGTATACATATATCTAATAAAATCATCCATAAATATCACATAATATGCATATCCACCTTTTGACAACATTCGAATGCACTAGGTCAAGTGGTCTAAAATAAATAATTTTTTTCCACTAAATGGTAACCTCTTCATCTTTCCAAGGATATAATCTTCACAAGTAAAATTTTCAATATTATAATTTTTTTTCAAACTTGAAAAATATTGAATTTTAGATACATTTGGATGTCCTAATCTTCTATGCCGCAAATTTATATCTAATTTTTGGACATTATAACAAAAAGTATCTTTAGGTATCTCCAAAATATCCATATAGTAAAGGCCTCCTCTGTGGCCTTGCCCAATTGATTAGTGATTCTGCATTCAACATTCATTTGAAGAGGAGACATTACTATTATGGTCTGAAATTTGTGAAACAGATAGAATATTTAAATTTAATTTGGGAATGTACCTAATTTTTACAATAAAAAAATTGTGTGTTTGAAATATTTTTCTCAAAGTTTCCTATTCCTTTAATTTCAAGCGACTACCATCATCAGTGAAAACATTTGACTCTTTTGAGTTAGTATGACATTCATATAAGATATTATGATTTGGGGTCATGTGAAAAGATGCACCAAAATCGAGGAGCCAAGGAGTCTTATCAGGAATGGAAGAAGATGAAACTGCAACTCCAATTGTAAAAGATGAACCTCTAAGTAGAGGTTAGAGAGCTTCCACTAATTGAGACAAGGACATAGTTCCAATAGATGAGTCTTTGGATGATTCTTGATGAATGTTATCGTCCTTTGTCTCTTGAGGTGATTCAACTGCCACCACCTTTTTTTTCCTCACTTCCTCTTAGTTTATGACACAAGTTTTACGTGTCCCGGTTCATGACAAAAGTGGCAAATAAGCTTATTTTTATACTCATATCCTTGTCTTCCAAAATGAGGTGGTCTATATGCACGAGTGTAGGTTCCGAGCCTGATACAACAACAACAAAATCTTCTTCATTTTTGAGAGAATGCTTTTTCAACCTATTTTCTTTCATACTTGGTTCCTCTATTGAATCAACAACAAAGAGAACTTTTTCTTTATGCAAAGGGGCCGATTTGGTAGATTCAAACTCAGGCCTTAAACCATTCACGAATTGATAGAAATGCTTTGAATCCATTTGTTTTTGTCGGAGTTCTATATCTTCAGCACAATGCCTTCTTGGTTTTAAAAGAGCCAATACTTTCCAAAGTTCAAACAATTCGTTGTAATACTCTCTAATAATTTTATCTCCTCAGGCCGTAGTTTGAAATTTATCTTGCAAATTGCATACATGTGCAATATCCTTAAGGTAATACATATTTTTGAGATATTCCCATGCTTTGTTTGCATGCTCAAACTTAGCAAGACTTGAGTATTTTTTGATATCCGCAATATTTATGAGCCAAGATATGATCTTGACATGTTCCATCCTCCATTCCTTCTACTTTTTCTCATAAATAACTAAGGCTTTATCTTTCTCGCTCTCTGTAAATGAAACTTCTTTCTCGTTCTCTACCTTAATGAGAACTAGTTTAGGCTTCGAATAAGATCCATCAACTAGTCCCTACAATCCCTTTCCCCAAATTTGGTGCTTCATAGTAGCGACCATATTACATAGTTTGTATCATTTAGTTTCATGGGCATAATGGTGACACCTTCTTTGTCATCCATTTTTACAAGGGCACGAGAGAGAGAAAGATAAAAGAGAAAAAGATGAGAAGAGAGATAGATAGCAAGAAGATTAGCACAAGAACACAAACACTCCACCAAAGTCTTGAAATAAGATCACCACTAATGGATCACACAAACACTGGAAATAGAACCTTCAAATGCACGACCAAGATCCCACAAACATCAACAAAGAACTTAGTTCAACCAAGCTCTGATACCATGTAAAGATATAAAAGTCTTTAAATGTCACCAACAAAGTCCACCAACTTGCTACAAAAGTGAATAATCATCAACAAGGAACTCACTATGGGATTCACTCACAAACCCACAAAAGGGGTACACTCACAAACGCCCATGCAAGCGGTCACAAGAACATAAACAAAATAATATTTTATTAATGATAATATGCAAGAAGCATAGTTACATAGAGAGGGGGATCTCCCCTATTTATATACAAGAGAAAACACAAAGGAGGACTCAAATAGAGTGGCTGGAGCTAGCCCAACGGCAATAAAACTAGTCAACAATATGTTGACTAGTTTAAATCTAGTTAAGATGAAACTATAATAAAAAGAGAAAAATAATAAAAGAAAGAAAAATATTTACATAAAATATATATATATATATATATATATATATATACACACACACACACACATATGTATATAATACATATACATACATTCGTATGTACACATATAAATATACATATATATACACATAATATATATATATATATATATATATATATATATATATATATACAATTTTAACAGGACTCAAATAGAGTGGCTGGAGCTAGCCCAACGGCAATAAAACTAGTCAACAATATATTGACTAGTTTAAATCTAGTTAAGATGAAACTATAATAAAAAGAGAAAAATAATAAAACAAAGAAAAATATTTACATAAAAAAATATATATATATATATATATATATACACACACACACATATGTATATAATACATATACATACATTCGTATGTACACATATAAATATACATATATATACACATAAAAAATATATATATATATATATATATATACAATTTTAACAGAATTTTGTTACTGTTGTCATTGTTTGTTCAAAATAACACTAAAAGAAGAATATATAAAATAAGATTTAGGATGATCGTTTTATTTAGATTCTTTCATATGTGTGCATGCATGCACGCTCACCTACGTGTGTCATGCGTTTGTGCAAACACATCTTTTTGACACACTTGGTTTGTGTAGCATGTTTTGATTTAACTTCCATATATACACTTAAATTAACCTATAGTTCTTTACACCCTATTATCCATGGTGTGTCCACTCCTTTCTGCTACATGCAAGATAATTGTTTACAAATGCAAATTTCGTCCTTTTATCTTCATGCATATTAATGCATAACACTAATGCTTTTGTTTGCTAAATGATATTTATAGGGCCAAACAACTTCAATATTCTGCAAGGCCACTCAAGAGCTACTATGTTCTTAATCTTTAATAATGCAGCACAAGGCATTTTGTCCTCGTTCTTTTTCAAATATGCAGGTCATGGTTTTTTAATTTTCTATTACCTCTTTATTGCTTCACATATTATTTCAATGATATTTTGTGTACTCATAATTCATCCTTTTCCTATTTGAGTCAACATGAAAATTTCCTTTTTTGGCTCCTGAGTAAGTGTGGTATGTCTGGGCAAGTCTGTGTTTGACACGTTCTCAGTGACCTAGTCCAACTTTTTGCAGATACCATTCTGAAGAAATATTCATCAACTGTTGCCACAATTTTTACTGGCATAGCATCTGCCGCATTATTTGGTCACACTCTGACCATTAACTTTATATTGGGAATCTCCATTGTCTTCATATCAATGCATCAGGTAGCTCAGTTGTTTCTTTATCTCATCATTCTTTTTGTGCGATATTGCATGTTCCAAAGTTTCTCTTTTTGCAGTTCTTTTCCCCACTTTCTAAGGTCAAAGAAGAACAAAATGGGATGATAGAAGTACTGGAGATTCAGAACAACCACAGGTTGGTTTTCTGTTTATGCTTTGTAACAAGGGTACTTCAAAATGGCTGTATACCCATGTTGATGATTATATTTCAGCTTGCTAGTGCTGGGTGCTTCACATATATTACCTATATATGTGTGCATGTGTATGTAAAATTAGTTTATGCGTTATATATTATTCTATAGTTCTTCAATTTCAATGCTCTCTCTCTCTCTCTCTCTATATATATATATATATATATATATATATATATATATATATATATATGGGAAGCCCGCTTCCCGGAAACTCTCTTTGGAAGCGTGATACTCCTTGCTTCCAAAACTTGATGAGATTCTCGATTCTTCCACACTTCTCATATGCTTTCCACATGCTTCATCTATTCTTCTTATATGTTCTCACTTTACTTTTCATGTTTTTTATGTGTTTCTTCTCACGCTTCTCACTCACTTCCATGTGTTTTCTCTAAATTGACAATCATTTTTATATTTTGTTAAAAATTTAATTCTTACACTAAAAATCATAAAATTTAAGAATAGTCACTTTTATTTTAGTTTTTATTTGTGTTTCATTTCGATTCTCATTCAATTCTTATATTGCTTTTTTTATTCCTCGCTTCTGGCTTCCGCTTCTTATATCGTTTCCCGTTTCTGTTTCCTAGTCTGACAACCTTATATATATATATATATATATATATATATATATATATAAGTTTGCTGCAATCGTATGTACAAACGACTTAGCAAACTCCTTTTTTTGGGTCCAAATTACACGATGGATGTGATCTACATGTTTTTTTAGTGGGAACCAGATTTTGAATTGCCAGAATCCGATTTATGTAAAGGTTTTTCCAGCAATGCAAAATCGATGGTTGTAAATGCATTGATTTGCGACTCAAAAAAACATGTTTTTCGTCAAAAAAACATGATCCAAGGGCTATTTCCAACTAATACGTTTATGCTGAACACATCTACGAGGTTAGATTGAGTCAAAACAACTTGCATCATGAGATTTCAACTAGATTGTACCTACAATTGTCTGTATTAATGTAACGATCCCAACTTATACCCCTTGAAAATACATATTTTTTTTTAAAACCATTGCGGAAACATTCTCAGAGACCCGAGGCCTTTACAGTTCTACTCCCCATTGGATAACCAACCAACCACAAAGAATCTTACATTTATCATCTACACCATAACAAACCAAAATTTTATTAATTAAGTAAGAAATAGTAGTCTCGAGACAATTACATGAAAAGAATCAGAGTGCAAAATGAAATAAAAGTAGAGCCACACTGTCCATCTATGACGCTCTCTAGCAACTATGTAACACTTCTGACCCTCCCAGAAGCGAGTCACTTCAATGATTCCCTGCGGCTGCGAAAAACCACAAAAGTAGGGGTGTTAGAACCGAAATCCTGAGTACAAGTACCTCTAATGAAACAAATGAGCATAAAGAATAAAGATAGAAACTCATGCAATAACTTAGAGGTATGCAATTATAACAAATTCATAATTCAATTAACCATTCATGCAATAGAAAACAATTGTTAAGCATGAGGAAACATTTAATAAATAACAGAGATCACAAATTTAGCAATACAACCATTTAATATGCATTAGGGGACAAAATTAAGCATTAACTAATATTTAACAGTTAAAAGAACAAGTAATGATGCATGATCTAATGCATAGTATGCATGACTTTAGTGCAATGCATGAGTAAATTATTACCTCTTATTAGAATTTTTTTTCATATGCATGTCTCTATTAAATGCACACAATTTAAGTTCATTTTTTTAATTACCGTTGCCCGCGGATACACCAAACGGGTAAAATCCTTGAGGTCAAGTAGGGTTCCCAGGGTAGCTTAGCACACAATTTGTATTTTATTACTGGGTTCCAAACTTAGCCTTCGACCGAAACAACCTTCAGAACATTAGACCACCCATCTAATGTCGGGGACATCAGAGACTACCTATCCACAAGTGTCACTTTTCTTGGTATACCAAAACAACAGTTGTGTCTAGACACCACCCCCAAACAAAGTGACATACTCTCCCTAAAACCGCGGTTAGGAAAAAAAATCTCAATGTCGGATTCAGGGGTAACAATAGCGCACACTGAGTTTTTGTATCCTCGTGGTCTCCCAAAACCGAAACTCTAAGAGTCCCATTCTAACGATGAAATATCTCAGAACGTATATTACATTGTTCTTTTATCTTTATTTGCTTATTATTAAACCATTCTTAAATTTGCAATTCAGTATGCAAACAAAGGCACAATCTCGCACATTTTCCTGCGAGAACAATCACGGGACCACCGCTCGTGGAAAAACATAGAACAGTGAAATACAACGCAACAGACTTGATGTGATTTTTGTGATGCATTTAAAAATAAATAAAAGAGAAGCAAAACCAAAGCTCGAGGCTCTCCATGCCTGCGATGATTCACCTTGACCATTGATGCACCATATGCAAAAACCATAAGAGTATGCCATAGATGAAATAAATCACATGCTTTCTAAATGCATATTCATATATGCAAATTTTAACTATGCGCATGAACAAAGATGTTTATAAGCATATTTTTATTCAATTCATATGATGATGACAAATGCACGTTCTCATTTAATACACATATTCAAGTCAACTGCATGCTTTCATTCATTATGCATAATCATGTCAATAGCATGCTTTCACTGAACACTCATATTCATGTCCAATGCATGATTTCATTTAATGCATGTATTCAGGTCAAATGCATGCTATCATTCATGAGCTTTCTCAAAGTAAACAAGTGAACAACCATGCGATGATGCACGTGCCCAAACACAACAATTTAACTTATGCACATGCATAAGCTGCAGTCTTGTAATATTGCTTTGATTCAGCGTAATATATCAAGTACAGGAAAGTGAAATATATCATTCTTTACATGCATAGGGCTGAGTAGTAAATCTGAAAAATTACAAGCATAACTGCAAGACAATGGCTGATTCAACCCTCACTTATGCATAAATTGAGCATACAGTCACATATGAAACATATATGTATTCTTAACACGTATTTAGAGGATCCATAAACTAAAATTTAGCATCCAAAGAGTGTTGGATTGTTGTCAAAGTTCACTGGTATTAGACATGGATACAACTGGCTCATAGAAGAATCCAGGAAACACAACTTTCACCTTATCCTTTCAGCAACACATAAGATAAAAGTAGCAACAACAAAAGTAGTTGCAAAATGCCTTGCTGCTCAGGAAACATCTACCAAGTAATAACAGAATTGAAGATCATAAAGCATCATTGTCTAGAAGAGAAAGTGAATCCTCTATCACTTGTTGATGGCGTCATTGTCAATAGTCCAGAAAAAAGTAAATACTCAATTAATTTGATGATGAAAACAAACACCAAGAAACAAAAGGCCAGTAAACAATATTCAGAAGTATGCCTCTCATTAAAAACAAATACAGTGAAGCAAACAAAACTAGCAGTAGTATTAGCAATAAGTAGTCAGAATAGTTTCCATTGCCTGGAAAACTGAAAGAATCGTATGATTCTGATAATATTTACAGGTAGAAGCATAAGGATGCCAATCGGTATCACAGATGCCAAGTCTGTTACAGTTCTCTGAAGGGCCTTCTGTTCCTTCTCAGTAATTTCATCGCCAATAAGCACCCTCTTCAGTAGGACTGTTGCTGCTGCTACATCTATGGCAGGTCTGTCAATACCTGCCAGCCAGACCCAGCTGAACCTGGCAGGTCTGTCATGGCTCTGTCGGGTCTGGCCAAACCAGGCCAGACGAGCCGAGCTCGACTGGTCTGGTTGCCGGACCAAGAACCTTAATGTTAAATGCATGCGACAACACTTTAAGCATGAAAAAATTAAGTTCATACGTGCATGTACAGGTTTACATAAATTATATACTTTCCTATGCATAAAAACATACTATGCAACTTAGCTTTTTGCATGCACATACCAACATACACTCCAAGCCTAGATGCATGTACTTATTCACAAATTAAGATCATGTGCATATTCAGATTTCTCAAGTGATATGCATGCATATACAGAATTTAAATCTAGCAATAAACCACCATCCAAATGCTTTTTCAATAAAATATTCATGAAACATAAAAACTACCATAAAACAAGCATGTAACAAGCTATAGTTATTATGAAATAAATTTCTGTTTTAACAAATAACAAGCATGTACAGAAATTTTATTTTTGAAAAGATGAAAAGAATCAACAATACAACCATGGAGGAAGATCCATGAATCATCCTCAATGTGTTTTTGAGAAATCAGCCATATAAACATTTTTCCATCCAAGATATTGCATAGAAATCAAACCGGCATTCGATTTCTCACTCATATCCAAAAGAGGAGACCCATACCTTTGCAAAAATCGAAGGAAAATTGGGGTTGAGGTGCAAAAACGTGGGTGGTGGAGAAGATCCTCCTCCTCCTTCCTCTCTTTCCCTTTCTTTCTTTTCTCTCCTTTCTTTCCCTTCTCTTTTTTTTTTCTTAAGTAGAGAAAGAGAGGGAGGTGACCCCCCCCCCCTTCTCCAGCCCTCTCTAAATGGGCTTGAGAAGGAGAGTTTCCAAAATTTTGAAACTTCCTTCTCAACTTTCCAAAAATCTTCCAACTCCTCCATGTTGACTTTTCTAAAACTTTTCAATTCTTTTAAAACTCTCTCTTAATACTTCTTAAGCCTTCTTAGGTAAATAGGACTCTTTTAAGAAGTCCTACTAAGCCCTAAACCAAAATTTCGGAATTAATAGAATTAATTTAATAATTATTAATTTAATAATTATTTAATAATTAATTAAATAAATTTCGAATTTCCAAAGTTAGTTTAGTTACTAAAGGAGTCTTTTTAACCCTAACCAACTTTATTTTAAAGATTTAAACTGAATTTAAAGCTAAGATGTTTTTGGACATGGATTTGGATCCAGATCCAAAAATCCAAACCCATATCCAAAACAAAATTGGATCAGAATTTGGATCAGGTCTAGATTAAAGTGGGTCTTGAATTAGATCCAAACCCATATTAATTTGGATCATATGCATCGGATCCAACCCGATCCATTTCGACAAACCGCTCAATTTTTGAAAACTTGCGATTTTCGGGCCAACCGGAACTCGAATTCAGGAAAATAAAATATCATTGCGCTCAGAATTCTAAGACACATCCAACGACATATTATACTAATATCAAATTCTGAATTTCGTCAGGAAATAACCTGAATTTCGCTTGAGTTTAAAGGTCAAAATTAAAACTCTTTCTCACGCTTTGATTGGCTCGTTACGACCTTGTCGATGGGACATGTGCCAAGCCCAAACCCAAAGACACAAAATTGGATCAGAATTTGGATCAGGTCTAGATTAAAGTGGGTCTTGAATTAGATCCAAACCCATATTAATTTGGATCATATGCATCGGATCCAACCCGATCCATTTCGACAAACCGCTCAATTTTTGAAAACTTGCGATTTTTGGGCCAACCGGAACTCGAATTCAGGAAAATAAAATATCGTTGCGCTTAGAATTCTAAGACACATCCAACGGCATATTATACTAATATCAAATTCTGAATTTCGTCAGGAAATAACCTGAATTTCGCTTGAGTTTAAAGGTCAAAATTAAAACTCTTTCTCACGCTTCGATTGGCTCGTTACGACCTTGTCGATGGGACCTGTGCCAAGCCCAAACTCAAAGACATCAGTCTAAAAATCGAGCCTCAAACGATCTTTCTCCCAAACTTAGCCAAATTTTCAAAAATCTCATAAAATGACTAAGTACGAAAATACGCGATATTACAATTAAATATATACTTTATATACACACACGTAAGGGTGCGGGTACAGATGCCCTTATGATACAAACTGTTTCTTTTTTTTTTAATTTGACCTTATAGATGTGACCTACATGGTTGTTTAGTATAAGAATCGGCTTTTGGATGATCCCATTATGACATGTAAGTAGGTTTTTGAAGGGCTTCAAAATTAATGGCCCTCAAAATTTTTATATTTTTCAAGACTCAAAAAGTCATATTTTTTAATAGAAAACATGGTCCAACAGCCAGTTCCTAGCAAATGAACCATACCAAACACGTGGATTTGCAAAACAAGCCTCCAAACATCAAAATTGGGCTTCACTGCATTGTACACGGCATATGTAGATATTCTCAAACTGTTTTAATTGTAGCCAACTATTATTAGCAACACTTCAATGGCTGTGGCTCAGCACAAGAACCTGGAGATAATCCCTGGTAACTTGGTCGTCAAGATATAAATGGTGAAAAACTAGCCAAAGCAGTCTGCATACATAAATTAGGTTAAGGTAATCTGAATGTGAAGTCAACTTATCTTTGTAGGCCTAGCCTTGAGCATGGTCGCTGTTGAGTTGGTTTTAGAGTATTACAAGCACCAGGCTGGGTTTTCACTTATTTTAAATTTGCTGCTTTCTAATTTAGAGCACATATTTTCACCAACGAGTTTAATGCTCCCTTGGGTGGCCAAGCTTTCCACCAGATGAATGGCTGTGTGCCAGCATGTCTCAGTAGTATAAATCTGTCAGTTCGGAATTCTTTCAGGGAATTGGTTTTGTCCTCCTACCTTTTGGAGTTGAAAGCTACATTGCTAATTTCATCATTTATTGCAAAGTTAAGACATATACATCATATTATATACATGGTTTTATTTACCAAGTTGTTTATGTTATTTGATTTACAGGTCAAAGGAATCATCTTTTATAAATATTGCTGCTGGTGCCAATGAAGAAGTATGTACCTTATGAAATTGTTATGCTTTAAGTAATTGGAAGATCAATTTTAGAGCCCTTTGCCAATGCTGATTTTTTTTGTCAGATTACCCATCGCATTGTAAGTGATGAGAGAGAACCACTTCTTCCCACCTGATTCTTGTAAGGTATGGTTTCTGTTTTAAGCATTCAAGTAATGTGTCAATTATCAAAATGCTTAATGGTTATTGCTTGGTCTTATTCTTATTAACGGTTTAGGAGTAATGTATAGCAAATTCCTGGCATCTGTACCTTCCAAAAAAGCTGAAATTTCTTCCTTGCTATTGGACTAGATCTAGTATTTGGAAGATTTAGATTGTGCAACTCATGAGTTTACAACTTCACATAGAGTGGGTGGTGTACATTGATCTCACGTCTTGCCTACTATATAAGTTGGTTGAGCCAATGGAGGTTTCTAACCATGAATTAAGATCCCAGTTACAGATTATGTTGATGCTTTCAAGTCTCAGTAATTCTCCAAATTCTTGTATTTTGTAAAAGATGAAAACTCACCATCATTAAAGAAGATAAAGTGATAAAGCAGCAAAAAGAGAACAAAAAAACCAAAAAGCGTGTAGCTCCATGAAATTATATACCACCTGATTTATGCGTAATGGAATGGATTAAATCCAAAGAGACGTCACTTATGGATTTGCAAGAACACTCACAATCAAGAAAAACTCTTGATTGAATAAGCCACACCACCCTCACAAGGGTCAAAATATATTTGTTATTGCTTGGGAAAACCTCTTCAAGAGAGTAAGAAATACAAAGGCCTTGATGCCTATTTATAATACAAGAGCCCTTAAGGGAGCAGCCCAAAGTAGCTGTTGGGCTACTCCCAATGGTCACAACAGCTAGTTGGAGCTGCCCCCTCATTTCAAAAAGGAGAAAAGTACAAAAAAATAAATAAATAAAGAAAATAAAAGGTGGTCAGCCCCTAATGGGCTGACGCCTGTTACAATGAAATGACCAAAATACCCCTGATAGGTATTTCGGTTTACATAAATATATATATATATATATAAATATATATATATATATATATATATATATATATATATATATATATATATATATCTTAACTTATGGAAATTTAATTTTTCTCTTGAATTTATCTACCTAATTTAGGAATTTTTTTTATAAGTTTGCCAATTTTGTATGGTAAACGATGACTTGCTAAAGCATGGGAAATAAAGCTACTGCCATGATCAAAATGCCACCTAATAACTGACTTCTGAACCCAACTAGATCTTGGTAAAGGTTTAGGCAATTCCCTGCATGGATGATTTACCTCAACTTATGGACTTCACCACAAGTCTGCAAGTTACTGAGACTTCATGGGGCTGCGAAGGGACTAGGTGTCTTAGTTGACTCAAACCGATCAGATGAACCAATATTCAACAGGATCTCAAGAGCACCTAGTTGATTGCTTCGATAGTCAATGGTCTATATTAGAGTTCTATTATTGACCCCATAGGAAACCTGTGAATAATAAGAAACGTCATCGTACTTTTATATTTGCTTAACTTCAAATATCCTACTTTCTTCTTTGAGTTCATCGGGTACCTTTCAAGCAGTTGACAAGATCCCTTCAAGTCTGGCTCAGGGTTACCAGAAATGCTATAAGAGAGTGGGAAATGTGTTTCCCTGGAAACCGTTTTGGATCGAAAACTGTGTTTCCGAAACATCTGGGAACACCAAAAAATTATGCGTTTCCCCTCATGTTTCCCATGCATTTCCCAAGTGTTTCCCTTTCGTGGGATACATATTTTTTATTTTTTGTTTCATTAATTTATTATATTACTTTTTCTTAAACGTTTCCCATGTGTTTCCCTGTTTGTTTCCTAAATTGTTTTCCGTTTCCTGTTTCACATGCGCCAGGAAAACCTTGTTTCCCATTTCCATTTCCCAAGACGTTTCTTGTTTCCATTTCCCCTTCTGGCAACCTTGGTTCGGCTCAATATGGACCAGTATCTGAAGAACCTATTCCCAGTACAGAGCCATTCTATGGTTCTTGGGCAACTAACCTGACTGTTTTGAGCTACTAAATCTCTTTGATCTCTAGGTTAGATTCAATGCCTTTTCCAACACATCACTAGAAAATGAAAAAAAGTTATGCCGATGAATTGCAAAATGGTTTCTTTTTCTTCTCGTATTACTTGTTGTTTTCATTATATAGAGTTATCTGCTTTTCGTTTCTATGCAAAGTGAGTTACTCTGCAAAGCTATAATTGGTTGTTTTGCATGACTGCTTTTTGTGTTTGTAACAGGAAATCATAATCTGTAGGAAAGATTTTTTTGGCTGCACAATTCTCCACTGTCGAGATCAGCAAGTTTTACACAGATCAATGAAATAATATAATATAATTTTTTTCTTGCATTGCGGTTATCTAACTTAACCCTATCATCATCGTCCTGTGAGTGAAGATGGGCGAGAAAATAGTTTCTGAATTTGATAAGGGATATTGTGGTGGGTGGTGTAATTGAGATGGCAGATCTTCTCTCCTGCCATTGTTACAGAATATCTGATAAGGAGGTATCTGTATCTGTATCTGTCATAGATAAACCAAACATTCATGGCAAAGTATATAGCTATTGAGTTCTTTTATTTTTTTGTTCAATGTAATACTGAAAGTGAAAGTTATTTTGAAGATACGAGCATCATTCCTGGACATCATGTTTTCTTAATGAATTTCTTAATTGAGTGAATTGTTTTACTCTCTCTCTCTCTTTTACGGCATATCAATTTCATACCTGAAAAATGACAGTACTGAATGGCAAAAATGACATGTTTTTCGAAATGTTCAACAGTTTTTGAAATCCGCCTTATGTCCAAATTCACAAATACTTGAAATTTTCAGGACCTTTTACCTTTCATACGAGCGAACCTCCTGAGGTTCACATGACATATAGGTATGTTCTGATCTCACGACCTCATTAAAAAGTACATCCGCACGATTATTTTGAGGACCTCATGAAGTTTGGATAACCAATTTTGGACCTCATGCAAATACCTCGTACAATACCTCATAAATCTCTAATTAAATATTAAATAACTTAAATAAATGCCAAAACATTATCGCTAAATAATTACTAATTAATCGATCAATATTAGCTAATTAGTTTACCAGAAAATGATATTTAATCAATGTTAAGTACTAGAATAATTCATACAAATTTCTCTTTTATTTATTTAGAAATTTTGAGAAATTTGCCGAATTTACATTAGTTGTATGACGATTTGCTTACCAAAAAAATTAATGATTGAGAACCTTTCCAGTGGCTAACAACAAGCTCAATCAATCAAAAAATTGCTTTCAGCCGAAGGTTTAATAATCTTAAGCGCTGTCGTGAGTTTTTGAAAGATCTTAAGTATAATCATGAGTTTTCATCTAAATCATCATTTTAACTGAATTAAGCTCTAAGAAGTCAGCCAGCAGAAGCACAGGCATTTAATAGTCCCTTAGAACAGAATTCGTGAAAAGACCATCGAAGACAAATATGAAAGACATTGTTCTAGCGAACTAAGTTCTAGAGAGTTAGCCAGTGTGGAAGCGCTCCTTCTAGTCAAGAGGAGCCCTGTAGAACCTAGTTTAAGTATGGAACTATCTTAGCCAAATGAATTGGTAGAAAATAGCGGAAGATCTTTCTTTTGAAAAAGGGTTACAAATCTTGGGCGAGTCATAGGTAATATAAACAAGCATGTGAATGGATCTTCGTGCCTTGGACATAGATCCATATTCCAACTCAGAATCTGGTTTCAATTTGAGAAACTTAAAATTCGAAACATAAAGTTAGCTTAGGTAACATGCCACATGCCAAATGCCAAACCATTCAACTTTTAAGCAAACAAACAATTTAAAACAAAGTTTACATCCATCAAATGTTTAAAGGTTTTAAAGTCAAATAAAAAAACTGAATCTAATCTATGCTCTGATTAGGGATTGGTTCAACCGCCTCCTCATCCATGCATCTCATCATCGCAACTACACCCATCTACAATGTTGTTAAATATGGGGCTGGACTCATCGAGTCTGGTAGGTGTATAATCACCTTACATGTTTGCAAAGAATTAAAGCATACAATTTGCATTTAAATCATAACATTAAATGAACATGCTACATACATTTGTAAACATCTATAATCATGTTTTAAAGCACATACATTTATAACCATCTTTACTCATTCCTCAATCACCATATCATGCTATATGTTTTAATTGCCTGAGGGTCTAACTGCCCACACCCAAGGCGGCGGTCCATAATTAAGAGAAAACCCACAATGGAAAAACAAGAAGCTAGGATGCATCCAATACCGATTGCAATGGTCAAGAATCTACCACTTAGGATACATTGGTACTTCAGGTCTTTACCTTTCGAGGACTGAAGACCAGTGAGACGCCTTTCTTTAAAAAAAAATCAAAGACAAATATACGGCTAAAATCTATATATATCATGATCACTCATAGCTGTACCATTTACCCTCTCCAAGGTAGACCAGGTAAATGGATGAGTTATTAGGTCTCTTTAAACAAATGGTTTAATATGTTCTATAACTCATCCACCAATGCTCTATTGCCTTTAAACCCATTTGAGCATCTCGCCCGTGAAAACGAATCAACAAGTTATGTGTGTATGTATGTATCATATCATACTGCACATTCTGCACTCATGGGGTCATCAACCCAATGCTTATTCAAGAGCCATCACAAGTATATGCATGTCTTGCACGCTTTACAATACGAACATATATCACATGTCTATAAGCATTTAGTCACCATACGATTCTATGTACCATAATTTCAAATATGAGCACTGTTATGTTAATGCATGACTTACACACCTTACAGAACAACATGTAATATCATAATAACATGTTTATGCATGCCTTACATGCCTTATATAACAATGACATATTTTATTAACACATAACATGATAGCATATACATCATGCTTTATTTCAACATGTTATAATAGCATATACATCATGCTTAACATTATAAGCATTATTCAACGTCATGGCCACATATAACATCATGCTTCCTTTCAATCATTACAAGCATGATAACAAATTAGATTACCATATACATACACATGGTATAAGAATGAATTTGCATACAAGATTTTGGTGCCCATACACATGCACCGAATCCGAATTTAAATGCGCTTACCCATAGCACTATTTACTTACCATAAATTGGATTTTGAGTGCTCATGTACATAGCACCATTACATATCATAAAACTGTTTTGTAGTGCCCATTCATATAGCACTTATCACATATCATAAAACTGATTTATAGTGTCCATTCACGTAACATTTATCATATATAAAAAAACTAAATTTTAGTGCCTATGCACATAACACTAATCATGTATCATAAAAACTAATTTTTAGTGTTCGCATGCATAACACTAATCACATATACAAATATGATTTTAGTGCCTATATACATAGCATTAATCATTAGTGCTCACATGCATAACATTAATCACATATACAAATATAATTTTTAGTGCCTATACACATAACACTAATCATGTATTATAAAAACTGTTTTTTAGTGTTCATGTGTATAATACTAATCACATATGTAAATTTGATTTTAGTGTCTATACACATAGCACTATTGTATTGTAAAAACTGATTTTTAATGTTCATATGTATAACACTACACATACAAATCTGATTTTCATATGCACATAATCATTTTTAAAAATTCAAAATTTTGTAACACATGCCTTTTATATGCATATAAAATTTTAGATTTTTGCATAAGACATATTCCAAATTTGCATGTCACCATTGAATTTAAATATTCATAACATATCCAAACATGTATTTAGGATTCGAATTTGAGAAAACCCCCAAATCCATAACATGAATATCATCTAAAACATAGAGATTAACATTCCTACATGTAATTAAGATTCCTATTTGCATGGATTAGCATCTAATCATGCATGTAGCATCCGGTTTTAGAAAAACCCTAAATCTATAATATGAACATCATCTAAAACATATAGATTAATATTCCTACATGCAATTAAAATTAAATTAGGCATGATACAATACTTTAATATAGGATTAGAGTACAAATTAGGAAAAACCTCTCAATTTCATCATAAGAATTGAATATAAATTGCATGAATTAATAATCGTTAGCATTTAAAATTCAATCAAGCATGATATACCACTCTAATATGGGATTAGAGTGTGAATTAGAGAAAATCTCTGACAAAAAGATTTACTCTAATTTGCATGAATTACTATTTTAACATGCAATTAAAATTCAATTAGGCATGATACAACACTCTAATATGATGTTAGAGTGTGGACTAGGAAAACCCCCCAATTCCAACATAGGAATTGAATATAAATTGCATGAATTAATAATCTAACATGTATTTAAAATTTAATTAAGTATGATACACCACTTTAATATGGGATTAGAGTGTAAATTAGGAAAAATCCTGAAATCCAACACAAGAATTAATTCTAATTCGCATGAATTACTATTCTAACATGCAATTAAAATTCAATTAAGCATGCTACGTTACTTCATCATGCAATTAAACTCTAAATTTAAAAAATTCTTAATTACTATACATGATTTAAATAGATTATCATGTTTGAATTTTCTACGTTCATACAAGGATCAAACCCCTACCTTTTTAGAAGTGGAATTCTAAAAAAATTCTAGGGGAAATTCCTGAAATATAATCGAATTTAGAATCCGACTCCTACAAAATCGTGTGAGTGAGGGGAAACACCTTCTACAAACCGAGATTAAAGAGAGAGAGAATGAATGAGAACTCAACACCAAACTCATGTGGGAGAGGGTTCTTCCTTCTTTAAGAGCACCTCCGCCTTCTTTCAAAATTGTAAACTCTTCAAACATGAACTCTTCTCAAATTCGTGAACTTATGAATAGAGAGCCACCAAGGTCGTGATCTTGTGAAGGAATGCTCCACCAAAATGTGAATTTGGGAGGAACTCCACCAAAATCGTGAACTAAGGTGAGGTTTCCTCTACTTTTGTAAACTAGAGAGAGAGAGAGAGAGAGAGAGAGAGAGAGAGAGAGAGATGAAAATGAAGTGCTAGATATAGCCCAAGTTAGTTATTATGTTTGCTATGATTTTGACAAGTTGAGGGTTGAGATTTGATGAGGAGAGATGGAGGTTCAGGATTAACCCAATATAGTTATTAGGGTTTCTCTCATTTTGACAAGTGGAGGGTTAAGATGCATTGAAATGAAAGGCTAGGATCATGCTATATAAGATCAAGAAGCTTTTCAAAGCTTCTTTATTCTAACCACTTTAGAATCAAGTGGGGGTGTGGGCCTCACTCATCTCCCTCTAGAGAGGTCGACTAATGGAGGAGAGAGAGGGGATGTTGACTAGGAGGGGGAGCTTCTAGTGCCCCCTCCATTTGGTTGGTGACTTGCTTAAGTGGTTGGCCAAGTTGGCCTAGCTCCCACTTGCTTATCTCCCTAGCTCTAAGCTTGAAACTTGTCCTACTTAGCTCCCTCCTTGGCTCATGACTTGCCACATGTCCTACTTGGTTTTTCACTGCTAACAATCTTAGCTCTTAGCTTGCCACATGTCCTACTTGGTTCCTCATTACTAACCTCTTTAGATCTTAGCTTGCCACATGTCACACATGGTTTTCTATTTCTAACCTTCTTAGCTCTTAGGTTGCCACATGTCCCACATGACTCCTACTTCTAACTTCCTTAGCTCTTAGCTTGCTACATGTCCCACACAACTCCTACACATGTCTTTCTGTGAGACCCACAATTTTTAGGTATTTTAATATAATATAAAGAAATTTTAAATATAAAAATGCTGATTCTATATGTTTCTTACATTTCTAGAACATAGAGTTTCTATATTAATTAACCGAAAATGTTGAATTAATACTCATTTGTTAAATTTGATTTAAAAAGCAAGATCTAATTAGTTTAGAATAGTTGAATTATGCCTTAAGCCACAATTTCATTTAATGAAAAATAAATTACAGTATTTATGTAAAGTTTTTAACTTAGTGGACTAGATCAAGCTAGAAGGTCCAAAGTAGAAAGAAAGACTAAAAATGGAATTTTAAAAAAGTAAAGACTTAAAATGAAATTTCAGAAAAATGAAGACTCAAAACAAAATTTTAAAAAATTAAAGACTCAAAATGGAATCTCAAAAAAATAAAGACTAAAGATGGAATTTTGTAAAATTAAAGACTCAATATGGAATTTTGAGAAAAATAAGATCTAATATAGAATTAGCATCAATTGAGGTTGCTAAATAGAATATCAAAGAAATAATAAAATAATAAATAATTAAAGTAAAAAGAAAAGGTAACTAGGTAGTTAGGATAGTTTGATTTAAACAAAATGGAAGTACAACAAGGAGGGGGGTGATTTTTGATAATGATGGGATTTGGATTTTTGAATCCAAGTGAGATACACCCAATCCCAAAGTGAATCTCCAAAATATCATAGGTAGAACAAATAAAGTAGAGAATCTAGAATCTCTAGTTTGGAATAGGTTTCCATATTAAAAAAATTCTAATGCTTGAAAGAAATTTTTTGAGAATTAAGATGATTAAATCTCAACCCTTGATTCCTTGTAATAGATCCAAGCCACACATATTGGATGTAATCATTACCTTAACCTTATAAATATCCATCAATTTATGAAGGAGAGACATCTAAGAGTTTACCAACTCTTTCTCTCTCTTATTTTTATCTTTCACGAGTTTTGCATTTTTCTCTTTCTTCACTTAAGTGTAGTGAAGGGTGCCAATTAGGAACTCTTCTCTACACCTCTAGTGAGTTGAAAGATCCAAGTGAAGAAGAAGTTCAAAGCCTAGTTGCATTTCACAAGTCAAGATAAGTGGATTTATTATTTATGCATCTTGATAATTATTCAAACCCTTATCTCTCTTTTATTCTCTCTCTTCTCAAACTATATAAACATGTGTTTCCATAACACATATAAATATGGCAAAGGAATGTGCATATTATTATCTCTTTCCCCCTTATCTCCCTTTCTTGAATCACACAATTTTGGCAATGTTCATCTGAAATGGAGAAACACCAATTTCAATGGTGTTTTCTCATTTTAAGAACCATGATCAACCATAAAAATTAGTTAGTTTCATGGAGTTTTCATTCTTAAGAATTTAAGCATCTCACAAATTTTTAATTCCACCTAAGCCTACTTAAGAAAATCATGCTACTCTATAATTTAGAAGATTCTTGGAAATCCATGTGAATATGAAAATTAAAAACTTGATTTCATGAAAATTCATGTGAAGATGATGAGATTCAATTATGAGAAATGCTTTCTTGAAAATAATTAATGTGAATGTGAAAATTGAATTTTTGATTCTCAAAATTCGTATGAAAGTGATGAAATTCATGTGGGGAAAATGAATTATTGAAAATTCATATAAATATGATGGAATTTATAGACGGGAAGTTGATACTTTGAGTAATTCATGTGAGTGAGATAGGATTTATTAAATTAGCATTTGGTTTTTCAAAATCTTTGGATGTATGTGATATGAGAAATTAAGTCTTGAAGATTAACAATTTAAAAAGTCCTTTTAAAGACTTTATAAAAAGGGAAATATTTTTTTTAAGACTGATGAATCTCTTAAAAAAATCATGTGATTAGAATATAACTCACTCAATGAAAATGAATTTGAAAAAAAAATTGGATGATCATGATTCACTCAATAAAAAATGAATTTGGAAAATTCAGATGATTATGATTCACTCAATGAAAATGAATTTGGAAAATTTGGATGAATATGATTCAATCAGTGGAAAATGAATTTGGAAATGATTCACTCAATGGAAAATGAATTTGGAAATGATTCTCTCAATGAAAATTGAATTTGGAAATTCGAATGAATATAGATAACCAAAGTGAGAAGTGATTACTTAGAAAATATCTACTCGAATCCCTAATTTCCTTGATGAAAAGTTAAATAAAAAATGAAGGGTTTCAAGGGATGAAAGATACACTCAATATATTGTTCATAAGCTGATTTAAGGCTCTTATCTTTGAAAAGTATAAAACTGCAATTGGGGATTTTCAAAAGGATGAGACAATTTTTGAAAGTACTCAAATGTGCCTACACGCAGTATGGTCGAGACCAGGTCTGCCCCAATCAAACCACACAGGTCTGAACCAAATTTGGTTCAGACCTAGGTCACTAAAAGTCGGCACAGCCAACCGAACTAGGTTCAGCTGGTCTGCACCGAGTTAGCCGAAACCTGCTGGACCAAGTAATTTGGTCCAACCATGGTTAAAAGAAGAGCTGTCTGTCCCAGATCAGCCTAGACAGACCAGCAACACGTCTGCTACTTCTTAAGAAAAATGAGAATAAAGAAAAACAAAATGAAAAATAAAAATAAAAGGAGGAGAGCAAGAAATCAAAATTTGGTTTTTGAGAAAATAGCAAGGGTAGTATACAAAGGGTTTCATTGCGAAAGCTTGAGTTTTATAAGATTTGTACCAATACGATACTCACACTTTCAAAATAAAGTGTTCAAAGAATGATACAACTCCAAAGAAAAGAAGAATTCTTATTCAATACTCGATTAGGCACGAGAAAATCAATAGAGCATCAAACACTTGTGACTACACAATATTGTTGCCTTAGAAAGGCTAGACATGTCTATACTTATACTCTAGCCAAGGCAAGTTGAAAGAATTCACATGTCTATGCATGTGCAAGAGGCATGACCAAAACTCTACAAAGCTTATGACAAAAGCTAGGTAACGATGCGATGAAAATACTTATAAGATTCGCCAAACATTCACGAAAATCATATACATATGATCACAAATGTGACAAATGCACATTGATGTAGAATAACATACTTATGCTTGATATCGTTACATGAATGTCTATGCATAGGCCGAGTGCCATATATATAACACTTGTGTGATAGTGTGCTATATTGCCTAAAAAATGAAAGAATAGGAAAACAAAAACACATATGACATGTACATGCATAAGTAGCATATGTTGCATAAAGACCACTGATTTCAATGTTCATATTTTCTATGAATTGTCTCTAAATAACTATGATGCCTATATAAAATGATAGTACATCTATTTGCATGTAAAGTGTTATGCTATGAATTGATGCAATAAGGCATGATGAACATCTCTTGACTTATGTGTGAAATGAACTAACTGCGAAAGGCATTAGTGCTCTAATAAGAGCGTGGGTGGGCTGCGACCCCACGTCGTGAGAGAAAGTCTCACTATATGTACTAATGATGACACATTAAATCATGAATACACTGGCAAGGTGCTTGTTTGAGAAGCACATGATTTGGGCTGGGTATAGACCTTGTCATGACATATTGCCTTGCGGGGAGTATGGGGCTATTGAGCCTTAACACCTCGTATGACGCAAGAGCATAACTACTGAAATTACCCATAATAAAGATAAAGACGCCCACACCACCCATTCATAAATTGGTTCACCTAAGAGAGGGTAAATGGTACAACCTCGAGTGACAACTGTCGCATGTATATGTAAACTACATATCATATCGACTTAAACAATGAGGAGCAAGGCATCCTCAGACCTCCCTCACTCAGAGTCAGGGAGGTCCAGGTCACCAGATAGAGGGTGGACTTTAGTTGATGCAGCGATAGAGATTGCAATATGGATGTACCCATGCACCGATTATCTCTCGGTCCTTAGGAGGCCGTGACTTGGGTTGGTTTCCCGGCCAGCAGGTACTATGGCAAATATACCCTTTGCATAATGAATAACGTAGTATACTCTCACCGACACGATGAATACCTCTGAGTACCCAGAGGCATAAGCCTACTAAAACTTAATACTAACCTTGCTAACTTACACTTATTTAAATGCAATCTAAATCTAATTTAAAATTATAAATCATATTTAGGTAAAATTATACTTATTTATTTAATAATCATGAAAAAATCACATAAAATGCCATCCAATTCTTATCATGAAAAAATCATCTTCAGGATGCTTCCCAACTATTTGGATCATTTGACAAAGGCTAATCCCAGAGCGTTAGGGTACATTTAGATCAATTTAAGTACCTATTCTTATCATTTTGTCCATGCATAGATAGTTTTTTGAAAAGATGTCATCCAATTATTATGGTAGATGACACATTCTTAAAAGGACAATAGATAAGTATATTGTTGTTAGCCCATAGTATTGATCTTTATGATGAGATATTTATTTATTTAAAGTTTTTTAATAAACTGCTTGAATGTCATATGCTTTTTTATGTATATCTTAGGTAGTTCGTGACGTATATACATAAAGAAAAACATGACAGCAGAAAAAGAACAAACCTCCACCCCCAGCCTCAAGCAATGATTCAATTGCAGTAAGATGTAAAATGAATTAAGTTATGTGTGTATACAATCAGTAGTGTTGATATGTACGTATTTATATTCATTTTCAATTGATCATGAAAACAAGTTTGTGAGAACGAGGATGTGAGTGATGTAAGTGTTAGTTTTACACATTTATTTGTTTATTACATTTGCATGTAGACTCATGAATCTAACATGAATGTATCACATACTATGAATTTATATAGCAATTATATAGATTCATAGAAAGACTCACATACTTGCATTTACGTTTACAACACAACAAAAATTCTTTCTCATTGTTTTGAGTTTGCTCTCTCTATTCTCTCCTTCTTCTCCCTCTTGCTTTTTCTTTCATCTTCTTCCTTTTCCTCTATCTTTCTTGTGGTTTTTCTCTTTGTAAACACCCCAAATTTCCCTCGTTCATTTTCAAACACCCCCTTTCAATAGATGCCAATCCCCTTAGGTCAGCCCACCCCTAGTCCAATCTAGTTTAGGTGTCATTTTGCCCTTTTTTTTCAGTAAAATTACTATTTTACCCCTAGGTTACCTTAGATCTCCGTCAGTCAGAGTGAACCAAGTTCTTTTTTAAGTTCAGAACAGTTAGATTGTTTGTCATTTCTAGCTCCCCTGAGCTCACGATGAGTGAATCCTGTTCATTTCTGACCATTTCAACTAAAATCGATCCATTTCCTAAAAAATAAGCTTAATTTTAGCTCGGGTTTCAGTTAATTGCTTCCAAGTCGGTCAATTCCAGTCAATCCTGTTACCTTGTGTCTAACTTGAGTTCACCAGAAGCTCAAGTAGTCCAATTCCAGTTCGAATCCATTTCCCATACTGTTGGAGTGCACTTAAGCTCATTTCAGCTGAAATTGAGCTAAGTCTTGTCAGTCTAGCTAGTATTTGAGCTCCAAATTTAGTTCACCTCAGTATAACTGACCTTCATTTCAGCTCACTCTTAGTATATTTTCATAATGCACTTCACTCCAGTGTTCATTTCTCACCATTTTCCAAAGAATGATATCATTTCTCGGCCATCCAGTTTAGGAGCTTAGTTGAGTTAACATCTTTTTAGTTCCTCTAAGTTTAGAAACCCTAGAAACCAGTTCAATCCAGTTTAAACCAGTTGAAACCTCATTTTCTAGTGTCACTCTTTGCCTTGCAGGGGCAAAATCATTTCTCAGGTCATTTTTTATTCAAAACATCAATTTTATCATTTTCCAAGCTGGTACAAGTATCAGTCTGGGCTTGGATCAAATCCTTCTCTAAAATTTTAGTTATATCCGAGATCTAATTCATATTTAGATCAAATCCAGTATCGAATATGCTATTCAATATCCAGTTTCTATCCTTAGACAACAATTTTCAATTCTTTGTCTCCGCCAGGGGTCTGGGATTCCAAATCCCTCATCCAGGATTTGCATTTCGCATGTCATCACATGTCATTTCATATCATTGCATGCCATATCATGTCATTGTATGCCAGTTCATGTCATTGCATATCATTTTCGAGATCCAACACTCTTGTTTTCAAAATATCAAATCCAGACTCGATTTTAAAACCTTTCTTTCAAAATCAATTTCAAAAACCTGGGTTTTAAAACCATTTTTTGCCATTTGGCCAACCCCCAGGGCTTTACATTCCTTATTTCAAAGCATTTTCTTTAGAAAAATGATTTGGATTGCCTTTAAACTTGATTTCTAAATCAATTTACCATTTTTACCAATTTTCTTCAAGTGGGGCCCACCCTGCAGGAAGTTCTAAACCTAATTTTCATTTTTATTCAATTTTATTTTATTTTCATGTTTTGTTTATTTCAAAAATACAAAAAATTTAGTGGATCTAGGTGTCTTAAAGTTTCTTGAAAATCTTGTTTTTAACCCCTTTATTTTCACCATTTTCAAAATCATTTTTGAAAACCAAATGGGGCTCACCTTAGGTGGCACCATATTTGAAGGTATTTAAGTTAATTTAGGTTAGTTAGAGTTTTAATTAAATTAAAGTTTGAAAAGTCAAATCAATTAAGGAAACTCCCCCCCCCCCCCCCCTTTGGCTTATCTCTTAATTAATTAAGAGAGTTCCGGCTAGATCAGAACTCTCTAAACCTAAAGTCAAAAAAATCTATTAAAAGGGACCCATAGGGGGGTTGACCCTCATGTTCTCTCATTGCTCTCTCTCTCTCTCTCTCTCTCTCCTAAACTCTCCTTCTCCTCCAACAGTCTCCTCCATTGAAGACCCAAGCTGAGCTTCTTTCCCCTCTTGTTTTTTTATTAATTTTTATTTGTTTTCTTTGATTTTCCATTAAATCCACCCTTGCCGCCCCTCTTGCTTGGATATTTTCCCTTCTTTTTCTATTCAAGAACCATGTTCACGATCCAAGATGATGATCTAATGAGTATTTAATATGCTTTATATGTTTTTGATCCATGAATAATGTTTATGTTTTGTTTATTTCATGAACGCTAAAAAAAGATTGAGATTCGATCCCTCTATGGATCAAATCCCTCTTTTAATGGCTAAATCAAATTCTCGATCATGCTTCCCTATGTTTTTATTTTTATTTCATCATGCTCATGCATATTTTCATTATTTCATACGTTTAATCATGATTCATGACATTAGTTACACGTTTTATAAATTTTAGTATGCTTAATTAGATTTCTTTTTGTTTTAGGGTTTTAGTTTTACAGTCTTCAATTCTGACCACTATTAATACTATTATTTTTCTAGTTTATATTCATCATTTAAATCTGAAATTTTTATGGTAGAATCATGCATCTTTTTAAGGTTTCCAGTAAAAAAATTGGATTTTTCTGATTTATGTAACTCTATTTTCAAAAATCTAAGCTGAGACCTATTTTTTGCACCGTTAAAACGTTGTGCAGAAACATGTGCTACTTGTTGAGATCATATCTACCTCACCAGATATTGTATTTTAGATCCATAAAAATAAGCATCTTCATCAGAGTGTCTACTTTAATCTGTGAAATTTTTATAATTTTCTATGACCATTTATTATTCTGTTTTTATCCGACATCAAAACCTGTGTTTCTTGAATCGACATGCACAGTTCAGAGTCAGGTTTATCTTGCCGGAATGATATCTCTTTAACTGAAGATTGTATCGATGATCCGTAAAAAGTGACCAATCCGTCTGTGTGTCTACTTTCTGTGGTGTAATTTTTATAAATTTTCACTATCGTTTTCTATTTTTGTGAAGTCCGAAATCAGAGTCAGTGTTTCTTGAATCGTCAGGCACGATTCAAACCCTGAGTCATCTTGCCGGAATGATTTCTCCCTCACCAAAAATTGTATTTCTGATCCGTAAAAAGGATTTTTTTCGTTATTATGTCTAGTTCATTTCTGAAAAAAATTATGATTTTTTATGGACGTTTTCTTTTTTTCTTGAAACCAGAACCAGGGCCTGTCTTTCTTGTATCGTTATGCATAGGCCAGAATCAAGTGTGTTTTGCCAGAATCCTATCTCTCTAACTGGAGATCATATTCCTGATCTATAAAAAGGGTTATTGTCATTGATTTGTCTAGTTTCTCTCTGTTAAATTTTATAAGTTTTAATTTTTGTTTGATATGTCATTCTGGTCTGACACCATAATAGGTACAGAATCGTAGGTAAAATAGCATATTCTTTCTCTTTTTTTATTTAATATTTATTGCTTAAATAATCATAAAAATTTGTTTTTCAGTTGCATATTATTTTTAGGGTTATTAGAAGTGTCCATGTCAATTTTTATTATTTTTGAAATTCATTTTATATGTTATTTAGTTATTTCATAAAAATAGGATGCCCGCGGAGTTCTGATTTAACCAAAACGCTGGCAAATTTTATCTTTTTTACATATTTTATTATTTTAATACATTGTTTTCATGATTTTTGAATTTGATCACCTTCATAATCATATCAGGGTGCTCTCCACCCGATTTGTCATTGTTTTGAATCCATTTGGTCTTCGGACTAAGCGTATTACAATTTTTTTTTCTGAAAACCTTGTTTTGCAAATAAGATCAAATTTTAAGGGTATTTTAGTCATTTCCCCCAATTCCAAATTTCTAATATATTTACTTTTATTATTCATTTAGTTAGGCACTATTCATTATGTTATTTAATGATTTTTATTTCAGGGAAACACAAAAAAAGACTTATATCCTGATAAATCCATCAATTTCTTGATATTGTTGGATGAATCCAAAAAAACCGACATTTTTCTACTAACTTGTTTGCTAATTTTGCAAGAAATCCCAATATTAGATTTTCCTTTATTTTTCATTTCTCTTTTCCTTATTTTATTTCAATTATTGATGTAAATTGTAATTATAATAAAAATATTTTCCTTTTCTGCATAAATTAGGGTTGCATTTGCATATAGTTTAATTCCAATATTAACTATGATGGATGGTGATTCATGCATATTTCAAATTCACAATGGTTAACACAAATGACATATGCACTTGCTTCTAGGAAGTTAATAAACTTAGTGGAATTCGTATTTGTGGCTATAGTCAGAATACAAATGAAATTCAGATTTATCTTCTTTTAAGTTACAAACGGCCTACACTCTTAGGCTATCTTAAAAAAACATTGCATATTTTCAAAAGCTTTTCTAGGTAATTTTCCTTTTAGATTCAAATACTATATATTCAATACATATTCGTGGTCATAGTCAAGGATATGTGGCAAATCTATCTTCTTTAAATTCTATAAGACAAAAAAATCCTTTTACAAATAATTTTTTCTGAAATTCTTCAGAAAATATTTTCACAAACTATATCCATGCATCATCTAGGTTTAGATTACTTTATGAAAGAGTTCATAGGGCCACACGCCCATCCCTTTTGAGTTATTTCAGAGTTTAAATTAAAAAAAAATCAATTTTCTCAAAGTTACACGGGTTTTCATCAAAAATCATTTTTCAAGTTTTTCCCCTTTTCCAAATATTTTTCTAAGTTCAATTCATGGTTTTTTGAGTTTCCATTTCTTCAAAAATATTTTTCAAGTGTGGCTCACGATTTTTCAATCATCTCCTTTTTCAAGTATTTTTCCAGGATATTCGAAGCATACATCATGTTTTCAATCTGCATTTTTCAAAGTCATAGCACATGCCTGCTTCTTCATGCATTTAGGAAATCGAATAACAATTTAGACAGTTGAGCAAAGCAAAGCAAAGCAAAGCACATGGTTGATCCTTGGTTCAATTACCCTTGGTTATGGCGCCAGGAATGGTTGAACATCGTACCGACATGCAAGTCCCATTCTACGGATTTTTCTTGCATTTTAAAATGGAGATGAGTTATTTTCAAATCTTTTTCAAAAGGTCAGTTTGACTTGCAAAAGTAAAATTTTACATAATAACACTTTGATTTCTAATAAAACAAACCTTGTACCAAACCCCCCATGTGTGGGATTGATGTTGGATTTGATGAAATTAAAATAGAGAAGATTTTTAGAAGAAAACCCTTTTCAAAAAATATTTTTGTTAAAAATCAATTTTTCTTGGATTTGAATTATCAAGTTATAAAACAAAAAGTTTTTTGTAAAATCTATTTCGGATTAGTGAAAAGGGGTTTAATTCGATTTTTCCAGCAAAAAACCAGTTTATCCCCTAGAAAGAACGATCTACTTGAAAAAGAAACAAATAAAAATTTTTATGTCGTGTATTATGAATTTTCAAAAACAAAAACCATATTTAAATTAAAGTAGGGTAAAATTCTATTGATTTCTTATGTAAATCTTAGTTAAAATTTGTGATATAATGTTCTTATGCATGTGCTATACTGTTTATCATGTTTTGTTATTTTTATCATAGAAAAATATGCATCTCTATGTTTGAAATTGTGAAAATACCAAAATTATTTTTGAGAAAATAGGGTTCGAGAAGATGGATCAATTTTCTAGCCTAATAGCTGCGAAAATGAGATTTGTCTATGATAGATTATATAAAAATTATATGCTAATATTTTTGAAATTTATTTAATGAGCTCATGTGAAAAAAAAAATAAAAATATGAATTTGGGTGGCCTATTTATGATCACTCGAATGCATATTACCCGTTATTACGTATATTCAGCCTAACACCTGACTGGTAAATCATTCGTATCTCCCTCATCCAAAGAAATTTTATGAACAATTTTTTATGTTACAATTTTTTGCGTTGGAAAGCTAACAAAATTTTACATAATCTATGAAATTTTGAGGTCTGTTCTTGGAATGAGCACTGAACCGTGATAATCATAACCAAAAAGTATAGACATGCACTAAACCAGTCACATCTCCCTCATCTAGAGGAATTTTTATGAAAGGTTTCTGGCATTAGAAAGCGGACAAAATTATCTACATCCTGTAAAAATTTTAGATCTGTCTAATGAATGTACACTTTTTTGTGACAGTTGTAACAATCAGACAAAATTGAGGTCCAATTGGTTCTGAATTGGCTAAAGGCTCGATTAGCAAACATATGCAATATTTCTACGACTTTAGAGTATGTTTTGAAAACCATATTATACTATATATATATACTGTTAAAAAAATTGTTATGTAGGGATTTGAGTGCTCAACATGGGGCACAAATTGAATAAAATAATTATGCACATTTGAACGAAATGATTATGCACGAAATGGGCTTTATCGCCACTTACTTTTGAACCGTGCAAAATGAACTTTTATTGTAAATGAATATGGATGCTAAATTTTGTATGACTGCTGCACGTACATAAATGAATGCAAAGTTAAAGAAATGCAATAACACATAAGTATTGTCTTGCATTTGAAACATGTGCATCCATGAGCTCTAAAGGGGGTCGAATTGTGTAAATATGATTCAATTAAGTGTTACATAGAAACAATGAACTAAATGAGTTTAAACATGTAACACTAAAACACTGATGCTTATAAGAAGAGGGTAAGCAATACTATTCTAGCTTTGTGGATACCTTATTTGTGCATGGAAAGTTGCTCCTCCCCAACCGTGAAGATAGGAGAACCCTCCACATTAGACTGTAGTGTGGAGGAACAAAATCTCATGAGTAAAGTCTGATGCATCAGGATGGTAGAGTTGGGAGCTTCTCTCGCTCTTGTCGTCCCTCACTGAACACTGGTGAATGGTGCCTAGCCAGGCCAAAGCCATAATTGTCTGAAAACACTGCTTGCTCCATGACCCTGATCTAGGTTACTACCTATGTTTGTACCCACAAGGATAAGAATTGAAACATAAAGTGAATATGCATTTAGTTAGGCATAACATGCATCATTTAAAAATAAAACTTAATTAAAGATGTTAAGGCCACTCATGCATACAATTTCAAATTTTGCAATGGTAAGTACATGCATTTTTAACTGCTTATGCATATTTTAAAGCTTATGGTTAAGTGTTTACTTTTGATTCAAAGAGATATGTAAATGAATGCTTGAAAAATCCCGTAAAGCATTGTACACATATATCCTTAGTGTGAGTATCAGATTATTCTTTTGCATGCATGTTTTAATTTATGTGTATTGAATAGCTCTGTCGTATTGAGGACTTAATTGTCTGACCCTATTATTATTTAAAGTTTTCATGTAGTGAATAAATGACCATGCGATGGCAGGAGGTTGTGACAGGGACTAAGCCAGGCCTTTTCCATTTTTGAACTTTGTTTTAGATTGCAAGCCTTTGTAAGTGCTCAAGAATATTCATTTAATTTAGAAGGACTATGTTATTATTTAATTCAAAGTATAAGGGACATTTAATTATTTATGGATGTTCAATTTTAAATTTGAAGTGTATTTGAAAAGGATGTAATCGATATTTGATATGCCAAAGCTTTTATCTCGTTTAGATTCTCACTGTAATTTATAAATCTATTTCAAAAAAAAAAATTACGCTATTTTCGAGATATAAATTTTGGGGTGTTCCAACTTGGTATCAGAGAAGAAGGAAAAGTTTGGCTCAAACTCGTTCAATTGACCGACATCGCCTGGTGAGTGTGTTAGTTTTAATTTTTTTTGCACTGATATGAAAGTAATTCCTAAAATATTTATATTTTTATGATTTGTGTAAATTCAGAACTTAGATGCCTATTAGGGACATCAAAAGAAAAAAAAATGTTTGTGCAAACATGGACATTCATATCGAATTAAATTTCTTATACATGATTGATATGACTACTCTTACTTTGGGATATGTTTTGAAAATCATCACACTCTCAAGCGGTAAATCCATCGCTCCCACTTACTTACCAGACGTGGAGGTGATTATCTCAGGCTAGAACCTCTTTGCCAACCTGATCGTACTAGATATGGTTGAGTTTGATGTAATTCTTGGCATGGATTGGATGTATGAGAACTATGCTTGTATGATCTATCGTGAACGATGAATAAAGTTTAATCATCTCAATCAACCTGTACTTGAGCACATGGCTAGCAAGAAAGAAAGTAAAGAAAGAATGATCTTAGCATTGTATGGAGAAGGGTTGTGAGGCCTTCTTGGCCAATGTTTCTTTGGTAGAACCCAACACGACCCCAATGAAGGACCTGGACGTGGTTTGCGAGTTCACATATATATATTTTTGATGACTTGCCAGGCATACCGTCTGCAAGGAAGATTGATTAGGTTATAAATTTGGTGCCTGGTATGGCCCCAATCTCTAGATCTCCTTATTGTATGGCCTCTGTTGAACTGAAAGAATTAAAGAAGCAACTTTAAGAGCTGATGGACAAGGGATTCATTTGGCCGAACGTTTCACCGTGGGGTAATCCAGTGTTGTTCATCAAGAAGAAGGATGGGTCAATGCGCTCGTGCATTGATTACCATATGTTAAACCAGGTGACGATCAAGAATAAATATCCTCTTCCACGAATCAATGATTGTTTGATCAACTTTGGGATGCCAAGATTTTTTCAAAGATAGATCTTCGATCTGATTATCACCATTTGAGGATCAAGGAGTTAGATATGCAGAAGGCAACATTCAGGACGTGGTATGGTCACTACGAGTTTTTGGTGATGCCCTTAAGGCTAATCAATGCTCCAGCAGCATTCATGGATCTAATGAACAAGATTTTTTGTTTTTATGTGGATTTATTTATGGTAGTCTTCATCGATGATATATGTTTAAAGAATGAGGAAGATCACAAAGAGCACTTAAGGATCGTTCTCAAGACACTTAGACAACATCAGTTGTATGCAAAATTTTTTAAGTGCAAAATATGGTTAGAGCAGGTGATGTTTTGGGACATGTGATCTCAAAAATTGAGGTGTCAGTAGACCCTGCTAAGGTAAATTTACCTCAATGATTATGCCTTGAAAAATATTTTTCTTAAGATTTTAAGCCTAACTGTTTAAATCTTGTGATTTTGGAATTATTTTAGGTGGAAGCAGTATTAGACTAGAAATAACCAAAGAGCGTGTCAGATATACATAATTTTTTTGGTCTTGAGGATACTATAGAAGATTTATTCATGACTTTTCTAAGATTGCAACACCGATGACCAAGCTACTTCGCAAGGGAATAAAGTTTGTATGGACGCAACCGTGCGAAAAAATCTTTTAGGAGCTGAAGACGTGGCTTACTTTAGCCCTAGTGCTAACTCTATCTTCAGGCCATGAAGGATTTGTGGTCTATAGTGACATATCAGGTATAGGACTTGGATGCATATTGATGCAATACGACAAGGTCATAGCGTCTGCTTCGCTCCAACTGAGAGTGCATGAATGAAACTATCCCACACATGATCTGAAATTGACAATGATAGTTTTTGTGCTTAAAGTGTGGCGACACTACTTGTATAGAGAGCAGTTTGAGGTTTTCTTCGATCATAAAAGTCTCAAGTATATTTTCTCCCAGAAAGATCTAAATTTGAGACAGAGGTTGTGGTTAGAGTTCTTGAAGGATTACGACTTTTTCATATCCCACCACATAGAAAAAGCAAATGTAGTTATTGTTGCATTGCGTAGAAAAGCAGGAAGCCTTGCAAGCATGATCAACAGTGAGTGGAGATTACTTGAGAACTTGATTAATTGAAAACCTTTTGACACAGATTCAGGTCACATTCAGATCGCAAGCCTAGCTGTGCGAACCAAACTCATGGATCGGATTATTGCTTAACAAAAGGATGACCCGAACTTCACAAAGATGGTTGTAGCGTGCAAGTAAGATGAAACAACCCTACATTTAGAAGAAGATGGTAGCATTTGGTACAATCAGAGGATATGAGTGTCAGAGGATTAACAACTACAAAAGGAGCTACTTGATAAGGCACATAGAACTAAGTATACTATATATCCAGGTAGCACCAAGTTGTATAAGGATATGCAGAGAAACTACTAGTGAAATGGTATGAAGAGAGATATCTCAGAATATGTGTTAAGATGCTTGGTATGTCAGCAAGTCAAAATAGAACATCAGAGACCTGGCAGAACACTGCAGACGATCAAGATACCTCAATGAAAGAGGGAAGACATTACCATGGACTTTGTGATAGGTCTACCCAAGACACGACACCAGTATGAGACAATATGGGTTATAGTGGATCACCTTACGAAGTTGGCACACTTCTTACTAATCAGGGTGAATTAAACATTAGAGAATCTAGCAGACTTGTATGTAGATGAGATCGTCAGGTTACATGGAGTACCTATCTTGATTATTTCTGATAGAGATCTGAGATTTATGTCCAAGTTTTGGGGACTTCAAAAATCTTTTGGGAGAAAGCTTAAGTTTAATATGACTTTTCACCCCCAGACGGACGAACAGTCAGAGAGGACGATTCAGACGCTAGAGGACATATTGCACGCTTGTGTGTTGGAAAGGAAGGGCGATTGGAGTAAACATTTGAAGCTAGCCGAGTTCACCTATATTAAAATTTATCATTCAAGCATCGGTATGGCTCCATATGAAACCTTATATGGACGACTGTGATCATTGCAATTTTTTTTTCTTGTTCCTTTTTTTCTTTCTCTTTCCCCTTTTAACCTCTATTCCCTTTTTAAAGTGGAATAAAAGATAAAAAAGAAGAGAGAAAAGAAAAGAAAGAAGAGAGGGGAACTCTTTTGCAAAGGTCTCACTTGACCTTAATTTTGAAAATATTTTGAAATTACTTGCCTCTATTTTTGAAAATTTGCAGGAAAATGGAGAGACAAGATTCGCTCGTCGGTACGAGGTTCGACCGTTCCTGACGCCTTTACCAGGGGTAATCGAACCAATGATCGAATTTTATGCCTTTTTCTTTGCCTAAATATTATCTAAGAATTTATTCCAAGTCTAGATGCACAAAGAATCATGCTTGTGCAATGCAAATGCAAAGATGTATGCTTTTGAAAAGAAGATTTTTAGAACTTTGATTTTCTTAAGTGATTTTGAAATACGTTTGAAGATACTTGAAGAAATGATTCAAAGGGTTGAAATTGGTTTGAAAAAGTTTGGTTTTGAATCTAATTCAGAACTTGGAAATGGATCTGAAGAAGAGACTTGAATTTCTAAGTCTTGAAATAATATAGTTCGGGAAAATAAATCTTGGATGAAGAGAAAGAGAAAATTGGAACTGAGGTAGAATTTGAAGTAAAGATGAGATTTTAAAATGAACTTTGAATTTAAATTTGATTCTCAAAAAATCGATTTTAAAAAGAGATCTTTGATCTTGAGTTTTAAATTCAGAACCTAAAACAAGAACTGAATTTTAAAGTTAAATTTAGACTTGGGAAAAGTGAATTTCGAAAATAGAGTTGAAATTGGAATCCGGATTTGAAAATCAATATGAGATCTGGAAGTGTAATTGAGTTTGAAATTTGGAAATCAAATTGGAAAATAGGATTGGATTTGAAAATATGAATCCAAGATGAAATCAGATTTAAAATTTGGAATCCTAAATGTAATTGGATTTGAAATCTGGAATCCTAGATGGAGTTTGGTTTTGAAATCTAGAATCCTAGATGGAATTGGATCTGAAATCTGGAATCCATGATGGAATTGGATTTTGCAATCTAGAATCTATGACGAGCATGGATTTTGAAAATCAGAATCCAAGGTGGAATTGGGTTCCAAATCTAGAATCCAAGATGAAATTGGATTTTGAAAATCCAAATGGGACTTTGAAGATGAATCTGGATTTTGGAAATCCAGATTAAATTTGAAAGTGAGCTTTAAATTTAGGAAAAATCAAATTTTGAGATTCAGAACCAATCTCAAAACCTTGATCTTGGATAAATGAATTGAATTGAGAATCAAGACTCAATCTTTAGATAGAACTTTGGAGATTTCAAAAAAAATAAAGAATAAATTTGATTTTAAACTTGAATTTTAAAACCAGGAGATGAATCTTGAAATTCCAAAATTTAATTTGAACTTTGAAATACGATCTGGGATATTGAAAAATTGAATCCTGAAAAAGGAAATGAATTTGAATTTTCAAAGTTGAATTGAATATTGAAATTGGTTTTGAATTGGAATTTGAATTTTGAATATAGAAGTGAATTCAAAATTTCAAAGTCAAATTGGACTTTGAAATTGAAGCTTGAATTTTAAAATGAGATAGAATGAATTTGAATAAAAAATGGAGATTGATTTGAGAAATGAAGAAGATATTTGAAAACGTATCTCAAAATCACTTGGATTTTGAAATAATATGAAAAGAATTTTGAAAATATGATGTAATTCTATGCTAAATGATGAATGAATTAAAAGGATTTGAAATTGGGTTTTTGAAAAACATATTTCATTCTTTAAATGAATTGAAATAAGATTGAAGATATAATACATTTCTGACTATGGTCATAAAATGTATTATATAATAATCATATTTAAGTTCAAATGAAGAATAAAATACATTTTTGTGCCTTTATAGAGTTTGAAATGAAATTAACTCTCAATATATCCTGACTATGGCCATTGATATATATGTTTTGAGTTAATTTCAGGTTAAACTCTGATAAATGAAGAAAATATTTAGAAAATATGATGATTTTTGAAAAGAGATTTAGTGTGGATCCAATGTTATTCCATAAAAGATGAAAACCATAAGTTTTGTTTACATTCTGACTATTGCCAAAAATGCAAATCATTAACTTAGGATTTAATCACCTTTTATTAGACTAGTGCATGTGCCATTTGTGTTCCCATTCGTGGATTTTGAAAGAAAAGAGCAAAATGATATGAAACACATAAAAAATGTATGCTCATACATTCTAATCTAGTGCAAAGAATGTAAAGTCTTATTATAATCTAGCTATTACATTTCTGAGATTGAAATTGAAATTGAAATTGAAATTACAACTGCTAAATTATGAAGGAAAATCCTTGCAAAATTCAAGTTAGCACAAGCAATATAGAAAAGATATATATCATGCTAAAGAATTGACATGCATATATACATATCTAGGAGCTGAGTGAGGGTATACATATATGGAATATGTGGATAGCATCCTAAGTTAATGGAAAATTGGATGTGATAAATGCATATATAACACACTAAACTCATTGCTATTGAAGGTATATACATGTTTAAGCCAATGAAGATCTAATGAAAATCCTTCCTAAGAAGGTGTGGTGATTATATGAGGTGAAGAAGGAGGGAAGGCTGTTATGCCTACTGATGCAAGATTTATTATAGAAACAAGAAAATCATAGCAACTCATCGAGTGCTGTGAAAAAGGTACAAGTTGCTGCAGTTCTTTCAACTACAGTGCAACCAAGGAAATTACAGCAACTCGAGAGTTGCAACAGTTCTTTGCCCTGTTGTGCAACCTGAAATGACACAACTCTTAGAGTTGCTATGAAAATACAAAACACATTAGTTCTTTGAACTGCTGTGTACTCCAAGGAATCCTAGCAACTCATTGAGTTGCTGTGAAAAGATAAGAGTCACAACACATGGTGTACTTATGAAGGCATAGTAACTCACAACAGTTATGTTGTGAAGACAGAGTAGGAAATGGTACAGGGTTATGCATTGATGATGAAAGTGAGGTTATGAAGATGCCATGGATATGCTGTAAGTTACAACAGGGATGTGAAGGTGACACAACAGGGGATAGTGCTATTGGTGTATTGGGAAGGAGAGTGTGCTGGCTGTAGCAAGGTGGGAAAAAAAAATGTTGTGAGCTACAGCAGCCCCTGGGCTGCCGTTCTCATGTGTGTATAGGGAGCACGAGGATGGTACTAAGCTGGATGTACATAGGGAACAAATGATTGATGGTATATCAGGTATGCTGGGAGGTATTGAAGAGATTTTACAAGGAATATGCTGTAGGACAATGGTTCTAAGTGGGTGTAAAAGGGCTAAACATATGAAAAAACCGGTGCTGATATAGGCTACCAAATGCTGAGGCTGCTACTATGGATGCTTGACAAGAAGTATTAAGAAAGATATTAAGAAAAATTTAAATACTTAATGTGAAAATCTACAATTAATGAGAATGATAGGTCATTGCGGATCATTACTCGACAATAAGCAAGAACACAATAAAAGCTCAGATGTACCCAACAGTTAAGCTCAATTATAAGGTTAAGATATAAAAAATAAATGTAAAGTAGTAACTATAGTATACTACTCACACACTATGACAATACAATATGAATTATATACACTCATACACTGCTAACCGTATGATACTCTGATCCGAATAGACAATGTATACTAATCACACAGACTGCCAGCGTATCTAATACTGTCATTACCCTACCGTACAATATGGCTCACCTCACTACTGCTTATATACATTCAGGTTGCTGACCCATATGATGCATACATATTGATTCACACTATTGACCCACTATTTTGTTGTTTAACAGACCACCCTATTCATATAACGTCAACTCACATACTGCTAACCCATGTACTGTCAACTTAGATCTAATGACTCACGCTTTCTGTTTAAGAGGGTCAATAGTGTGAATCATCAATGCACACACTAACTACCCATATACTTACACAACCTATGCTAACTCACAGACTGACTAACTCATTATACAGACTACCTGATGCCTGAGCAATGTGTATCAACTCGTATACCAAAGCTAGTTCATCTAATGCTAACACATTGCTAACACACTCACACTGCTAACAGAATCTTAGTGCTATGACTCGATTCCTGCTAATTCCAGTCATACATCCGATGGACTCTCACACAGCTCTTGGAGATGAATAGTGAATTACAATAAAATTCCACTGTAAAACTGTGTTAATTTCACAATTTATAGTCATGAGCATCAAATGGAATAATATTTTAGTTGATCAATAGCATCCAACTGGAGGTTAGCTATCTGCTGGGAATTAGTTATCAGTGATGAAGGTCCCTATTGATCAATAACACTCAACTGTCATTCTGTAAAACTCTCAACAGTTTTCAAAAAGACGAAAACAAACCACAGTAAATGAAATTCAGTGAAAGAAACATAACGAGGTTTGTTTCAAGGAACTCACATACCAAGCTTAGATGCAGAATCCAGATGACAGCTGCTGCAATGCCTAGCACAGAAAGTATTCGAGAGTGGCTGTGAAATATACCTTTCTGGAGAGTGGTAACACCAATTATCATATTTGCTTCTGGAAAGTAATAAACATTGGTGAGATTCAAAAATGATTTAAACAGAGCGATCACTGAAAATTCCTATAATTGAAATGATTCTGGCCTCTGATTGATGTTGGAATGTGATCACACGTTAAAACTTTGAAAAGTTACCGGATATCAATTCATCGATCCAGATGACCAATTTCAATACCAGTAGTACTCAGTAGCTGCTGAACTTTGCAATAACATTTAATAATAACAAAACAATGAGTCGAATTATTCAGCCATCATTAGACACTCTGCTCACTAGATTTTCAATTATTGAAACTTTCAAACATCCAGAGATGGAGAAAGTAAGCTCACAGGCATCTCAAAATTTAGATTTTGTCACTGAAATTCATTAGCCTCCCACTTCCCTTAGCAATTCAGCAGGTAACTTTCAGATATTTAATAGGAATCAAACACACGCCATAAACCTGGATTTGACTTGAAGATCTGATCCAGATTTCAGATTAGGCTTAGATGTTCACTTCTGCTATTCCCCTTTTGGATCGTCACTCCTAATCAGGATCTAAATGATTCAGTAATGATAGTGAAGCTGCTAATGTCCTTAGAAAATACCTTATCTAGCGCAGAGAGAGAAACTTCATATCTATCGCTTTTCAACTGTGGGTGTGAATGATTTTTTTTTGGGCAACAACAAAAAACTTTTAGGGTAAAAAAGAACTATAATGTTGGTCACATATCAACCTTCAAACCATATTTAGATCACCAGAAAATACAAAAGAAGCAATATAAGTAGTCAATCATCAAAAAGTTATAATGATGTTCTAATCAAACAATCTTCCTTGGTTCATTCCATCACCAAGATTCAGGATAATGAGAGATGAAGTTATACAAGCAGGTGGGTTTGATAGCATGCAAGAGAGGGTGATGACACCGAGTAGTTTTGACAAAGTAAAACAACGCCAAATTAATAGATGAAACAATGGTAATGAAACACAGTGCACAAAAATGTATTTGCTGACCTGGATGTGAGGCATAATTCATATGCAACTTTGAAGAGTAAAGATGGCATTGATTTTACAAAAGCATGCGCAAACACTCGAATGTATTGCAGATGTTTCTTGGCCACAGAATATGCTGAGCCGGGTGTGAGTATGAGCTAAAATGCAACTATACAGAAGAGGGCTATGCAAATGATGCAATGAATGCAAATGAACATAAACGAAACGTAAAATATAATGCAGTAAAAGAAACTGAAAAGGAGACATTCGTATAACTCTAGGAGATGAAATTTCAAACTCTAATTTTAAGGCTTAGAAATAACATGCAGACAATGGTATTAACAATGAACCATGGAGGCAAAACAAAATCAGTAGATAAGATGATGAGACAACGTAATGTAATAATGATTTTGGCAATGAGAGAATATATACATTACTCAGTTTGATCATAACATAGGCCCCGTATCGCAGAGACATGAGTTTTCATCACTATAAAATATGGACCCCTACTATAACGAGAGCCAAGGCAAAGCACACTAACAATATTGAATCTATGTAGAAATATGCGTGGATACAGAGTAATGACTTCATTACGTGATTCTGCAATCGGTCTAGTTTTGTGACCCCCATCTTCAGCCATGGGTGTAGGTAAAACAACAACTAACTGAGATGGATATGATGATGAAACTTTAGAAGACAAAATGCGGAAATCGAAAATAGGAATGATACTCTAAACAAGAATATAACGGGAAACATAAATGTTGATACTAAACGAAGAAATCGTTGTCAGAATCGATCGATGAAAACCAAAGATCAATAATGCTAGGCATCATATGATTCACTGGCAGAAGGGTATCCAGTACCCCGATTCGCCTCATCTGAATGCCAACAGCAAGATACGACCATGGGGGTTTATAGAAAATTCGATTCCAAAAAGAAAAAAGAAAAAAAAAGAGATCAAGAAAACAACAGTTCTTACAACGATCAAAGCGCATCCTGATGCTAGAAATCAAACTATGGATGCCAACAAAAATAAATAGCAACAAAAACAAGAAATTGGATTGAGATTTAAATAAATTATAGGGAATTATTGAGCGTGAGTAAAAATAAATCACAAAACCAATAAAAGAAATAAAACAGAAACTAGAAGAAATGTTGGAATTAAGAAATTCCATTTGTTGTTTGCAAAGGGGTGAGCCAATCCTGCTATATGTAGGTCGTCCCCACTACCAACGCATTGCGACTTAAAGAAAAATAAGCAAAGAAAACTGGAATAAAGTAAAAAGGGATATGATGAATTGGGAATGAGATGTTCCAAGGAGATCGAAGGAAGAAGAAGGTGATCACTTACCTGTCAGCCGCATGGAATGGTCGATCCTTTCGAGATGGCTTAAAGCTTTGAAGCACTGCAGGGGCTCTGAAGGAGGGCACTCTCTTTTCTCCTTCTTGGGGAATTGCTGATCGAGAGAGAAGAATGGAGATGCGAGGGACGATGGATGCGCCTCCTGGATGTCCTTTGGCGAATAATGGACCCCCCCCTTCTCTTGATGCCCGTTTATATAGAGGGGGAAGAATGATCGAGAAGAGGGAGAAGACTCAAGAGGTGGTTAGGGATCAATGGGTGAGGTGAGAGCAACTGATCGAAGGGTCGTTCACCCTTCGATCCCCTGCGATGTTTTTTCAAGAAGAAGCCGTTGCACATTTTGCAACATGGGTCCTATTTTTTTAGAATGTTTTCAAAACCATGATTGTTTTCAAAAGGTTTTTTTAAAAGGGTTTTTACACTTTTACAAAAGGGCTTTTGAACAATTTTTTGTATTTTTTCTTTTCTATTTCAATTTTTTTGCTCTTTTCTTTGCATTTTCTACATTTTTGTGTTTTTAAAATAAAAACTTCAAAACTATGAGAAAATGAAGGATTTTAAACTATTTTTGCAAAACTTTAAAAATATTTACAAAAGATGGGTTTTTTGAGAATTCAGGGTTATCATTTAGAAATTTCTTCAGAAAACAGGTTTTAGATCCGGGTTTTGACATTGGATCCAGATCCAAAATCGAGTCAGATATAGAAAATGGATTATGATTCTAGTGAATTCGAGAAATAACTAGAATTTAGATTAGAACTGACTCAATTTATTCAGAAAATGGGGGTCAGGGGCAAAAAAAGGAATTTTTACAAAATTTTGAAAAATTTGAGGTGTTCACAGATGCCCCTCTTTGCTACTAAACCGGTTGAAAGCCGAGCTTAGTGGCAATGAAAACACTTCAAATTTTGAAAAATGCCCCTGTTAGAAGATCTGAACAGGGTATGAAAGAATTTATTTTGAAACCATCATTCTCAGGCTTAATACCTTATCCTGAATGGCTTTGGGGAGATGAAATCCTCAAAAATAATGTAACTGGATAACAAAAAATGAGGAAATTGTGATGAGACTTTAAGTGAAGATCTCAGAATGGTGAAGATAAGAATTTTGATCATGTCTCATGGGTGAGACAAGATAAGCTTTTTGGAATAAATGAGGTTTATCCCTTAACCTGGATGGGACGATGATATATCAAGATGAATTTTAGGTTCTACCCTTACTTGAATGGGAAAGGAATACACGAAGACCTTGATGGGATATTTTTGAGAAAAATGTCATGCGATTTGAAGCTCAAGTATGATCCATTCTCGGATAGATATGAAGGGCATGAATTCTACGATGGGGAAAACCATGATGGGACTAGGAGAACTACCTCATTGAAATGAGGAATCTCGTCAAAACGAGGCTCAGGTTTAACCCAAACCTGAATGGAAGATACCTCGTAAAGTGAGGTTCAGGCTTAACCCTTAACCTGAAAGGAACGATATCTCGAGGAGCGAGGATCAGGCTTAACCCTTATCCTGAAAGGGACGATACCTCGAGGAGCGAGGTTCTGACTTAACCCTTATCCTGAAAGGGATGATACCTCGAGGAGCGAGATTCAGGCTTAACCCTTATCCTGAGAGGGACGACCATACAGAATCTTCGAATGAAGAAACTATGATGGGACCTTCAGAGTTTGGACAAACAAATCCGAGAGGGGTTTGCAAAAGGACAAAAATGGGGGTTCCCTAAAGCTTAGAAAATGGATGATCTTGGGTGCCTCATTGCTGAGCCTAAATCAACTTTTAAAACAGATGACCTTTCGCAGAAAGTTCAGGTTTAACCCTTAACCTGAGCGGGTGGTACCTCGAGGAGCGAGGAAATGTATTTAATCCTTAGCCTGAATGGATACAGAATCCTCGAGGAGCGAGGAAACTGTGATGGGATCTCTGGATTTTGCACAACAAATCCAAGAGGGGTTTGCAAAAGGATGAAAATGGGGGTCCCTAAAGCTTGAAAATTGATTGATCTTGGCGTTTCATTATTGAGACTAAAATAGCTTTTAAAATAGATGACCTCTTACAGAAAGTTCAGGTTTAACCCTTATCCTGAGCGAGAACTGTCTATGGAGGGACAGTGGGGAACACAGGGAAGTGTGCAAATCCGAGATCCTAAACTCTTAGATCAAAATAGAAGGGAATGACTTTCCAGTCCTAATGAGGGACAACGCCAGGATATGTCAAAATGAACATCAAGTTCTTGCTTCATGTTGGGATAACTAGAAAATATTGCTAATAAGATGCAAAAAATTATAGTTGATTTAGAATGATTGAACTGTGCCCATATGTGTGAAAACATCACCTCTTTCTACCTAGAGTATTAACTCCAATTTGGATTAATTCTGTAGAATCAAGAATCAAATTCAAATTTGTTGCTGTTGAGTTTCTTCAAGGAAGCTATCCATTTCCTTGATATGAAAAGAGAGGAAATATTTTTAGTTTCATAAAAGCAATTGAATGAAAAGATGTTGATAGAAGAATTTCACATAAATAAAGAAGATTCTTGGCAGTTTGATATCTGAGTTTTACTCACGATGATCTTTTTGACACTCTTTTTGAGATACTAAGCTTTCTTGGGTTTTAGAGAGAAGTTTATTACATCATCCTTCATTTTGGAGATGTCCTGACTTTTTTTTGTAAGAAGGGTATGCCACAAACTCCTTCATCTTGGAGATGCTTCGATCCTTCTTTTTCTTAGGAATTATACTGATGATATTGGCTCATTGGTCAAAAATCTCTTGATGATAGCAGAAATCAAATATCTTTTAGGGTTTGTCGGGAGGTTCATCTCATTCGCCTTCATCTTGACGGTGATCTGAACTTTCCTTGGAAGGATCCATCACAAACTCCTTCATCTCGGAGATGATCCAAATCTTCTTTGGCCCCGAGGGTCTAGCTCACATATTCGTCTTCAACTTGATGACAATTGAGAGATCCCTTTTACAGATATTTGATTGTAGCTTAAATGACTGAGGAGATATGGATTGAGTGAATTCTTTTTATCGCTCAGGATATTTCCACTGCCTTGCTGCCAGAAGAATGATCTTTAAGAATGTGCCATAGCTATGATCAATATCAATACACTTATGGCTTTTCAACGTCATTGAATTTTCCTTTACTGGTCATATCAAAGATTTTCCTTCATCCTCTTGGTTGATCAACAAAAAAAGCTTGAATTCTCTTCTTTCTTTGCAAAAGTCTTGTCCTTTTGGAAACAATACTGAATGTAGTTCAAGGTAATTCTTTGTGCCATAAAAGCTTTGAGATCAACAACTGTTCTTGGTAGCAAATTGGCAAAATGTTCTAGAAATCTTTAATGAAAGGAATTGCTTGACATCGAATTGACATATCCATGACAAAATTCTTCTCTCTTTTTCCCCAAAAAGAGAGACTCAGGCTTGACCCTTACCTGAATGAGAAATATGAAATACTCCTCTCTTCCCTAAAGAGGAGGTGTTTGCAAAACAGATCTTTCGAAGAGAAATTAAGTTTTTATCAAAACTCCCTATCTCTATGCTTCTCTTATGGAAAGGCGGCTGAAAATGAGGTTGAAAAAGTATCACAGAAGAACGAGTCCATCACACTCTCCCTAGAAGAGGGTCCTTTGTGAAGGGGGTGGCCAAAATGAGAAAATTGGGGCCCACAAAAGAAAACAGGCTTTCGTCGAAGCTCTCCCTAGAAAAGGGTTCCTTTGTATGAAAACTGGGTTGTTGTTTTGCAAACAGTTCGCAAAGAAATGAGTCCCTTTAAACTCTCCCTGTAGAAAGGGTTTCTGCGAACAATAAAAATGGTTGCATGCGAAAGTAACGAGCTCCCTTGAACTCTCCCTAAAAGAGGGTCCTTCGCAAGAGAAAATGATTGATTTTTGATAGAATGGTAACCCGAAGGTTGAAATTGAGATATAGAGCTTTGAATGTTGATGAATGGTTAGTGCAAAGACTGAACCTAGGGGGCTAACTGATCAGTCAGCCAGACACTAGCACAAGTACTAGATGTACCAGCACAAGCACTAGATTTTGAAAATGCACCAGTACGAGTATTGGATTTTTGAAGATGCACCAGTACGAGCACTGGATTTTGAAATGCACCAGTACGAGCACTGGATTTTGAAATATACTAATACGAGCACTGGATTTTGAAAGTATACCAGTACGAGCATTGGGTTTTTGAAAAAGCACCAGTACGATCACTGGATTTTGAAAGATGTGTCAGTACGAGCACTGAGTTTTTGAAAATGTACCAGTACGAGCACTGGATTTTAAAAATGCACCAGTACGAGCACTGAATTTTTTTAACTAAGAGTTGAAAATGAGACCGACATTCTAAAGACATTTAGAAATTGAAGCGAGAATGATTGTCGGGGTTTTAAGATTATCCCTTATCCTGAAGGGGAAAGACCTCACAGGATGAGGTTCAGGTTTATCCCTTAACCTGAGAGGGAGTGAAAACCCGAGTCCAGAACTCGATTTTTCAAAGGAAAACCTTGGTCCAATACGAGCATTATATAAAAAAGGAAGTCCGAGTCGGAACCCAGAACTTCAAAATAAAAGAAGAAAAACCCGAGTTTAGAACTCAAATTTTTGAAAAAACGATTGGTTCCAACACAAGCATCAGATCAAAAGGAGAAGCCCAAATCAGAACTCGAAACTTCAAAAATAAAAGATAAAAGAGGGAAAACCCGAGTCGGAACCCGGATCTTCAAAATAAAAGATAAAAGGGGAAATTCGAGTTTGAAAACTCCAATTTTCGATATAACAATTGGTCCAATACGAGCATTGGATCAAAAGGGAAAGCCAGAGTTGAAACTCAAAACTTTAAAAATAGAAGATAAAAGAGAGAAAACCAGAGTCGAAACTCAGATCTTTAAAATAAAAGATAAAAGGGGAAATTTGAGTTTGAAAACTCAAATTTTTGACATAACAATTGGTCTAATACGAGCATTGGATCCAAAAGGAAGCCCGGGTCGAAACTCGAAACTTTGAAAATGTAAGGTAAAAGGGAAAACCCGAGTCAGAACCCAGATCTTCAAAATAAAATATAAAAAGGAAAATTGAGATTGAGAACTCGAGTTTTCGACGTAATAATTGGTCCAATACAAGTATTGGATCCAAAAGGAAGCCCGAGTCGAAACTCAAAACTTCAAAAATAGAATATAAAAAATGAGACCCGAGTCGGAACCCGGATCTTTTAAAAAAAAAATAAAGGGAAAACCTGAGTTTTATCACTCGGATTTTCAAAGCAACGATTGGTCTAACACGAGCGTTAGATTCGAAAGGAAGTCTGAGTCGAAACTCGAAACTCCAAAACTATAATATAAAAATGAGACCCAAGTCAGAACCTGAAACTTTTAAAAAGGAAATAAAGGGAAAACCCGATTCTTAACATTCAGATTTTCAAAGGAACGATCGGTCCAACGCGAGTGTTAGATCCAAAAGGAAGTCCGAATCAGAACTCGAAACTCCAAAAAATAGAAAATGAGACCCGAGTCAGAACCCAAATCTTTTAAAAAGAAAAGAAAAAGACAAACAAAAACCTGAGTCGGAACTCAAACAGGAAGGAAATAATTCCAACCCAGAAGTCAGATTCTGGAGGGATTGACAAAAGTTACGAATTGACTCCGATGATCACGACAAAGATGGGGGATTTATTCAAGATTCTTGACCCAAGATGGTCTAAGATTTGAATTATTTATGATGTTTTCAAGATTATCCCTTATCCTGAAGAAGAATAGAATAAAGATTGATAAGAATTGAGGAATTTATGGGAAATAATTCAGGTTTATCCCTTAACCTGAAAGGGACATACCTCAGAGAATGAGGTTCAGGTTTAACCCTTAACCTGAAGGGGGACTGATAAAATTCAAAAATTGATAAAATTGATGAAAAATTAATAAAATTTGCTAAAAATTGATAAAATTGATGAAAAATTGAAAAAATTGATAAAACTAATAAAGATTGACAAAAAGATTAATGAAAATCGATAAAATTGAGGAAAAAGAGTTTGTCTGATCCTGCCCGCATGTGTTGAAGAGAAGACAAATACATGTACAAAATAAAAATGCCCCAGTATTATGGAGAAGAAGATCATTGTTTATTGAAAAAGGCTCTTTGAAGAGTACAAACGCTAGAATGAGCACTTTAAGTATAAAATTTCTTCAAGTGCAGAGCATTGATAGGATCTGGTAGTTCTACCCCATTTGTGTTGATCAGACAATACGAATTGCGAGGCAGCGCTTTCTTAACCACATAAGGGCCTTTCCAATTGGGTGACCACTTGCCCCATGGGCGATGTTTGAGATGAGTTGTCGATCTAAGTACCAAATCATTAACTCGAAATCTCCTCTTGATAACAGACTTGGCGTAATGTCGAGCTATCCTTTGACAATAAGCTTGAGCATGCTCTGCAACCTTGAGTCTTTTCTCCTCCAACAAGTCAAGTTGTACCAACCTCTGCTACTGATACTGATCCAGCGAGAGTTCTATGAGCGATGCAAATTTGAATGCCGGCTTCTGAACGTGTAGAGGTAATACTACCTCGGTCCCATAAACAAGTTCTGAAGGAGTAGCATTGGTCGGAGTCTGAATGGTGGTTTGCTACGCCCAAAGTGCATCATGCATCTTTTTATGCCAATCACGGTCTGTTTCCACAGTTCTTTCCAGAATGCGGATCAAAATCTTGTTGGTGTCCTCTGCTTGACCATTCTCTTGAGGATAATAAGGAGCCTAGAAGTGATGATGAATCCTAAACTTCAAACAAAAGGTCTTCATTCTCTCATTCTTGAAATGACTTCCATTGTCAGACACAATATTATGTGGTATGCCAAAATGGCAAAGGAGGTTCTTATGAATAAAAGAAACCACATGTCGGTCTTCTACCATTCGCAGAGTTACAACCTCGACCCATTTGGTGAAGTATTCTGTAGCTGTGAGAAAATATCTATGGCCATTAGAGGCAGAAGGAGTAATCAGACCCACCACATTGAAGGCCCACATCGAAAAAGGCCAAGGAGAAACCACAAACTGCAAATATGTGGCTGGTGCATGAATGAAAGGTGCATGCATTTGACATTTGACACACTTCCTCACGAAACGATGTCAGTCTTGCTGCGTGGTTTTTTAGTAATATCCTGCTCGGATGATCTGCTTGACGAGTGTTTGGTAGTCGACATGGCCACCATAAATTCCCTCGTGTGCCTCTTGGACAACTTTCATGGCCTCATCCTTGTCTAGGCATCTAGCGTACTCAGAACTGAACCCATGGCGGTAGAGAGTGAAAGTGTACTAGGATCGAGGCAACGAGCACTAGAGGGGGGGGGGGGGGGTGAATAGTGCTTTTAAAAATAATTTGCGAAATATTGAACACAAGATTTTATCCTGGTTCGGTCTATCCCGACCTACATCCAGTCCCCAAGCAAAACCCTCTTAAGATTTCTACTATCAACCTTGTTAACTACAAGATCACACAGACCAAAACCGGTCCCACTTTCAGTAACAACCCTACTGAAAGCAAACAACTCCTTTAAACCAAGGAGTCCTTCTTTTTACAGAAAATAAGTAACAACTTACAATACAACCTATGAGCCTTCCTTTTGAATGAAAATGAGATACAATTGGCTTTTGAGGATGTTGAAATACTCTACTCACGAATTCACTATCTCTCAAAGTGATTTGAGTGAAAAACTGAAGTGAAAATATCAAGTGAGTGAGAAAACAAATACTTGAATGAATAGGAGTGAAAAGCAAGAAGTAAATGATTCAAATCGATTAAATTCAAGTTGTTTTGAGTGTAAAATGCACTCATATTTATAGTTGAAAGATTCCATACGTTGAGAGTATGAAAGGGTGTCAAAACCGTCCATTTTGAACGATCAAAACGTTTGAAAAATGAAAAGACACACCTTTTTGAAGTTTCAGGAAAAACGACAAAATTAGTCCACTGAAACATCAGTTAGTCGACTAATAGTTAGTTATTAGTAGACTGACAGTTATCGTCGGTCGACTGATCTGTTAATCGAGCCGTTTGAAAATCTAAACTTTTGAAACTTAGTCGACTAGAGAAAAATTAGTCGACTGATAATATCATCAGTAGACTGAAAAACCTTTCAGTCGACTACTGCTAAAATCTTCTGAAAAACAAACATTCTGTCCGATCAACTGATAAAAGCATTAGTCGACTGCTGCTAAATTTTCAAAAAACACATGTTCTGTTCAGTTGACTGATAAAACCATTAGTCGACTGCTGCTAATTTTTCAGAAAACAGACATTCTGTTCATTCGACTGATATAACCTTCGGTCGACTAATTTGACAAAAATGACTTTTTAGAAAATATGGCGCGAAAGGATTAGTCGACTGATAAGTCTATTGGTCGACTAATAAACACGAAAATTTAAGAAAAGAGTTTTATAAAAAGATTTTCAAGAGGGTTCTTTTTAGAAAAGTTTTTCTAAAGACTTTTAGGTAAAATGCAACCTAAATATGCACTCTAAGTAAGGCTCTTACAAGAATCTAAGACTTTTAATGAATTAAACATTTGCACACTAGTCTTCAAAGATTCTTCATCGAATTCTTCAATTTCTTCATAGCCTTAGCTGAAATGCAGTTGATTCCACTTGCTCATCATCAAAACCTTGTACTTGAAGTATCATGTATGGCTTTATTGTCGTAACAATCTCTCCTTTTTTGATGATTGCAAACTTAATCAAAGATGAAACATATAGATGCATAGATTGAGATTTTACTCCCTCTATCAATATGCTGCAAAACATTAAAAGTTAGTACTTTCAAAGCACATATATCACATATTGATTGGTTCGCATTTTCATTCATCATTACTTCATACATGTATTCATTCAAAGCTTACTTTTTCTCTTAATTTTGCATTTCTCTTGCAATTTCAATTTAATGCTATCTTTTATCTTTTTCTCCTCCTTTGTCAGAATAAAAAAGAGTAAGGGCAAAAATAGCATAAGCAAAATAGAGATACAAGTTTAAAATATTACAACCCATAAAGTATGAAAGTTTAGACAACAAAGATAAAAAAAGTGAGTTGAGCAAATCCTTGATTGAAGTAATCTCTTTCTGAATCGAAGATAGTTGTTGAGTCACATCCTCACGAAAAGTGTGTTGATGCAGCTCCAAAGCTTCCAGTCTCTGCATAACTTCATCATTGTCTTGACTTGTAGGAAATTTCTTTCTTTTTGCATGAGATAAAGGTGTCCCAAAAGGTGAAGGTTCAGAAATAGATGGTTCAGTAGGATCAGATGGTTCAGTTTGATCAACGTTTAAAGGAGGCAGATATTTAATTTTTATTCTTTTAAAAATTGTTTGATCAAAGAACTCCTTTTGCTCAATATATTTTTCATTAGTTAATGGAACTTTGAAATGTCTGAAAATACGAGTTAGAAGACAACCATAAGGAAGAAATGGTTTTTGTTTCCACAAATTTGTAAAATACACATTGGCCCAATTTACAGAAATATTTCTAAATAAAACATAAAGAGTCGTAGATAGATCTGTGGAATAGTAATCAAAAGAACCAGTTTTAGGAAGAACATTGTGGGCAAGGATTCGTCCAGCAATGCGTGCACGAGTTTGAAGATTAGTATTTTTGAAAGGAGGTCAGTGAGGTGCACCTGAAAGAAGAATTTGTTCAAAAATTCTTTCATCATTTAGTTCAACAGTGTTGAAAAGAGTGTCTGAAGGTGGAATTTCTAGAATTTCTCCAAGCAGTTTAGAATCAAACTCGATTTCAACATCACGAACAAGAGAAGAAAGAACTCCAGTTTCATGATTAATTTGTAAATTCGTGTAAAACAAGTGAATCAGAAAAGGATAGTGAAGGGTATTTGCACAGGCATAAAAAAGATGTGAAATTCTAGGAAATAATTCTCTTATTTTGTAACGAGAAAATAGGTGAAACAGTACATTTTGGCATGGTAAAATAGGTAGTGCAGAAATTGATCCAAAAGTATCATATAAGAGAGGATTTCGAAGTAATCTGAGTGAAAAACCATGTCTTGAAGAAGGTGTAGGAGGAGGAGAACCTAAACCTTTTGCAGATGCAGACTTCGTATGAGGCATGATTAAAAACAGATTTACCAAAAAAATGTCGACTTCCAAATGACGTCCGGCAAGGGAAAAATGTTGTCCGGCATTCAGAAACGAAGGAAGATACGGTGGCTGACGACGAGTGTGAAGGCTGCCACAAGGGGATTCCGGCAATGGCTGAAGATACACCGTCACGGCAAGAGTGTTCCGACGCGTTTTAAAGATGCGCCAATTACTGCAAGAGGATTCTGGCGTTTTAAGATCACAGCCAAAAGATTCCGACGTCTCCCTGTCATGGCAAGAAAATCTCGGCAAAGATCGAACGACACTCCGAGGGTTTTTCGGAAGAGAGAGAAGAAAGAGACCAAAAATGGTTTTCGTTTTAAGGGTTTCGTTCCTTTAAAATAAAAACGAAAAGGTGTGAAAATGAAACGATGCCTATTTAAAAAAAAAAAACGGGTGTTAAAAAAAATCCAAGGGGTACCGGGTCCCTTTATTTAAAATTTTTAAAAAATTTTAGTCGACTAAAACTTTATCGGTCGACTAAGAATGTGCGACTCATTCTAAAAACATCAGTCGACTAGAAATATATCGGTCGACTAATATGGTGCGATACATTCTAAAAATTTTAAAGCATCAGTCGACTAAATTTTTATTGGTCGACTAATATAGTGCGATTTTGAGATATTGTTCAAAAATTAGCATTTTTATAAATCCAAAAATGAGCAAATACCTAGTTCTCTCCTAATTCTCATAAAATCTTCATTTTTAAGAGGTTTAGTGAAGATATTGGCATGTTATTATTTAGTGGAAATAAAGTTTAACGAAATATCTCCTTTTAACACATGATCTCTTAAAAAATAATGTCTAACTTCAATATGCTTAGTTCTTGAGTGTTGAACAGGATTTTTTGAAAGATTTATATCACTAGTGTTATCACAATAAATAGTTGTTGTGGAGTAATTCAAACCAAAATATTTTAAGGTATGTTTCATCCATAGTACTTGTGAACATGCTAAACTAGCCGCTATATATTCTGCTTCAGTTGTTGAGAGTGACACTGAATTTTTCTTTTTACTAAATCAAGAGACTAAAGAATTTCCTAAGAAATGACAAGTTCCACTAGTACTCTTGCGATCAGATTTACTTCCTGCAAAATCTGCATCACTATATGAAACTAAATCAAAGGAAGATGATTTTGGGTAAAACAAACCGAAATCTGATGTATCTTTCAAATAACGAAGAATTTGTTTTACAACAGTTAAATGAGATTCCTTTGGATTAGCTTGAAATCTTGCACACATACAAACACTAAACATAATATCAGATCGACTAGCAGTTAAGTATAATAGAGATCCAATCATACCTTTGTAGAGCTTAGTATCTACACTTTTACCCATTTCATCTTTATCAAGACAAGTAGTTGTACTCATAGGATTCCTTCTTGATTTCGATGAGTCCATCCCAAATCTCTTGAGAAGTTCTTTTGTATACTTAGCCTGATTGATGAAGATTCCTTCTTCAATTTGCTTTATTTGAAGTCCAAGGAAGTAGTTTAATTCACCCATCAAGCTCATTTCAAACTCTTCCTGCATAGCTTTAGCAAATTCTTTACAAAGAGAATCATTAGTAGAACCAAATATTATGTCATCAACATAAATTTGCATAATAAGAATATCTGAATTAAGATTTTTAATAAATAAAGTGGAGTCTACCCGACCAATGGAAAAACCAGATTGTTCTAGAAAATTTCGTAGTCTTTCATACCACGCTCTTGGTGCTTGTTTGAGTCCATACAAAGCTCTTTTCAATTTGTAGACTTTTTTCTAGATATTTCTCATTTTCAAAGCCTGGAGGTTGCTCTACATAAACTTCTTCATTGATGTGTCCATTTAAGAATGCACTCTTAACATCAATTTGATATAACTTGAAGTTCATGTAACTAGCAAAAGCAAGCATCATTCGAATTGACTCTAATCGAGCCACTGGTGCATAGGTTTCATCAAAATTTATGCCTTCTTCTTGATTATAGTCTTGTGCTACTAGCCTTGCTTTGTTACGAATGACTTCACCATTTTCGTACAGCTTATTTCGGAATACCCATCTTGTTCCAATTACTGGATGATTCTTTGGTCTATCAACTAGATCCCAAACATCATTCCTAGTAAATTGGTTAAGTTCTTCAGACATGGCCAAAAGCCAAAATTCATCATCACAAGCCTCATTGATATTCTTTGGTTCTATTTTAGATATGAAAGCAACATTTGCAATATATTTTTCTAATTGCCTTCTAGTTTGGACACCACTCTTTATTTCACCAATAACTTGTTCATGTGGATGATTAAGAACTTCTTTCCAAACCGGTTGAAGAAGAATATTTTCTTGAGAAGTACTCTCTATCAAGGGTTCTTCTTGAAGTATTACTTCTTCTCCTTCGCTTAGAGGTATAACCTGCTCACAATTCTCATCAAATGCAACATGTAAAGATTCTTCAATACAAGATGTTCTTTTATTGAAAATACGATAAGCTTTACTTCTAGAAGAATATCCAAGAAATATTGATTCATCTGATTTTGAATTAAACTTATCAAGATTATCTTTGATATTTAACAAGAAACATTTACTACCAAAATTTTTGAAATATGAGATCTTTCGTATACGATCATAATATAATTCAAAACATGTTTTATGTAAAATTGGTCTAATAAGAACACGGTTCAAAACAGAACATGCTGTATTTATTGCTTCAGCCCAAAAGTATTTTGATAAATTTTTATCTTGAAGCATGGTTCTAGCACATTCTTGCAAAGTTCTATTCTTTCTTTCAACAACTCCATTTTGTGGAGCCGCTCTAGGAAAAGCAAAGTTGTGAGATATACCATGTAAATCACAAAACTTTAGAAAAGATTCATTTTCAAATTCACCACCATGATCACTACGAATTTTAATTATAAATGTAGATTTTTCATTTGTAATTCTTTTACAAAGTTTAGAAAATTCCGAAAAAGCATCATTTTTGCTTTTTAGAAAAATCACTCATGTAAACCGAGAATAATCATCTACTATAACAAAAGCATACTTGCTACCATTCAAACTTTGAATTCTAGATGGTCCAAATAGATCTAAATGTAAAAGTTCAAGAGGACGTTTTGTTGAAACTATATCTTTTGCTTTAAAAGAACTCTTGATTTGTTTACCCCTTTGGCAAGCATCACATAAGTGATCTTTCTTATATGGTATTCTAGGTAGGCCTCTTACAAGATCATTCTTGGATAACTTTGAAATAATTTTAAAGTTAACATGTCCAAGTCTCTTGTGCCATAACCATTGAATATCATTTGAAACAATAAGACATTTTTCATTAAAAGTGGGTAATTCATCTAGATATAGTTCATACACATTGTTCCTTCTTTTACCTTTAAAAATGATATTTTTAGATTGAAAACCAGAAATTAAGCATAAATCATTTTCAAAAGAAACATGAAAACCTTTATCACATAATTGACTAATAGATAATAAATTATGCATTAAACCATCTACTAAAAGAATATTTTCTATCAAGGGAAATTTTGGATTACCAATATTACCAATACCTATTACTTTTCCCTTGTTATTGTCACCAAAAGTGACGGTTCCTCCATCCTTATTTTGGAGGGTGAAAAATAACTCCGGCCTTCCAGTCATATGTTTGGAACAACCTCTGTCCAATATCCATTTGCTCCTTATGTTGTGTACCTACAACAAAATTAGAAAACAGAGCATTTGATCCCTTTTTATTTTTGGGTCCATGAGAGTTAGTCTTAGGAACCCATATCCATTTGGATTTTGGTTTCCTTTGATAATAAATATTTTTTCTATAAAAGAATTTATCATGTCTAGAATAATCATGTTTAGACTTATAAGCATTATAGTTTCCATGATTAGATGCATTTCTATTAGAACTAGAAAGTTTAGTTCTATGAACAAATGGTTGAAAATAATGTCTTTGATTTTTCACCACATAGTTTGGTTTATTTTGAGTATCAAAGAAGCTATATCCCAATCCAGTTTTATTAACCGAGCATCTTTGAGAACCAAGAAGTTTTTCTAGATTCTCTTGACCATTTGTGAATTTGGTCACTATGGAAAGAAGATCATTTGATTTTTCTTTTAGACTAGATATTTCTTTTTGTAAGAGATTGGTTCTAACTCCAATTTCTTTTGTGTCACATGCTTGGCAAGAGTTTTCCTTCTTGAGATCTCCTATCTCTTGAAGTAACACTTTATTTTGAGAGTCAAGAGTTAAATTTTCAGTTTTTAACTCTTTATTTTTAGAACTTAGACTCTTAAATTTAGCATATAAATCATTGAATGCTTCTAACAAATCATCATAGTCAAATTGACTTACCGAATCTTTTTGTGCTACAAAGCACATGTTGGTGACTTCTTCATTTGATTCTTCATCGAAAGAGGAGTCACTATCATCCCAACATGCTTGAAATGCCTTTTTCTTCTTGAATTGTTCCTTGGGCTTGATTTTGAGAAGAGGATAATCTTTCTTGATATGTCCTGCCTTTTTGCAGTTAAAGCACTTGACTTCATTGTGATTGGAAGAATCTGCTTTCTTTACCTTTCTTTGAAATCTTCCCTTTTTGATGAATCTTCTGAATTGCCTTGTGATGAGGGTAATATCTTCATCTTCATCTTCTTCTGAATTTTCTGAGTCATAAGTAGCCTTAAAAGCAAGAGATTTCTTCTTGGTCTCTTCTTCTTGTCTGTCTTGAAGTTGGACTTCATATGCCATAAGGTTACCAACCAAATCTTCAAGAGTGAGAGTATTAAGATCATTTGCTTCTTCAATAGCAGTGGTTTTTCTCTCCCATTCAAGAGTTAAACACCTTAGGATCTTTTTGACTAAATCCACTTGTGAATATTCTTTTCCAAGGGATTTCAAAGTGTTAGTTATATCAGTCATTCTAGTTACCATGTCCGATATAGATTCATTTTGCTTCATTTTGAATAATTCAAATTTATGAACTAAAGAAGCAATTTTAGATTCCTTTACCTTTGACGTACCTTCGTGAGTCATGAGAAGAGTATACCAGATTTCATTTGCTGTAGAGCATTGAGAGATGCGATTGAACTCTACCTTGTCAACAACAAAATATAATGCATTCATTGCCTTGGCATTCAGTGAAGCGGTTTTCTTTTCTTCATCAGTCCATCGGCTGAAATCAGTTGATGGAGTTTGGTACTTATCTGAAACAACTCTCCAAATATCGAGATCCATGGATTGCAAGAATATTGTCATTCTCACTTTCTAGTATCCATAGTTTGTTCCGTCAAAGAGAGGAGGACGAACAAAGGAGCATCCTTCTTTGTGCTGAGATGTTGTAGTTGCCATGCTAGATGATGATCAAATCAGAATAACAACAAGCCTGCTCTGATACCAAATGAAAGTGTACTAGGATCGAGGCAACGAGCACTAGACGGGGGGTGAATAGTGCTTTTAAAAATAATCTGCAAAATATTGAAGGATTTTGCAATTTGAAAAACAAACACACAAAAAACACAAGATTTTATCCTGGTTCGGTCTATCCTGACCTACATCCAGTCCCCAAGCAAAACCCGCTTGAGATTTCCACTATCAACCTTGTTAACTACAAGATCACACAGACCAAAACCGGTCTCACTTTCAGTAACAACCCTACTGAAAGCAAACAACTCCTTTAAACCAAGGAGTCCTTCTTTTTACAGAAAATAAGTAACAACTTACAATACAACCTATGAGCCTTCCTTTTGAATGAAAATGAGATGCAATTGGCTTTTGAGGTTGTTGAAATACTCTACTTACGAATTCACTATCTCTCAAAGTGATTTGAGTGAAAAACTGAAGTGAAAATATCAAGTGAGTGAGAAAACAAATACTTGAATGAATAAGAGTGAAAAACAAGAAGTAAATGATTCAAATCGATTGAATTCAAGTTGTTTTGAGTGTAAAATGCACTCATATTTATAGTTGAAAGATTCCATACGTTGAGAGTATGAAAGGGTGTCAAAACCGTCCATTTTGAACGATCAAAACGTTTGAAAAATGAAAAGACACACCTTTTTGAAGTTTCAAGAAAAGCGACAAAATTAGTCAACTGAAACATCAGTTAGTCGACTAATAGTTAGTTATGAGTAGACTGACAGTTATCGTCGGTCGACTGATCTGTTAATCGAGCAGTTTGAAAATCTGAACTTTTGAAACTTAGTCGACTAGAGAAAAATTAGTCGACTGATAATATCATCAGTAGACTGAAAAACCTTTCAGTCGACTACTGCTAAAATCTTTTGAAAAACAAACATTCTGTCCGGTCGACTGATAAAAGCATTAGTCGACTGCTGCTAAATTTTTAAAAAACACATGTTCTGTTCAGTCGACTGATAAAACCATTAGTCGACTGCTGCTAATTTTTCAGAAAACAGACATTCTGTCCAGTCGACTGATATAACCTTCGGTCGACTAATTTGAAAAAAATGACTTTTTAAAAAATATGGCGCGAAAGGATTAGTCGACTGGTAAGTCTATTGGTCGACTAATAAACACAAAAACTTAAGAAAAGAGTTTTATAAAATGATTTTCAAGAGGGTTCTTTTTAGAAAAGTTTTTCTAAAGACTTTTAGGTAAAATGCAACCTAAATATGCACTCTAAGTAAAGCTCTTACAAGAATATAAGTCTTTTAATGAATTAAACATTTGCACACTAGTCTTCAAAGATTCTTCATCGAATTCTTCAATTTCTTCATAGCCTTAGCTGAAATGCAGTTGATTCCACTTGCTCATCATCAAAACCTTGTACTTGAAGTATCATGTATGGCTTCATTGTCGTAACAAAGAGTATTGGCAAGAATAAAATAGCGGGCTGACATGCACTGGATCGCACATTGCTCCTTTCTTGGCATCTTCGGTGGAAATTCACCGATTTCAATAAAATCTTTGATGTCTTGGTACCATGGCTTCTCTTTCTGAGTGGCTTGATTTACTTGTCCAACTGAAATGAAGGTAGGTTGATCAAGTTTGTCAATTTCAACGGAACGATAGGATTCATTGTCTCTGAATGACAAAATGGACCCCAAACAAGCTAGACCATCTGCTATATGATTGTATTCCCTCCTGACGTGATTGAGCTGAAATTCTTCAAAGTTGCCTATGAGAGCTAAGGCAATCTTCTAATAGGAGATTAATTTTGAATCTTTGACTTGCCATTCAACATTAACTTGGCTGACCACAAACAATGAATCATCGAAGGCATGTACTCTCTTGACGTTGAAGTCTTTCAGAATCTTGAGGCCTTGTATCAGAGCTTCATATTCTGCCATGTTGTGAGTATATTGAAAGTTGAGCTTGATCGAATAAGGGATCATCTCTTTTTCGGGAGTGATCAACAAGATCCCGATCCCTATACCAGACATATTCTTAGCTCCATCGAAGAATAGGCTCCAAACTGGAGATTCTTGAACGTTACAGATACGATCATCGGGAAAATCGTCTTCCGCCTTGATCTCTTCTGTCAACAAAAAATCTGTCAACTGATCTGCGATAGACTGACCCTTGATCAACTTCTGAGATACATACTCTAAATTGTACTGCATCAGGGGGACTTGCCATTTCGCAATCCGTCCAGTAAGGAAAGGCTGCTTAAGGATGTACTTGAGAGGATTGAGCCTCAACAGATTTTTTATTTATGATGCCATCAGATAGTGTCTCAACTTCTGACACATCCATACCAAGGCCAAACATGTCTTTTCCATCTAAGAATATCTCTTCTCGTAGTCGATGAAAGTCTTGCTTACGTAGTAGATGGCATGTTCTATCCGACTGCCTTCCTCATACTGTGCAAGAAATCCGCCACAAGCATTTTGATTGATGAAAACATACAAGAGAAGTGACTTTCCCAGTTCTGATGGCTTCAGAATGGGTGGATTGAGGAGATACTGTTTGATGCGATCAAACGAAAGCTGACATTCTGATCCCCATTCAAATTTTACTTCTTTTCTCAACAAATGATTGAAGGGCTCGTATCTTATGGCCAAATTAGAGATGAAGCGCCGAATAGACTGAATGCGCTCTTGAAGGCTTCTCAACTCTCTGAGATTGATTGAAGGCGTCATATCAATGATCACGCTTGCTTTAGCTAGATCCACCTCTATTCCTTTCTCGCTGATCATAAAGCCCAGCAGTTTGCCTAACTCTAATCCAAAGACACACTTCTGCGGGTTGAGTCTCAGCTTGTAGAGAATAAGTCTTTCAAAAACTTGGCCGAGAGGGTCAAGATGATCCTCTCTTTCTTTTGATTTGACCAAGATGTCATCCACATAAGCATCCATGTTCTTATGCATCTGGTCATGAAAAATAACTGTCATCGCTCTCTGATAGGTTGCCTCAGCATTCTTGATCCCAAACGGCATGACTGTGTAGCAAAATGTACCCCAAGGCATGGTAAAAGAAGTTTTTGACTGGTCATGAGCAGCCAGTTTGATCTGATTGTAGCCTGAATATCCATCCATGAAGGAAAACATGGCGTGGCCCGCTGTGCTATCGATCAAAAGATCGATGTTGAGGAGTGGTTAATCATCCTTTGGAGTGGCCTTGTTTAGATCCCTGAAATCAATGCAGATCCGGACTTTGCCATTCTTTTTGGGAACTCCTATGATGTTTGCCAACCAGTCTGGATAATCAATGGTCCGAATAAATCCTGCCTTTAACAAATCCTCAAGTCCTTCTTTAAGTTGTGGTGCCACTCGAGGATCCATTTTCCTTAGTTTCTACTTGATTGACTTGAAGTCTGGCTTCAAAATAAGACGATGCTTAACCAGTTTGGAATCCAAGCCTGGCATATTCTCATAAGTCCAAGCAAAAACTTCTTGATGTCACTTGAGAAATTGGATGAGCCTTTCCTTCTCGTCTGAACTTAAGATGGAACCAATTTTGAGAACTTTTGGATCATCTTCTGAACCAATGTTGACATCCTCTGTCGGATCCTGAACCAAAGGCGATGGTTCATTCTATTTCTGAATACTGGCAAATTTTGACAATTCTTAAATCGCTGAGTCAAACTCTGCTAACTCTTCAACCTACCCAGTTACCTTACTGACCCCTGCCTCTGCCTTTATCTTGCAGATCCTGGCCGGTTTGGAGTTATTTTGAGAAAATTTGGTATTGATAACGAGCCTTTTGAGGAGCCATGATTTTGGTGATCCTGAAAAATGCAAAGAGTGGTTTGTTTGAGAAAAATGAGAAAATTCAGAATAGCCTTTTGTACAGAAGCAAAGAATAATGATATAGACAAAATATAAGCAAAAGAATGATTAGACACCAAGATATAAAGAAAAAATTTCATTGATAGGCTAAAGCTGAAGACAACAACTTGATATTTACAGATGTTTCTGACAAAAGATGAAAAACTGGGACTATGTTGTCCCTACAATATGACTAGAAAAGGCAAAAAGAGGAAAACAGAAAACAAAGGCATTATCTTCATTCTGCCCCTTTGATGAAGGTAGTTCGTTTGCCTGAGGCCTGCCCAGTGAAACCCAATCCTGTACCAGTGATGTGTCGAACGAGAACGATAGGCTCTAGAATGCCATCCTCATTCTTCCCAAGGCTCGTGAAGGGATGGTAGCCATGTTTCATCAGAAGATCAAATCCCTTTTTTGTTTTTGAAAACTAAAGGAACAGAGGATGATCCTTGAGAGATGCGCAATTGAGGCATCCTCCCAACTTAAAGAAGTGAGGTCCTTGCCACTGAACTACCGCTGTAACATTCTCTGTAGGCTGGACTTCTTTCAGCTTCAGCATATCCAAACTATCACTCAAATTAATTTCACCAACTTCTCGGATGCTCGGGATGTTGGCGGTGAAAGTAGGATGAGGAATCATGGGCTGCGGGAGTCGCTCCTCCGGATCTTTTCCTAGAACTGTGATAATCATGCCTCCCTTCGACCATTTGATACACTGATGAAGGATAGAGGGGACAACGTTGGCATTGTGAATCCATGTGCGCCCTAACAGAAGATTGTATGTGGGCGGTACATTGACCACATGGAACAATACAGTATGCACTGAATAATTGATGAAAATTTCAAGGAATATCTTCCCCTTGGCTGTCTGTCTGTGGTTGTCAAAACCGTAGATTGTAATCGGATCTGAGACATATTCCTCTTCTTTCAGACCTAGGGCCTTGGCTGTCATTTTCGGGCAAATATTTAGGTTGCTGCCTCCATCCATGAGCACATGCGGGACAATCATGCCCCATAGTCTGCACCACTATGTAAAGAGCATTGTTATGAAATATTTGAGGCTTTGGCAAATCCTCATCTGAAAATGTTATTGGTGCATTCATCATGACTTGATTAATAATCTGAGCCATGTCCTGTGGAGTCGTGCTAGGCTTGACTTTGATTTTTCTTAGCAAGTCATCTAGAACCTACTGATGTTCTGGGGAAGCATGTGTTAACTCCAGGATGGAAATGTTTGACAAAACTGTAATTGGTCTCTGAACTGACTCAGATGCTTCACCCTTCTTTGAAGCTGACTTAATGAAGTATTTTGGGAACCCGAAAATCCGCCTGGCAACCTGTGTTGTTGCTTTTACTAGTTCATTAGCTGATTTCATTTTGCTAAGAACTGAAATGATGTCCACCCTCTTGGTGGAGGACTGAGCTTGGTGCAACACTAGGACCTGATGCTGATCCCGAATGTCTCGGCTGGAGCACGACCAAATACTGCTCTAAGAAAAATATACTTGCTCTGAAATGACAGAAGCTGAATATTTTGGGAAAGGCTTTGACAGGATTTCAGGTTGTTCTTCCTCGTCATCCTCGATCAACAAATTCTTGTCATTACAGTCCTGGATTATGTTTTTGAGGACAAAACAATTTTTCATATCATGTCCTACTGTACGATGAAATTTGCATAATTTCTCCTTCCACTTGCCCATAATAACTGGAGGATCAGCCACTTTAGGGAGTTTGGCCATCTCTTTGAAAAACATATATTCCAAAATATCTTCACGGGATTGCTCCAAATTTGTGAACTCTCTGTCATAACTCTAACCATCATGCTTAGGTTTCATCTGCGGTTTCACCTCGGGCTGTGGCACTAGCTGAATAGGCTGCGACTTAATGAACTTCTCCTTTTGGGCTGCAGAGTTTGCTCTCTCAGTTTTAGAGCTTCCTGAGCTCTTGTTGCGGTTTTTCCTGCCCTTTTTGTTGTTTATACCACTGTTGTTACCTGAGATGTCTGTAGAATAGGTAAAATGTGCCTTTTTCTTTTGCTTCAAGTTACCTCAGACAAGAGGATAACCTTCGTAAAGGCCATTTTCTAATCCCGTCTTGAGCTATTCTGCTCACTCAATCAACTTGATAAATGATTTTGCGGGAGAAGTAGAGATGAGACTCCTCAGAGGCTGAGAGAAATTATTGAAGATTATCTGTAGTGCATGCTCCTCTGAAATGGGGATTTTTATTTTGTTAGAGGTGCTTCTCCACCTGTGAATGAACTCTCCTGCTTTCTCATTCTCATTTTGCTTCAGATTGTATAAATGATTGAGAGTGGGCGAGGCCTGGACATTCAACATAAAGCGCTCGATGAATAGGTTTACTACCTTATCGAACTCTCGTAGTTCAATAGGATTGATGTGGTCTGTATACCACCTTGCCGCTATTCCCTCCAAGCTGCGCGGGAAGTAGATGAACAAAGCCCTGTTGTCTCTCCTGAAGCGGCTGCATTCTACATAGAATGTGGCTAAGTGAGCCTTGGGGTTGCTTGTTCCGTCAAACTTGAGGAACTTGCGAGGAAGATTCTCCAGATTATCATCCCCATCTAGGCATCATAGAAATCCTCACCAGTATAGGTCTGCTTGCCCTTACTCTTGGCCTGAATGTCTTTGACTGCTCGAGTCACTTCTCTTAATTGCTCGCGCATCAGATCCTCAATTGGGATCTCATACTTAGGCTTGTTCATTGATTCAGGTTCTTTAGTTATCTTCACAAACTGTCGTGGAGGATTCTGACTGAACACGAACTGTTCTTCCTCTGATTCTTCTTCCTTTACTGACTCAGTACCCTCAGAAGTGATATCTGTCTGGACCTTCTTTCTAACGATCCTGATCTGTTTTTTCACAGGCTTCTTCCTTAGTTTGTTCTTAGGAACTGCCTTTTTCAAAGTGGCCTCAGCTTGCTCGAACACCATCTTGGCCATCATTTTCTAAAATAAAGCGTAGATGATGGGATCAACATCATCTCCCTTGAATTCTAGCATGTTACCCACCAGAAAATGAGTGTTGACACAAACCTGCCGCTGTGAAAACTGTCTGAGACACCTCTTGGGCTGATAATCGACACAAAAGAAGGGCCCCAACAATTTATAACGCTTGTCATGTGCATAAGTGTAGCGAGGAACTGATTTCTGCTGGTTGAAGTAATCCCAAACAATCTCTTCTTGATGCAGACTCTCGATCAAGGCTCGACACTGAAGGGCGGACTTCAGCTTCTTACTGCTGAGTCTGAATGAACTGGCCTTTGATGACACATGTCGCAAGAACCACGACTGCAAGGCATAGGTGTATCCTTCTACCAAGATGGTCTCTCCAAGTGCAAAGCAAGCCAAGCCTCGGTAGAGAAAGGCTAGGGCAGACATAGAAACTGAAAGATTATGGGTCTGCTTGTTTCCCCATCTTCGAAAGAGTTGGATAGTTTTGACATCAACAGAATTCTGACCGTCCTGAAAGAATGTTAATCCCACTATGCACAGAACCATGGCATGTTGATTTTTGTCTTTCGCTGCTTGGGACAAGGTGTCAACTTCTTCGTAAGCTCCATACTTGCGATAGAGTCCAAACTAGGTCAATGAATTAATTTCCATTGATCTCAGTGAGAGGACAAGATCTGCTCCCTGTTGCTCTGGTCAAAGCTTCTTAAACATCTACCACTTTGATGTTGATCAGGAACTGCTGCTCGACAAGATCATCTGGCTGACCAGCTGGCTCTGGCAATCCAATAATGTCATTGAATTCATCCATCAGTAGAGTCATCTCTCCCTATAGAAACCAAAATGTGCAGGTACGTGGATTCCACCGCTTTGCCATGGCCTGAATCAGAATTCCATTGATGGTCCGCTTACCTACTGCCAATGTCATCTCTAATCTGCAATCATCCAAGTGGTCTGGGAACATACGCGAGAAGGTGGTGAACCAAGAATAATACCACTGAGGGAAGAAGGAATGAGTCTGGATAGCCCGATGATCTGGGGATCCATCCCTTATCTGATAGAAGACATGATCTCTGGGAAAGACAACATCGAGGGAATTGGACACCATCAGAATAATACTGG